>NC_059326.1:16200250-16807000 GCF_018350155.1 Leopardus geoffroyi
TGGAGGAAGGCTTTTCTAAGTCAATATCTTCATACCATGAGATAGGACTTTGTTGATATGCTCTAGTAAAGATACCACAACTGTCATCATGACCTGATTATCTTTGGTGAAATCTATATGAGGCTATTCTCTAAGAGCCCTGTTCCTCTTGCATAGGCCAAAAATGGGCTCCCAAAATGGCCAAATGGCCCTGCCCATGTGGGTCATGGGACGAGTATGCAAGTCTTTCAGTTACTAAATGTTTTATTTCCACTATATATTCTCAGACTAGGAAAATAACCTTCTGTGAGACAGATTCAAGCTAAAATTCTGTCATCTACCCTTCTTACTATGCACTGTGACAGGATGAGTGTGAAAGTTTGGAAGCTTTCCTTCCATTTCTATTTTTTGCAACAGCTTGAGAAGGATAAGTATTAACTCTGCTTTAAATGTCTGGTAGAATTCCCCTGGGAAGCCATCTGGCCCAGGACTCTTATTTGTTGGGAGATTTTTGATAACTCTTTCAATTTCTTCACTGGTTATGGGTCTGTTAAAATTTTCTATTTCTTCCCATTTGAGTTTTGGTAGTGTGTGGGTGTCTAGGAATTTGTCCATTTCTTTGAGGTTTTCCAGTTTGATGGCATATAATTTTTCATAGTCTTCTCTAATAATTGTTTGTATTTCTGTGGTGTTGGTTGTGATCTCTCCTCTTTCATTTGTGATTTTATCTATTTGGGTTCTCTTTTCTTGAGAAGTCTTGCTAGGGGGTTATCAATTTTTTTTTTTCTTTTCAGAAAACCAGCTCTTAGATTTCATCGATCTATTCTACTGTTTTTCCAGATTCTATATTGTTTATTTCTGCTCTAATCTTTATTATTTCTCTTCTTCAGCTGGATTTGGGCTTTCTTTGTTGTTCTACTTCTAGTTCCTTTACGTGTGTGTTTAGGTTTTGTATTTGAGATTTTTCTTATTTCTTGCAATAGGCCTGGATTGCAATGTACTTTCCTCTTAGGACTGCCTTTGCTGTACATGAAAGGGTTTGGACTGTCGTGTTTTCATTTGCATTTGTTTCCATATATTTTTTAATTTCTTTTTTAATTTCCTGGTTGATCCATTCCAAGTCTTCTGGCCTCACTATGGCTGTACTTGATTGACAAGGGAACTTCGGGTCCCCCTACTTCTCTACCATGTTGACACATGCCACTTGTTGCTCTTTTATAACCACATCCATTTCTTTTCTCTCTCTCTTCTTCCTGTTTGTTCTGTCCTTAAATTCTGGGAACCACTAGTTTTTTTTCTCTATTCCTATAATTTTGTCTTTCAAGAAGGCTATATAAATGGAGTCGTATCACATGTGGCTATTTGTTACTGTCTGTTTCACTCAGGATAATTCTCTGGAGATCCATTCATGGTGTTGCATGGATCAATAGTTTGTTCTTATTTCTTGCTGACCATTGGTGAATATTCCATGGCATGGATATACCATATTTGCTTAAATACTCACTGTTGAGGGGTGCCTGGGTGGCTCAGTGAGTTAAGTGTCCAACTTCAGCTCAGGTCATTATCTCGCAGTTCATGGGTTCAAGCCCCACGTAAGGCTCTGTGCTGACAGCTCAGAGCCTGGAGTCTGGTTCAGATTCTCTGTCTCCCTCTCTCTATCTGACCCTCCCCTGCTTGCACTCTAGCTTTCTCTTTCAAAAAATAAATAAACATTTAAAAAATTTTAAATACTCACTGTTGAAGGACACCAGATTATTTCTGGTTTTTCAGTATTATGAATAAAAGTGCTATGAACATTCATGTACATGTTTTTGTGTGAGCATAATTTTTTATTTCTCTAGAGTGGCAAGCCAGATGGCAATTTTTAGATTGTATGGTAGTTGCATACTAAATCTTTAAGCAACTGTCAAATGGTTTTCCAGAGTGGCTTTATTATTATATATCTCACCATCAATGTATGAATGATCCAGTCTTTCTTCAATCCTGCCAGCCTTTGATGTTTCACTATTTTTTATTTTAGCCATTCTGCTAGGTATATGGTGATACCTCATTGAGGTCTTAATTTACATTTCCCTGATGGCTAATGATGTTGAATATCTTTTTATGTACTTATTTGCCATCTGTATGTCTTCTTTGGTCAAGTGTCTCTTCAGAAATTGTTTTGCCTATTTTCCAATTTGATTATTTGTCTTTTCACTTTTGAGATTTGAGACTTCTTTATGTATTTCAGATACTAGTCCTTTGTCAGATACATGGTTTTCAAATATTTTCTCTCTGTAGTTTCTCTTTTTACCTTCTTAACAGGGTCTTTCTTGGAGCAAAAGTTTTAAATTTTCATAATGATTAATTTATCAATTTTTCCTCATATGGATCATGCTTTTGTTGTCACGTCTAAAAACCTTTTTTTATAGAACTGTTGAATCACTGTGTTGTACACCTGACATTGTACGTACATTGTACATACATTGTATGTCCACTATACTTCAATATAATGAATAATAATAATAATAATGATAACCTTCGCCTAGTCCTAGATCCAAAAGATTTTTCTGCGTAGTTTTTTTCCTAGAATTTTTATAGTTTTACATTAATTTCATCATCAGTTTTGAGTTAATTTTACCTGAAACAGGAGATTTAGGTCCAGGTTCACTTTCTTGCCTATGGATATCTAATTACCCCAGGACCATCTATTGAAAGACTATCTTTCTTCTATTAAATTGTTTCTGAGCATTTGTCAAAAATCAGTTGGGCATATTTTTGAGGATCTATTTCTAGGTTCTCTGTGTTGATTCATTGATCTGTGTATCCATTCTCCACCAATAATACAACACATTCTTAATTATTATGGTTATATAATGTCTTGAAATTGAGTACACAGATACTTCTCACTTTATTCTACCTTTTCAAAATTATTTAGATATTCCAGTTTCTTGACCTTTCCACATAAATTTTAGAATAATCTTGCCTATATGCACAAAAAATCTTGTGGTGAATTTGATAAGAATTGCATTAAGCATTAACTAAAGAGAATTGACATCTTTACTATGTTGAATTTTGTAATCTATGAACAGAATATATCTCTCTATTTATTACATATTCCTTGATTTTTTCATCAACATTGTAGTTTTTAAGTCCTATACACGTTTTGTTAGATTTACAACTATTTTGTAATTTTCTAATTTTGTATCTGAATTATTCATTTTAGCTTTCTATAATGTTATGACAAATCACCCCTATTTTCCAGTATGTAGACATAGCTATAACATCTTAGAAATAAAACTTCTTGAGTCTTAAAAATAAAAAATCTAAAAAATAAGACATCCCCACCCCTGCTTTTTTTATTTAAAGAAATTTATTTTAATGTTTATTTATTTTTGAGAGAGAGAGAGAAAGAAAGAGACAGAGTGTGACTGGGGGAGGGGGAGAGAGAGAGGGAGACACAGAATGAGAAGCAGGCTCCAGGCTCTGAACTGTCAACACAGAGCCTGACACAGGGCTCAAACTCAGGAACTACGAGATCATGACCTGAGCTGTAGTCAGACACTAAACCAACTGGGCCACCCAAGTGTTCCTCCCTACCCCTATATTTTAAAGTGGGTAGCTGGCACACATTTCCAAAGCATCTGAACAGTATTTGAACACTGTATTATTGTCTTATTATTTATCATAGTGTTCTCTCCTGTTATCATTTAGGAAAAATACCCTTATTTAATGTTTATTAAAATGGGGTTATTAAACTGATTTGTTTTCTTTATTTTAAAGTATGTAACAAAATTATGATTTAAGAAAATTTCTGTATGAATCATACATTTCCCCCCCAAATTTTATTAGCTAATTTAAAATATTTCCCACATCTTTGAGACTGGGAAATGACTAACAGCTAACATTTCTAAATTAGGGCCTCTATCCTGAATCAAAATAGAAATTTGAATGTTTGCTACTTCAGGCATTTTTTTTTGCTGACTAAAGAGCATGTGAAAATCGTATTAAGCAATCTTGCTAAATTAATTCATTCCATTGAGAATACTATTTATCTTTTAAGAACAAAAATTTGCTGAGGCGCCTGGGTGGCCCAGTCGGTTAAGTGTCCTACTTTGGCTCAAGTCATGATCTCAGGGTTCATGAGTTTGGGCCCCGTGTCAGGCTCTGTGCTGACAGCTCAGAGCCTGGATCCTGCTTCTGATTCTGTGTCTCCCTCCCGTCAGCTCCTCTTTTGCTCACACTCTGTCTCTCTCTCAAAAATAAATAAAGATTTAAAAAAAATTTTTTAAAAAGAACAAAAAATTGCTGTTAATTATTATTCATTTTTTCTCTTATTCTTTTGGGATGTTATAGTCAGAAGTTGAACACACAGAGGAAGTTCTATTTGTTGTGAATTTCATTATCTGTTTCAAAGTTCAAATTGTCTTTTAAGTGGTGTCCTGGATATGTTAATGCAGACAAAATGCTCACTAACAGTTGGATTTTTACTAATTAAACATCAAAACAACAACAGAAGTCCTGCCCATTCTTGGAGTACCTTATGGTTTCTCTTGGTGTGTTTAAGGATAGATAAGGTACAACATTAAGCTTTTCCAATTCATTTTTTAGCAAAAATATTTCCAATAACATAGACATATTATACATTTCCTGAATTTTTCTGATTCCTTAAAAGTTGATTAAATCAAACTTTTCTGACATATTGGAAATGAAAGAGTGAAATTTGCAAAAAAAAAAAAAAAAGAAATTTGCAGAATTAATTATTGGAAAGATCTTTTTATTTAGTTCATTAGGGCAAGGTTGATATATTTAAACCTGAAAAACAGTGGTAAATTGCCAGTATTGTCAGCTTGACTGCTAAAAAAAAAATTTCTAATCCAAGAATATGGGTTACTAACCATTGGTATTATAATAATTTTGACTTATTTTTCTTGCTCTGAAAAAATAAGCACAATTTATACTAAAACTTTAGATCAGAATAACTGGTTTATTCCATGAGAATACAAACAAAGGGAAGAGGAAAGGAACAAATACATTTTTATTTTAAGTAGATTGATTAGGGAACAGCAAATCAGACAGACTTGTCATTTACTGAATGTGAATTTGAGCAATTTAACAGTGTTCCTGTGTGTAAAATGCACTAACAATACTTTCACAAAGGTTGTTGAGATGACTAATCAAGGCAGTGTATTTGGCTATTAGAGTATGCTCATTTTATCTGGTATGATTGCTATTTCCATGTAAACTTAAAGATTAGCTGAGTTTCTTTTTTTTTCCTCCTTCTGGTGACTTATACTACAGTAAAAAAATTGGTAAATTCCTTGTATGTTTTCTCTTGCTCAGTCAAAACACATTGTAATTAGTGTGATTAAAAAAACTAATATAAGTGTAATCTGTTAAAGCTGATCTGAAGAAAAATGAAGAATTTCTAAGATCTTAAAAAATACCATTTTTTATTTTAGGGAGAATTGATTTCTGAAATTTGGATAAATATAAAAAGGCCATAAAACCTATGGCCCACAAATCCTTTATTTTACTTTTGTGTATCTTAAAAAAATTTTTTTTTAAGTTTATTTGTCTCAAGAGAGAGAGTGTGAGCAGGGAGGGGAGGGACAGAGAAAGAGGGAGAAAGAGAATTCGAAGCAGGCTCTGTGCTCTCAGTGCAGAACCCAACGCAGGGCTCAATCTCATGAACCATGAGATTATGACCTGAGCAGAAATCGAAAGTTGGAGGCTTAACTGACTGAGCCACCCAGGTGCCCCTACTTTTGTGTATCTTTATGTTAGGGTTACCTGTGCCTAATAAAATGTGAGCTTATAAAACTTTGATCAAATGCCATCAGAGCATATAACTCTCTTTGTGGCTCCAGATTCTGGTTTGCTCCAGTACCACTGTGTTCCTGCCAATCAAAGAACATGACTCCATTATAGAAAAGAGCAGAGGAGCCGCACCCTAGTGTTTGCAGTTGTGCATATAGGGTCAGATTCAAATCAGCAAACACCGTCAATGGAAATGAATTGATACACCAAATTTCTTGCACCACATTTTCATCTATTTGTAAATTAAAGTTTGTTCTAACCAACTAAGAAAAGTCACCAAGTGTTAGCTATCATTGAAGGTGACAGCCTACACTGACAATATTTATATTTTACTAATAGTTTTCACACACCCCCCCATGCTCAAGTCCAATTGAGTGAGTCAGTGTTCCCTCATGTACTCCCACCTCCAAGCCCCTACACATGCTGTGACTTTTGTCCAGAATGCCCTTCTCCACCCCATTCCCACCAAGCCTATCCTTCCCTGTCTCAGCCACCTCTACCCCCTTCTAAAATTGTACACAACATTTCTCCATTTAAATCTGACCTATTCTTCAAAGACCAAGTCAAGTATTACTTCCTTTGCAAAGCTTTTCTTGAATCCTACTTGCCACAAACATTTCTTCTTTCTCGGAATTTCTGTGTCTCATACCTTGCTGACATTGGCTTCCCTGGGACAGGAGGGTTTAGGGAGGAAGAGTGGTAGATAATCTGGGCGAGTGATATGATAGAGAGAGGTTTGAAAAGAGTGTGCTACAAGGATGGCAGAAATATAGTTTAGCTATTTCATGCAACTTTGCTTAAGGCTTAGGTGCAAAGTTCCATGGAAAACCATAGACCCTGTAGCCCCTGACACCTATGGAGTACATGCTCTAATGCTACACTGTTTCTAAAGACACTAAATTAATAGTGTTACCTGCATGTTTATCTGACAAGTATGATGATATAGCACAAGTATGAGGTTGGTCAGACGTATTTATGATGGATTAACAAATAATGCTAATAATGTATCTAATTCAAGAAAATTATGTTTCTCTAATAAAGCCATTTGTTAACTGGAAAAAAAAAAGATTCTGATTTGCTTTGAGCCTTTAAGAAGTTATTTCATTAAATAAATGTAAACATTTTAAAAAGCGATGAGAGTAAATTTTCCTTTAAAGAGAACACCATAGTCTCTGAAGAGGAAAAGGGAAGGATTAGATTTCTAGCCCACTGGCCTTTGTTTTTGCATTAGGGTGGGACTGCCAAGATCTGAAGAAGTAGTATTTAAGTGTTTTAGTTTCTGTTAACATTGTAATGAAAATAGAATACCGTTTGATGACACGAAACACCTCTTTGTACACCTTGTGTTCCAGATATATTTACCTAATCTCACCCCTTGCCAGGAGAGAGCAGTAAGCGTGGAAATTTTGTCCTGCTTCTCATTTCTCGTGTTCCTTTCTATTTGTTGTACCTCTTTCAGTTTTGCACGTTCCACACAGTTGGCATTTGGCAGCCAGAGGTACTTGGGAAGAATTCCTTCAAATTCTTTGCTTTTATACATCCGTTTGACACACAGAGCAGAGAGCCGGTAGCTTCATGTGACCAAATCAAGATGTCTAAATCTCCTTTCTTTTTTGTTAATAGCTTCTCTCACTGGCCCACTGGCCATCTATTGTGATGGAAAACTTTATTTATGTACATAGTTTTGTGTTGACTTTAAGATCCATTGAGACTTTCTTTGCTGAATATTTCAACTTCACATAAAGGATTCTGTTTTGCACTATAATTGTCTCTTCCCTGAAATAATTTGAATCACCATGAAAGTAAAGACGGTATCTTACTATTATTATCCTGGCATGCCTAGCACTACTGCTGAATGTGTAGTTGGTTCTCAGTAAATTAAAATTTAATTGAGGGAAGACATGCTGTCTTGGCGGGATCTCCACTTATCAAGACCTAAACTATGCTGCCTATGGAGTTATATGCAGCAAAGCACGTATCCAGTGCACAGGCTGTTGCAAGCAGAAGGCAGAGAGAGGGGTAATCCAATAATGCTCACATGGAAAAAATCCAATAGCACTGACTTGAGTGCACATAAATATTCCTGTAGAGAGATGACAAGTAGGGAGGATTTCATTTGTGCTTACAGAAAACTTCTCCAAGATTAGCATATGCAAAGATGCCCATAGCCCACCAACTATAGGAAATCCAGGACCGAACTTTTGGTTTAAAATTATATATTAAAGGTATGTGCAACTTATGAATGCATCGGTGACATTTCCTTCTTTTCATTTAACCCAATTGGTCTTCATTTCAGTGTCTTTTAATTAGCTTACAAGGAATAGTGACATTCTATTTCTTACTCATTCTGTGAGGAGCAAGGACAGGATGAGAAAAATTACCCAGATTTCAGACTAAGTTACACAAGTCTCTGTGTGACACATTAGCAAACTCTGAGGATAAGTCTGGGAAACTTGAGGGAAAAAATCTTTTGGGAGAAAGATATCTTAGGTACACAAAATTTTAGATAAAGTAAGCAGATGAGCTAAGAAGTGGGGTTTTTTTTTTCCATAGAAAATAAGAGATAAGGAATAACCTCCTATACCAAGCTTAAGCTTTGGAGGAAGAAAGTAGTGGCTTAAATAGGAATAAATGATGCACCCAGCACTCTTTACTTTGTGGAAAATCCACTGACTTGATCTGGAGGTATGTGTATATTTAAAAATATATGTTTCTTTCCCCAATCCCTGTTTTTCTTCTTTAAAACTTCTAATTTGCCATTCTTGTTTCAAATCAAATAGGTTTGCTTCTGTTTCTTCCTTCCCAGTCATGTTCCTTTCTTCTCATTGTTCTTAGGTTTGTTTTATTTTTTAATTTTTTAATGTTTATTTTATTTTTTGAGAGATACAGAGACAGAGCACAAGCGGGGGATGGGCAGAGAGAGAGGGAGACTGAAGCAGGTTCTAAGCTCCGAGCTGTCAGCACAGAGCCCGACGCAGGGCTTGAACTCACAAACTGTGAGATCATGACCTCAACCAGAATCCCACGCTTAACCGACTGAGGCGCCCCCCATTGTTCTCAGTTTTTTATTGTGTTTCTTCCTCTTGTAATTCTCAAACTAACCAGGAAATCTCAGATCATGGCAGAATGAGACATCTAGAAAATGGTGGTGGTTTGTGATGAGAGATAGAAGCAGAAAAATGTTCACCTTTAGCCCGGAAGGCTGACATCTAGTCTGCATAGATCAAATACGTACTGGTTCCTACATACTTAAAAGGTCTCATGACTGCCTTTACATCTCAGCAATAGTTAATATCGAGCTGGATAAAGAGCTCCAGAGAAATCCTGTGAAAGTAATTTTATGAGTAGAAATTCGAAGAAAACATTTATGATGTAATACTCCCTGCAGGTCCCCTCCTTGAACACAGCATAGAACTGCTAGGTTCATACAACAGAAGTGCGGCTCTTCCTGACCCGGGTCCTGTCCCTGTGCTATAATAAAAGCCCCTTTTTGCACCAAAAACGTCTCAAGAATTCTTTCTTGACCATTCGCTTGCAACCCCACATCAGTTTGAACAGTCCCCAAGATAAAGAATCAGAAGCTTAACTTATCAGGATCTTTATGCTCAGTAAGATAATTTGGTTCTTATTGCTGGAAAGAAACTACAAACTTTGGAGTCCTCAACCATGTCTGCGTTGCAGAAGGCCTAACAGTATTTGTTGTTTGTTCTGTTCAATGGAAGCAATCCAAGTAAAGACACGATTTGGTCTTGCTCTCTGGGAAACTTGTGAATCACCATATTTACGGATAATGTGGAAAACTTCAGATTAACATGAAATCTAACATATGAGTGCTGGATATATGAACCAAGATGAGGGTGGGCAGCTAGGAAGAGCTAGAAGATCTGTTTAGCAGCACATGATTATATAGTATGTCAAGCACACAATTCCAGTGACTGTAGGTAAATTCAAGAGCATAGATAATAGTGAAATGTAGTTTAAAAAAATTAGAAAATGGTGGCTTTGAGTATTTATCTTTGTTTTCAATGCAATTGGTTTCATTTTAAGTTTATGTAATTTATTTTTACTAATTCTAGGATTAGCAGCTAGCTTTTTAAATTCCTGTTGGCTCTCACGAGCTGTCATGAGCCAATTCCAGCATGCTTTTGTTCCCGTCCACTTTCTTGCTTTCCCTGGTTATGGTAGATTAATGGCGTACCTACATTTAACATGGTCAAAGCTTTTAAACTACGTAACTTAAGTGCTGCATGGAAGAGGCATACTGGGGCCTAATTATATTAGGAATATAATATTTTTCAATAAAAGGAAAAAGATCTCTGTGTAAAGAAATTTAGAGTAACACATTAGCTACAGTTGGACCCACAAATCAGGACATTGTTTAGTATATAATATATTAGGAGCAGTAGAAGCACAAATTCCGTAATATCGCACATGAGCTATTGAAGTCTCAGTCAACTAAAAATAAAAATTAAATAACATCTGACTAACAGCTACTTTTCATACAGTTATTAAACTTTTAAGAATTCGTTCTGTATTTCAAGGACTCTTCTGGGTGGTGGTTTATAAAGATTGTGTGAGTGTAGCAGGAGCAGTAGGAAAGATTTAACAAGCAGTTGTACTATTATAAGTCCTTTGATGGAGGAATATAGGTGCTGTAGGAGCACAGAGGTCTTGATGGAGAAGAGTCCTGACCCCTATCGTCACCCCCACCACAGACTCAGCCTCCTGCTAATTCCGGCAGAAAACCTAGAGTAAGACAAGAAAGGCTAGAGTAAGACAAGAAGAGTGTCAGATTATAAGCAAGGGAAATGAGAGCACTTCACACAAACCGAACTCTAGTTGAGACTGGTTATAAAATGCTTTCCGATAATAGATCTGAGCAGGCATCCTACGACATGTCTGTGGATAGTCATCTAGAGTCGGTTGTGGTCATATAATCTGTGAGCAAAGTTGTGGTATGAATATAGCACTCCTTGCTTTCAAATGGATAATGAGTGAGAAAACATATCCACAAGCACAGTTATTTCAGGAGAGGCTGGATAAGGATGTACTAGACAGTAATGCAGTTCTTGTGTAGTTGGGGGTATACCTTTTGTTTATTTTATTCAAGAAGGTTACAGAGGAAATATATTTTCTGAGTCCTTAAGTATCTGAAATTTTGTCGCTATCTTAGGTAAACTCCAGTCTGGCTGGGTCATCCAAATCACATGCATTCAAAACCTTATGTTTGTGCTAAAGCTTTTTCTGTTGTTACCTGAATTTTGAAAAGCTGCTTGTGGAGATCTTGAGTTTTGTTATTTAAATTTTTTTAATGTTGATTTGTTTTTGAGAGAGACAGAGACAGAGCGTGAACAGGGGAGGGGCAGAGAGAAGGAGACACAGAATTTGAAACAGGCTCCAGGCTCTGAGCGCTCAGCCCAGAGCCCGACATGGGGCTCAAACCCACAAACTGTGAGATCATGACCTGAGCCAAAGTCAGGCACTTAACTGACTGAGCCACCCAGGTGTCCCTTGAGTTTTGTTCTTTAAGAGATCTTCACATTTTTCGCACATTCAGTTTCTGCATAGATGCATGAAGGTATATGTTTAATCTTATTAGATAGGCTATTTTTCCAGGATGTATCTAGAGGTTCTTTTTCATTGTCCTTCCCCCTCAGAATATATAAAACATCTATATCTACATGCTCAGATAATTTTTTTTAAAAATTCAGCAATGTTTTCTTCATTATATCTTTGGTTATTAATTTTGTTTCGCTTACTCTCAGGAGCACCTGCCATTCTTAATTTGCTCTTCTGTTCTCCATCCTCCATTTATGTTATAGTGTTAAGCTTTTTCTTTTTCCTATAAACTCTGGTTCATCTTTTTATATTTGTTGTCTGTATCATAATTTCATTTCTTCAAAAAGACAATTCTGTTCTAATTCAGTATAAATTTTGATTCTGTTATACAACAGTTTCCTTGAAATCCTTAATCTGTTTTATTATTATTTCTATTCAACTGCCCAAAGTGGCCATTCATTTAAAAAGTTTTTCCAACTTACATTGTCTTTGTCATTGATCTGCATTTTACTTTTTTTTTTTGTAAAGTTTATTTATTTATTTTAAGAGAGAGACCGAGTGAGGAAGGGGGGGCAGAGAAAGAGGGAGAGAGCATCCCAAGCAGGCCCCGTGCTGTCAGCACAGAGCCAGACCCTGGGCTAGATCTCATGAACAATGAGATCATGACCTGACCCTTGAAACCAAGAGTCAGACGCTTAACCGACTGAGCCACCCAGGCATCCCTGATCTGCATTTTGAATTGTCTTCAAATTTTAGTCCAAATCCAACCATCTCATGTTTGTTAAATTAATCTAATTTAATTGTTTGAAAGTTGGAACTAGATGTGGATGTTTAAGAAAGTATAGATTTTAAACATTTAAAAATAAATTCTTAGTGAAAATATCTGTATACTAATTCTGTACTTACCCGATTCTTATTGTAGTCTTTTCCTTTTTTGGATGCAGACAAATTGTTAAACCAAGCACCTTCCCAAATTAGAAGCACAAAATACCATTCAGATAAGTCAATTTACACTGTGTTCTGCTAGGTTGGTTGGATTTTCTCACACTAAGTAAAATCTATTGCTTACAGATGTGGGGAAATAGTTTGTACTTTTGAAACTCACTAGACATGTAATTTATTTTGATTTAGACTCAACCTGAACACTCTGGTATGTTAACTTTGTTTCTTACTATTTTTTTTTTCTCTTTTAAGGGAAAAACTTGAAAATTTGGTTGAACTGAAACTCTTGACCATTTAGAAGTTGTTAGAACTGTATAAAAATAACCAGAGTTGATGAATGCTGTGATTCAGTGTGAAAATATTTTTATCTAGATCTCATCCTTTAAAAGTTGGCTCATATGCTTTTTTTCCCTTAATTTATTAAGTACACTTTCATCTCCCTTCTTTTGTATCCAGAGCACATCTAATTGCTCCTCCATTTTTGTTTCCTCCCCTCCTGACTCAAAGGACAGGGAATCGGAGCTTGAGAGGCATGCTAACCTTTCCTGTCTTTCCAGGGGCATAAAGAGCATGGACTTTATCCGACAGACTTGGATTCAGGTCCTGCTCCACAATTTATAATGTGTATAGCCTGGGCAACTTATTTAACCTTCCTCAGCCACAATTCTCTCATAATGAGAGTTAATGGTTTACCTTAAGGATTTATTGAGATGCTTCTGTAAAGTGGGAAGGTCCATGACTGACAATGATGGCCACAAAGCAAACATGTGGTAGTTGTGCCCTTTTCTGTTGCCATTAGGAATTCATCCCTTCACACAGTTTCTCTTCAAAATCTTTGATAATTCCATCTCCACTTTTCTTTTCTTCCTTTGAACATATCTAAATCTCTCCTGTGAAAAAAAAGGCTCTATGATTTGTTTTCCCAAATGCTTATCCTATTTTTTAAGTTTATTTATTTATTTTGAGAGAGAGAGAGAGAGAGCGAGCAGGGGACAGACAGAGAGAGAGTGAGAGAATCCCAAGCAGGCTCCATGCTGTCAACACAGAGCCCAACGCAGGGCTCTATCCTACAAACTGTGAAATCATGACCTGAGCTGAAATCAAGGGTCAGTTACTTAACTGACTGAGCCACCAGGGTGCCCATATCTTGTTTTTTATTTCATTCTAAGAGGCTTTTTTTTTTCCCCCATGAAGTTTATACCTGCTCTCTTCCCTTAGAACTTAACCTTTTTACTCGCTCAGTGACTGTGTATTGTATCTTATTGCTGTTATAACAAAATGTCACAAACAGTGGCTTACAGCAACATAAATGTATCCTCTTACAGTTCTGGAATTCAGAAGTCTTAAAACTCAGTTCCCAGGCCTGTGTCCTTCTGGAGATTCTAGGGATGAATCCTTTCCTTGCCTTTTCATCTTCTAGAGACTACCTGCATTCTTTGGCTTGTGACCTTGAATCCCTGTGACCTCTGCTTCTAACATCACATATTGTCTCTCACTCTGATCCTCTTGGCTTCCTCTTACAAGGATCTGTATGATGTCATTGACACCGGGGTAATCTAGGAAAGTCTCCCCATCTCAGAACCCTTAATTTACTTGCAGAGTCCCTTTGGCTGTGTATGATAACACAGTCACAGAGTGTGGAGATTAGTGTGTGGACCTCTTTGGGGACTATTATTTAGTCTTTCACAGTCTGTTTTCTGCATGTCCTTTCTGGCCTTCTTACAGGAATGTTGCTAACTATTACTTAATTCTTGGAAATCTCATGTTTCTTGCCCTGTGTGTGATAGCAGCACCTCTCCTCCCAGGTTCTCCTGTCTCTGATGCTGCTTTTCTGACTCTTTTTCACTCAAATCTTTGTTTCATGCATTTCCAGATTTAATGTCACATAATATTTGTTAAATCAAATAGCTCCTCCATGCACAAACTTCCAGTAGCCTTCCATAATTACAAACCTTTGCTAAATTAATTTTACACATTCCACAAGCTTTTAGTGAGCACTTGCTATGTCCCAGGTTCTCTGTTTTCTGTGATAAGGATGCAGAGATTCATGGAATACAGACTGTCTTTAAGAAGCTAATGTTCAGGTGCCTGGGTGGCTCAGTCGGTTAAGTATCCGACTCTGGATTTCAGCTCAGGTCATAATCTCATGGTTAGGGAGTTTGAGCCCCACATCTGAGGATTCTCTCTCTCCTTTTTTCTCTGTCTCTCCCTGACTTGTGCTTTCTCTCACTCTCAAAATAAACAAACTTAAAAAAACAAAAAGAAGCAGCTAATGACCTGATCAAAATAACAAATAATTGCAAAGCTACTAAAAATTTGAAAATTGAATATGGAAAGGAAAATATACACACAGTTTTATGGACACCCTTGAGATCAATCATCCAACTTAGCCGGAGGGTGTTAAGGCTGACTTCTTGGAGAAGCTAATACTTAAACTGGTCTTTAACAGAAAAATACAAATTAAGCATTGGGAAGAAAATAACAAGAACAAAGGTCTAAAGCATGCATTGGTATTAATTGTTCAAGGGATGGCAGGTTGATTAATATTAAAATGAAAACTCATAGGAAAGAGCAATTCAAAATAGAACTGGAACTTGAAGGTAAGCAAGAAGGAATGATTGGAGGGGTAAGAGGAGAGAGTAAACTTGATGAAAAACTGCCTTATACTGGGTGACAATGTGAAAGCAAAGTGATTAGAGCACCTCATTAAGAAGGTCAGATAGTGTAAACAAATCAAGTGTATAATGCCACCTTCAATGTAGGTGAAATTTCATCTCCTTTTTTCTTTACTGGGGGGCCAAGAGTTAAGAAGAGTCCATATTACCAATGTGTCTCACTGGACAAGTGGAGCAGAAGTTAAGAATGAGAGTAAAGGAATAGAGTTAAGGATGGATTATTATATAAGAACCTTGCATTTGAAAGAAAAGTATGAGAAAGAACTTCCATCATGGAGAAATACAAGGGCCAGGAGGATATTTATTAATATGACATAGAAATGAGAATGTTTAGAGGCTTTGGAAAAGATGCTAATAGAGGGATGCCTGGGTGGCTCAGTTGGTTCAGTGTCTGACTTGTGATTTTTGGCTCAGGTCATGATCTCACTGTGAGTTTGAGCCCCACATCGGGCTCTGGGCTGACAGAGCACAGCCTGCTTGGAACTCTCTCTCTCTCTCTCTCTCTCTCTCTCTCTCTCTCTGCCTCTCCCCAACTCAAGCTCTCTCTCTTTCTCTCACAAAATAAATAAACTTTATAAATATATAAATAAATATGTCTTGAGTGTATCCCTCCTCTTTACTTACTCCCACTGTCACTTAGTTGAGAACCTCATCTCCCTTTCTAGAACATAACTCAAAAAAAAAAAAAAAGAACATAACTCAAGAGGCAAAGCTTGAATTATCTTTTTCTAGTCCATTCTCCATATTGCTTCCAGAATTATTTCTGAAAGGAAGCGTATATTCTTATATTTATTCACTAAAATAGCTTTTCTGGGGGGAAATCCATTATGTGCTAAAATCAATCTTAGTAATACAATGCTGATCAATATAGACACAACCTTTACTTTCACTGGAATTTACAACCTAGAGGAAGCAAGAAGTGTGCATTAAAAAGATATGATTTATAATTATTTATAATTAATACAAAATTAATTAATGTTTTTGAGCCTTCATTCTGCTGGTTCTGTGTCTAACTTACTGTTCTTCGTCACTAGGGTTAAGAACTCTGCATCAGTCTATACAGGCTGCAGGGCTGCTTATTGCCCCTCTGATGCTTCCATGCAATTCTGACCCATACTCAACCCTTCTCCTTCTCTTTTGTTGTTTGTTCTGTGTGCAGTATATATATATATATATATATATATATATATATATATATATATAATACAAATTAACAAAGATGAATGTCTCAAAGTATGCTCAAATTCATCTGTAATTACAGTAAATCATTTACTGTGGGAGTACTACCAGGGGAACCAAGAATAATTTAGGAGCCAGACTTCTAAGCCAGCTTCCAAGAGAATGTAATGTTTAAGTAGATCCCATCCATCTTCTTTGCTTCAAATCTTTCAATGTCCAGTCGTCATGTAGGCTAAAGGATGAATTCTACAGCTTTGGAGTTTATAGCTCACAGGAGGCTTTGAAGTCTGTCCCCTTCTTCTCCTTTCTGCGTAAACACTATGTGTCTTCTATGCTGAAATGTTGTGGTTTTATCAAGGTTACAGCATTTTCTGTCTCTTCTTCTTGTTCCCTTCTTTCATCACATCTTCCCGTATACATCTTTGTCAAACTGGATTATTGCCACTCTTCTTTCAAACTACTCAATGACAAAAATTTTGTGTATGAAAAAGTCTTTTTATCATCCGGCTCATTGCAAAATTGTCCATTCCTGTGTCAGTTCAGTGATACTGTATACACAGCTCTATTTTAGGCTACAGATTGTGTTTTTGTATATTCTGCTTAGCTGTGTATTTGGTTTGTAGTAGGCATCTGAAAAGGTGTGAATATTTAGTGTTAACTTCAAGAATACTTATATTTATGAATAAGTAAAAAAAGGTTTCCTCCTCTCTCTCTCTAATCATTTGATTGATTTACTTTATTTGGTTTCATGGGCCTTCCCAATTAGAGACATGCTTGTCTTTTGTTTGTTAAGGCAGTATTATAACAAGTGGAGATGTTCTACAGATGAACACAGAAGAAACAGCTCCTGTGAATAAAATGTTTTTCTGTCTAACATTTAGGATTTGGGATTTGGGATTAGAAATTGCCAGATTTTCAAAGTAGAGCAGTATTTATTTTAGCCTAAACATCTTTAGGACAAAGATAGAGTTAGTTGGATATTGATATGGCTCTAACTCTGACTGAAATCATACAGTTGTCTGGCTTGTATGATAAGCCATATCTAGAGGGGAATCAGGATAACAAGCTATCCATCCGCTTTGACAAGACTAAGTCTCTCCTAACACTTTCTGTGCAGCAGGCTCTAGACTTTCTGGATCTGGTAACGCTGAAGTTCAGTTTTGTTCAAACCACTTCCCGCTGAAAAGCAGGATGAGTAAACTAAATTGCTTTTCAGATCATCCATGGTGATTTTATTTGGAGAAATGTTAGGGGTGTCTGGGTGGCTCAATCGGTTAAGCATCCAGCTCTTGATGTCAGCTCAAGTCATGATCTCATGGTTTGTGAACTCGAGCCCCATGTCGGGCTCTGCATTGACAGCATAGAGCCTGCTTGGGATTCTCTTTCTCCCTCTCTGCCCCTCCCAGCTCTCTCTCTCTCTGTCTCTCTCAAAATAAATAAATAAACTTTAAAAAGAGTAAAAAGAAATTCAGATTTATATATGGTTATAACATTGTTCAACACCTGCACCTTCACTCATTTTATAAGTGGCATCCCAAAGGAAGAGTGACAGTAGGACCATCATTTATTAAACTAGACTATTTCAGTGTTGCTTTGAAGAATTCCCTGTACTAACCTTTCATTCCATAAGCATATATCAAGCAAATTTATGTGCTACTCTTTACGATTTTTCAAAATGTGCACACATGCACACACACATGTGTTAATTCTACTATATATAAATATAGCTAAGTATATCTTAATTTTATTTATATATATATATATATATATACATATATACATGCATATAATTAACTCTTCTCAGGATGATATACACTTGAAAGGTTTGTCATTAATACAAGTTTATATGAATTTATATTTTAAACAGTTCTTGTAAAATGGCCATTTTCCTTCAAATTTTTGTGCATATTTTTCTTTTTTTTTTCTTAACTGCCACATGGCTGATTAAGAAATGGTACTAGGAGTAGGAGAAATGTCAAGTCTAGCATTTTATTGTTGTTCCCTTGTGCCTGCCACACTAGGAGTATCTGTTAGTCTCTTTCCATTTAGAGGCCTTGTTTAGTTAAGAAAAAGTAATGACACCCATAAGCCATCCACATGCAGCCCACCTAAACAGTAATACACTTCAACACAAGTGAATGATGGTCCTACTGTCACTCTTCCCATGGGATGCCTCTTCACATATGAACTGAGTGAAGGTGCAGGTGTTGAACAATGTTAAAACCATATATAAATCTGGATTTTTATTACCTTTTTTTTTAGTTTATTTATTTATTTTGAGAGAGGGAGAGAGAGAGGGCAGAGGAAGGGGGAGAGAGAGAAAGAAAGAGAATCCCAAGCAGGCTCTATGCTGTCAATGCAGAGCCCGACATGGGGCTCGAGTTCACAAACCATGAGATCATGACTTGAGCCGAGATCAAGAGCTGGACAGTTAACCGACTGAGCCACCCAGACACCCCTCAAACTTCTTTTAAATCAAAAATTCCCACAAGTTTTCAGAAATCTTTTCTGTATTCCTAATAGATGTCACACATTTCAGGGTATATTCTTTGCAATTTTGAGACCATTTCTTTGCAAAATAATTTTGAAATTTGAAACATATTATCCAAATATTGATAAGCCAATAGAAATTTCAAAAATGCAAGCATGCCTATAAGAGCCACAGGACCCAAAGGAGATGGATTTAACTTAGGAGTTTTGAATCTTTTGCATATCCCCAAGGAAATCCTGCAAATCCCCAGGTGCTTCACTGTTAATACTGTATATTGTAAACCACAAGTATTTCATTTCAAATATGAAATTACATTGTAGTGTTTAATATTCTTTTTCAAACTATGTTTCTCTCTGCCTCTCAACTCACTTCCCCCAATTCTGATTGCACTTCATTCTGAGGATTGTGCTGCCTTAAACCCTACCTCAAGATTCATTCTCTAATGTAGTAGTTCTCAACTGGGGCCGATTTTTACCCTTCTGGGGTCATCTGGCAATGTCTGGAGATATTTTTGGTTGCCACTATGGAGAGGAAGTTGGCATCTGGTTGGTAGAGGCCTAGAATGCTGCTAAGCATCCTACAATGCACAGGATAGTTTTCACAACAAAGAATTTTCTGGTCCAAATGTCAAAAGTACCAAAGTTGAAAAACTCTAATGGGATATTTGCTGGTTTTGAGATTTACAAAAGGGTGGAAACCGAGCAAGGTATCTATGAGAGAGGGCTAAACATTTTACCTAGAGATGAGGGTACTAACGCAGTGATCTCGACCAATGCTTCTGAAAGTTTAATGTGCACAGGGATTTTGTTAAGACGCAGATTTCAATTTAGTATCCCTGAGATGAGTCCTGACCTTCTGCATTTCTAACAAGCTCCTAAGTGATGCTGATGTTTCTGGTTTGGGGCCTATATTTTGAGTAGCAAGGAGCTAGATAATTCAGTATGGGTCCTTAGGAAGATGCCTGCGAAAAATGACTACAAGAGAGGAATAATTCCATTATGTATCAATTAGAGGTCTGGAATATCTGTAAGAACTATCTATCTGTCTATCTATCTGTCTATTATCTATCGATCACAAGAATATCACAATAAACTTAACATTATTTAACTTACTTAAATAAAATTTTATTTATTTAAACATAACTTTTATTATCAAAGTTACGCACAAGATTTTACAAAGCCACTAGTTCTAGACAGGAATTTTGATGAAGAAGAATAATCTCTTGACTTCTTCCTGTTCCCGTTTCCTACTCTACAGATAACCAGTTTCTACTAGTCTAGTGTATTCTTTTGGCACTTGAATCCTATTACTAAGTAACTTTCTGATACTGTTACCTGCTGACTTTTTTGATTTGAGATACTTACTGATTCCATACAACAGAAAATAGGGTCAAACTCTTATGGCCCAGACTTTCTTCTCCTCACATGTGTATACTTTTTTTCAGCCCTGTTCTCTGAAGGAATCTTTTATTAGATTGGTATTTATAGTTTGTTATACTATGGGTTATGAATATATACTTATAATTCATAGTTAATCTACTGACCATGATTACTTTTCTTGAACAAAATTTATGTTTCATGGAGTTATTAATTGTCTCTTCTTAGTTTGGTATTACCCATAAACAATCTGCAAATTCTCTGATGGAAGTGTGAGTCCCTTCTTATCTGTAGGCACATGAGGCCTTTGATCTATTTCATACTTTTCAAGAAGAGATTCCATCTGGAGCACCTATTTTTCTGCTTCAGTGTTCTCCAGAGTCCCTGAAAGTCTATTATTCTAGATCTTCTTTCATCAACACCTGGGGCATCCCTGACCTCTCTGTACTTCTCCCCGTCTCCTAATTCCATGTCTTCCTTTTCCTTAGCTAATTGCCTTGTATGATATAACATATTATCTAGAGACTTCCTGACAAGGGGTACATGGAAGTAAAATATTTTGAGCATTAGCATGCTCCAAAATGTCATTATTTTTCTCTGGCAATTGTTGGATGATTTGACAGGGTATAGCTTTTAGGGGTTGAAAGCGAACTGTAGTTAATGAAAGCACTGATCCGTTATCTTTCAGATCCTGATAATCTTATCAGGAGGCTCAAATCTGTGCTTTCATGTCCCAAGTCTTTCCGGGCTTTGGTGACACATTCAGTCTGTTCTAGACTTTCCTGACTGATGGTGTTCAGCATATTCTCTGATAGGCTAAGCAGGTCACTACTATTCCAAGAGCTTTGCAACTTCCAACTGTTGCTGATAGCTCCTCTTCTCTACTCCTTTGTCCTCATGCCTCTTCCATAAAAGTATACATCTGCAAGGACAAGATGGATTCAAGAAACCATATAGAAACAATAAAGATAAAAGAAATTGAGATTTTCAGGAAGCAAAGGATCTGCCCTGAGCCTAGTCTGAGACTTTGGTGCAGTAAGGCTGCCAAGTTCCCCAACAGGAGATAAACTAGCATTCTTTAAATACCTACACGCCGCATTCTTCATGTATGTAATGTCATTTAATCTCTTTAATAATTTCAAGGTAAGATATGGGTGCACAGAGAGATTCATCAAGTTACCTTAAGAAAGAAAGTGTCAGATTTTAGATGGAGATCTTTTTCCCTGAAGGACTAGAATAAAAGATCCTCAATATAAATAGAAATGCAGTGCTGGGAACACAAAGATGAAGTCCTAACTCTGCTGATCCATGACTCACCAATGTATGTTCTGACCAACGCAGGAGGCATTATTGTGACCTTTCTCCATTGTTCCAACTGATGGAGAGCTTTTTAACAACAGGTATTTCTTTGTCCACAGCTTGATAGACTAGATACATTTCCTTCTATGGACTTCTTGAACTAGCACAGACTCTGTTTTAGAAAAATCCTCATTGAATGTTTACTTTTCCTTTACTGTAGTAATATTTTTTTTGTGGTACCAGTAGTGATGAGTTTAGGGAATGTGTCCATTGGATAACGTGTTATTACTTTCCCCTGCTCCATCCAAATCACTGTATATAGACCTAAATTCCCATTAGTTGCCACCAGTCATGTAAGTGATGTTTCCAGGAGGAAATTTTTATAAATAGGGAAAGTAAAATCACAAAATGTAAGATCATCAGAAGAGCAAGGCAACAAAAAAACCATATCCTCATTTTGGAGTAAAGATGATGTTTGAGGAATAGGGTAACAAAAATTCTTCATTATGGGTGGAGAAGTTTGGAGAAAGTGCATTTGTTGTGTAAAGTATTTTAAAAACCAATGAACTGTGAGGTGGGCCAACCATGGACTGTCATCAGACACTCATGGTCATCTGGTATACACTTGTGGCTGGCTAAGATGTGTTTCATTGCTGAGTGAGACACTCCAGGGTTTATGTCCAACATATGATTCTTTCTTCCTTTCAGGTTTCAAGTTCTGTCCCACAATTTTCCAGTGATTCTACAAGGAGCAAAGTCCATAAGCAAAAGGTTTGAGCTAAAAACATAACCATCAGCAAATATTTAAGATGTTTTTATTTTGTGTTTTTTTTTTTTTTTTTTTTGTTTTTTTTTTCCTGCCTGGTATGCTAGGGAGAAAAAAAAAAAAACTTAAAAAATTCTATATCTTCAAGTTATTAAGAAGATATTTGTGATTTTCATTCTCAATGTATTATTTAGCCAGGTATATCCCTATTTTCTTTCTTTTATTTTGCAGTGTTCACTATGATGTTAGTATGGAAAATAAAATATGACTCATATTGGTTATAAAGATAGATTACATGTGTACAAAGAATTCTGACCTCAAATTAGGAAGTTGAAAATTTCCTAAAATCTGCTCTAGCAAACATTACTGGAAACACTTGTATGATTTTTTTAAACCTCTCAAAAACATGATTAATTCATGTATATTAGTAGAAAATGAGAAAAAAATGGATTTTGTCCAAACCACCTATAAGATACTATTGCCATCTTGACTCTTGTATACAAAAATGGTGGCAGAATCAGAAAATATGGAGACTAAAAATTATATATTAAACAAGGAACTTATTGAACTTATTAAAGTTATAAAAATGAAATTATAATCTTAATTAAGCCAAAAATGATATTCTGGTTTCCAGTTGCAGATGCAAGTAGTCATTTCACAATTTACCTTGGGCTGATTGACTAATCTCAATAAAAACTTAAGTGATTCAGAAATGTAACTGTCTCAGAAAGTAAAACTTCAAGAGCCCTGTCCTCAATACCTCAAGTCCCAGAGTGACAATGGGAGTCCCAATGGACACCTTGGAGAATTTAGCCCCTCCTTCAACTTTAATTTACCCTGCGGTTAGAGTCTACTACTAAGATACTGATTTTTGAAAAAGAAGATGAGACTAGGAGTATGAATAAATAAGTAAATGAGTAAATTACTAGAGAATCTTGGGGACCAAGAGTAAACCACTTGATCACCAAAAAAACCCAAAAAACAAAAAACAGCAGTAAGAATATCCACTTCACAATTTGTACTAGCATCAGTATCACCAAGGACTAATTAGTTCAGAATCCTTGAGAAGAGAACACATTCCTTGAAAAGTAAATAAATATTCTGATGGGTTCTTGCCTTAGAATCGTTAAAGGATTTTGTGTTGCAGAAAAAAAAAATGTTGAATTAGTAGTAGTCCTTCTACAATGATATTTGTCTCTCTTTTTTTTTTTTTTTTTTTTTTTGAGAGAGAGACAGCCAGCATGAGACAGGTAGAGAGAGGGTAGAGGTTGAGAGAGAGAGAGAGAGAGAGAGAGAATCTTAAGCGTGGGAAGCTCAAGCATGGCTTGATCCCATGACCCTGGGATCATGACTGAGCTGAAATCAAGAGTCAGATGCTGAACCGACTGAGCCACCCAGGCACCTGATATTTGTCTCATTAATATCCAATTCTGTCTCTACTGTTCTTTCATTGACTCTAAGAAGATGAGATCATGATAAATACAATATTTTGAAAAACGTTTTATGTGGAAATTATATGAAATACATGAAGTACAAACAAAGCATATAACTCAGGATACAGGTTCATACATATAAGACATGAGAAGGTGGCAATTTCATAAGGAAGCCTGGATGATGGTGATTATAAGCCAACATTGGTTATATGATGCATCCTGATTCTGGAGATGTTAAAATGTGAAGAATATGTGCATATTAGAATTGATGAAATATGACATTTCTCTTTTTGTGTTGGGTTACAGTTTAGCTTTTCTATTGAAAATCATGTTTTTATTTTAATGTCTACTGTTTTTTACAGATTTATTGAGCTATAACTTACATACCATAAAATTTACCCATTTAAAGTATATTGATTCAACAGTTTGGGGTACATTTCCAGACTCGTGCAACCATCACTATAATCTAATTTTAGAACATATTAATAAGTTCTCAAAAATCCTTGTACCTCTTAGCCTCTTTCCTCATTCCCCTGATTCTCCTTCATCCATTTAATAAGTATGCTTATTTAAATATCTTAATTTATTTCTTTATATACACATTTTATGTTTTATTTTTATTCTTGTTTTATAGCTTGTTTAAATTAAAAAAATATATATTCTTTTAGCTGTTAGAAGATCATAAATTCTTCATCATAAAGATCATAAAGATCATATTTTCTTTCCATTTGAGATAAGTGAATTTTCTCATTGTTGATTTTATTGGCTTTCTTTGTTAACAGTTTTTATCATGTATTTTAGGATCTGGGTATGTGTAGGCCTATCTTTATGAAAGGTGGTTCTTCCCTTCCCTCTTTCTCTTTGAGCTCATGCTTATCCCTCTGTTGGTCTTAGAACTAATTCTTACATTGCCAGATTCATCCTGCATCTGGAAGTGATTTTGATAGTATTGTAGACCCAGACACCAAACCAGTGGGTAGGTTGACTCAGCCCTTGTCATGAAGACACTTCCGCTTTGTCTAGCTCAGACATGTAGACTGATTCATGTCATAGTCGTAAGAACAATCTGGCCTCTTTGCTTAGCCCCTGCCTTTGGAGAAGGGAATCTTATTCAGATCCTAGTATCAAATACTGGGCCTGATTCTGACTATAGTTTTAGTTGTGTTATACCAAAGAAAATGAAATTCTGGTAGATTCTGCTTTAAGACCTGGAATTGAGGGGCACCTGGTTGGCTCAGTTGGTTAAGTGCCAACTTCGGCTCAGGTCATGATCTTGCAGTTCGTGAGTTTGGGCCCGGTGTAGGGCTCTGTGCTGACAGTTCAGAGCCTGGAGACTGCTTCTGATCCTGTGTCTCCCCTCTCTCTGCCCCTCCCCCACTCATGCTTGCTTGCTCTCTCTCTCTCTCTCTCAAAAATAAACATAAAAAAATTTTTTTTTTAAAGACATGGAATTGAGCTTAGTACCCTAAGCTGTAACTTTGCCTACCACCTTAAATTTCCATCCCATTCTGGTCATGATAATATTTAATACTTTTCAGTGCATTTGTACCTTTTTGTTTTTCTAAGTGTTTATTAATACTATGTGTGTTATCTTTCAAATACTGTGTGTATGTGTGGGGAGAGAGGGTTATCTGTATCTGGAGCCTCAAAGCAAGATATGAAACATCATCTGTACTCTAAACCAGAAAAGTTTTTAAGATGTCAAATGAACCTTGAGCTACAGGCTCCTCTCTGATTGCCTCTGGAATGTTTTAGATCTGCTACCCTGCTGATATGTTTGAGGATCCATGTCTTTATTTTTATAATGCAAATGTTTTTTCAGCTTTATTAAAGCATAATTGACAAATAAAATTCTAAGGTATTTAAGTGTAACCATGAAGTTTTGATATACATATTGTGAAAGGATTTCTCACATCTAGTTAACTAACACATCCAACACTATACACACACACACACACACACACACACATATAATTTGTATTACTATAATATAGTTTGTATTAATCATATATATATATATATACATATATATATATATATATATATTTGGTAGGAATATTTAAGTTCTACTTCTTTAGGAACTATCAATTATACAATACAGTATTCTATCAGCTAATCATCATGTTCTATGCTAGATACTCAGACTTCATTCACCTTATAGCTTAAATTTTGTGCCCTTTTGCCAGCCTCTTCATATTTCCCCTACCTGTAGCCTCTAGCAGTCACTTTTCTACTCTCTTTTTCTATAAGTTTGGTTTTTGTTTATTTGTTTGTTTTTTTAGATTCCACATAGAAGTATTCCCTGCAGTATTCCCTGTCTGGCTTATTTCACTTAGCATAATGCCCTCAAGATCCATCCATGTTGTCACAAATATCAGGATTACCTTCTTTGTCATGGCTGAATAACATTCCACTATATATATAGACACCACAACTTCTTTATCCTTTCATCTGTTGACAGACACTTATATTGTGTCCATATCTTGGCTATCAGGAATAATGCTGCAATGAACATATGAGTGCAGAAAGCTGATGCCCTGTTTTCGTTTCATTTGGATACATGCCAAAAGTGGGATTGTTGATCACACAGTAGTTCTATTTTTAATTTTTTGATGAACCTCCATTCTGTTTTCCATACTGGCTGTACTAATTTACATTCCCATCAACAATGCACAGGAGTTCCCTTGTCTCCACTTCCTTGTCAATACTTTTTATTTCTTGTCTTTTTGATGATAGCCATGCTAACAGGTGTGAGATGAAAATCTCCTTGTGGTCTTGACTTACATTCTCTGATGATTAGCGATGTTAGTACCATCACATACACCTGCTGGCTATCTGCCTGTCATCTTAAGGTAAAATGTCTAGTCAGTTTCTCTGTCCATTTTTAATCTGAGGGTTTGTTTCTTTGCTATTGACTGCATGAGTTCTTAAATAAAGTTTTTTAACATTTATTCATTTTTGAGAGACAGAGAGAGAACGTGAGCGGGGGAGGAGCAGAGAGAAAGGGAGGCACAGAATCTGAAGCAGGCTCTAGGCTCTGAGCTGTCAGCACCCAGCCTGATGCAGGGATCGAACTAATGAACCACAAGATCATGACCTGAGCTGAAGTCGGATGCTTAACCGACTGAGCCACCCAGGTACCCCGATATGAGTTCTTTATATATTTTGGATATTAATACTTATCAGATATGTGATTTGCAAATAATTTCTCCCATTTGGTAGCTTGCCTTTTAATTTTGTTGATAGTTTCCTTTTCTGTGCAGAATTTTTTTAGTTTAAAGTGGTCCCATTTGTTTACTTTTACTTTTGTTGCCTTTGCTTTTGGTGTCAAATCCAAAAAATCATTGCCAAGACTGGTGTCAAGGAGCTTACCCTCTATGTTTTCTTCTAGGATTTTTATGGTAGCAGGTCTTTACATTTAAGTCTTTACTCCATTTTGAGTTAATTTTTGTGTATGGTATAGTATAGTGGTACAGTTTTGTTCTTTATTATGTGGTTGTCCATTTCTTGAAGAGACTGTTCTTCTCCTATTGTATATTCTAGGCTCCTTTGTCATATATTAATTAATTATATGCATGAGTTTATCTCTGGGCTCTCTAATCAGTTTCTTTGATTTATGTATCTGTTTTTATGCCAATACCATACTTCTTTGATTACTATAGTGTTATAATATTGTTGGAAATGAGGAAGTGTGATGTCTCTTTCTTTTTTCTTATTTCTCAAGATCACTTTGGAAATTCAGGGTATTTTTTGGGTTTCATTCAAATTTTAGGACTTTTTTTCTATTTCTGTGAAAAAAATCCATTGAAATTTTGATAAAGTTTGCATTGAATCTATATATTTTTCTGAGTAGTGTGAACATTTTAACAATATCAATTCTTTCAATCTATGATCATGGAATACCCTTCCATGTTTTTGTGTATTTTCAATTTCTTTCACTAATATCTGATAGTTTTCAGTGTGCAGGTCTTTTACTTCCTTGGTTACATTTATTCCTAGGTGTTTTATTCTTCTTGATGAAATTAGAAATGGGATTATATTCTTAATTTCTATTTCTGATAGTTCAGTACTAATACATAGAAATGCAACTGATATTTTTTACTGATTTTTTTATCCTACAATTTTACTGAATTCATTTATTAGTTTGAACTGGGTTTTTTGTTGTTGTTGTTTTGTTTTTGCTTTTGTTTTTTTGGTAGAGTCTAGGGTTTTCTACATATAATACCATGGCATCTAAAAATAGAGATAATTTTACTTCTTTCTTTCTGATTTGGGTGCCTTTTATTTAGTTTTCCTGCTTAATTGCTCTAGTTAGGACTTCCAGTACTATATTGAGTAAAAATGTCAATAGTGGATATCCTTGTCTGGTTTCTGATTTTAGAAAAAAAGCTTTACATTTTTACCATTGAGTATGATGTTAGATATGGGCTTGTAATATATGACCATTATTATGTTAAGATACATACTCTTTACACCTGCTTCATTAAACTTTTATTATAGATAGATGTTGGATTTTGTCAAATGCTTTTCCTGTCTATATGAGATGATCATAGCATTTTTATCCCTTATTTTGTGAATGTGGTATGTCACACTGATTGATTTGCAGATATTGAACCATTTTTGCATCCCTGTAAGAAATCCCATTTGATCATCATATATGATCCTTTCAGTGTACTGTTGAATTCTGTTGGCATATATTTTGTTGAAAATTTTTGCATTTATATTCATCAGGAATATTGGGCTTTAATTTTCTTGTAGTATCATTGTCTTGTTTTTGGTATCAGGGTAATTCTGGCCTTGTAAAATGAATCTGGAAGTGTTCCTGCTCTACTTTTTGTTAGAGGAGTTTAAGAAGGATTGATATCAATTCCTTAAATGTTTGATGTAATTCACCAGTGAAGTCATCTGGTCCTGGGCTTTATTTTGGGGGGTGTGGGGGGTGGGGTGGGAGGGGCGAGGGGTTGATTACTGGCTCAATCTTCTTACTAGTAATTGGTTTCTTCAGATTTCCTATTTCTTCATGTTTCAGTCTTAGAGATTTTATGTTCTAGGAATTTGTCCATTTCTTTCGGATTCTACAATTTGTTAGTGTATAATTGTTCATAGTAGTTTCTTATAATCCTTTGCATTTGTGTGGTATCACTAGTAATGTCTTTCGTTTGTATTTTATTTGTGTCTTCTCTCTCTCTCTTATCTGTTTCTCTCTTTGCAGTAAGAGTGGCTAAAAATTTGTCCTTTTTGTTCATCTTTTCAAAAAACTAGGTCTTCGTTTCATTGACCTTTTCTATTGTCTTTATAGTCTCTATTTCATTTATTTCCACTCTAATCTTTGTTATTTTCTTTATTCTACTAACTTTGGGCTTTGTTCATTTTTAGTTCCCTGAAATGTAAATTAGGTTGTTTGAGAACTTTCTCCTCTTTCTTTCTTTCTTTCTTTCTTTCTTTCTTTCTTTCTTTCTGTAGGTGTTCATTGTGTTGAACTTCCCTCTTCGAATGTTTTTGCTGCATCCCATAAGCTTTGATAAATTGTATTTCCATTTTTATTTGCCTCAAGACATTTTATTTCTTTTGTGATTTCTTCTTTGGAACATTCATTGTTCAGGAACATATTGTTTAACATTTACATATTTTTGAATTTTCCAGTTTTTTTCTGTTCATTTATTTCTTGCTTAATGCCATTGTGGTTCGGAAAGGTGCTTAACATGATTTCAGTCTTCTTAAAATGTGTTAAGACTTGTTTTGTGGCCTAACATCTGATCTGTCCTGGAGAATGCTCTATGTGAGTTTGAGAAAAATATGTATTCTACTGCTTTTGGATGAAATGTTCCGTAAGTGTCTGTTAAGATTATCTGGTCTAATGTATAGTTTAAGTCCTATTTTTCTTATCAATTTTCTGTCACAACGATCTATCCGTTGTTGAGAGTGGGTTAGTAAAATCCCATATTATTCTTGCATTGCAATCTATTTTTCTCTTCAGGTCTGTTAATATTTGGTTCATACTCATGTGGAAATGTTAGGGTTCAAAGCCAACAGTCAAGAAAGAATTCTTAAGACATCTTTTGTCCCCAAAGGTGTTTTTATTAAAGTAAGGGCACAGGACCCATGGGCAGAAAGAGCTGCACTGGGGTTATGAGGAATGACTGGTTACATAAGATATTCTACTCTGTGGAGGGGAGGGTGATGTCAGGGTTCCCAGAAAATTGAGTCTATAGGTTTCTGGAGATTGTTTTTTTTTCTGGTAAATCATTATAACAATTGTGAGGTAATTGAGACTCAGGTCCTGCATGACTGTGATCTCTATCAGTTAACCATTTGTTTTTTCCTTTCCTTTGTTCTTGGGCAGCCAGGAGTCCCTGAGGAATGTCACACGTATCCCACCTGGGTGAGGGGGGAGGTTGATTGTTAGCTTGTGCTTTGTCCTTAGCTTGCCTTTGTTTCCCACATCAATATATTTAGCTGCTTCTATGTTAGGTTCATGAGTATTTACAAATAATTATCTTGGAGGCACCTGGGTAACTCAGTTTTGTTGAGCATCCAACTCTTGATTTCAGTTTCAGCTTAGGTCTTGCTTGATCCCATGGCCTTTCTCTCTCCCTCTCCCTCTGCCCCTCCCCTCTCATGCTTTCTTTCTTTCTTTCCCTCCCTCTCTCTCTCTCAAAACAAACAAACAAACAAACAAACAAAACCAAATAATATATCCTGTTGTTGGACTGACTTTTTTTTTTTTTTTTAATTTTTTTTTTTTTCAACGTTTATTTATTTTTGGGACAGAGAGAGACACAGCATGAACGGGGGAGGGGCAGAGAGAGAGGGAGACACAGAATTGGAAACAGGCTCCAGGCTCTGAGCCATCAGCCCAGAGCCCGACGCGGGGCTCGAACTCACGGACCGCGAGATCGTGACCTGGCTGAAGTCGGACGCTTAACCGACTGCGCCACCCAGGCGCCCATGGACTGACTTTTTAAACATTTAATAATGGCCTTCTTTATCTGTTATTACAGTCTGTGGCTTTAAGTCTGTTTTGTTTGATGTAAATATGACTACCTCTGCTCTCTGTTGGTTTCCATTTTCTTGGAATATCTTTTCCATCCTTTAACTTTCAGTCATGTGTCTTAAAGCTGTAGTCTTTTGTAGACCACAAATAGTTGATCACCTTTTTTATACATTCAGCCATAGGTTGGGGGAATGTTTCTTTGTTGCTACAGTCCTGTGGGACTTTTGAATGTAATTCCCTTGGGCCATCTTAGCCAAGAGACCCAAGAACCATTCCTTTCGTGGCAGCCATAAAAGCTAAGCCACCAGATGTGTGTATGAGGTCTTTCCAAGGAGATACTAGCAACTTGGAGTGGGTTAGAGGGAGATGGCAAAGCAGGTGTCCACAGGCTACCTTCTCTCCTGGGAGGGTCACAGTCAGCCTCTAGATGTGTGCTATATTAGAAGCCAGACCCCCAGGCAGCAGCTTTTAAAGTATGTACAAAAACCTTTTTCAGGGAAAGAATGGGAGATGGGCATTATTGTTTGTTCCCTTGTCCCTGAGCCTGAGGGGGATACCTGGTCAAGAACTGTTTTTTGTTTGTTTGCCCCAGTCCTGTGGGATTTGCAAATGCAAAACCTGTTGACTGTTAGAGCCAGGGGGTAGGCTGGTGCCTTGGGCAATAGCTGCAAAACCTGGGGTGCCAGAAGTGTGTACAAGTTCCTTCCAAGAAGATATTGGTTACTTAGAGTGAGTTTTAGTGAAAAGGTAGAGGTGGTGTTTGCTGGTTTCCTTGTCTCCAGGAAGGATCATAGCCCGCAGATTATTGTTAAATTAGAAACCTGACCCTTGGGCAGTAGCTTTTAAACTATGCAAAAAGGCCTCCTTCAGGGAAATGCTGGGAGATAGGCATTTTTTTGGTCTGCTTCCTCTGTGCTGAGTGCTGGGAGAATAGTCTCAGTAAACCTTTTAAGAACTATGTAGTTACTTGTTCTAGTATAGTGTATCTTGTGGACCTAGACCCATTGGCTTTCAGAGCTAGGTGTTTTGTGAGGGGGGTGACAGCAGCTGGGGGTGGGGATGGGGGCTTATCCTTCAGGTGGGCATCTTAAAAGTTGGAGCTCTAAATGTGGGGTCCAAAACCTTGGCTCCATAGAGAGAAGCTGGAGTTTCTTTCCAATTGTATGGGGTTTTGCATGGTTTGTGGCAGGACCGTGTCTCAGCCTTTTCTACCCATTTTGATGTGGGTGAGGGTATTTTCTCATTCATCTGATGTGTACAATCCACTTAGCTAGTTTCTGGATTTCTTTCAGAGGAAATGGCTCTGTATGTTGCTATATATGATAGCTCTGATTCAGTAGATCTATGGGAGGAGGTGAGTTTAGGAAGCATTCATGTTACCATCTTGGACCAGAACTGTCTCTTTAAATTTTTTTTAGGTCTAGGTTTTTATTTTGTTTCAGAGTGTTGAGAAATAAAGATCTGGTAAAGCTTTTTATGTGGGCCTGGAAGGCATGATGTTTAAAAAAATGAATGTGTCAGTAGTACGTAGGATGGAGGCTGAATATAGAATCAGATTTGCGTATACTGTTCTAGTGACATGAATTACTAAGGATCTGGAAAAGATTAGTAGCAATGAAATAATAAAGCTGAATATCAAGAAAAGTGAAGTTATTGGCTATCCTCGTGATGAGCTTTTGGGGTGATGGTGGGGTGGTCCGGAGCCGATGGCCAATAAAGAATTCTTGAAGGCATCTTCAGTGCAAAAAGGTGATTTTATTAAAGCACAGCGGAGGGGGGGTGGGGGCAGGACCTGTGGGCAGAAAGAACTGCACTGGGGATGGGAAGAGTGACTCCTTTTATACTATGAAATTGGGGAGGTAAAGTCAAATGGGAGGCCTCCACAGGGACTTTGATATGCTAGGGAGGACTCCTAAAATAACTGAGGCCTTCCTATTGTCAAGCTAAGGTTCTTTTTCCATCTAGCAAAGCATTAACATTAAGACAGCAGGGAGTTCCTCTAGAAAAGTTCTACTCTGCCTTCCTCAATTATCTGTCAATGGGATGCAGGTTATAAGGAAATTTAATTTTACCTGCCATTTCCTTCTTGCCACCTCTATGGAGAGGTGATATTGGGACGCCAGGAAACTGAGTCTGTGGGTTTCTGGAGGTTAGGCTATTGATAAATTTGCCTTTTTCTTGTAGTTTACTAAGATATTTTCAACTGATGGAGACTCCTGTCCTGTATGACTATGATCTCTATCAGCCATTTGTTTCCTTTCCTTTCCTTTGTCCTTGGGCAGCCAGGAGTGCCTGAGGAATGTCACACACATCCCACCGAGTGGGGGAGGGTGCTAATTTATATTTTGCCCCTCAGCCTGCCTCAATCTCCCTCATTACTGGGGTTGAAAATTATGGTAATGGCCTTTTAATTGATGTCTATTTCCTAGTTTCTCTACTATTTCTCTCATCTCTCTTAGGCTACAATAGTCTAATTTCACTTAGGACAAGCAAAATCTAATTTAATATTTCTGAAGCCTAGTATATATCAGAGAATATGTTCAGCATTTCATGTATAGTTGTTCATGAAGAGGCTTGTGCAATGGGGAATACAGCATGGAATTGGGGCAAACATCATCTTAAAGTGACTGAATCCAGATCAAATTCTCGAGGGCTGGCAAGCGTCAGCATCTTCAATTCCCTGGCTATGGTTGGCCCAGAATTGGTGAGGTCAAAGGAGTTAAGATCCTGCAAAGAGAACTTAGGACTGTGCTTCAGGTTATCTTCATTTTCAAATATGATTAGGCCATCTCCTGGCCTGATAGTGGGTGTTGTTCTTACATTCTTTCAGGAAATGGCCAGGGGGCTAAAAGGACTTTTCTTTTGCCTGGAAAGCAATGTCTGTCCTTCTTTATCCAGAGAGCACTAACTCTTTCTGCTTACAAGGTGTCTAATTTAATGCTTACAACAGTCCTGAGATAGAAGGCATTGTCTCAAATCAAAGATGAAGGAACTCATCCCATAGAAGATTATTAAGATTAAGGAAATGGACAAATGGATTCAGAATTGAAACCAGATAGTCAGGTTTTAATGTCTAATTCATTTCATTATTCCATGAGGCTTTTAAAAACTATTTTTTTAAACACAACTTCTTTCCAACAATCTAACCATTTTGAGATAGGGAAATTGAAGGACTCCATAAAAATCTGCTTTTTATCTCCTTTCCTGCTCTGTTCTTGCTTGGACCTGCATTCCCACTTTACATGTGCCTCATAATGCGAATAGTATATGTCCTCCTTGTTAGGTGACAAGGAATTAATGATTTCTTTAGAATAGATAACATCTAAGGAAGGACCAAGTGATTATGACCAGACAAAGCCATCATGTGCTCAGTCCAGATCACTGGAGCTGGACATCACTATGCCAAAAGCACCCGGCTTTCCTTTCCAGGTCCCCCAACCACTCTGTCTGTATCTTCACTCTCTTTATACCTTCAAAAAACTCTACTCTCACCTCTTGCTGACTTCTGTTTGATTTGTATGCTGTGCTATTTGATTTCTATCCTGTGCCTATCCAGGAACCCTCTTGGCTGGACCTGTAGAACCTTCTATGGGTCCTCAGACTGGGCCTGCCTATATCAATATGATCCAACAATTCCACTTCTGGGTATTAATCTGGAGGAAAGAAAAACACTAACTTAAAAAGATACCTGCAACCCTCATGTTCATTGCATCATTATTTACAGTAGCCAAGACCTAGAAGCAACCCTAAGAGTCCATTGATGGATGAATAGATCAAAGAAAATGTGATATAGGGCACCTGGCTGGCTCAGCTGGTTTCTGCTCAGATCATGATCTCACTGTTCATGAGTAAAAGCCCACTCACAGTGCAGAACCTACTTGGGATTCACTCCCTCTTTCACTACCCTCCCCTTCAAAAATAAATAAACATTAAAAGAAAAGAAAATATGATATAAATAAATAAATACACACACACAAACACAATCACACTATTGAATATTATTCAGTCATAAAAAAGAAGGAAATCCTGCCATTTGTGACAATATGAGTAGACCTTGAGGGAATCATGCTTTGTGAAATAAGTCAGACAGAGAAAGACAAATACCTTATGATCTCACTATATATGGAATTAAAAAAAAGAACTCATAGATACAAAGAAAAGACTATAGATTGGTAATTGCCAAAGGAGAGGATTGGGAGAAAGCAAAATGGGTGAAAGGTGAAAGAACAATATGTAAACTTCCAGTTATAAAATAAATAAGTCGTGGGAATGTAATATACAACATGGTGACTATAGTTCATAATATTGTATTGCATGTTTGAAAGTTGTTAAAGGAATGACTTTTAAAATTCCTGATGAGGGACCATAAGGCAAACTGAGGGCCAAGCATAAACTAGCACAATCCCCATGTGTGATATTCCTCAGGTACTCCCAGCTGCCCAAGAACAAAGAAAAGAACAAAAACAAATGGTTAAACTGATAGAGTCTTCCTGCAGTTTACAAATATCTCATCAATAGCCTAATGGAACTCCCTACCATCTTAATAATGCTTTGCTAGAGGGAAAAACAACCTCAGCTTGGCAATACCTAGGCCTTCACTAATCTGTAAATCCTTTTTAGCTTATGGAAATCTCTTTAAGAAACTTTCTCTTGACTTTACCTCCCCCAGCTCCACAGTATATAAGCAGTCACTCTGCACAACCCCAAGGCACCTCTTCCTGCCCACAGGTCCTGTCCCTGTGCTTTAATATAATTACCTTTTGCACCAAAGATGACTTCAAAAATTCTTTCTTGGCCATCAGCTCTGAAACCCCACCATCACCCTAAAACCCATCAGTTCCCATTACAAGGAAAAAAATTTATAACCATGTATGGTGATAGATGTTAAATAGACTTATTGTGGTGATCATTTTGCAATATATGCAAATATTGAATCATTCTGTTGTATGTACCTCTAAAACTAATATAATGTTATATGGCAATTATACCTCAATTGAAAAAAAAAAGAAAAAAACCTAAAATATATTCCCTATTTGGTCAAATTATGCTGTTGTAGATAAACTATAACCATGGCCTTTACCAAGTTACTCTAATCTCTGTGGTTTTCCACTTTGGGGCATTAATGGCAGCCCTCATAGGTGTAAGAACACCAATCACTGAGGTGTTAGAGCATTTCATACCTGGGAAGGTTCACTTCTTTCACAGAGGTGTAGGTTGACCTTGTCCTGGGGATTGGTTTTAGAATGTTTGGTGGTTGTTTTTTTGTTTTTGTTTTTGTTTTTCAAGAGAACAGGGCCATGAGCCAAAGATGCTAAGCTTTGTTCATTATTAAACAAAAGTTGGAACTCAACTCTCTTCACACAAACTTTACATAGGACATATCGTTTCTCCCTTTAGCTATGTTGTTTCCTTATGGGGAATATCCTTTTTATGAGTACATTTTTCTTATAACTTGTCCTGATAATGGTAGCTAAATAGCTCTTTCTCATTCTTGCCTATTCTAGCTGATGTCCCTGATGAATTTAGCATTTAATTATAAACTCTCGCTTATATTTAGTAGATTTTCCGTATTTTCTTGTTTCCCACCTAGACTATCATACACTTTAACATTTTAGCAAACAGTTCATGATTTTTGACAAATATATATATACTCCAATCAAGATAACATATACACTACAAATCAAGATATTTAATGCCCTGAAAAACTTCCTGTTCTCTTATTTAGTTTACTCCCCCCATCTCCATTTCTCCATTTATAGACAAGCACTAATCTGCTTTTTGTCACTGTAAAATAGTTTGCATTCTTTAAAAAAATTTTTTTAATGTTTACTTATTTAAAAAAAAATTTTTTTTAATGTTTATTATTGAGAGACAGAGAGACACAGAGCATGAGCAGGGGAGGGTCAGAGAGAGGGGGAGACACAGAATCTGAAGCAGGTCCCAGGCTCTGAGCTGTCAGCACGGAGCCTGACATGGGGCTCAAACTCATAAACCGCAAGGTCATGACCTGAGCCAAAGTCGGACGCTTAACCGACTGAACGACCCAGGTACCCCGATTCGTTTGCATTCTTAAGAAAAACAACATAAATATACTCTTATTAAAAACACAACTTCTTAGGGTGCCTGGGTGGCTCAGGTGGTTGGGTGTCTGACTCTTGATTTTGGCTCATGTCATGATCTCACAGTCTTGAGATTGAGCCCCATGACGGGCTCTGGGCTGAGCATGGAGCCTGTTTAGGATTACGTCCCTCTCCTTCTGCTCCTTTCCTGCTCCAGCATGGAACTGCTTGTGCTCTCCCTCTCTCTCAAAAAAATAATTTAAGAAAAGACTTCTTCCACTTAGCATAATGGGTTTTTTTTTTTTAATGTTTATTTATTTTTGAGAGCGAGGGAGCTCGAGCAGTGGAGGGGCAGAGAGAAAGGGAGACAGAGGATCTGAAGCAGGTTCTGCACTGTCAGTGCAGAACCCAATGTGGGGGCTCAAACTCATGAACTGTGAGATCATGACCTGAACCGAAGTCAGACGCTTAACTGGCTGAGTCACCTAGGCGCCCCTTAGCATAATGTTTTGAGATTTATTTTTACTGCTGCATATATCAATAATTTGTTTCTTTTATTAATGGATAGTGTTCTGTTGTATGGGTATACCACATTTTATCCACTAATTTGCTGATAGATATTAGATTATTTTTGATTATCAAAAATCAGATTTCTATGAATATTTATGTACATATCTTTGTGTGGACATATGTTTTTATTCCTTTTGAGTAATTACCTAAGAAGGAAATAGTTGAGTTGTATGGTAGCTGTATCTTTAACTCTTTAAGAAACTGCCAATGTTCTGGTCATTTTGCCATTTTACATTCTCACTAGCAGTATATGAAAGTTCCAATTGTTTCATTCATGCATTTGTTGTTAGTCTTTTAAATTTTGGCTATTCTAATGGTGAGTAGTCCCCCTACTCATTGTCATTTTAATTTTCATATCCCTGATGGCTAATGATGTTAAGCATTTTTTCATGTGCTTATTGGCAGTTTATGTATCTTTAGTGAAGTGTCTGTTCAAATCTTTTGCTTATTTGTTTATTGGATTGCTTATTTTCTTATTGAGTTTGAAACTTCTAAATATATTCTAACTGTAGGTCCTTTGTTTTAAATGTGTTTGCAAATGTTTCTTGGAAATTTGTGGATTTTCTTTTTAATCTCTTTCAAATCTCTTAATTTTTATAAGGTTCAATTTACTATTATTTTTTCCTTTATTAATCATAGTTTGGGTTTTTTACACATATATATCATAATTTTTCTTTCATGTTTTCTTTTAGCAATGGCTACAGTCTTATTTGTTTAAAAGGTTGTTTTTTTTTCTGTTGAATTAACTATACTATTGTCAAAAATTAGTTGTCTATGTTATTGAGTGATAGTCTCTTAAGTTTGACCTTGTTGATGATTTCATCTTTATCATTATGAAATATATGCACTTATCACTGGTATTTTTTATTCTTATATTTTCTTTGCTTTTCATATATTAATATAGCCACTGCAGTTCTTGTTGACATTTGTATTTTGTAACTGATTGTATTCCTGTATTTTAACCTACTTCTGTGCACATATACACAAAACTGGTGTTTATATTATACTTAATTTGTTTTTATATTACAATTATAGAAATAGGAAATATCATAGGAAAAGATAGGTAGGATTCAGTGGGCAGAAAGGGAAGGATTAGGACCTGAGATCCCTGGGTGGGGAAAAACTCATATTTTGGAACAATGCTGGCAGGGTCTGAGCACAGCAAACCCTCTCGGGCTAAAGATTCCTCATAAGAATGCAACAGACACGGGGCGCCTGGGTGGCGCAGTCGGTTAAGCGTCCGACTTCAGCCAGGTCACGATCTTGCGGTCCGTGAGTTCGAGCCCCGCGTCAGGCTCTGGGCTGATGGCTCAGAGCCTGGAGCCTGTTTCCGATTCTGTGTCTCCCTCTCTCTCTGCCCCTCCCCTGTTCATGCTCTGTCTCTCTCTGTCCCAAAAATAAATAAACGTTGGAAAAAAAAAAAAAATTAAAAAAAAAAAAAAAAGAATGCAACAGACACCACCTACTCCCCCTCAGGTTCCCGTCAGGAATTTGACTAAAGACCTGACTAAAAATAAGAAGTAAACCATAAAACATATGGAGATATATGTCCAGAGAAAGGTCTGGACATAGACCACCCCTCATACAATGGAAACACAAGCCAATCAGGAATGGACAACCCAGCACCTATCAAGCCAATAAGGGTAGAACCTGAGAAGGAACAAGGGGGAAGGAAAGGGGAAGGGCTGACCAGAACCTTATAAAACAAAGGCTCTTGCTTATAGTCCATGGGCCATTCACTTTCGAATGTCCCCTCTCTGTAAAGAGAGCTTTCATACTGTTCTTACTTTCTAATCTCATACTCTAATAAACTTTTGCCTGCTGCTCATTTTGTGTCTGTTTCTTCATTCTTCGAAGGGGCAAGACAATGAGTCCCAGGTATTAAGGTAAAAAATCCTGCAACACAAATACTTGGATCTTGCTTTCATATCACCATAGACATTTGTAGGATTTACAGTTTGCATCTTTAACTTATCACTATATACCTCCATGTGAGAATATGTTAATTACATTTGAATAAAAAAGAGTATACATGTTTACCATAAGAATCTTTTAATAGTATGCTTCTGTTTCACCCTCTTATCCTTCATATTTTTGTTATGTATTTTACTTCTTTATATCTTGTGAGCAACAAAATGTAGTATTTTTGTTTTTCATTAAGCCATCTGTTATATTTCAAAGAATTATAAAATGAGAAAATAAGTCTATGACACTTATAAATTTATTTATTATTTTTAGCACTTTTAATTTTTTTTTTCGAGGTCCAAATTTCTATCAGGAGTCATTTTCCTTTTGCCTATAAAGCTGCATTTATGATTTATTGTAGTGTTAGTGCTCTGGCAACCAATATCCCAACTTTCATTTGCCTGAAAAATCTCTATTTTATCTTTATTTTTGAGGAATATTTTTTTGGCTACACAATTCTAGTTTTCAGTTTTCTTTTTTTTCCCTTCTGATTTACATAATTTCTAATAGAAAATTTGTAGTGATTCTTAATTCTAATCACTCTTTGAAACAGTATGATTTTTATCCTTCTGATTTTAGGACTCTATTATTACCACTGGTTTCTAGCAGTTTGATTGTGATATGTCCTGGTGTGAATAATTTTGTGTATTCTAGTTGAGCTTCATTGGGCTATCAGATCTGTCGGTTTATAGTTTTCAAAATATTTAGAAAATTACTGTTATTATTACTTACTCAAATACTTTTCTGTCCTCTTCTCCCCCACACCGATACATGAACAAATCTTATGAGATGCCACTTACATGAATGTTAGACCACTTGATATTTTCCAGTTGGTCACTGAGGCTCTGTCCATTTTTTTCTGTCCTTGTTTCCGTTTTGTTAGTTTCTATTGTTATGCCTTCAACTTCACTAATCTTTTCTTTCTTCTGCATTGTTTAATCTACCTTTTATTCCATTCTGGAATCCTCTATTATTGATATTTGGTTTTCATTCTTTCATTTTAAAATATTTTCCATTTTTTCATAAAATCTATTTTTTCTTTTAAAACTTCAAGTATATTCTGCTAATCCTTTACTTTCAGTTTGGGATCTGGTTCTACTGACTGATTATTTTTTCTGGTGAAAAATTGCCTTTTCCTGTTTCTTACTATGTCTACCAATTTTTGATTTGGTGCTGTATAATTTGTTTGGCATACAGCTCCTTAGTCATAATTTTCCTGATTACAATTATGACTGGCAGAAAAACCATGTCAATATTTTTATTTTAAAATTGTACATTCACCTAACAATCATTTATTTGACATCTATAATATGTAAGACACTAAGCTAGAGTCAGCTAGTCCTTGATGAAGTCCCTCATTACTAGTTACCATACATACATACAATATTGGTAGTCTTGGTGAATACATTTCAAGAGAAATATGGAGACAATACTGACAGATTTATAGCAAAACAGAATATACTCTGATAATACACTTTCTGAAAGGAAATGCTTTTTAGGCTTTCAAATAGTTATAGCAGGTAGAGAGCTATAGGATAGATTATGCCTGAAGAAAATGTTTATTCTTTTTACTATTTCTGCACAGTGGATTTTTACACTTCTTGCAAATTTGTTTTGTTTATATGTTTGCAAACAAGCAAAATAACCTTGCTGATACCACACAGAAAATGCCTATAAAACAATGGAATATATACATTTATTTTTAATAATAGAAATATAAATTATTTTGGTTATCAAAATGTTTTGGGGAATTCTTCACTGCTAAAGAAAAACCAGAAATGAAATATTTCCAAATATTTGAGGGAACATAAAGCTACCTATGACAGCATATTTAGGCTGTATGTGTTTGCTATTGTTGTGTTGTAAGGGTTGGGGATGGAGGAGGCTAATTTATTATGTCCCCTTTTTTCAGGTTTAAATAAATTGAGACTAGACCATGAAGTCAGATTGGGATAAGAGTATAGCTTTAGCAATGATAAAACTTGATTGGAGAATGTGGGGTGGACTGGTAGTGAGAATTGGTATGCACTATGGCCTGTCTTGTCACAGACAGTAGAGCAGCTAGAGAGTTTCTAGTACCACTGCAAGCTGGGGAAGCCCTTCCACTGTGAGCTAATCAAATGTAGGGGAGTGGGTGAGGAGGGAAAGGCAAGTTTCTTGCAGAACCAAGGGGCATGGTCAAGTATTAATGTGTTCATTTTCCAATCTTATGTCATACTTCTTTTGTGGGAAGAAATGAATAACTGGTGGGAAGATAAAAGCTTCTTCCCAAAAGCTTCATCAAGACAGTGGAAGACTGAGGGGAGTAGAAGCGAATGTTTTCCCTTACAATGGCCATTTTGTTAAAGCCAATAGGCCGACCTTAGTTTCTGCTTGTTTATTGTCGACCACAGTGTGTTGTGATCTATAGAGAAAGACAAATGACTATTCACAAAAAGTATAGTGAAAATGTCCTGGACAACTCAAGTTAGTAACTTAGGCTTTAAAGATTGAAAGCTTGAATATTTCATGTGGTTCGAGTTTTCTAAAAAAATCAAATTACAAGGATAATTGCTTGATTATTTGCTGTATTTCCCTAAATCAATAAAATAAACAAGAGTGAAATTTTTTCTACAATGTTTATAATTAAGACTTATTATTTCTTTCTTTTTTAAAATTCTGTTTTAACTTTATTTATTTATTTTTGAGAGAGAGACAGAGACAGTGAGCAGGGGAGGGGCACAGAGAGAGGGAGAGAGAATCCTAAGCAGATTCCATGCCATCAGTTGTGTGCCAGATGTGGGGCTTGAACTCACGAACTGTGAGGTCATGACCTGAGCCGAAACCAAGAGTCGGACGCTTAATGGATTGAGCCACCCAGGCGCACCAAGACTTATTTCTAATTGTAAACTTAAAGTCACATTATATCAAATGTGACCAAAGTCACAGCCTTTGGTTTAAATGATTCTAAATTGCCACAGTGCCTAGATCTGTGCCTCAATAAAATAAACTTATCAAAAAAACTCTCTCTTTGAAAAAATTTTTCCAATAAGTTAATTGATTACAGGCTCTCCAGATCTGATATTGCCAACACTTACTAGTCTGCCATGAATCATATATGTGGCTAATGGAAAAGGACTATAGTATGGGTGATAGTTTCCACATTCAATGATTTTAATTATAGTTACATTATGGCTACAGAGCACATTACCTTCAAAATTAACTTTCTCCAAAGCTTCTTCAATCATCTTCAAACTCTATGGACATTTCTTCATTATGTCATCTTAGTAGTACACAATCAGTATTTGTCTATTGTTTTGATCTTTCTTAACATCACAAAGAAGAAAAATTGCAACCATGTGCCTTTCTTTCCCCAGTTAGATAACATTTGAGAGCAGAGGTTACTTTTTCTTCCTGTTTTGAATCCCTTATAACAATCTAGTCCAGAAATAGAAATTAGTGTGATGAAGTTCTTTGTCATGTTCCATACCAACCTAAATCTGTGGGCAGATTTATTTGGTATGTTGATTTCCATGTGATGAACGTTCTTAGGGTATATCCAAATATTGAATATATCAAATCCTTTTGGTAAGTACACATTATATATACTTAATATAGAGTCATGATTTGCAAACCACTATGCTAGGCATTGGGGAGTAATACATAAAGATTAATATAAAGATGGTGCTCTCTGCCTTCGAAGTGAGTTTAATTGAAAAGGTGTTGGGGGTATGGTAAAGCATACAGACTGAGAAGCAGTCTTATTTAATTTACCTTAAATAAGAACAAGGCCAGTCCTTGCACTGGAGAACCAGCAATGGTCCAGGCCAATTCCATTGCCCCAGGATATCTATAGCAGCACCTATTTTTTCTACCATTATTATTCCAATCTTTTAGGACATTAAAAATTTTCCTCTTTATAAAATCCTTTTTAGAACAGAAATAGTCTTTGAAGGATCACATTTAAATTATTGCTAGCTAATTTTAGCGATCTGGCAAAATTTTGGAAAGAATTAATTAGATGCTCAGAATAAAAATGGAGACCAAAACAGATTTTCAGTGGAGTTCACAAGGACACTAACAGAACAGGTAAAAGTGCCAATTCATTTGTGATGTATTTCAGTGTTCTGTGAGAAAGAAAATGACAACAACCAAAAATAAATGATGGTGTTACCATATAAAGAGAATAATTAAAATGCTGTTTTAGAGGTGTCGTTTTTATCAAGGAGAGATGTTTGTTTGCAATATGCCATAAAGTGAAAAAAGGATTTTTTTGAAATGCTACAATATGAATATTTACTTTGTTGAAATACATATATAACATATGAATAGAAAAAATTGAAAATATATAGACCAAAAAATGTGTTAACCCTGAACAGTTGGATGAATTTATGGTTAATGTTTTTTTTTTTTTGTTTTTTTTTTCTTGTTTTTTTTTTTTAAACGTTTATTTATTTTTGAGACAGAGAGAGACAGAGCATGAACGGGGGAGGGTCAGAGAGAGAGGGAGACACAGAATCCGAAACAGGCTCCAGGCTCCAAGATGTCAGCACAGAGCCCGACGCGGGGCTCGAACTCACAAACTGCGAGATCACGACTTGAGCCGAAGTCTGCCGCTTAAACGACTGAGCCACCCAGGCGCCCCTATGGTTAATGTTTTAACATTTTTCTTTCAATATTTCTACCATTTTTCTACCATTTTTCTGTACTTTTCTACCATTTTTAACTTTTTAATTGATATACAATAAAGGTATACAAATGTGTGCAAATCATAAATCAACAGCTTGATGCCTTTTCACAAATCGAGTATGCCAGTGAACACAGTACCCAAATCAAGAAACAGAATATTATCAAATATCTCAAGAGTAGCGTATTTCCTTCCACCTCCTTCCATTTACTGCCTTGTAATAATTTTCTTAAAGCTATTAACTTCAATCTTGGGTAGAGGTCTGTATGAACATACGGTATTATGTTAACGCACATACAACTTGCCAAATTCTTTTTGTGGTTAATACATGTTGGGTACATAAAGTTTCAGATGTTTAACTGAATCAGTATTTGTGAATGTACTTGTAGACCCAAACTACATCATACAAATGCAAGTAATTATTATTTTATGCTTCTCTGACCTGAGAAGCAAAGACACAAACTGACTTGCTTATAATTTTCCTTCCCATTTTTTTAGTTAACTAATATTTATTTCACACAATTTGAGGTTGATCATGTAGGTAACAGGATCTAATGGAATACAATTCAAGGCTCCTTATGTGATGCCTCTTTCCTATTCCAACACAAGGACTGGAGATTTGGCCATTTTTGTCAAAGTGGATGACTAGTTTGGAAAGATTACAGTTTAGATTGGATGCTCTTTCCTTAAAGAATCTGTGCTTGTCAGCTTCCCAAACTGGTCAAATCAGTGACCAAATCCCCATGAGACTGCACACATGTAAATGATATTTGTAAAGTCTCTCAGAGTTAATGAATGTGAAATTTATAGCAGCCTCTCAGTTGGGGAACTAGCCTTCTGGATGGATGTCAGTTTTAACCCAGTAATTACTTCTCCGGATTTCTCTCAGTTCCTCTAAGAACAGAGTATTTTCACAACTGGAAGACATCCATCTATTATTTGAAATCATGATTCTCAAATTTTGAATTAACAAAGTATAACCAAAAGTAAACCAAAGTAAATTATGCTAATTTTGAAAATGTATTAAATTATCATATATGGTAAGCATAAAGGAAGCTAGTTATGAGAATATTTAAAATATTGACCAACAACTAAATAAGTGTATCCTTTTACTTCTTTCTTTAGTAACAGTTTATATTAACTGACAAATTGTGAGGCCAGCTTGTATCAGAGAAGAATGCTTCTACAAAATGTAGGAGGTTTTGAAAAGAATGAAATAGTTCTGTATATACCAATAGGGAAGATCTTTACAATATATCACTATTTAAAAAAAAAGATTGGCATAGGAAATAGTTTTAATATGCTACCTTTGATGTATAGAATGAATAAATAGATGAGTAGATAGATATGCTCATATTTCCACAGTATAGTTTCTGAAGGCAACACAGAAAATTGGAGAGAATGGTTAGGGGTAGGAAGGAAATGTTCTTTTTAAAAATAGGATAATCTGGGGGCACCTTGGTGGCCCAGTCAATTAAGCATCCAACTTTGGCTCAGGTCACGATCTTGCTGTTCATGAGTTCGAGTCCCACGTCAGGCTCTGTGCTAACAGCTCAGAGCCTGGAGCCTGCTTCAGATTCTGTGTCTTCCTCTCTCTCTGCCCCTCCCCCACTCACACTCTGTCTCTATCTCAAAAATAAATAAACATAAAAAAATAAAATATATATGATAATCTATATTTTGTATTTGATGCCATATGTATTTATTATCTCTACTGAAACATATTTTGAAAAAAAGAACACAAAATACTCTGGACTGTACAATTTAGGACCCTAAGAACAAAACCAGACCTATAAACCCTTTATTCCAATATTTAATCCTTGCTTCCTAATGAAGTTGTCTTCTTTCTGTTTTGTCACACTGTCACTCAAGGCCACTGGTCTTTCATAAGTAATTTTTCTTGGTTTCTTCCTTAGTGTTTTTTCAAATACATGTTAATTAGTGTCTGTGACCAATCATGCATGGTAAGAGTGATAGAATCAAGTATATGTAAAGGCAATGGATTCAGTTAATGAAGGTATTTGGACTCACAATAGGTTTTTGTAGTGTTCCAGTTGATGTCAGAGCCTATATACAATGGTCACTAAATCAATCACCCAGTTAGTTTATACTCTTCTCACAGATACTGTATTGCACAAAGAGGTGGTCAGTATTTCCATGGTTTATAGACTTTGCTATTATTATTACATGGGGTAAACTTTGGTATTGTTTCTAAAGCTTTGTGTTCTGTTTCTAAGAGTCACTGCTTTAAATGATCAAACTGACTTTTAACAGACATTTTATTTACTTATTTTTGATCTATTTATGTGTGACCCAAATAAGATTCAGTAGAAGATAAAAACCCAAACAAAAGATTAAAATTTAAAAGATCAGTAAGGTGAAATACAACCAGATCAGGTGTTTATTTGAATCTTAAAAAAAAACCCTACTTTTGAACAGCTGGTCCCATATAATACAGTCTCTATTTTAACAAATCCACTCTTTCAACTTCATGGTTTTCTCTTCTCCTTGCCATGTTCCAAAGGTTATAGTCAATTAGTTTCAACTCAAGTGAATATTCTGAAGAATTGACTTTTATTTTATATTTTGTATACGCTCTTCAAATTTATGCCAAATTGTTCATCTTTCCTGCTCTCTCACTCACTCACTCTTGTGAACTTATTTTTCTACCTTCATTAAGACCCTTTTTAAAAAATCTACTTTCTCATGCAGGTCTTAGTTTTATATTAATTCCATAGAGTATTAACTGTGCTTCTCTAGCTCTGTCAGCTCTCATACCCACAAATTTTCTCTTGTTCCTGCTATCCTGATTCCTACAATTACATAGTAAACCTTCTTTGTATCTCCTTCTGGTGGTTTTGAGCTGATTAAGAAAATCACAGTATCTTTAGGATCATTACCAGTATAAATATGTGGTCTAAATTGGAAAGTGATTACCAACAGATGAGGGTATATATATGAGGCATCCTTACAGGTATCTTGAAAGCTAGGGTGGCATATTTAACAACATGTAATTCAATATTCAGGGCACTAAAAACATCACAAATTTTATTACCTTGTCTTGGTAATACAAACCATAGAGTCAACTTCAACAAAATTTTGAAGCTAATTCCTTAACTCTGGGTGAGAAGCATTTAATTGTGACAAGTGTTTCCATAAAAACAAGAAAAAAATGGATAAATTACATAGATCATATTCCACAGAGAACTTTAGAAAGAATGAGTACTAGATGAGATAATGTTCCAGAGAGTAGAGAACCTTTTTGTTCCTCCAACCCTAGGGACATTTGCTGATTCTTTGGGAAAGCTAATGATTGGGCCTGATCTTGACAGAAAATTTTTGTTGGGGAGAGGAAGCCAAAGTAGCACTTTTAGTAGTCATGCTAAGCTACAGTGACAATTTGGAAAGTTGAGACATATTCAGGGGGCATTTGATGACTGAGGCTCAATAGAAGGCTGGGGAGCTAGAATCGGCCTTCCAAAAGACCAATTTCATTTCAAGAGAATGAAATCTCTCTGGCATAGTTTAAGAAGCCAAGCCTTCAAGTGGGAAGAGGCCAACTTAATCTCACTGTCAATCTCCCCCTCAAGACATCTGCCAGAGTTTGAAGCCATATTGGCAAGAAGTTGGAAAGCTTGGCTAGAAATCTTTAATATTCAGTTAATGTTAAATTCAAATATTAATATCTGTTTTTAATATTTAATATTTTTAATAATGTACAGAATTTCAAGACTGATGAGATAGATACCTTCTAGGTGATTTCAGTCTAAATCCAGGACACATATGCTAGAAAAACAGAGTTGACCCAGAAGTAGATAGATTCAAACTAAATCTCTAAAGATATACAGAACAAGCTTATTTTTATTCTTAATTGATATAGTTAGCAACTTAGATAATTTGCCTGACAGAGGAAAAGGGCAACACTCTGGTGGAAGATACCATCTGTAATCTCAGGGTCTTTTGTACATGGTATTTATTCTGTGAGCAAATATTTGTGACAATCATAAAATTACAAAAAATATGACTACAAATGAAAATTTTAAAAATAACTGACAACAAAGTCACAGTTAATCCAGATGTTGTAGTTAGCAGTCAATGACCTTGAAATAACTTGATTACGATTTTCAAGAAAATAGACAAAAAGTTGGACAAAGTAGATGAAAGTATACAAATAACATCAGAAAATTATAGAATGAATCACATTGATATTCTACACTTGAAAAAATGTGATATCTAAAATTAACAAGTCAATCGATGAGTTTACCAGCAGATTAGATGTATTAGAAAACAAGATTTGTAAAGTGAAAAAAGCACAATAGAACATAGCTGAACTGAAACAGAGAATAAAAAGCATGGAAACCACTGAACACAGAGCAGAAGTGTTTGACATCCTAGAATAATGTAACATACATTAATTGAAGTCTCAGAAAAAGAGATAATAAGAAATGATATTGAAGAGTTATCAGCCAAGAAATTTTTAAAAGAAATTTTAAATGAAAGACACAATACAGCTGTGTTCAAAAGCCCAGATAACCCAGAGCTAACAAAAAGATACCACATAATCAAATTGCTGAAAACCAAAGACAGAGAAGATCTTAAGGGCAGTCAGGAAAAAAAACAAAACAAAACAAAACAAACAAACAAAAACAAAAGAAGACACATTAGTATCAAAGGAGCAAAAACTACTAACTTCTCACCGGAAGTGTTGAAAACCAGAAGATAATATGACATAGTTGCTGAAAGAACATAATTACCATTATTATTCCATACTCTGTCAATATATCTTTCAGAAAAGTGACATAAAGCATTTTCAGGAAGAGATAACATGCCATATCCAGCCTGAACCAAAGTCAAAAACTAAAGGTTTTTTTTTTTTTTCAGGCAGAAAATTAAAAAGTTAAAAACTCAAATGAGCAGGAGGGAGTAAAGAACAAGAGAGTAAGCATGTTGTAAACATAAATGAATATTGACTTTACTATGCCAAAATTATGTGTGCAGTTAAAATGCCTGACAATGCTAATGCAAAAGTTCAAAGTATAGGAGAATAGAGCTGAAAGGTTCTAAAATTTGAGCAGTATTAAGGAATTGGAAGCTTCTTGTCATTATCCCTGTGATTATTCTAAATTTCTGTTATTCTCTTATAACACTCTGACCAATGCCTTTCCCTTTAAACCCATGATAATAGATGAATTTACTTTCTATCATAAAGAATATTCTGACCTTTTCATTTTGGTAGTTACTCACAAATAATAGACTATTAAAAATACTTGTTTTTCTCTAGAAATGGAATATGCAAGTGATACATTCTTTATACTGAAGTAACTTCTGTTCCTCTGCGTTGTAAACTCTTACTGGGTTCTGTTTCTTTATTGTGTGTTAAAGCCAGACGTTCCCAAAACTTTTTGCTGACTTTTTTTGACATAGTTCCTAGACTTCACATTTTTTTTTTTTTCCTTCACTTGTTTGTTATCAAAGCACTGATGACTGATTAGATATAGTCTTTCATATGTTCTCTGGGTTTGGCTTACATAGGCTACTTCATAGCCTCTGAAAATTGGAAGCAATTAATATATAAGCTTGCACAGATGGTAATCAAGTGATGTTTCGGTTGTCTTGAATCCCAAAGGGAAGATCTCAGAATGTAATGGCTTTTTTAAATAATGGCTCATGAAACTATGTGGATGTTCAAAAGCTATGTGGTTATTTTTTCAAGAATGAAAAGAGATCCAGACTTGAGTCTAGATATTTCTTCTGCATATAGAAAAAATATAGTTTGGAAATGTTTTACAGAGCTTATTACTGGTAATGGAAATAATTGTTCTCTTCTTTAGTGCCTTTTCCTCTTTTTTTTTTCCCCCACTCTCCACTTGCACTTTTAGTGCCAATGACACATAAAGCTGGATTTAGGCTTGATTTTAAATATATAATTCCAATTATCAATTTTACTTCATTATTTTAAGTGTCATAGGCAAAGATTTAGAGGAATTTTGATCAGAAAAAAAGTATTTTTTAAAAATCAGGGTGTTGGATAATGTAGTTTCACAAATTTTGCATTTGCCTGATTTGTCCAAATGAAGATCTTGCCTGTCCCAAATGAGCCTGACCATAAATAAAATAATGTCAAAAGCTAAATATCCATAAACAAGAGAAACAAAAGACCACCACATATCTAAAACAAGTCTTTAAAAATGCATACCTGAGTAGAGAAAATTGTTTCAGGAAAATTATTTTCTAAATTTAATTTAATTTTATTTTTTTTATTTTTTTTTTAAAAATTTTTTTTTTCAACGTTTATTTATTTTTGGGACAGAGAGAGACAGAGCATGAACGGGGGAGGGGCAGAGAGAGAGGGAGACACAGAATCGGAAACAGGCTCCAGGATCTGAGCCATCAGCCCAGAGCCTGACGCGGGGCTCGAACTCACGGACCGCGAGATCGTGACCTGGCTGAAGTCGGACGCTCAACCGACTGCGCCACCCAGACGCCCCTCTAAATTTAATTTTAATAATTTTCATTTTCTTTAATTCCCTTCCAGTATTAAAAAAAAAAACCCTGATTTCTATAACTATATTTCTTGGTGTGCGAAGTACATTCTCAGAGGGAAGCTTTATTTGTTCATAAAATAATGTAATCTCATTGTGGTGGCAAATTTTGAATTCTCTGTCTTGACTGTAACCAAGAAGGCATAGCTGTTTTGAGGACGATCAGGAGTTAGATTCCTCAGTTCATTTCTCATTTCGCCATGAACCTGGCTTAGAGATAGGATGAGAACTGAGTATGTGCTGCCAGAATAAGGTGAGGAGCAGGCGTAGGTATTATGGATGTGGAAGGAGACATGGGCAAATAAACAAGATGACCTCAAGGATGTGGAGGGGATCAGAGATGGATTCATCAGATATGTCAGAAGTGAGAAGGCAGGAGACCTAAAAATCAATTGACTTCACTTTAATAAATGCAGCTCTAGCGGTGCCTGGGTGGCTCAGTCAGTTAAGTGTTTGACTTTGGCTCAGATCATGATCTCACGGTTCATGGGTTTGAGCCACTCGTGGGTTCTGTGCTGAGAGCTCAGAGCCTGGAGCCTGCTTCAGATTATGTGTCTCCCCTTCTCTCTCTGTTCCTCCCTAGCTTGTGCCGTTTGTCTGTCTCTCTCTCTCAACAAATAAATAAACTTAAAAAAAAATTGCAGCTCTAGAATTACATTGTCTAAGACGCACTGAAACTTGTGTTTTACTGTGGTTTATTCTAAGTTTTCCTATAGCAAAATGGCATGTCCTTTTAGAAGCCAACTACTCAGCCCATATATCTTTATGATTAAATAATTCTGAACATGATAATCAGGCTCTGAATGTTTAGGACCTGTAACTAATCAGAAGTTCACAAAATAAGGAGTAGAATATACCTGTTCTTTTCCCCTTTCATGGCAATCTGAGTGTAAAAAACAAATTCTGAGTATATTTGCGGCCGGCAGACTGTTCTGTTACCTGTAGTACACTTCAGAGAACAGAAGGTATGAATAGAGAACTTGAGTAGGGAGACAGAAGTGAACAGAATATATATTTTTGAAGGTGTAATCAATTTTGAAAAAGTATACATAAGACATACATGTGCCAGGATATTTTTGTTGTTCTTTTGCCGTAGTATTTAAGGTTTGAAGAGCCTTTAAACATTTTGTTTTGTTTTAACACTAACACCAAAGAATACGCCACATCAAAACTTGCAAGGATCGTTTTGCTTGGATTAGCCAAACAATAAAAAATAAAAGTTTTCTTCAAAAAATATGCAGCCCATTTTGAAGAAAATATGGTTATTATTACTGATACTTTTTTATTTTCCTCCAATCTTCTATGTGGTTCAAGTAGTGAATTTAAAATTTCTGTTTGGTAAGCTAATTGCAAATGTGCCAGAATTTGACATCTGCAATTCTTAGTATATGCTATGTTAAGAAAAACAAAGTGTTCTTTTAATTAGGTATGATTTCAGACCCATAAACAAAACAGTGAAGTAATTTTTTCCTTTTGCTTCCTAAGAATGGATGTTCATCCAGATCAGTAGTTCTCAAATAGTTCTTATATTGGAATTAAGATTCATTTGGAGAATGTCTATAAATTGTAAATCCTTCTTTTCTCCACCTGATACCCTTTCGAGCTTGCTTCCAGCTATATTGCTATACCCTATGTTACAAACAATTACCAGGCATTATGCTTTGTCCAGGTGCCATGAGATCCATGAACCTTTGCTCTTGCCTTCAGGGATCTTCTGGTTTCGTCCAGTTCTGACAAGAAAACCAATCATATGATACAATGAGATGAATGCTATGATTTATAAAACGTGCTTTATGGAATCAGAATCTAAAATAAACAGATTAAGGAAAGCTTGCCAGAAGAGGTGCATTTGAGTTAAGAGTTGAAAGACAAGTAAATGTAAAAGGAGTTCTTATGTGAAAGGCTGTGTGTATTTACAGGTATGATTTGAGTATTGGGATTATTGCAGAGGACACTCTGAGCAAATGTGTATTCTAAGCTTATGCAAAAGTATGAAGGAGGAAGAATATATCGAATAAATAAATCATTGTAGTTTGGGTAAATGGTGCATGATGAGTGAAGTGAGAGATGTTCAGTAGGTAGGGGCTGATTTAATGGTTTAAAGTAAGGAGTTCAGCCTTTATCCTGAAAGCTTTAGATTTTACCTTAAGAGATGATGAGACATTTTTAAGATTTTGAAAAGTTTCTGATAATAAAGAAGCAAGGCTAGAGACAGTGAGAGGTTACTGTAGTAATCCAGATGAAAAATTACAGTAGAAAAATTAATGTCATAAAAGGGATAATGAAGAAAAGGTGACAGAATGAAATTATTGAATCCATATTTACCTCAACTGGATGTATATTAGATTTTAAAAGGTCTTTTAGATAACATTTTTAAGTGGTCTATCTTCCAGAACATTTTCATTAACGGGTTGTAACTCAAAACATCTTGTTTCATATAATACTTAAAATTTACATTAATTTCTTTTTACTGAATGATTTTAGTAACAAAATTTATAATGAAAGCTTTTCCTTAACAAATCTCTTCCCTTGATTTCTCAGCCTTCTTCAAGTACCGCCTCATTTTCTTTTGCCTCCAAAGAGAAATTTGTCAAAATGTATCTATTTCTGCTGCTTTCATTCTCTTACTTTTCATCTTCTTGTCATTGACATTTGGCTTTTGTTCCCACCCCTTGCCAGGACCCACAGTGACATTTCTGTTGGAATATTCAAAGGGTGCACTTCTGTCATCCTTCTTCTTTTTGCCCCACTATTGACCAACACACCCATCCACTCAGTTCTTGAGACCCTTGCTTCCCTTGAGAGTTATGATCTTGGTTTCCCTCCTACATTTGTTGTCACTGTGTCTTAGTCTCCTTTCCTAGCTCCTCCTATTCTGTCTGATCTCCAGCTACTGAAGTTCTTCAGGATATATATCCTGCCTTTCTTTTCTTCCTCTTGTCCCCTAATCAAATTCATTTTATAAATTCAAAAAACATCAATGTGTCAATGCATACACAATTTATATCAACTCTAGTTAGAGCATCTTCTCTGAATTTTTCTATGTCAAAAAACCTATTAGATATATCCATTTGTATGTTTATAGAGATCCCAAGAGTAATCAAGTCCAAAATTTATCTCTTGATTTTTCTGTTCATCTCCTTTCTCCCAAACTTTCCTATTTTATTAAATGACTTACCCATCAAGCCAATTACTTGAGCCAGGAACCTGGGAATTAGCCTTGATTTTTTTCTCTTCCTCTACCTTCCACCATCCACATGTCATTTCTACCTTCAAAATATGTATCAAAATCATCATCTTCTTTTCATCCTCATTGCCACTACCTTTGTTCAGGCCACCAGGATTTCTCACCCAGGTTATCTCAGTAGCTTTCTATCTGGTTCTCATTTTTCTTTTATAGTGAACAGTACACCAGATGTTCTACCACTATCCAATCAAGGAAAGCTTTACAGAGTCTTTCACCTCCTTTCTGCTTTTATAAAATGGTAATCCCTATCTTTATAAACGGAAAATAATACCTATCCTAAACTCTCCTTTTATTTATACCTGTAAATTGGAAGAAATGTTCTTTATCTGTCTTCATTTCTGCCTTCATAAACATCACCATATATTCTTTCACAGTTGGATGGAGTACATGTAAATATATTAGCACAAAATTGAATATCTAAAGATTAATTTTTATAACTCTTTTATTATAACAGTGATGCATATTAGTTTTTAAAAATTATGAAGCATAAAAAGTGTTTACCAGTAAAGAGAATCACTTTTAAGATATTGCCAAAAGTTGTATTTTTTCCTACGCATACATATTTTACTCAATTGGATCCATTCTGTATGTTCTTTGTAGTAACCTGTTGTATAACATTATTCTATTGTTCTTTGATCATTCTGTCAGATTCTTTAATGAGAGCGTATTAAAACCTTTTCTGCCTGAATATCATTCTCATAACCATAATTTAACATTTCTTTTAACTGAACTGAAGTGAAAATTTTAATAAGTATGTAGTGTGCTTTTCTATTTCTTTTAAATAAATTACTGTAAGTTGAATTACTGGGCCAAAAGATTGGCATGTTTGTAATTTTAAATGACACTTAGAAAAACTGGCTCTATTTCTGCTTTTACCAGCATAATGTAAAGGCACCTAGATGAACTGTCAGGTAAGGTGAGGGGAAATAACTAAAACCACATCGTATAGAGAACAATACTAAAGTTATGATTATAAAACATTTTGTAACTTCTGTGATATGGATAACTTTTCTGTTAGTAGCCAATCATCAGAGAGTTGTTAACTGTTATGGTACATATGTAGCGGCCATAAGCCCAAAAGTTTCAGCGATAAGTATTAGGGGAAATGTCTAAAATTCACGAGAAATAATAGTATTCTAATAAGCAGACACTAGCTTGAGTAACTCTCAGCTTGTGACTTAATAAAGACTCTGAAAATTTGCCTTTGGTTAATAAGTTAAATCTATGTTTTGGTGATGAATGTTAAAATAAATTCCAACAAGTATTTTCCCAAATAGGACAGATCATTTTCCCTTTATATTATGATATACTCTGTTAAAATAGTTTATAGCTAGAAGTATCAGAGTAGTTTATAGCAGATTTTTAGATCACCCAGGTATAAATAACACCTAGATATGGAAAGGACTAATAAGGCCTTGATGATTTCTTATAAGTGATGTGTATCTTCATATGTTTCTTACATTTTGAACAGTGACTAATGTTTTATTTAAACTATCAAATTTTATTTTAAAAGTTATAAGAATCAGAAATTAGAAGGAAAGTTTTCACAGCTCTCATTTCCTTACCCAGACAAGGACACCTGTTCAGAAAAAGCAGTGAAGTCAGGTAAAGGGGACATCAGGTAAAGAGGCTGTTACGCATAGGATGGGTGCAACATATATAGTAACAAATGAGGAGATAACAACAGAAACATCCAGCACCTTTCATCTCCCACTTTGAGAGAATGTCTGAACTATGATTAGTTCTTTCAGTGCCCATAAACTCAATTTTACCTAACCATACATGTTAAAATGGTATCACACTATTAAGATCCCATGTTGTTCGTCCAAACCTCACTCTCTTTACAAAGCATAGACTCCCCTGGTAACTCTCCTATGTTATCCTGCACTTTCCATGCTGACTTTATCACACAAGTCCCCAACATGTTACACATTGTTGCACATTGTGGTAGTTTTTCTTGGGAGAGATCTGGGTCTTCACAAATTATATGCATCCTTATTACTACATTCTCCTTCCCACAGTGACTGGTCCAAAGAGTGGACACATAACTCAGGAAAATCAGTTGGTCTCCTTTGTAGGCACTGAAATATACAACCATTCTTTCTTCTGGGCTTTCTGGACTAGGATAATCAGTAACCATGTTTCATACTGTGGGAACACCCAGAGACAAAAAACAAAAACAAAACATCCAGGGAGAGTTAGACTTTATTTGCACTGAGTTTCCAGTTCCAGTTTCTAAGGTTCTGGTCTACAGCTTTATTTTTGAAACTTAGGAGCTATTTTATTATATTTACTAGTGTATAAACTAAAATGCTTATTGTTTTGGTTCAGTTTATTATGTGTTGACTTTCTATTGTTTATAAGCTAATGACTCCTGAAAAATAAACATGTGAATAAAAAAACTAAGAAGTTTGGGTTTAAAAAAGTAATGTGTAATATTCGATTAGATAATGTGAGAGCATGACATTTAACTTAAAAATTTTAGCTCTCATTTGTAGGGATTCATAATATTGAGAGAAATGGCATACTGCATTAAACTTAGTATCATTCTGAATTCTGTGTCCATGCATTTGTATATGCTCTGTGCACAGGCCTGACAAGTATTTATTATTATGCTTATGAATATATAATGATTTCAGGATTTTTAGAATAAAATTCTATAAGTTTATGAATTTTCAGGAGCTTATATTTGTCCTTGGGTCTGTGTTAGTGAGATCAGCATCATAATGGGGCTATCACTTTTGCCAAATGCAATTGTTCATTAACAACACACTGTTAAAAACCAAATAATTTCTCAAAACCCCAAAATGGTAAAAATATGTAGTGATTTCAAAGTAATATCTCTGTGTGAAATGTTCTTCTTGCTGAAGGAAAGAAAAAGGACATGTGGAGTTCCCAGAACTATGTTCAACCTGACATTGATTATGGGCTTGTGAGCTTTACCAATATGAAAATGAGCAGGAAGCTGAGTTTTTGTACATGAGAAGGACTAGTATACCCAGAATCTAATGATGGTTGGCTAATATAAAAAGACTTTGAAGGAGAACTTAAATAAAACTTGTAACTCTTAGACATTTTCCTGTGACCAATAATGACCAACAGATGTATACAGATGAACAACAGCTTGAGAAGATCTTGAGACCACTTTTTCCCTACAAATGCCTTGTGAACAGCCTTACTGTTGAGGAATGACTGTTAAAAATGGAGAGAAAGTGGACTGATTCACAGCTGGAAACACTACAGCTTTGATTTAGGAGAAGTTGCTGAAAGGTATTCAATAAAATTTTGAACAAACAAAAAGTATTTATTTCTCTTTTTTTCCAAAAGTATTTATTTCAATCATCATTAAGTATAATCTATGTAAAACTCACCTGATTAGGAGCCATAGGGATTTTCAGAAGACTAAAAAAGTGGCACTTTCTCTAAAATCTAACACTTTGTAGGAAAAATGACCATGAATATATAGCTTTATGTTTGCTGAATGAATTACCATAGGAGAAATTAAGATTGGCTATAATGTGTGACAAAAGAGAAGTTCCACTAAAGCAGTATGTGAGATCAGAAGAGGAAAGGAGGGTTGACTAGACAAATCAAGATGGGTGCCATGGACAAGGTGTTATGGATTGAGCTGAGGCTTCACAGCATGAAGAGGAAAGAAATGTGGTAAACATCATAATAGGCACGTCTAGGAGGTCAGGAGTAATACAGTCAGTTGGTGTAGTCAGGATTTGTCAAGTGAGTGTAAGGTTAGGTTAATGTTGATAGGCATCCTGTATGCCTCAAAAGAAATTTAGACTTTCTTCTCTAGTTAAGTGAAAGTGTTCAAAGTTGCTGAGCAATGGAGTGATGCTATCAGAGTTGGATTTTAGGAATAAAAATGAGTTGAGTTTTTACACAGGAAATAGGACCAAGAAAGAGACCCTAGAAGAACGATGCCCAGTTGGGAAAATATTGCTATAGTCCAGAAAATAAATCATAAGGATCCAAAGGATAGTAATGAGACTCAAGGCCACATTCAGGGAAAACTGAGAAAAGAGATTCAGCAAACTTGAGCACAGGGTTCAAAATTAGTCTCCACATTAAAATAGCCTAGAAGTCTGGGAAAAGAGAAGCAAACAAAAACTATGGCTCAAGTGCTTGAAATTCAAGGATTGAATTTAGGAGAAATTAAATTGTGTTCTCTTAGAGCAAGATAAATTAGTTAATTTCAATATTTTTAAAAATGAAATGATGTCTTGCTTTGCCATATTAAGAAAAATATAGATTTTTATGATAAAGTTTTAGCCTAATAAACAGTTTCTGAAGTTTAATCAAATTAAGTTTGAGCTCCTTTTCAGAAATAATTCATTCAGCACTTGTTAAAATTCCTTTAATTGAGCTGGATACTTAATTTATACATTGTTTATTGATCCTACTTCTGTTCAGTTTTTTTTTAATTCACATGGAATATTTCTTTTTGAAAAAATCATTCATTGAGTTTATTATTGGATTGCTTGATAGGATATAAATGAATTATCTAAATTATTGATGTCACTATTCCCCCCATGTTTTTTCTTTCATACAATTAGGAAGAACAAATGTGCTGATTCAAGTACTGTCATTTCAAGCCTGGATATTATTTTAATGATGACTTTGTATGTAGGTATCATTTGTAATTAGGCATAATGCCTTTCTAGGTTTTTTGAATAAGCTAATTCTAAAAATGGAATATTTCTTTAGAAGTAATATACATTCATTGCCTGGAATAGCAGGTATGTATGTTCTTGAAACATATACAATAGAGTTCTAATGTTATCAATAAGCTTCCTTTATTGAAGCAGCCAGCTCCTCCTCGCACAAGGCATTAGCGCCTCACTAGTTTTCTGCTGATTCCTCCAGATGACCTGTCTTCAGTGTCTCAATTTCACTTTGCTTTTATTTCTTCTTTTTTTCTTTTTAATGTATTTATTTAAATTCAAGTGAGTTATCATACAGTGTATGATGCAGAGTATCATACAGTGTAGCATTGGTAGAACCCAGTGATTCATCACTTACGTATAATACCAGTGCTCCTCCCAACAAGTGCCCTCCTTAATGCCCATTATCCATTTAGCCCAACCCCTCACCTCCCTCCCTTCCAGCAGCCATCAGTTTGTTCTCTGTATTTAAGAGTCTCTTATGGTTTGCCTCCCTCTCTCTTTTATATTGTTTTTCCTTCCCTTCCCCTATTTTCATCGTTGTTTCTTAAATTTCACATATGAGTGAAATTATATGATATTTGTCTCTCTGACTGACTTATTTTGCTTAGCATAATACACTCTAGTTCCATCCACGTTGTTGCAAATACAAGATTTCATACATGGAATATTTCTTTTCTTTCCAAATTAAGTGTTCTTGTCAATTACTTGAAGCTTGTAATTATGGAATTGTTCTATTTATCTTTCATTGAATTCCATAATTACTCTTTATTTTTCATATTATTCTGTGTTTCCATAGCTTTTTGTGAGACTTCATATAAAAGTTTAGATGTATTAGTTTATTGCATTATTTCTGAAACAGCTTTATTCAAACAGCCTTATTCACATATGGTCTAGTTTTCCAAGTGTTGTTTTTGGAAGTTAGGTTAGTTAGAAAATTACCAGTCTTTTGTCACCATACTGTAGAAATTTCATCAATGAATATTTATCAGATGTTATATAAAACCTTTCAAAGACCCCACAGAAGACAATGAGCCTATATTTAAGAAAAATGGATATATTTAAAATTTTAAGAGCTATTATTTTCAGTGTTTTTTTGATGAAAAGAAATATCTGTTCGGATAAGTGCAAAAGAAATCTCAAAAAATAAAATTCAACTACTATTTCCTTTTGACAATTTCTTTTTTTTTTTTTTTTATTTTTTTTTTCAACGTTTATTTATTTTTGGGACAGAGAGAGACAGAGCATGAACGGGGGAGGGGCAGAGAGAGAGGGAGACACAGAATCGGAAACAGGCTCCAGGCTCTGAGCCATCAGCCCAGAGCCTGACGCGGGGCTCGAACTCACGGACCGCGAGATCGTGACCTGGCTGAAGTCGGACGTTTAACCGACTGCGCCACCCAGGCGCCCCCCTTTTGACAATTTCTTATTGGTTTATGTTTGAGACGTGTGCACATTATATCACAATGACACTAGCTCTAAGATATTTTATCTTGAATTCCTTTTCTGTTACTTAGGATAGATCTGGTGCATCTTTTCAACATTTTCCCATCTGGCTGTTCTTATGATGAGCAATTTCCAGAAAATATATAGATCATAACAAATCTTAAAAGCAAGACCCCAATGGATCAAACTGTTTCAAGTTAACAACATTCTAGAACAAAATTCAAGAACATTCATAGGAATACAGAATATGCAGTACCCAACAAGACAAAATTTACAATCTGGCAACCAACCAAAGATTACCAGGTGTGAAAAGAAACATGAATATATGCTGAATAATGAGAAGAATAATCAGTTCATTGAACTGACCCAGAACTGACACAATTGTTAGAGGATATTGAAGCAGTTACTATAATTATATTTCATATGTTCAAAAAGTTATGGAGAGACATGCAAGATGCAAAAATATCAAAATAGGATTTCTAGAGGTGAAAACTACAACATCTGAAATGAAAAATGCAGTATGGATTCAGGAGCAAATTATATTACAGAAGAAACGGTTAATGAATATGAAGACACAAAAATAGAAACTTTCTAAAAAGAAAGGCACACAAATAAAATAATAATTAAAAAAATAAAAGAACAACAGTGAGCCGTGTGACACTTTAAAAGCAGTTTAATATATATGTAATCCCAGAAGGGAGGGAACAGAACAATCCCTGGTGACTGAGAAAAGTCAAATTTGATAAAAATTCTAAACCCACAGATCCAAGAAACTCAACACTTCAAGGAACAAGAAACATGAGAAAAACCACACCAATGCACATCATAATTACATTTTTCAAAACCAGTGATAAAAAGAAAATCTTAGAGCAGTAATAAAGAAAGAAAAAAGGTCATATATAAAGCAAATTAAAAACAAGACGAGAAGAAAAATTGCAGTGAAATAACATCTTTACAATAGTGTAAATAAAAACTGTCAACCTAGAATTGCATATCCAGCAATATTTTTCGAAAACAAAGATGACATAATGATCTTTCGCAGGCAGAAAAATTTAAACTATTGCCAGCATATTTGCACAAAAGAAATGTTAAGAAAAGAAAAATGATACCAGATGGAAATATGGATCTACCAAAAGAACAAAGAGCACAAGGAATAGTCACTACATGTGTAAATAGATAATATTTTTCTTATTCCAGTTTATTAAAAAGATAAATCACTTTAAAAGATGTTTATGTATTTTGAGAAAGAGAGAGAGAGAGCAGGGGAGGGGTAGAGAGAAAATCCCATGAGGCTGCACACTCATCACAGAGCCAGACACGGGGGTCTATCTCACAAACCATGAGATTATGACCTGAGCTGAATTCAAGAGTCAGTCGCTTAACTGACTGAGCCACCCAGACGCCTCAAAAGATAACTGATTTTTAAAGCATATTTAGAAAGAAAATTATAAAGTACTTTGAAGTGAATGAAAATTAAAATATATAAAAAATCTTTGAGATAATACTGAACAATTCTTGGTGGAGGAATTTATACCACTACACTCTGGTAGTAGAGAAAAGAAAGTTCTTAAATCAATGACTTCAGCTTCTACTCGAGAAACTAGAAAATAAAAATAAAATTAAACAAAGCAAAAGAAAGACAATAATAAGAAGTGAAAATCAATGAAATAGAAAACAGAAACAGTATAGAAAATCAATGAAAACCAATAAAATTGATTGATGGCTAGCTGGATTGGTTAGGAAGAAGAGAAGACAAAAATTACCAAAATCAGGCATGAGAGAGGTGACATCACTAAAGATATTTAAGTGATAATATTGGAATATTTTGAACAACACTATACCAATAAATTTGAAAATTGTTTGAGATGGACAAGTTCCTTGAAAGATACAAAGTACTAATCCCATTCAAGAGGAAATAGGTAATCCAAATAGCCCTATTGAATTGTACCTAAAAATCATTCTTCAAAAACGATTCTAAGCATAGATGTCCTCACTGGTGAATTCTACCAAACATTTAAGGAGAAAAAAAAAATGACCAGTTCTATAGACACTTTCTAAAAACTGAAGAGAAGAGAATTCTTTCCAACTCATCTTGTGAAGTTTGCATTACCATAATACCAAACTCAGTCAAAAAAAAAAATTACAATAAAAGATAACAATAGATGAGTGTCCTTCATGAACATACATGTAAAAATTTTTTTTTTATTATTTTTGATTTGAGAGAGAGAGAGAGCACAAGGGGAAAGGCGGGGGAAGGGACAGAGGGAGAGACAATATCACACGGGCTTTGTGCTCAGTGCAGAGCCTGACATGGGGCTCAATCCCATGACCCTGGGATCATGACCTGAGCCGAAATCAAGAATTGGAGGCTCAACCAACTGAGCCAACCAGGTGCCCCACGTGTAAAAATTCTTAACAAAACTTTCACAAACTGAACATATTATGGCTAAGTAGAATTCATCCCAGAATGAATGAGATAAATGGGATGAGGATTTAACATTCAAAAATAAATCCATGTAATTCACTATATTAACAAACTAAAAAAAAATGATCATATTAGTAGATACAGAAAGAGCATTTGGTAAAAATCCAACATTCATTTCTTATAAAAATTCTCAGCAAAGTTGGAAGAGTAGGTGCTTTCTTCAACCTGGTAATAGTTATCTATGAAAAAGCAGTGTTGCTAACATGAAATTAAACACTATGCTTAAGGTTAGATGACTAGATGAATGTTTTCCCTTTAAGATCATGAAAAAGAATGGCCTCTCTTGACACTTCTCTGCAACATTATGCTACTGTTCAACATCAACCAATGAAATTAGGCAAGATTAAATAACAAAAACACCCAAACTGCAAAAGAAGTAAAATTGTCTTCATCTGTAGAAAACATGATTGTCAGTGTAGAAAATTTGATGTAAGCTATAAACAGTTACTGGAACTAGTAAGTGAGTTTAACAAGTTTTCTGAATACTAGGCAATACAGAGAAAATGAACAGCAATTGAAATAAAAACAATGTCATTGGTAATACCATAAAAAATATTAAGTATATAACAAAAATTTACAAAAGAGGTGCAAGACCTGGACCTTCAAAATAATAAAACATTAGTAAGGCAATTTAATAAAGAGCTATATGAACTGAGAGATGTATTTTGTTCATGGTTTGAAAACCCAGTATCGTAAAGATTTTAATTATACTCAAGTTGATCCATATATTCAACACAATCTCAATTCAAAGTCCAGCAGATACCTTAATTTTTTTGTAGGAATTGCCAAGCTGATTTAAAAATTCATGTGGAAATGCAAATAATTTGAAATACCCTCTCGACTTTGAAAAAGATGAGCAGATTTGGAAGACTAACCCTACCTGATTTAATGACTTATTTAAAAACCACACTAATCTAGTCAGTCTGGTGTTTCAATTAAAATAGACAAACAGATGAAGGGAACAGAACACAAAGAAGAAAAACAGAAATAGACTCATAATATATGGAGTTTTGACAAAGATGTAAAGACATATCAATACACAAAGGAAAGTCTTTTCAGAAAATGTTGCTGGCTTAATTGGCTATCTATAGGGGGAAAAAACCAACTTTGATTCATACCTGCACCTTAAACAAAAATGAATTAAAAATGAACTATATACCTCAATGTAAAACCTAAATCTAATAAAACTTCTAAAAGAATATAGATCAGAAATTTTTGTGAACTTTGGTCAATGAAAGATTTCTTAGATATGACAACCAAAGCCTAATCTATAAAAGAAAAAACAAATACAACTTTGTTATCTTCAAAAACACTGCCGATAGAATGAAAAGATAGGTAACATATTAGGAGAAAATGTTTACACCTTATGTAGCTAATAAAGCTATGTAATCTATCTATCTATCTATCTATGCATATACATAAGATATAAGAAATTCTCAAAACTCAGTAATTTTTAAAAACACCAACCCAATTAAAAATTGGCAGAAGATTTGAACAGACACTTCAAAGAATATATACAAATGTGAAATAAGCACATGAAAAACATACATCAGGGAAAAGCAAATTAATACCACAATAAGACTACACTACACACCTATTAGAATAGCTAAAATTAAGAAGATTGTATCAAGTGTTGACAAGAGAAATTGGAACTCCCATATACTTCCGGTGGGAATTTAAAATAGTAGAACTGCTTTGGAGTATTGCTTGGCAGTTTCCTAAAACATTAATCACATACCTTCTGTGTGGTCCTGTAATTCCACTCCTACATAAAATCCCAGAGAAAGAAAAGCAGACAAAGAAGCTATGCACAATGTGTGATTCGATTTATATAAAAGTCTAGAAAATGCCATTATCTAGAGTGACACAGAGTAGATCAGTAGTTGCTTGGAGACTGTGGTCTCAGCAGAAATCTCTATAAAGCAATATTTCTCAAAGTTAGGGCTTTGGACTTATGCATTAGGATCAATTAGGAAGCCTTATTTGGAACTGCAGTCTTAAATTCAGTGTGCTCAAACTTATATGCTACTTATGCAGAGAACAGTTAGAAAAAGCTGAAATCAGGTAATATAGAGTCAGCACAATTAGGAAAATAAATGTGTTTGCTATACGCAAGTTTGTACTTGTTGAATAATGGAATTGTGGTAAGTTGATTGATGGTCTGATTTAAGAGTACAAGGTAAAAATAATTACATAAATTAGTTGAGCCTCATTTTTTTCATATAAAACTGGAGATGATAAAACTTCAGAATTTTTATTTATTAAAAACATTTTTTTACATTTATTTTTGAGAGGGAGACAGAGCGTGAGTGGGGGAGGGGCAGTGAGGGGGGGTACACAGAATCTGAACCTGGCTCCAGCCTCTGAGCTGTCACGCGGGGCTCGAACTCACGAACCGTGAGATCATGACCTGAGCTGAAGTTCGATGCTTTACCGACTGAGCCACCTGGGTGCCCCAAACTTCAGAATTTTTAAAGGATTAAATATTGTGTGTAAAAGTACATACTACTCTGCCTTTTGAGTTTACAGAAAGTGTTTGGATAGGATTAATATTTATATTATTTATTTATTATTAAATCCTTATTTTGGAGTTTAAAATTATTTATTTTCATATATTTTAAATCTTATTTTTATTTGTATTATTGTTATAGTTTATTAATAATTATTTACATTTTATCTTTAAATATATTTGCATGTGTCATTTGAAAGACTCTGTCCTTTACCAAAGAGATATGCTAGATTTTTGTATGTGTACTAACCAAAACTGATTTCTTTTCTCTTCTTTGGTTCAGTTATAATAATGGAAAAAAGGGCAGGGCTTTAAAGTTAGCAGTTTTTAAAAAGACCTTAACGTCATTCCTATTGTTGTGGATTACCATGTTCAAAGTACAACTTGGGAACACTTGTCTCATCATCAAATGAAAACCCTGAAGGCGGCTAAATGAATGAGCCAACCTTCTATTTACTCTATGCAATAACTTGTGATCTTCTAGAGGATCATGAACAACATGCTGTCTGTTTGGAATAGTCATCTTTGTTGATGATGGTTCAGTATATTCTACCAGTACTGCCTTATATAACCATCCCTCTGAATCATTTTGGGACCACCATGGCCACACTCTGTCCAGGTGAGAATGCAAAATTCTCTGCATGAATACAGAGTTAGTAGGGCATTTTGCTTCCTGGCAGAGGTTCTAAATGCTATACATAAATCTCACCACTATCCTGGACTAGAAAGCATTCTGGAAAACCAAGGCTCTTGAGCACTTCCTCCATGTCACTGCCATATCTTTATATTTTACTTCCTCATCCCAGTTGCTTCCCCAAAAAACCAATGCTTTCACCTACCCCCTACCCCCCAAAATTTAGATCCTTTAATTGTATGTTAGTAGTGAGGCTCTCATCCAAGCTGGACATCTGTGATCAAGACTGGTATCTTGAGTTTGACCTTCCTCAGTTTTATGTGTATAATACAATTTTATTACATAGTCACCAGTTTCTCATGAGTATGGATTCTGTTCCCTGATTGCTCTCATTCACAAGATGACACTTGTTGAGATCTAAGTAGATCAACTGATATCTTTATCATTCTCTGCAAACAAATATTTTTCTTTTACTATGCAATGGATTCCAGTGTTACTTCAGTCTTAGTTAAGGGAATCTCTGTGACTTTTCCTATATCTAGCAAAATCCTAGGAAAAATTAATGTATTTGTGTCTGTGTAGAACTGTTTATTCTTCTACTATAGCTCATAGTGAGTTATGAATTATTGGTGATTTGTTTCTTTACTCTCTTTACTCTTTGAAGACAGTAACTGTCTGATTCACAACTGGCATGGTTCTGGGGTTGTATTAGGTATTCAGTTGATGCTTAATGATTGCTTCATTGAGTAATGATTCTTTATATAACATAATAGTTTAAAAAATTCAGGGGCGCCTGGGTGGCGCAGTCGGTTAAGCGTCCGACTTCAGCCAGGTCACAATCTCGCGGTCCGTGAGTTCGAGCCCCGCGTCGGGCTCTGGGCTGATGGCTCAGAGCCTGGAGCCTGTTTCCGATTCTGTGTCTCCCTCTCTCTCTGCCCCTCCCCCGTTCATGCTCTGTCTCTCTCTGTCCCAAAAATAAATAAACGTTGGAAAAAAAAAAATTAAAAAAAAAAATTCAAGAAACACTAAATTCATTCAATTTCCTTTATTGAGTATTTGTAATAAACAAAGAGGTATAAAGTCTTGTTCCCAAGTCCAAACCACTTATTAATTTAAACCTTGAGTTTTCTGATTACCCAATTTGAAGTAATTCTTTTTATAACTGAAAAATTTGTTTTATTGAAAATTTGAGATAAAAATATGTATTGAAAAAAGCATATGGCAAACATTTCAAGAGTACAAAATTAGTTGTAGAAATAACATAATTTACTGGTAATCCCACATTGTGTTAGAAATGTGTGAAGTTTTTTGACATAAAAGTTTTGTTTGCTTGTTTTTTTAGTACTGAGCACCCAGTTTTATAGCTTAGCTTCCCATGGAGAGGTACCTGCTTGCATACATTTTATCTATCTCTTAGATTCAAGGCTTAATCTTCTCAATGGAATGGGAGACTTGAATTTTGATAACTCAGGTGACAAGAATCTTCTTTGATGGATTCCAAAGTTAGCTAGAATTTTTAATGTCAATATGTAAAAGCCTGTATGTAAGGTGTTCTATTTCCTTCAGTTCCTATCCCACAGCAGACTAACCCCCACAATTTCCTTCATGTTTCTCATTCAGAGAAAAAAAAGATGAAATTTGTATTCAGAATTTTTCTGTGTTTGCTTTTTTTGTGCTGGTGTTTCTTTTCCTGAAGTCAGTGTGGCTCTCATAATTTTCGCTTAGCATCAGGTTATTGATTTAGGGTGGTATAAACTTTGCTGTCTGGTTGCTGGATTTTCACTGAGAACGACCTTCTCTGGATCGTCTTCTAGATCCTGATAGGAAGAAAGAAGAACACATAGATTGTAAATGTGATGAAACTTTAGAATTTAACAATATGATATCCTATGCATGACTATATCTATAAAGACCATCATTTCTTACTGTATTAAACATTAGATTCTGTTTTCTTAATATCCTGTTTATGGTGATGAAATCAAGGTTATCTTTTGATTAAAAGTGTATGAAAATAATAATTTGAAGTTTGATTTTAGTTCTTTAGAAAACTTGGATGAATAGGATGTTTAGAAGAAATCCCTGATAAAACCTTCAATTAAAAAGTATTTGTATAATTGATTCTTTAATTTCAATTGTCTATGTTGGGTTGGTTTAAAATCAGATATACCTATAATGCATTTACAATCCTTGCAATTTCTTTTGACTATTAATATGTAATTATTTTAGAAAGTCCAATCTTGGAATTTGTTTGAAGTTCCACATGGAAAATCTGTCATTGTTTAATCTATTAGAATGCAAGAGAACCTGAGTGAAAGATTAGAAAATGCATATAAGTATAGTTATGAAGAAAACTGTAGCGCATGGGTAATATATGCATGTGTGTAATCTACACATTATATCAAAATTTTGTAGAAAGTTATATTAATAACTTTCTATATGTGTATAGTTTTATTTTTTTATTATTTTTTTAATGTTTATTTTTGAGAGAGAGACAGAGCATGAGTAGGGGAGGGGCAGAGAGAGAGGGAGACACAGAATCTGAAGCAGGCTCCAGGCTCAGAGCTGTCAGCACAGAGCCTGATGTGGGGCTGGAACCCACTAATGTTTACTAACGTTTAATTTTACTAATGTTTCAAACTGTAGCCTGATCTCTAACATTTTCAGAGAGTTCAGGTTCACCAGCAACCAACTTTTGCTTGGCTCATATTCAAGGATTTCTTTTCAACTTAACTCTACTTGAATCTACTTTAGTGGTTTCAAAAATCTAGCACTTTACTTGAGTATGATTGCCTTTCCTTTAACATTTGTTATCCTTACATCTTACTGATAGTGTAGAACATGAATAAGTTATTTTCTGATTTTTATCAGCAAAATACTTTGCCTCAAAATTTGCTAACTTGTCTCCCTGAAAGACAACAAGATACAATAAAATATATTAAAACATTACCCTTTGGATGTGTCTCCTATGCACAGTACTATCAATACATTTACCTTGAACTCTTTTGTTGGCTTGTATCTTCCTCACAGGTGTGTCTAAAATTAAATAGTTGTAGTTAGAAATACTTTCAAGTTATGGCTAACATAGACAGGAGACCGTAATTAAAGAAAAGTATAAAGTTTAAAATAAGCATCACTTAAACGTGTAGTTTTTTTGGAATCATGAGACTTTTTCATTGGCTACAGACAGGCATTTGTTGTCGACTGATGAGAACGAATGTTCACTATTTGCAAAACATTGTTTCATTATGGCATTTGGAGCCCCATACAATGTGTCATTTTTCCATTGAGTAAGTGACTTACATGACTTTTTCACCTTTTTTATAAAAAGCATTGCTTTATGATGAAGGAATATTTAATATTATATACAGTGTAACAGAAGTGTCTTCCCAGAGATATTGAGTCATTTTTCCAGTCGTTCCTATTTGTGATGTATCAGACTTCTGCCTCTGAAATTCTCATTGTAAATTAATTCACAATTACCTTATAGAACGCCAGGACAACAAGATAGCATTGGCCTAATAACTCTAGAAATATAATATTAACCAACTTAGGAAATGTGTGCCAACATACTCCCAAGTTTAATTCCAATCCTATAAGACCATTTATAAAATTAACTAGTTAAAAATAATAAAAGCTTTCATATTTAAGATTTTAAAGTGTTTCATAACTATACAGTTTTTTTTGTTGTTGTTATAGTTGCATAATACTTCCCAATTCCTTGTTTTTCTTTAACTCCTCAACAAGACCCCCTGGTAGGCCCAAATTCACATTTTCACTCTGCTATTGGATGCTTAAGATCAAGGTTAAATGTGGTTTCTACAGAGACTTCATTTTTCTGCTTACCTTGTAAAATTTTTTTCTATACATTTCTTGCTTTTATATATTATTTATACCCAATAATCAGGTCAAAATCTTTCTATTATATATATATATTTTTTTTCAATTCTCTGAAATTCCATTAAAAAGTAAAGCAAGAAACTGTCACCAACAGTTAAGTAAGAAAGAAACATTTTAAAAATGTTTGAATACTTTTGTTTCTACATGGCACATTTCCAACATGGTTTATTTCCCACGGAATATAAGATGTGTAATCACTTATGATACGTTGTTAATAGAGTAAAATAGAATACAGAACTGTAGAAAAACTCATTAGGTTCGATATTGAGTCTAAGTTTTTTTGAGATAGAAAAGTCTGAATTATGGACTATGGTCCAATTGATATATTTCCATTAACTTCAGGTTTATTTGGTAACAAAATAAGGGCTTATAAAATATAGTCAAGAAGAGATGGATCCAGTCTTTAATTAGTGAATAAGACCATTGTTTATAATGGACTTTTTAAACTCCAAGTAACAGTTACTGTATAATTTAAAGCAAGCTCACAGAAGTATTCGCAGCATTACGTTTCAAAACAAGCACTTACAGTCGGATTTTCTTTCATATACTTGGCAGCATCCAATCAAGTAATTAATTTGTTACTAGTTTGCTATGATAATATTAAAATAAGAAGTATTAATTGTTTGCAAAAAAAATCTTTAGGAGAAAGTCTAATAAAGTGTAGAAAACCAGATTTGTTCCCAGTGGCTTTCTGCTATCTCAATATGAATGAAAGTGGGATCAAGTCATATGCTTAGAGAAGCAAAATGTGGGAGAATAAACCAATCATATGAATGATCCCACATGAAGGCCCCTCCCTACAATGTTTTATGAAACACGCAAAGTGCTTCAGCCCAACTATTTATAGAATTTTTGCATATTTACCATGGGTATAGCTCTCAGAAATTTAAATTAGGTGTAAAATATTACTTCATTACATTTATACTATATAAGTGTATTGTGTTAGTATAGTTGGCCATGATATTTATAGTAGCTAGCATTACTGGGAGCTTGTGTTTACTGAGCATTATTCCAAGTGCTTTTCATACATTAACTCATTTATATGTAAGTGACATTACTATCCTCATTTTCAGATGAAGAATCAACTTAAGTTAGTTTGAGTTGGAGCCCAGATCAAAAGCCAGACCTGCAAGCTGATCCCTATTCTCTACACAGGCTTTACATGTTATATTGGCAGATTTGTCAAAACCATCTGAAATGACTTTTTTTTTTCCTTCCTCTATAGCTTGATATTCTCCCTTAATTACTTTAGTAGTTTTAGTGAATGTAATTTTATCTAAGATAAGTGTGAAACTTCTATGCATTTCATGAGAACATTTTTTAGTTGGGGGCTTGGATGTACTTCAATGATAAATCACAATATTGAAACCAAAAGGGCCACTGAGCCATGTTATTAGTCATGACTAGAATAATTGAGGAATATACTCAATTCATCAAAATGTACTACATGTATCACTATAAGCAGTCTAGATAGAAAACTCCAAGCTTTAATATGAAGACTACAGTTTGGATAGAGATCAATTATCTATACTATGATGTACTCTTAGTACACTCTTAGTACACTGCGTGATGTAGTCTTTATTCACAGCAGCTTCTTTGGAAATAGGTATCTCAGGATCTGGACACTTATAACTCAGTGATGACTCATTGGTTTTACAGGGCTAGGAAAAAAAAATACTAGCATGTCCAGTTAGTTTCCAGATACTAGTAACTATGCTTCTTATGTTGTCTTTCTTATGAGAAGAAAATGTTTCTTCTTAGAAATGTTTTTTAAAATTTGTGATGTGGCATTGTGGAAATTAATGCTTTATAGATATGTAGAGAAACCATATATTGAGAACTAAAGGAATCAACCTCTGGGATAAAAGAAACAGGAGTTAAAGAAAGATTTCCTTAACTAAAATTAGAATATCATATTTTTGTAGCAGGTATATTTTCTTTTGCCTGAAGTTATTGTTATGTACTTAGTTCGCTGTCTATAATCGACTTGTTAACTGGGGCTTATTAAAGGTGAAGAAAACATACTTACCTGAAGTTTAAGACTAAATAAAGCAAAGCAATGTATATATAGGTGCAGCTACTAATTGATTCATTCTCTAAAAAGCACTGCCATTCTACAAAGCTGCTTACTATGGCAAGGACTTAACAAAAAAAAAAAGAATTCAATTTAACCCTCATAATATCTTCACCACTTCCCTCAAATCCTTGTTTTCCTAGCTGACAGTTAAACATTTGGGTAGATGAGTAAATTCTGTATTAGATCATACAGAAAACTTTGATTCTATTATGGCTTTGGCTGTGTCACACTCTCCCTACAGTCTGAACGGAAATCTTGTATTTTTCAGACACATATTTTTCTATTGAGGGGAAATTTAATCATTGGTTAAATAAAAATTATTTATTTTTACTATCGCTGAAGGGTCTCAACACTATACATAAGAGATTTTACCTATATAAAATAAAGAATAAAGAAACAATTGCCTAAAATATGTGTGGTCCCAAAAGAATTTACATCTTCTTGGACATAGTGATAACAAATTAAGCAGAAAAACCATCTTGGATGATACTTTGGAGAAATACCAAGTTTCAGTTGTGTTTCTCGAATATTTCAAGAAGTATTTTTGATTTTTGTAAATAATTTATATGCTTCTTTAAAACAATTTGTCATCTAAATACTTTCATTTTTAATAAAATGAACTAGAAATTCATTTATTCAAATGCCAATTACCCAAATAATATTTCATTAGTATTTACTATTGCTTTGAATAATTACCATTTAGAGTTTGCATAGGATTTTGAATTCTTTTTTTTTTCTCCTTTGCTTTTAAAAGTAGGTCCTTTTAATGCCATAGACAGAGAACATTCATACTTTAAAGATTAATTTCATATGCAAAATAATTTACATCTCCAGGTATAGATTATCACTCAAACTGTTAGAAGAAACAGATATTCATTCTCAAGAATGTAGTTTGGAAAAGAAAATTGCTAAATGCACTGTTTTGTTTTTATTTCTAGATCTATGCACTTAAAAAATCTATAAACATGCTTTTTATTATTGTTGTGGGAGCAGTGAATACATTTTTTTAAATATAAAAAGTATGTCAATTTAGACTTCTTTAAACAGCTACCAATTTAAAAAGTATTCTTCTTTCAGATACTTAAAATATCCTTACAATTATCTGTATCAAAGAAAAAAAATATTCATTGCTCCCCAAGTTTATACCATACAACTTTTTAAAGACCATTTCAACTAGTAATCATTTCTTCATTATTATTACTTAAACTTCTATTGAACTGATCAGTCTCTTAAGACAACGTATGATGTTGTCTTTTTCAACCTTATGAAAAGAAAAACCTGAATGTTCAGTCTTTAAAAAGTTGAAGAATTCAGTCACCAGAACCTGTTAGGCGGGTTAGTGGTTTTCCTTTTACTAACCTCCCTGAAGCAGTCTTTTAATTTCTTCATCTTCAAATAAATGACCATCACCTCCTTCAATGAATTTGGTGACCTTGGTGACCTCTGAGAGGATACATGTTTATAGCAGAAATTGGTTTATGTAATAGAAACACAGGAGACTTGATGTGATACATAATGGCATCTGGCAAACAATGAATTCCAGACCAACACTTGGTTCTTTTTCTATCTTTAGTGTTGGTTTTTGATAAGTCAGTTTTCTTATAAAGCTATTGAACAATATATCACAAAACAATCAATACAACCCAATGTCATTTGGATTTCATTCTCTATCTTTGGGCTTTTTTTCACATGTTGGCATGGAACTTGAATGAAAGAATGAGACAGAGTAGAAAACCTGTAAAAGGGCTCAAAGATTATCTTAGACTGAAACAGGTAGCTTAGGTCAAGTCACATTTTAATTTTTCTACACCTTCTTGCAATATTTATTGCTGACCTTCCTGCAATAATTTCTTCAGTGTTTCTTCTGTTTCTCCACCACCAGTGGAAATCCTAGTGTATTTTATTTCAGGACCTGAAAGAAAGAAAAAATTTTTTTTTTTAAAAAAAGGTCTAAAACAGCGATGGGCAAACTTCCTACCGAAAGGGCCAGATAGGAAGTATTTTAGACTTTGTAGGCCATACGGCTCGTGGTGCAGCTATTCACATTGCCATTGTAGTGTGAAAATAGTTACACACGTTATATGAAGGACTGATCACACTGGGTTCCAAAGAGAACTTTACGTAAGTAGGTGGCGCAAGCCATAGTTGCTGACTGCTCATTTAAACAAATACTTAAAACATAGCTGAATTCAGAATATTAGGCTAATTCATTGGTGGGAGACTGACACAGAGGTTTGCTAAACTGATCAGTTGCCTTATACAAACTTGTGTATATTTCAGTATGTAGATGTGTAATAAACCTTAAGCTAAATGGAAAATCAAAGGAGGGAATCGTTTTTCTTCTAGGATTTACTAACTCATTACAAATAGCAAGGGGAAAATGTTATGTCACATGTATGAATATGTATAATGAAAACACATGCTTATAGATTAGTCCACAAATTCCAATTCAGAGAAAAACACAGATTAAATAGTTAGGATAATATTATTGCTGTCAAAAAATGATGTATCTTCAGTAACCACCATGAAAATGACTTAGTCAATTTCTCTAGTGATTCTTATAGAGACAGAGCTTTTTTTTAAGATTTACTATGGTTTTATCTTTATAATTCAAGCATAGTTCCATGTATGGAATCAAAGTTTACCTGTAATGATTCGTTCTTCTCTTGTCTCTTTTTCGGTTATTTCCACAGGCACTCCATCAATGATTTTAGTGTATTTTTTAATAATTGGCTCTAAAAGTAGGGCAAGAAAAATGCATATGGTATATCCCCTTATGATGCCTAAACTGCCAAATGTAGACATTTTCATTATTAAATATATTTCTCAAAGCCATACCATTTAGAATTCAAACATAATCATTTGGGGGACATATCTTACATAGGTTTAGATCAACAAATGTCTAAAAAGCATAGTAGTTATGTCCTGAATCTTGGGTGAGGGAGAGAGCTAACTCTCCATGCCATACTTATTTTCTGACAATGGAGTGAGTGTTTAGTAAGAATCCAGGGAATTATACATCATTAGAGTGGGAACCCTGCTGGAGACTCCCAGCAGTGACTGATTAGTCAACCTTATACAATGGTCATTTTTTTCTTCTAAATCCAATAGATCACTTTGTATTGACATTATTATTATCATTATATTTCATAATCATCACTTGCATATGCACGATATGCATATGTTGGACCTGGTGACTTAACTCCAATTTGTTACATTGGCTTAATTTCATTAAAGGTTAATTGTATTTTATTTGTAAGTGAGAAAAATATTCCCACAATTTATATAAAAAGAAAGCCAAGAGAAAACATCAGATGTTCAATATATTTAACCAACACAATTTCAAAATGATCACAGTGATCCTAACTAGGCTTTAGGAAATACACATAACGCACCTCCATGGATCACTTCAGTTACTGTTTCACCTTCTTTAATCAGTCTGAGCTCAGGTTCACCTTCAATTTTGACCTTTGTTATTGTGGGTCCTGAGGTATTGTTTTAGGAGACAAATTATCATGTTAAGGCAGTTCTTCAACTTTGACAGAACAGGAAATTTGTTTTAACACTTGGTGTTGTTCAAACATCAAAGTGGTTTCAGGTTCTATGAAATCAATTTTAAACATTTCCCATTGTCTTCAAATTAAGCAGTATTTATGAGACCAAATGACTCAGTCTATTGGTGTGCTACTACAATTACTTTCATGATTCATGTTTTAGCATTTAGCATAAGTTCATCCATTCATTTGCAGTTGTGAAGTAGAATCACAGAAGGTATTATATGTCGCTGTACTTTGTGAATTATACAGTATGTACAAATTTAAGTTGCTCTAATGATAAGTAATTTAGATCTTACTTTACTATGCTGATATCATCTATAACTTTCATTAAATTTTTAAATTTAATTTTTAATTACTCAATACTGTACACTTTTTATCAAATGTGCATAAGACTGAACATTTAAAAAAACCTCAACCTTTGGTACATATATTTAAGACACCGAATTTCAGATTTTCTGGGAAAATGAATTTGAGTACTTACCTTATGTATGAAAATTATTTATTGATTAATAATTACTAATTATTTTAATAATTAATATACTAATTAATAATAAAACAGTCCTTCAAATGCAGAAGTTAAACAAATGTTGCAATTGACTTACAAAATGATTTTGCTCCCAGAGAAAATCATTTTGAATGTTAGAAAGCTGATTACTACATTAGTTGACCAAGACTATTTTATAGAGAAGAAAAGTAAAGTTCAGTACATTTAACTCATACTGTAACACCCTTCAGCAGTTGAATGTCACTATATTTGCTTATCCTTGAGAGGCTTTATTTGTTTGTCCAGAAATTTTCAATGTTACACCATTACCCAGAGTTAGTCTAAAACAATCTAAAATAATGAAGATAATTGTTCATTCAAATAATAAATGAATGATATCATAATATTTGATCTGTGGGACCAAGGGATATTGAGTATCAAGTGTAAGTCCAGGTTTTTAAGGTGTAGAAATTTCAAAAGGAAACTACACCTAAGGAATTTAAGAACAGAAATGAGTTAATAAAACATCCAAATCAACATTTCTTTTGGAAAAGCCTAAACTGAAATTTCAGAAACACCCTCTATCATGATGCTCTATGAAGGTAGGGATTTTTATCAAATCTTTTTTTTTTCACATTTACTGCCAGCCCTTAGGAGAATGCCTAGCACTATAATAAGATGCTCAGTAAGTGTTTGTTGAAATGAATTTCAGTTGATTTATTCTTAATTCTATAATTGGTTAAGTACCCTTTATAAGAAATACTTTACATTGTATTTTGGAGTCTAGTATATACTTAGTAAGAATTCAGGAGTCATTAATGAACCTGCAAAAGTTCAGTGATAGGGAAATGCCAGTAGCAATGTTAGAGCTGGACAATTGTGAATGGCTGTCAAGATAATTACGTGTTTCCTTTAGTATGTTACACAGACATAAAACTTCTGAATCTTTGAATTTAAAAATGTTTAATACGTCGGTGACATGACCCCATTTGTCATCCTTGTTCCCTTTCTAGGAAGAACCCAGGTAGAGTTGATGCTCCACTGGGTGCCTAATTCAAGAAAGATTAATACAATAGAATCCCACTGGCAAAAATTGGGAAGATAAATGGGTTGAATGAAGAAGCTTGAAAGAAAAGATAGGAATCTTTGGAAATAAGAAAAACACATGTGAATGATTTTGATTATAGAAGCTGTGTACAAGTGATTATATAAATTTTTAGGGAATCTAATTTTAAAAAGAGTATAAGAATGTTAAAATCAAATGTATTACCAAGGATTATTTGATAATTTTCATTAAAATGATCAAGAAAAATTTCTCAACAAAAATTTAAGTGATTTAATTTCTTAAGACACCAAATTCTCATCAAAATATAATGACCACAGGTGTAGTATTTTTTTAGTAAGCACAGATTTCAAAGCCTACATCAATTATCAAATTTAGGTCTCAAGAATAAAAATATAGATAATTAATTAGCTAGGAAATAAACTTTTATATGTATGTTTCCAATATTTAAATGTAAATCATGGCCAGCCTTTAAAGGAACAGACAAAAATATTCAAGAAATTGCCATCTCAATTTACAGAATGAGAAGAAATATCAAAAATAATCAGTTATATCAAATAATCAAAAATAATTAAAGTAATAGTTTTTTTGACATTCAATTGAGAACATGATTTATTCTTTTTTTTGAAGATTGTTTCTATCCTTCTTAAGAATAAAGGAGAAATCCTGGTCTTTTCACTGTGGTCAGTCACCACATTAAGATGCTTAGACATAAAAATAAAATGTTCTTACGGTCTGACCCTTGGTAATAATTAAAATGCATGAAATAAAGGTGGCATCAAAAATGTTGGAGTTGACTAACAGACAGTGACGGTAGAAAGAAAACTATTTAATATTCTAGTCTGAAATACCAGAAGGAAAATAAATATACCAATTGATGTATATTATATATGTGTATATAAGAATATGTGTATTCTCAATATGTAAGTTCAGGACTGCAATTAAGAATACTTATTTCTTTTTGACTTAATGCAGCAGCTGCTTATTCCTTCATCTGTTTCTGGTGGTCTGATTTAAAAATATATCATATGTGGTTATTATTTTAAAAGCTTTCATCAATGTACAGCTTCAGTGCTCTCTTGGATGGTTGAATGAAAAATGCCTGTATTTTTGGAAGAGCTTCTTATAACAAGATATCCATGTGGGGAGATTGGAGATAAAGCTACAAAATAGTACACTGAAGGAGTCTAATTGCAGTATAAAATAAAGCTCGGATTTATTTGCTTATTTGTTTGTTTACTTATGTATTTATCTGGGTTCTAGTGCTAATGCAATGGCCAATTAGGTTGAAATGAAATCAAGTACAAGCAAATGTACTGAAAGTATTAGGAATGCACCATCTACTCTGCTAAATAATTTGCATTCCGCATTCTGCAATCACATGAGCATGCCATTGATATAGAAATATTTAGCATGTTAGTTTCAAAAAGAATGTAGATACATTCATAGAAATCAGTCTATTGGATTTTTTTTTTCACAAAGAAGGAACCATGTATAACAGTTGATTTTACCTTCAGTTTTGATAATAGGCTGAAGACTGCCTTCAATCACTTTAATTTTTGGTTCCACAACTTTGGTTATAATTTTAGTTGCTGAAAGTATAGAAAGTGGAACATAAATGATGTTTACATAAAAACAACCTGAATAAAATTGTCCTCTCTCTCTTTGTTTTAATCTTTGCTGGGTACTGAGGTATAAGGGGTGGTAATGTGTTCAGGCAGTCAGGTCCAGTAAATATTCATGGTACATTATCTATCTCGTCTTCTCATGTCCAGATGGTGTACTCTGAAGTCCAGACACATGGATTTGTTCCAGTGAAATATATACACACTAAGTGAGGAATTCTATCTAGAGACCTGTAATTTTGAACTGCAACACTAAGGCTCTTTACCTTCTTTAGTACTTCTTGAAAATATTGGCTGCATAGCAACAGAAGACAAATAAACATGATTAATTTCATGCGATTCATAATATCTTCAATTGCATTGTTGGGTTTTTTTTCTCATAAGAAAAAATGAAAGACAAAGACAAAATATTTTTCATGCATTTGATAACAGTGATATAGAAAGGAAAATATGAAAAAATAGTTCAAAATAATTAAAAGTAAAAATAAATTTCAACCAGCCAAATATGAGCTCTATGCAACAAATATGATATGATCAGTATTTAAATTATAGGCTAAAATGTTTAATTTTCAGCCTTAATATCATCATCATTTTTTTAAAACTTAGAAGTATGTATTTGAAATGTGCCATCCACCCAACTCAGAAAATAATATGCAAAATTTATTTAAAATAGCAGCAAACTATTTGGTTTTGACTTTTTTTTTTTTTTTTTTTTTGTACAGATTAACTGGAAATGTGCCTCTGGAGCCATACAACCAGAGCTACTGGCTTTTGTTATTTCTACTTAGAAACCTTAAAAGATGGCTCCATTAGGGGTGCCTGGGTGACTCACTCAGTTAAGCTTCTGACTTCAGCTCAGGTCATGATCTCACAGCTTGTGGGTTCAAGTCCTGTGTCGGGCTCTGTGCTTGACAGCTCAGAGCCTGGAGCCTACTTCAGATTCTGTGTCTCCCTCTCTCTCTACCCCCCTCCACCCCAACTCACTCTCTGTCTGTCTCTCTCTTTCTCTCAAAAATAAATACACATTAGGGGCGCCTGGGTGGCTCAGTCGGTTGAGCAGCTGACTTCGGCTCAGGTCATGATCTCACAGCTTGTGAGTTTGAGCCCCGCATCCGGCTCTGTGCTGACAGCTCAGAGCCTGGAGCCTGCTTCGGATTCTGTGTCTCCCTCTCTCTCTGTTCCTCCCCTGCTCATTCTCTGTCTCTCAAAAATACATAAACATTAAAAATAAATTTTAAAACTAAATAAACATTAAAAATGTTTTTTTTTAAATGATGGCTCCATTAGATAGTGGGCCACACTAAAGCTAACTGCAATTATAACAGATTGTGTTGACACATTAGAGATGAGATGTTAGCACAATTTGGGTTTCTGTCACATTCTCACCTTTGGTTTCTGAAATGTTTAGACTTACATATTTTCGTAAATCGTAACGTATTTTCTGTGAGTGAGGACCCAATTTTAATAGAGGAAAATAAGGGAATTATAAGATTGTGGCTCACTAAGCAAAATATTGCATTGGCACATGTAGAAAGTAGTGGACCTTTAATGGATAAAGTAGGAAAGGTAAAGAAATGTAGTATAGTTCTACATCTTTAGTGAGAAAGATGACATAACATTTCTGATGAATAGAGCCCATAATGATTCTTTAATTTGTTACAAAATATATACAAGATTGTATACTTCCATACTGGAATTTATACCTGGTTGAATCATAGCTATTCCAGCTCCATCTTTCAAACAGTGCTGAGCTCGCCTGATACTGGATTTGCATGTGTTATTATTACATCATTGAAATCAGCAGACATTTTGTTTTGCTCCTTACATTTTCTTTATTCTTTTTCCGTATCTAGTGTAAATCTTAAGGATTTTTTTTTTATTAAATAACAGAATGATCACAGTATAAAATGGAATTATTTTCTAGCCAGGGTAAATGTGGGAATTGAAGTAATCCTTTAACTACTGGTGCATTTTGAGTGTTTAATTGTAGAGTCAAAACAAAATGAAAAGAATTTCTGCTTTGAAAGCTACAACAAAGGAAAGAAAAAAGACAAATGACGAAAAAAACACATTGGAAAAAGAATACTACACGTCACAGTTATGAGAATGAAATGCCCTTTACCATTGTTAAGTAGTAGAGGTTTAATTTTGATAATCTGGTAAAGTCAGGGATAAAACAACCTTGGAATCTAGGAACTTAGGTTTATTGTCTGGCAAAGTCCAATTTTTGGATTTGGATTTCTCCCCATCCACTTTTTGATGGGGAGAGTTTTTGAACTGCCAATTCATAAACATTAGGATTCTTTGGCACACCCCTCCCACCGTGCCCTTAGAAAGCTGATGGCTTGAGGGTGGAATGAACTACAAATCCTTCAGCAGTGTTACTTCTGTGTCCATACATCTGAATTTTCAAATACTCTGGAATGCCTTTTGGCTGCCTCTCCTCTTCGTATGTTTGTATGTCTTTTTTTTTTTCCATGCTAGCAATTATATTTTATTGCTATTCCCATATCCTATCATTCTTGTTTTTCAGATGAATGGGAAAGTGGTCCATAGAGGCTGAATGGTAATGGCCCTGGCTGAGAGGTCTCATCCAGACCTTAAGCCTATGTCAAGTGGGATGAAATTTGCCATTGTTTGGAATTCTAAATACCAGATTATCAATAATTTCCAAGTACAAAGTAAATATTGTGTTTTCTTTTTTGTACATCTTGTCACTTGTATACGACAAATATTCATTATGTACTTACTGTAGACAGTCATGGGGATTTCTTTGAAGGTGCTACCACGAACAAACTGAAAATAAATACACTTGTATTTAGTAACATGAAATTAGTAGTTTTATTAACAAAATTATGGCACCACTTTAATTCTCACTAAAGTGAAAATAGTGAAGGTATCATTACATTTAATAGAAATGAAGTCTTCATATAAACCATTTTACAATCTCCTGCTATTGGGCCAGATGGCATAAAAATTATTGAAGGTGTTACTCAAGAGTCTTAAAAATTATGGAATAGTTAATCCAAAGTTAAATGTTTATTAAATAATATTTCATATGTTTTCCGATACTTTGACTTTATAAGGATAAAGGGGGAAAATACTTTTTTGCCTTTAACTACTGTGAGTAGTGATAATTTTTTTACAAGTACATACTTTCTCTTTCCCTTATATTCTGTAGCAAAGGCATTTGGTGATAGAAAGATTATAGTATTTTTTATCTGCATTTCTTTTCTTTCCAACTGGACTGTATTTTTTAAATAAAGGGACATCTCTGATTCAGCTTGACATTTCCCATTACAGTTAATAGAGTGCTTGATGGGGCGCCTGGGTGGCGCAGTCGGTTAGGCGTCCGACTTCAGCCAGGTCACGATCTCGCGGTCCGGGAGTTCGAGCCCCGCGTCAGGCTCTGGGCTGATGGCTCAGAGCCTGGAGCCTGTTTCCGATTCTGTGTCTCCCTCTCTCTCTGCCCCTCCCCCGTTCATGCTCTGTCTCTCTCTGTCCCAAAAATAAATAAACGTTGAAAAAAAAAATTAAAAAAAAAAATACAGTGCTTGAGCCCAAGTAGGTTTCAGAGATATTTGTAGAATAAAACCATAAAGAAATTATCTCATTTACTCACGGGTGAGCCAGTGGCACATAATCAACAAAGAGCGGTCCAAGTCCAGGGTACATCTAAGCTACTCATGTATACATTGCTAGTCTTTTATGTAAAACCTGCAATATCTGTTTGGGAACAAATCCAATAATGTTCTGTACCTTAATTTGGATGTATTTGATCAGTTTATTAAGGATTTCCAGTAGCTGATCATTTCCAACAGGTGTGTCTATGAAGAGGAATATTAAATTAATATTGATAAGAGCATTTGAAATACAAATATACGCTTCTATTGAAAAAGATGTAGCCCACTAGTGAGTTCAATAATTACCAACCTGCTGGGTAGAGGAGTTTATCCACAACATGAATGACACCATTCGTTGTCATGATGTCAGATTCTTTTGATTTCACTTCATTCACCAGAAGTGTATCATTTACCTATCAAAACAGGGGATAACATCAGTGAGAAATTTAATGAAAAATTAACACGAAGATAATTGAACAATAAGTGAATGCTATCATAAATTCATTCTAGAGAACTCACTCCTTTCAGATAGATTTTGCTTCCTTGTGTGGTCTTCAGAATGTTAGTAACACCAGGTTCGAATCCCTTTCCAATGAAAACTCCTGGTGTCAGGTGATAAAGGATGATGTTTTGAAGGGCATTTTTGTCTCCTGGAGGGAAAAATATATATTTATAACGTGTCATATTTTTCGATAATTTGATACTAGAAAAACTAAGGATAAAAATATTTCTTTGTCTTTAGTTTTTCCACACTGTGATTTCTCATCATTTCATTGTTCCTTCAAGTTGCTGTCAACGAATGCCATGTCAAAACAGTCACTTCAGTCTGTTCAATCAAAATATTAGCCAACTTACTGGGAGGAAAAAATCAAATTATTTTTGGAATTGGAATTGTTTCTTTCCTTGTCACCTAGTTGTGTGGACTCGAATAGAAATAGCATAAGTGAACATCTAGGTCAACAACATGATGGCAAGCAACTGCTAATGTAATGTAATTACTAATGTAATTAGGAACATTAATGAGTGACTTTCCGTATATTCCATGTGGAATTAAAGGAAACTAATGCTAGGCATGAATATTAAAGTGGGGACATTTTTGAGGCTGACTTCTGTGCAGGAATGCTTGAGGAAGAAATGAGATCCTGAACACAAAGGACAAATATCTGGTATCCACTTTTACTCACGAATCAGAATTTCTTTTTCTTCATTTGTCATTCCCTTAAAGGCATCATTGGTTGGGACAAATAAGGTCCAATCCCCAGGTTGTGTCAGGAGCTCTTTCAGGTCTGCGGCTTCAAGTAGGCTGAGGAAAATGCTAAGCAGGAAAGATATGTATATTTATTCTGTTAGATTTAGATTTAGGTATGCTCACCCACAATGCATGGAATAAAAGAGCATCCATATATTCTGGAAAGCATGAGAAAGTGTTCATACATTTTCATAGTTCAGATGCAGTTTACCTGTTAAGAAAGTTTAACCAGGGGGAAATTATTTAAATATACATATGGTTTTTAAAATTTCCTAAACTCGGGGAGTGCCTGAGAGGCTCAGTCAGTTAAGCGTCCAACTTTGGTTCAGGTCATGATCTCACAGTTCGTGGGTGTGAGCCCCATGTCAGGCTCTGTGCCGACAGTGCAGAGCCTGGAATCTGCTTCGAGTTCTGTGTCTCCCTCTCTCTCTCCCCCTCTCCTATTCATGTTCTCTTTCTCTCTCCCTCTCTCTCTCTCAAAAATGAATAAACATTAAAAAAAATTTTGTTTAATTTCCTAAACGTGGTTTTTATCTTATAAAACTTAATAAGGTCACACTTTATAACAAAAAAGAAGCGTGTAGTTTTCATTTAAAATTCTACAAACTAGTCTTGGCTAGTATATAATATCATTTTTAAAAATTAAATATTTAATGTTTATTAATAAAATACTTATTAATGAAATATGTATTATTTTAATTATTAATAATTATTAATGATTTTAACATTTAAAAACTTGGGGCGCCTGGGTGGCTCAGTTGGTTAAGCGGACAACTTCGGCTCAGGTCATGATTTCGCGGTCCGTGAGTTCGAGCCCCGCATCGGGCTCTGAGCTGACAGCTCAGAGCCTGGAGCCTGTTTCAGATTCTGTGTCTCCCTCTCTCGGACCCTCCCCCGTTCATGCTCTGTCTCTCTCTGTCTCAAAAATAAATAAACGTTAAAAAAAACATTAAAAAACAAATACAAAAAAATTTGCAAGGAATAAGTCAATCTATTGAATTATTTCACTCACCAAATCATATTATGGTGAACTAGGAAGTAAAATAGTGTTAACATATTTCGGTTTTGAAAACATTTGCATGGACTTCTTACTGTAAATTCTCCGTTCAGTATTATTGAATACTGAATGCCTTTTGGAATACTATGAAACAAAACTATGTTAATAGTTCTTGCTCTCTCTCTTGTGTGTGTGTGTGTGTGTGTGTGTGTGTGTGTGTAAATGAAACTAATAGGCTTACCTAAAGCGTTTATCTTGTTTTAGTTTTTCATGGAGGGATTTCTCTGCTGGTTTGATGATCTCTCGGAATATGTGAATGGCACCATTTCTTCCTTGTTTGCTTCCTCTCACCATGCATGAATTTTCAATGCAGACAGCCTAGCAAAAAAAAGAAAGACACAGCTGTACATTTCCTTAATCGAGATGTCCTAAGTGGAAGTAGTTGCATAGTTGAGTTTCTGGAATGACTCTTCTAAGAGGTCTTCTGACCTCTGTGACTGGAAGAAACAGCATCTCAGTTCTGTTTTTATGGTCTGGCACAATCTGATCTCACACTTCTTATGCGGTCAGTTACTAGCTAGGCTACTCTATGTATCCTCATCAGGAAATAACAAAAATTCACCAGGAAATAGTTTCATCAGGAAGTAACAAAAATTCCATAGAATTCCATGCCTACATCTTTCGTCATTCTTCTCCAGGTTCTAACCATTCTTCAACACCCCCTTTAAGAAACTTTTGCCCTTTAACTCTTTAGGACCTTCTTTATTCCTGACTTCAGTGCCTTTTGTGATCTTCACAAATATTTATTATATTTTCCTGACTGCGAGTCCCTATCAATTTATTTTGTAGTGTTTTTGAACAAATGTATGTATATGCAGCCCATTTTCTGCAGCCTGCAAAATATGTGTCATGGAATTGTGGAGCCATAGTGAGCAGCTGCTGTGCGCCCTATCAGGTAATGCTTGACTTCCTATGAAACCTTTGAGCTGTAGATGCATTTGTTACCTGGACAGAAATTGAACCGCACTGCTAGTTGAATTGTAATCTTCATTAGTAATACTTTCTAGAAATTTTCCCTCAGAAAAAATATGTCAGAGCCATTTTATAGACATCAGAGATCTTTATGTGTCTATAAAAAATTACCTTGTAAACTGCACAAGACTTCATAAATCAAAAGCTTGCTTTAGAGAACTTTTAGTGATTTCTAGAATTGAAATAATAAATGCCTTAGAACATAAAGTTATTTATAATGAAACAAACTCAAATTATCTGATTCATTAATACATTGCACTTTTTGTGTCCTTTCCTCACAGTCTTTTCATACATTACTCAGTTCCCTGATCCTCCTCTGAATATTTACTATTATAAAACCACATTAATAAAGTTCTGGAAACATTCATTATAACAACATTCTTAGACAAGGACATGTCATTTGACATTTAGGCCAATGTGGATGTCTTATATTTTCCTGATTTACTTACTGTTCGATAGACAAAGACTCTGAGCTGTTTGCCTCCAATGGTTTCAAGTTTTTGTCCATTGTAAAGCTCATTAAGCCCAACTTTTACTTTCAGTATGTGATTCTGCAGAATTAATTTAAGAAGCCGCTGATCCATGCTCAGAGTATCATCTATAAATAAATTCACGAGGACAAGGATTAATTAGAAAGCATTAAAATTCCTCCTGGTAAGAGAAAATCGTGAAAATGGGAAATCCCTAATACTATCCATATTGTGGATTCTGCGCTCAAAACGTATATGAGTCAACTAACTGCTCAAGGCTATGAATTCTATGCACCAATTAGGAACTCTGTGAGATATTCCATCAAATGAATATCATTTGATGATAACATTGATTTGATAACATCATTCGGAGGAGTCCAAACGATGGACTCCATCTCTGTAAGGGCTACATAGTGTTGTGTGGTCATTGGCAAAAGGTAAGCTCTAATATTGGCCAAGATTTTTTCTGAGAATTTGATATACATTAATCACATGAAAGACTATGGATGAATCATTTATAAATTTATATTTACCTCTGAAGAGAAAATCAAAATACATACACTCTCTTAAATGTGGGTTAATGTCAACACATGTGGATATAGTTATTACAAAGAGGAATAATAGTATTTCTAGGAATTTGAATTTTTTGTTAATAACACTATGTACCACAATTTAGCATTTCAAAAATATTTTAAAAATAATGCTTGTTTTTTAACTACTCAATTTTGCCTTATAATTTAAATACATCTTTATGAAATCACTTTTCTGGAAAAAGTGGCAGGTTGCATTAATCTAAACACCATCCTTCATTAGCAGCTCTTAGATAAAATACTTATAGTTTACATCATAATATGAAAGTGATAATAAATAGTCTCTTGCTTTTATTTATTTATAATTTGACACCTCACATCAAATTTTGAGATGGAAAATATACTTATTTTTTCTTAAATATTATGTTGGTGTTAAATAAACAAATCAGATTTATTTTTCTTAAGATCTATTAATACATACCTTAAGTGTGCTGGAAACATGATTAGAGTCATAGAATAACTGAACATCCTTTATCAAAAACTTTCACTCCCTGTAGGCTATTATCTATTCTAATGAAATGTTTTGAAATGAAGGACACTTTAACAGAGACAACATAGTGCTAATGATGTGTAGTCAATAAAGTAATAATCAGCACCTTGTAGAATGTCTATTATTCCTTAATGCAGACAATCATGGTGAAGAAAAATGGTGTGTGAAGGTTGGTGGGGGGTGGTGGGAGAGTAGGAATGACAGTATCCATTACGTACCTGAAAACGCATTATTCACAGGGGCCAGCAAAGTATATTCTCCATCTGGCCGCAAAGCAGATGCCAAGCCTAGTTGGGCCACGAGGTCTGTGAAAGTGGTTTGCTGATTTCCAGCCAGCTCAATAACTTGTTTAGCTGTAAAGGAAACCATCACCATCCCAACAACGTCATCATTATTATCATCATTCTGAAGTCAGTAAATCAATTCTTGGCTGTTTTCTATAAGCTATTTACTGCAATCACAATGTGATAAGATAGTCTGTCCTTCCCTAGTAATAGTTCCAGATTCCCTTTTTTGGGGTTGATACAGAAAATTTCAAAAAGAAAATATCTTTCTGGCTTCTTACTTTTCATTGTCTTTAATTCTCTATTCCTCATCTTCCTCCTCTCTCTGCTGTTGTGAATGCCATAGTTCTTTCATTTATCCAAAGCTGACCATTTGGTTATATCTTTCCCTCTGTTTTCAAGAAAAACCATGGTACTTTGAGAACCTTTATAAATTATGAAGTGTTAGAAACTCTGGAAAGCTGATGTTCCATGCATGGAATGCCTGTGATTAACCAGCTACCTATTTTAGTACTCAGTTCACTATTTTGTATCTGTGCTTCCACATACCATTCCTTATACTACACATTCATTTTTCATAGACTTATTCTTGAGGCATCATAATTGGTAAACAGTAGTAGGTAGAAGAATATGAAACTGTTGCTCACCAGAATCAGGAATTAGGACCTGATCAATCAAATGGATAACACCATTATTTGTCACGATATCTTTTTTGTTCACCATTTTGATTCCATTTACTGTTATACTGTCACCGTCACATCCTATCTCAATGGTGTTTCCTTCCAGAGTCTCAAAGACTGCTCCTCCCATAATTGCCTCAGAACACTGGAGGGTGTTCAAAAGGTGGTACTTCATGAGGGCTGAGAATAAATTAAAAACAGCAAGTTTTTAGACCAAGAGAAACTGCACTTAACCCTTAAAAGATGTGTTTCACTGTGGAACTAATTATTCCTAAAAAATAAAATACATATAAGACCTAAGTATTGACTGAAGATTTTTAAATTCTGTTTATGTTCTAGGAAAGCTTCTTCCATTAACTATACAATAGAAATAGCTCAGCTCAGTAGGAAGAAGAGATCAGTTGTGTGAAATGATTTGTGTAGCACTAGAAAATGTGTTAGAGAAACTTTTCACTCTCATAAGAAAGTAATTTATGATGTGAAAAAAAGAAGAGTTGCTCCTTTCAAAAGGCCTGTATTTACTTGTGATAACTGTTCCTAAGTGCCCAAGCAACCTCTTGCCTTAGCCACTCATAACAGAATGTCTACATATAATTTGTAAAGACATTAGTGGCGGAAGATTAGTAGGGTAAGACAAATCATTCCCTAAAGAAAACATCTGGAGAGTAGACAAAATGAAGATGATTTCTTGGAAGATACCTGAAGGAATTTTAGTGACTCAACTGTATTCTATCCATATCTGCATCATCCAAGTTTTTCATTTTAAATCAGTCAAAATATATTTTGGGAGAGGCTAAGTTAAATGTACTACTCACAATGTAAAATCTATTTGAAAATAGAAAGGGAGATTAGAAAGAAGGCAAATTCTGTGTATCAAATAAGTAATGGCCAAAGAGAACCATGAAGTTTTCTCAACTCAATGATATCTTTTAGCATAAATTTAAAATGAAAAGCATCGCATAATACATATATGATATTAAAATTTGATGATCTAATATTTATTTTCAACAATGGCTAAATTCTTTTTAATGCCTGCTATTTATTTACTTGAAAGCAGTACAAAAGGAATGTGATCTTTAGGATATTCTTATCTTTTAAATTCATTATTTAATTACTCTGCCTACTCTTTCAAGGGCTTTGTTTTCTTTTAAGATTTTTAGAGTCCACCTTAAGAACAAAAGTTTGTCTTTGCCTTTGCTTATAAAAACTGATAATCTTGGCATGACTTAATCTTTTTTTTTTTTTCTCTTTTCTTCTTGGAATTCTGGGAAGGTTCTCAAAGAGGAGGACATTTTTAGTACCTTCAGAAGCCACTTTGTCTCCCATGATCCTTTCTAGGACGCCTCGTGGAAGCTTCTCAAAAGCCTCATTGGTGGGAGCAAAGAGAGTGAAGTGACCATCTCTTCCAAGGGCCTCCAGAATATCAGATGTGATAGCAGCTGCCTGAAACACAAACGTGCTTTTTAGAGGCTTGCACACTGCAAATCCAAAGGCAAATGACAACACACTTCACCTAGGCTGATGCAGGGGGCTGATTCTATAGAAAACTATAGAAGTTTGTTCTTGCTAGAGCTTTAAAACATTTTTTGACACAACCAACTATGTCCTTTCCAACTTTTTTTGTAATAATGGGAATTCTGCCCATGCTTGTTTGACTGTAGCAATATCCAGCAGTACATGAAACTGAGATGGACACATACTAAATACACCAAATACACTATGGGCACATAACTAACCATTCTTTATCTGTCATGTCCAAATAAATATGATTATGTCATAGGAGATGATTTCTTCCGTGTAAAATAAAAGTCTTTTCATTTCAAGAAACACATTTGTTATATTTCTGCCAGAGTTTTAAAATAGCATTTTATGGTTCGACTCTGAGAGAGAAAGGAGATGTTCCAATGGTCCAAGGCAATCTGCTGTTATTTCTTCTACTTACTCTAAAAGATGAGAGTTCATCTTCTGCTTCAATGAAGTCTTGAATTGAGGTGCCAATTTGTGTAAGGACACGATCAATGACATGTACAACACCATTTGTTGCAATCTGGTTCCCATGGATGATTCGAGCGCAGTTAACAGTGACAACCTATAATTATTTGGGAAAATCCAAGTGCAGAAATCAGAGCCATCCATTGACCACTGAGACTGCAAGGCCATTATTTTTCATTTCTGCTAGTAAATGTAACATGAAGGAACCAACATTCTAAATGTAAATGTTAAGGATGAAGACATATATCGTTCTGTCTAAAAAAGAAACTAAGAGGAAATAGGACCAGTTGAAAACCCTATCCAGTTACACTCAACAAATCTAGAAACTAAGGCAAAAAAGCATTTTTTTTTCATTTGAGTTATTGCTTTTTTCCTTCTCTTCCCTTTACAGACATAGTCATAAACTATTTCAAATGCAGATCAATGAGTTACATTTAAAAAAAAGTCTATCGGTCCTAAAATAAGTTCTGAGAGAGAGAAATAATTATTGAACAAATATAATCAGTTCTATTGCAGTGATTTCCTAATTATTGCCTCACTGTTGACCCTTTTCATCCCTGGAAATTTGTTGAAAGAGCCCTATGACCCTGCTGGAAGTTTCCCACAAAGACTCTTCTCTAAATACACAAGAACATAAATCAGTACAGTAGTTAGAGGATGAATAAAGGAATATTTATTCTGTGATTATTCTTTGATAAACTCTTATTTACTATTTTTTCTTAGGTTGTTATTTTTAAAACACATCAACTACTAAAATCTCCTTTATTAAGAACATCTAAGTCTGCTATCAGTCAACTGTGAATTTAATTTCTTCCTCACAATCACTCTCAAGTAGAAATCAGCCACTGAATCAGAAATTTACATGCTATAAATGTGGGGAAAAGGCATAATATAGTACTTACAGTCACTAACATTTTACTGTTTCTGTGAACATTATATAAAAGGTATAGAAAAAATTAAGGGTGCTATTACTCAGAAATGTACTTTTTATTAATGAAACTTACCCCATTAGGATAATGGTTAATGAAAAGTCCCAAATTGTTATACATTGAGGGAATAATCATGCCAGTTTTTAAGTCCTTGGTCAACATTCTGTTATTAACCATGTGGCTATGTAAAGCATTCAATAATTCAACATTTACATTGCTCTCCAAACCTCTACGGATATCCTAGGAAAAATTGAAATAGTAGAAGTTTATTTTATTGAGATTCATCATTAAAATACTTATAATCACACTATTTCTTACTCTCTTGTTACTTTCTTATTGCATTTCCCAGATGATCAAATCAAATCAACATAATTAAAATTATATTATTTCAATTGATTAAGTAATTTTGTAAATTCAGGTACTGAGTTAAGGCTCCTGAATCTGATAGTTAAGGCTCCTGAATGCTTGGACATTTATAGTGACAAAAAAATTTTTTTAAATAAAGATATTGATGGAGAGACAAACTTGATGTAAATTAAAGGCTTGGGCAATATGAAATTATCAGACATTTGAAATATTTTAAATGGTAAACAAAACAAAACAAAAATGGCATTATATTTTTGTACAACATTTAAATTTTAATGAGGATGTTATGTTTATTTCATATCAAATTCAATAATTCAACCATACTGTACCTTTTTTTTTAATCCAATGTATATCCTATATATGTGTAACATATGTATATCCTATATTACATGATACTGTATATGGCTCTATGGGAAAGTCTCTATCTTTAAGGTACTTATGATATAGGGGCAGTTAAAAATAAACATAGTAAGGGGCGCCTGCCTCAGTTGGTTAAGCGTCTGACTTCAGCTCAGGTCACGATCTCATGGTTAGTGGGTTCGAGCCCCACATTGGGCTCTGCGCTGACAGCTCAGAGCCTGGAGCCCGCTTATGATTCTGTGTCTCCCTCTCTCTCTGCCCTTCCCCCACTCACACTCTGTCTCCCTCTGTCTCTTGAAAATAAATAAATGTTAAAAAAAAAATAAACATAGTAATATAAAGAATAGAAGGAGAAAAAAATGCTGCTAGGGGTCAAATGAGGAAGAGCAGCTATTCAAGGCTTGGTAATAGATCTTGAAGGGTAGACAGAGTAAGAATGGTAGTGATCATTCTAAGTCCAGTTGCTGACACAGGGTAAAAGCTGGGAGAGCAGATGTTGTCCAGTTTGGTTAGCACATACTTTTATCTTTCTTAGATAATATTAAGAAAGAATTATAGAAAAGTATGTGGGACAATAATGTGGAAGACTTTAATGCCTGACTAAAGTATAAACTAAACTGGCAACAAAGGGCCACTGAAGATTTTGTGGCATTGGAATATAATGGTTTTTTTTGTTTTTTTAAATTTTTTTTTTCAACGTTTATTTATTTTTGGGACAGAGAGAGACAGAGCATGAACGGGGGAGGGGCAGAGAGAGAGGGAGACACAGAATCGGAAACAGGCTCCAGGCTCTGAGCCATCAGCCCAGAGCCCGACGCGGGGCTCGAACTCACGGACCGCGAGATCGTGACCTGGCTGAAGTCGGACGCTTAACCAACTGCGCCACCCAGGTGCCCCTGGAATATAATGTTTAAACTGGGCTTTAGGAAGGTTAATATAGTGATAATGCATAGCAAAAAGGAGGTATCAATTAGGAGGATGAAACATGAGATATAGGTAACTAATAATAGTTTGTAAGAATTAGAACAGACATAAGATGACTAACAATTTTCAAGCCTAAATACTAAGATTGATACTCCCAATTATGGGGTGGGGGGACTGGGGGAAGCCAGCAGAAAAGCAAATGTTTATGTGAAGAAAGAAAATAGCATTCTCTTAGATATCTTTTTGTTTAAAGATGCAGCAGTGTATCTAAGGGGAGATATTAAAATGGACATTAGAAATACTCTCCTGGGTTTCCAAGGAGAGCAACTACAGAAACAGATTTCATGGTTATACACGCTAAAGTCATAGTTGAAGTCATCAGAAGTATATATAAAGAACAGAGTCTAATTCCTAGTAGAGACTTTAATAAGACCCATTCTTAAGGAAGGAAGAAGAGGAGTCAGCAAAAAGAACCAGAAGGGTGGTTAAGAGATGAGGTCAAAGACAACCAGAAGAGAGAGTTCCATATCACAAGCAATTAAACATACAGTTAATGTAGCAAGATAATATCTAGAGGAATCTGCCTAAGTTTTATTAAATATTTGACTCTAGTGGTAATTATCAATTCATCTTCATATCAAATAGAAAGTAAAAATATATTTCTATACTAATTTTACAGATTAGAAATTTAGTGTATTATAAAGCAGATTATGCACAAAAAATGTGAAAATCAAATGCATTATTTACAATATTTCATTTAAATATTCCTACACATATATACATATGTCAATGTCTGAGCAGCCATATATATTTACATATAATTAAAAGTAATTAATTGCATCTCTAGAATATGCCTTTATAATAAATTTTAAATTCCACTAGGCTTCTTAACTTACTGTTCTATTAGATATGTCATCTAAAACTCAATAAATCTCTTCCCATCAAAAAAGAAAGAGGATAGGAGTAAAATAGAATAATGACAAACACCAGTTCAGTCCACTCTTGGTTTTCCCTTTCTTAATTGGTCTATGAACCTACTGGGTAAGTTATTCCACTTATGGATGTATTAAAATACTTTACTCCTTACATTTAGTAACTCATCCTTTTATGTATCCTCATGTATCTATTATAAAAAGATATAAAATTTCTATTAATTTCCAAGTTAATAAATCCATTCAAATGCAATAACTACAATAAAAATAATTGTATTAATAAAAATAGTGAATTACAGAATCCAAGTTGTCCCAAGCCTCATTACTCGGTGCAAAATAAGTAAATGATCCCTTTCCTTCAATCTCTTCCCTCAGTCTTGAGACATCAGAATAGCCTTGTGTTGTGGTGGCTCCCACGATGCCCAGAGTGCCGTAAACATGGTCAATAGGCATAACTGAAATAATCAAGAAATCAAGGTCTTAGAATAATATTTCAAGAATATTATTTCACAATCATTTGAACTTTATACGAAGTTCCTCAATACATTTAACTGAAAATTTTAGCAATAAAATTCTCTGCATGAATGATCAGTTTTATACAAAGATTGTCACTGGAGGGGCGCCTGGGTGGCGCAGTCGGTTAAGCCTCCGACTTCAGCCAGGTCACGATCTCGCGGTCAGGGAGTTCGAGCCCCGCGTCAGGCTCTGGGCTGATGGCTCAGAGCCTGGAGCCTGTTTCCGATTCTGTGTCTCCCTCTCTCTCTGCCCCTCCCCCGTTCATGCTCTGTCTCTCTCTGTCCCAAAAATAAATAAACGTTGAAAAAAAAAATAAAAAAAACAAAGATTGTCACTGGAGTGCTAGATGATAAAACACCACTGAAAACTATTATTTCATATATCTTTCATGTTGAGGGAAAATGAATTTTAAATTATCATCTTGGTATAACACTTAGTCTATGTAGGTTTGACTCCTCTTATGTCAATAATAGTTCAATTATAAGTATCAATAAATATTTCTGATTCACTGAACAGAAGAATATGCTCTTCACTTCTCACTAAAAGAATGGCTAAAGGTAATATTTTCTTTTATGTTGGCTTAAGGCTCTTAAATGGTATAATATTGTTAGGTATTGGGTTATTAATTTTTATAGATTTGGATTTTTTTTTTCAACCTTTACTTATGTTTGGGACAGAGAGAGACAGAGCATGAACGGGGGAGGGGCAGAGAGAGAGGGAGACACAGAATCGGAAACAGGCTCCAGGCTCTGAGCCATCAGCCCAGAGCCTGACGCGGGGCTCGAACTCACGAACCGCGAGATCGTGACCTGGCTGAAGTCGGATGCTTAACCGACTGCGCCACCCAGGCGCCCCTAGATTTGGATTTCTAAAAGAAATACGTAGACCTGCTTCTTTTCAGCATAATTTCAGGAAGGAAATAGATGGAAGTATCTAACACTTCCAGAGTATTTTTCCTGAACTTCAGAAGAAATATTAATATATGAATATCAACCCGAAAGTTGGTACAGCCTATTTATTCATTTTTTGACCCTATCTTATTTGAATAATACCATAGGAGAAGTGGTTATTACATTTGTGAATATATCAAGACTGGGTGACACAATTAATAATCAAATTATAAAATCAGAATTTAAAAGACCCCAAAAGGATGAGGAAAATGAGTCAAGATTAACAAGTTAAATGTAACAGAGTTCCATGTATATCTTTACGCCCAAGCTGAAAATATAAATCCTAGAAAAAGAGCTGACTTGATAGTATTCATAGTCAGATAGGCCAGACTTGAAGTTGAAAAACAAATCCTAGAGAAATACCCAGCTCGATAGAAAGAACTGTAATCAATTTTTAACTGATCATAAATTCATTAGGAGCTGATGATAGCATGTGGTTACCAATGACAGTAACCAAAGTTCAGGGGCCCCCAAAAGTGAAGAATTTGTCTTGATGATATTCTCTCAGATGCTGGGACCCACATAGATTGCAGACACCAGTCTGGGATCAGATTCAGAAAAAAGATGACTGGACTAGAGGCTTTTTATGTGTTGGTGTCCATGATGGTGACAGCTCCAAAGTTTATGTTATATTAGAAGAACTGGGGATGCTTAGCCCAGCGAAGAGAAGAGTCTGTTGGGGAAAGGAGGATAGTGGAGGAAGTATGTGATGATTGGTATTAAATATATGAGCTTTTTTTCAAAGTTGTTTCAAAGAGGAAATAGATTAACTTTTTTCTCCAGTTGGCAGTTATAGGAAACCAGCTTTCAATATGAGGGATGTTATAAGATCAGAGCAGTTCAATTAGAGATTATGCCTTTCCAACTAGTCCACTCCATGTTTGTAAACAAATTCAAAGACAAGGACTTTGTAGAGAGGATTTTCATTCTTGAAGGAAAATTGAACTAATTTGAAGTTACGACCAAGCTCCTATTGTCTGGTCCAACATTCAATGCATGAGCAGTAGGTTTTAATACTTTATCACCATGACAAATTCATGATTAACACAAAGATACTGGTGGTTTATCTTGGATTTATTATGGTGCTAAGTACACACACATACACACACACGCACATGCACTCATACACAAAATTGGGTTCTCTACAGGCTAAGCTACCTCAAATCTCTTTCTTCACACAAGACAAGCTCCTCATTTATTTCAGTAATTGAAATTTTACCTGCTGGGCAGCCTTTCATTCCTTCCATCCTCATATAACCAGGGCAACATTCATATAACACTGTCCTGTAGGTCAGAAGAAAATTAATATTAAAATGGGGAACTACATAGAATTCATTTTGTTATAATCTTAGCAGAAACATACCACTTACTGTGATGATTTTTGAGACTCTAGAATTGTTTATTTCCTGATATCAAGTTATTTACATTACTTTGATTTCTCTATACAATGTTATGGCATCATAGAAAAGTTCCAGGATCTTGAGGCAGAAAAATGGGGTTTATGGTTCCCAGTTCTATACTTGGTGGATGTGTGACTCTGAGCAAGTAATTTAACAAATTCAAGTGTCAGTTTCTCCAACTATTTAACATGGATATAGTATCCCTGACACCTACTCACAAGCTAGTTGTGAGTCTCGAATAAAATGATGCATTGGGAATCATTTCGTAAACTATAAATGGTCAGAAATGTTTATTAGTATAAGGTTATTAGAAACTAGAAACATCAGGAAATATATTAACCCCTTTCAATCAATAAAAGCTATTCTGCTAACTAAAATAATGCTATTTTACATTTGAATTGCCAGTAATTAGTTTGATCATACTAAATACAGTCCTTAATTTATTTAATCCAATGTATTGTATTGTTTTCAAAGACAATACAATATTCAAGAAAATGCTATTCTGTTCATAGTTAACAAAGTGTATTAAATTATATAAGGCATAATTAAGGCAACAAACCAGAAAATTCAGCAAAGATGTATCCAAATCAACTTTGTAAAAATTACTATATTTTGTGGGAAAATAGTAACCTGAAATCATCTATCTAATTTCTTTTATTTTTTTACTTTATTAAAAATATTATCCTGATCTTCATTTTATCAAATTCCATTTGACATTTTCTGGTGTTCTTCAGATTCTAGCATAGGTAATATATTTTTTTAAAATACTTTTATTTATTATTATTTTTGAGAGAGAGAGAAACAGAGCACGAGTGGGGGAGGAGCAGAGAGAGAGAGGGAGAGAGAATCGGAAGCAGGCTCCAGGCTCTGTGAGCTGTGAGCACCGAGCAGACATGGGGCTCGAACTCACGAACTGTGAGATTATGAACTGAGCCAAAGTCAGACACTCAACTGACTGAGCCACCCAGGCACCCAGTAATATTTTTAATTAAAATTTTACATAATTTTGTTTCCTCTCAATAGAAATATGAAGGTGAATGCACAAAACAAAAATTGGAAATGGGGGAATATTATCACTGAAGAGGAGATATAGACCATTTTGTAATTTTTAATTGATAAATTCCATGTCATGCAATTTAAAATAATTACTTATAAGCTGGTTATCTTGCAATTTAGTAATTAAGCATGCATTAACTAGTTCAGATATTTTATTTTGGCTTTTTTCTAGTTGTGATAATTGTACTCAAGAAGTATGGGTAAATGAAAGAATATATTTAAGAGAAAGGTCATATTTTCTTAGAATGATAGAAATTACAATAAAAGAAAAAAGGAGAATATTAATGATATAAGAAATTATCTTCTATAGCTTAAAAAGTAAATAAGCTTTTCAAATTGAAGCCAGGTCCATTAAGTGATTATCCATGATTTGTGGCCCTGTTTGTCATCTTAGAATCCTATTTCTCAGGGGCGCTTGGGTGGCTCAGTCGGTTAAGCCTCCGACTTCAGCTCAGGTCACGATCTCGCGGTTCGTGAGTTCGAGCCCCGCATCGGGCTCTGGGCTGATGGCTCAGAGCCTGGAGCCTGCTTCCGATTCTGTGTCTCCCTCTTTCTCGGCCCTTCCCCCGTTCATGCTCTGTCTCTCTCTGTCCCCAAAATAAATAAATGCTAAAAAAAAAAAATTTAAAAAAAAAGAATCCTATTTCTCTATTTTCTTGATGTCAATTTAAAAAGTACAATGTAACATTATTTATTCATACCCATATATGCAGTAAAATATGAAACATGAATGAAAGAAATGTTTCTGGCATGGAATATTAACTTAAAGATAGTTGACAGATAAGACATGGACAAATTTAAGTGGGGAATGCCAATTTCAAATTGTTCTTCAACTTCAAAATAATTTCAAGAATAGTTGGTATTAGAAACATATGGAAACTATATGGGAACCTTAGGCAATTCCTAGCATGGCCTCTGAAATAATTTATTCACTAACATCCCCATATAAATAAATTTGAATACTTGGATGCCAAAGGACTGATTCAGAATGTTTCCACGTTAGCTTTAGCATATTTTATACATGATTAAAAAACTGAGACACATATTTATTGGTCCAATATTGATAGTACAGGACTTGACGTAAAATAGTGAATAGAAGAGGAAATTGTTAAAGTAACAAAAATTTCTATAACACTTGCTAATATGAATCAAAGATTAGCCTTACCATAGACAGTTCACCAGATGGAACAAAATTCCAAAACAATCAGTTGCAATTTAAACTGATAGTTGAACAATATGGTTATGTGAGTTGATATTTTAAAAACAAAAAAGTAGGTTTTTTCAGGAGATCATTTATTCTATACAAAACTTAAATCTCTCACATGGTTGGTAGAATGAAACAAGAGTAAAAAAGAATCATAACTGTGCACATCTCTGAAAGTGGAAAATCTATCCTCATTTTCTGAATAGTATCTAAAAATCTCATGAAAATGGAAGCTGAAAGGAAGACTACAAAACACTATGTTATTCAGCCAATATATATTATGGAAAATATCTTAAACTTAGGAAATTCATGTTTATCATTAGACCTGCCCAATTATTTCCTTCAAATCTGCAAAACAACTGTTCAATGAGAAGACAAGCATTTCTGTCAACTGATACAAAGAGTCCTAAAGATGCCTCTGGAAATTTTAGCAACTGCAAGCAGATGGCAAAACAGACATTCCTCTTGTCAATGTTATTGATTTATTTGATTATTTGAAACTAGCAGCTAGCATTTATATTTATTTCAGAGCACAAATGTAAATGTGGTTGTGAAAATGAAGCTACTTGGGGGAAAAAAGCTAATATAGTATAACAAAGGAGACACTGTTATGTTTCTGTTAAAAAGCCAGGCTTCGAAACAGGATTTTCTTTTTTTTTTTTTTAATGGAGAGCAAGAAAGAATGTTGGCATGACCTTTGCACAAGCCTTGGCATCTCTAACCATGTTTAGATGGTTAAAGTGAGATTACATCATACTTTCCTAACTTTCAGGAAGAATGCAGTAAAGATATCCCCTGAATATTTCAGACAGCAGGTCCTTTCTTATGTAGTTGGTGTGCATTCCAAATATGCCTCATGGTAACCAAGAATGTGAACAAAGGAAGGAGAATCCAGAGTTTTGGAGTTCCCAGCTGGGGCCCAGCCTGCATTATGGCCAAGATCATTGCAATCACTGACTTGCATTGTAATTGTGTGAATGACTCACAAATCTAGCAGATGTCTGCAAACAAGTAGGAATTAGATCCAGGCCAAAAAGTAACTCTATCAAATCAGTTGAAACTCTATTAAGCAAATGAATAGGAAGAGGCAGCAAACTCCTGTGGTGTCCTAGACTTAGTTACCATGGGGAAGTAGAGTCCAGCTAAGGTTATATACATTGAATATGTGATTTTGATCTGGAAATAAAGATAATCTTATGTATTTTAGGTAGGGATCTGGTTACAACCCCTTTTCCCACCCACATATATCCATTTGTTAAAGCACTTTACACTTAAGGACAATTGATATTGTGAGTTACTTAGCGATTTCACAATCATCAAATCATTCTACCCACCCCCCACCCCCAGAAACTCTGTAAGTATAAAATCGACATTCACGGGTAAAGAAACAAAGGCTCCAAGAAGTTAAGTGATGCCATATTTAGTATTTGTACCAATACTATTAAGTTAGGAAGAAGTTTTTAACAATCCCCCAATCTTCCACCTAAAGTTTAATGATGATCTACTAAGCAGGTTCTCATTCAGATATTTAATTCTCAAGGCATCCTTCATCAAGAGTGGAGTCCAAATTAATAGGAAGCACTCTTCTTGATCGGGAATGGTATCACTAATCTTTGTGATACAGCAACTTGCTCTTTCTATGACTCAGCTCCTTCCTTTTAAAATGAAGAATCAGACCACTCGAGTAACTCTCAACTTGTATATATGCTCAGGATTGTATTTTCCTACTGAGGTTTATTGATAGATTAAACCACTATGCATGTTTATCAAGTAATAAAAAATATTTTCTTCTAAGTAAAGAGTGATTGTCTTTTTGGCTATGGAAATAGTAAATACAATGATGGGCTTTATCACCTTTGTGGACCTCTGGGGATCTGGCAGTTTGGGATGGAATAATTGGATTAAATGAAGAGACGAAACTTAAGTTCTTTCCAACTTCAAGTGTTGATGAAAACTTTTAGGTAAACTGGAGTAATTCAGATAATTTCCAAGTGATTGTAGGGAAACATTAATTAATGCTTCAAAAATCCTGATATTCTAGATCAGTTTGTTTTTCTGGCCCATTTTTTTTTATATATATAAAATGAGGAAACTGAGGAAACCATTTTTATAAAGTGAGGCATAGAGGTTAAGTGTCTTGCCTAAAAAAGAGGGCCAAACCAGGGTAGAAATGCCATAGTCTCCCACTGATTCCATACCAAATTACATGGCAATGTGGTTGCCATCGACCTCTTTTGGACCTCTGTGACACATAGATTCAAGGCTCATGAGAGGTGCACTAGCAGAGGGAGAAATCCAGGGAGAATTCCTTTATTCACCTTTATGATATATATATATATTTTGTTTTTAAAGCTTTCAATTTGGGAGAATATTTTCAAGAAAAATGGTGCATGTGTCCAAGGAAAGGCGTAGTGTTGCTTTGGGGACTGGGACATTAAGGAAAAGATGAGACTTACGTTTTCTTTCCACAGATGGCACCTTGGTACCAGTTCCTACAAGTGCTGAAGTATTTCTTTTTGGTGCCTAAAATCTGTTGAAGGGCACAGACATTTGGGCTGGAAGACAGAGGGAAGGAAAGAGAGTTAGTGTCCTAACGACAACCAGTGTTTCATACCTTCAGGTCAGATGATTCAGGAAAAAAGTTAACATGTGGACTCAATTTTCAAAGATGTGATTCTAGTCTTGCAAAAATCTACTTCTTGATTCAATCATACTGAATCATTAGAAAAACTAAATTCTATGGGAGAGAAAAAAGAGAGAGGAAATTATACATGCTTGAGAGGAGAACACCAGCATTTCAAAAGTTAATTTAGTAGGAATATTCAAGCAGCATTAAGTTCAACTTAGTTTTGTTGTCATGTGTGTCTTATTATTTCTAGTAGTAAGATAATCTACTGACCCTTCCTAAATCAAACATGTGCTCATTTGGGATTCTAATCTGGAACAATGGACTCTGGAACAGTGAGGAATCAGAAAGCAAAAGAGACAAGTTTTCCTATGTCAAAAAACACCGTGTTCTGTCATTTTCTAGGTGAGTCATCACAGAAGTAAATAAGTATTAAAATTAACTTGAATAATATGGCTGCACAAAGGAAAATCTATGTCTTTGAGTGGAAATAGATCAGAACATCCTGTGCCAGAATTTTAAGTGTTTTTCTCTCTTAAAGAGATGGAAGTTTTATTTGCACTGTAAAGCAAAGGAACATTTGAGCATTGTGAAAATCTCTCTGAGACATTAGAACAGTGCCAAGATCCATTTAAAAAAAAAAAAATTATAAATGGTTGGTTAAGTTACTAAATTATGCCTGGTAACTTTAAAAATGCTAAGTTGTAGTTGGATTGATTCCAAGAAATATGTTACTTTTGCAAATTTTACAGAATGCAGAATTTAAAAGCATTCTTAAATGCTTTAAAATATTCAAAGAGCTAGTTCTATTACTCATTATTTTATTTTCATACATAATTTAAATGAAAATTTCCTTAACATTATGTGAGATATTTCAAAGATAACTTACTTAATGAGAACCCTAACCATATATATTTTTAATTTTGGAAACCTCATTTCAGGTTTTTGGAAGGAAATAAAAATACAAATAAATAAAATAATAAATAAATGTCCCGTTAAATGTTGTCAGTTAGATTAAAATTATGTAATGCTTCATAAAAAGCAATTACATGAAAATTACCTTGACAGAAATTTTTAAAGTCAAAACACATTTATAAATCACAGAATACTCATTTTTATTGTTTCTTTTTAGTAAATAGAAAAAAAAAAACCTGAGGCATATATAAGGAACTTTATGTATACTTACACATAAAACAAGCTAAGAAAAAAAAATTATAAAACTGAACTACTGACTTACCCCTGATCCCGGCCCCTGATTCGGCTATGAGCCAAGATCTTGTCATAATGGCCATTGGCATTTGCAGAGTTAACAACAACCAGCAAGAGTAGAGAAAATATGGGTAAGAAAGGAATCATCTTTAGTCTCTCCGTTACAGTTAGTCCACGAAGAGAACTGGCAGTGGGCTTTGGAGAGCTCAGAGTTTATATACATGTCAGAGTCGTGGGAGGGAGCACTGTATAACCTGGGAATCTGAGATCTCTCCAAAAAACATCAGCAACTTCAATTTGGCAGCTAAAATGCACTTTTGTTATGTTTACTGAACACATCAAGCATCTTTTACTTCTCATTCTGAAGAAGATATCTATTTTTATTTTAAAATAATTTATATTTCTCCTTAATAGCTGACTCCTTGCATGTTCATATTTCAGTTTTATTCTTTTGTAAGTTGGAGGGGTTTATGGAAAATGCTTTTGTCTGGGTTTTAAGGAATATTCTGCCATTCATCCCTGTCAGAGTATATGTCCCTGTGCTCAATGAGATCATTGTTTGATCTTATCACATCTTATCACATTTAGTTCACATCAGAACTGAAAGGTTATTATTTTTCACCAGGAACAAATGTAGATGTAAGTTTGATAATTTGAAGGCAGTAATGGCTGTTGATCAAAAACAGATGTTGGATAGATTTAAAACTTGTACAAAATATGAAATAAGAATTCTGATTGCTGACGAAACACGGAGAAGAGACTACATTTTCCTTGCAATCCTACTAAACTGGGAGATACCTCCCACTTCACTTATTTTTTAAAATATCAAGGAATAGATAGAGTTAACATAAATCTACTTCTGGCAAGTTTTCCTAACTCTTGAAACGAAGCAGAAAAGAAAGACATTTGTGCTTTATTGTTTCCTCATTACATACTTCACACGATGATGAACTTGTCTAGGTCGCACATCTGATAGCCACTGGATGAAAGCAACCCCTGTTGGAAACAAATATTACTATCTAGCTGTAATAGATTAAACACATATAAGAAACAAAAGTATTGCCAGAATTATTCTTCTGATTTTACCGAGAGTAACTGAAGTCTCTTAATGTTACACGATGCGATTCCTATCCAAGAGAATATGCGTTCTCATCCCTCCACACATGATACATCAAATGTTCAGAACCCTGGATAAAAGAAACCTGAATGTCAGATGTCAGCAATAAGCTGAAATGATAACCTACAATAAGACTCTTTGAATAAGTAAGTTTCACACTCTCCTAAAGTAAAAGTGTAATTCCAGTACGTCTTGTTGCAAAATTTTCCCTCTGTGATGGCACATCAGTATTGTTTCCCACAGGCAATATGGAGAAATTTTGTACTAACCATGTTTTCCAATTGGAAGGGCTTTTGGGGGAGGTTGGTTGGGCCTGAGAGGATTCCAGGTATCAGGAGAGTTACATTAAGCTTGCTATAGAATTTTGCTTTGAGGCACTAAAATAATTCTATAACTGGCTGCTAGTTTACTAAGAAAGCATACAATTAGACAATATATTCTGAAATATGATGCAGAGACCTGTTTGAAAATCTTGGTATGAAGGTATAGAAAATGAAAGAGCAATTCAAAAGGAGACCTGGAGAAAAGAGGGCATCAAAATATAAATTAAATTCTGTCCCTGGCCCCCTGTGGGAAGAAAATTAATCTAACATTTATATTTCTCTGAGTGAAATTATTTTGACTTCATCTCTATGTTACTGGTTTGCTTTATATAATAGGTTTCTATTATTCTCTTGTTGTGTAAATTGGTATGTGGTCAGTAATTATTTTTTGAGTAGGATCGGAAGACTGTTTTATGGAAATAAGGTCTTCTTAATGCCAGTAAATTAGCTGCTGGAATATTGTCGGTAACACAGTTATATAAAAATCTTCAATTCTAGACTGTTTCGACATTATAATGTAGATTACTCATCTTCTAAGGCATAATAATGGAATTTTGGAATTATAGAAGGGTAAGTCAAACTTATAAACAAATCTCTCCAACATCACCATTATAAGTAGTCATTCATTCTTTACTGGGATGCTCACTGCTGTTAATGCACCCCTTTTCCTCTTAGACAGCTGTAGCCATTTATAAGCTTTTCTGTAATGAAGCTGAAATCCGCTTAAATCCAATGGGGTTCGATTGGAGAGGAAGGAGTGAGGTATTGGGAGAAAGAGTTATAGACTTGGATAATATGTATCAGGGGTAAAAGAGCTCTTTAAACACAGGCCAGAATGATGACAGACTTGATTATGAGTACGGGGTGCAGGCAACATAAAAAATTTCCTGTCACGTTACCTCCTTTCTTAGTAGTGCCTGTGGTACATTGAAAAAATATTGATAATTTTTAAGAACAGTTTTGACCTACTTGTTCCTTGTTACCATTTTTTTATTCATTCCTAGTTTTATCCATTGGAATAAATGGCTTCCATTCACCTGGATTCCTTCTGTGGTCTAAATGGACAAAGAATTGCATTCATATTTCAAAAAAGAACTGCACCTTTCTGACTGGAGACACAGGTTTACTTTTTATAAAACGTGATATACGCTCATACACTAAAAAGTTTCTTAAATCTTTCTTTTCAGAGTTTCAAGTAACGGAGTCTTAATCCATCCTGGGCATCATACGGGAACTTGTGTAAGTCCCATGGAAGTCAACAAATGCTACCCCTCAGCAAATATTTACACTCAGGATAAGTAATACCATCAAGGACAATCTTGAAAATGAGGGCCAGACTGCACATAAACTACATGTAAATTTAGAGGGTGGAGAGGGTTCCAAAAGAAGGAAAACCTTAGTGTAAATATAAAAACATGAGAGTACTGCAACTGAAAAAGCCAAGCTCAGCTCGGGAGTGTGATACTATATGATATTATGGAGTAGTAGAAAGTCAAGCAACTGTTTTAGCCAGGATCCTAGCTTCTGGTAGACAAATTGAACCGTAGTCCCTATCTGACAGTGCTGGGTAGGCTGAGGGAAGGAAAACAGTTTCAGAGAATGGGAGAAAAGATAGTCCAAGGTGTGGAAAAGAGAAAAATCTCTCTTGTCTGAGCGTTCAGCAGGGTCAATGTCTCTCTCATTCTTTCTCTCCACACAGGGCCCTTATTCTTTTGCTTCATGAAAGGATCCTGCCTCTGGGTTGGCTACGTAATTTTATTAGTAGTTTGTAGGAGGGCTGAAATCTTGGCAATTGAATCTAATTTTCAGGGTTGTAAAGTCTGACCTGGAAATGTAAGTCATTAATGAAAAGGAAGTGGCTTATTATGCAACCAAAGAAAAATAATGTGTCTGAAAGATAGAGCCATTTGTTTCTAGCTATCAGGTTGCTAATTTATGGGCAGTTTTCAAATTATCCAGTGGATCTTTGCCGCAAGCCTTGTAGCCTCTGGAGACTGTGAAATCATTGTGATAGTATGCCTACTCTTGCTAGCATGTAACCAATATGGCCCACACACTGTAGGGTTGAGATTGCCTATGGATTCAACAAACCTGGATACCCAAGCCTAGAGTAGATTTTTTAGAAGACATTTCCTTGGTTTGGAATGATCCAGAGTAGTTATTTGCCTCAAATTATGTATAAACTCCTGCTCTTTAACATATGTTTTGTGGGATATTAAAAATATTTCTTGGAGCACCACATTGCTTTCTCACTGGCCTATTCATAATAATTATAAAACATGATAAGGCCTTAAAGCTAATGTCACACATTCTTGGGGGCAGCATGACTCAGTGTCCAAATGCTTGGTTAGTGAAGGTCTTAGCCTTTTTTGGTACCTGGGTTTGCAGCCGTATAAACTGAAGTTCTGACAAAGACCCAGTGATCTTTGTTTCCTTTGAGTAAGAGACAGTCAACAGTAAAAACAAATTCAAATTAAGAAAAAATTAAATTTTTCTTAGCTTTAAATATTAGCTAAAATATAACTAAAAGAAAATTGAATGTCAGTGCCTGACTTAAAGAAGTCAGAATGGCAACGTATAAGCTCAGATACTTGTGGCTGACACACTGTAAAGCCTGTAAGCGGAACTTCCCAAGCCATACTCCCAATATATTTCCAATGGATTAATCTCCTCTGCTTCCATAGATCTTCCAGGCATGGTCTGCCTTACCATATTTAAGGTAATGAAATCATATTCAGAGAAAAAGATGACTAATTTGGCCCCAAAGTAAATGATGTCTCTTTAATGTTCATTCTTTTGGAAGCATACAGAAGGTTTTCGGTGATAAATGTGGGTAGTATGCCTTCTTTCTTAGTTAAATTTAGATGCTGTTTTCCTTTAAAAGCTTATCAAGTAACAGATCTCACTTTAAAACTTAGTAATTAATGTAACTGTTGTCCCTCATTGAACTGAGCACTTCTGAAATTTTTAAACTGGGTACTTGTTATCAGTATTTCTTATTAACAGTGTTTACTTGTATTTCTCTGGAGACATCTAGTGGAGAAAATACAGTATGTGTTTCTAGAAGCACAGATACTATTACATTTTGATTTAAAGAATAATTTATATGAAATTGATATGAAAAAATCTTAAACATTTTATGTACATTTCAAAATGCCAAGTAACTGAAGATTAATAATGATCTCTTAAATAAAAGATTTTAGAGCTGATTTAGATTAACCACATTAATGATGCCAAATCTAGATTAAAAAGTGAAAAATCCAGGGGGACAAAACGTAAGAGACTCTTAAATACAGAGAACAAACTAAGGGTTGCTGGAGGGGTTTTGGGTGGGGGGATGGGCTAAATAGGCAAGGGGCATTAAGGAAGACACTTGCTGGGATGAGCACTGGGTGTTACATGTAGGGGATGAATCACTGGATTTTACTCCTGAATCATTCTTGCAGTACATGCTAACTAACTTGGATGTAAATTAAAAAAAAAAAAAAGAAAGAAAGAAAGAAAAAGAAAAATCTAGGGTGCTTGGGTGGCTCAGTCAGTTAAGTGTCCGACTTCGGCTCAGGTCATGATTTCACGATTCATGGGTTCAGGCCTCATGTTGGGCTCTGTGCTGACAGCTCAGAGCCTGGAGCCTGCTTTGAATTCTGTGTCTTCCTCTCTCTCTCTGCCCCTTCCCCACTCATGCTCTGTTTCTCTCTGTCTCTCAAAAATAAATAAATGTTAAAAAAATTTTTAAGTTAAAAATCTAGTCTTTTTTTTTATGTGACTGAACAATGAATTACTTTACTTTTTATCTGAGATTTTTGTTGTTGTTCTACACTGACATCGACTATTGACAAGAATAAGAAATTGTGACAGATTTTTCAACTTCACATAAATGATCGGAAATAATAGTCTGTTTTACTCACTGGTTCCCTTCACATTTACAAACCCTTTCTTTCTCATCTCTGGCATCCTTGATACTGTTAACATTGTGCCTTTCATCTTTTCTCTCATTTATATCTGGACAAGTTTGTTTCAGAGACTGCTAAGACCTTAGTCATCACATCTGTCTCCCGCTCACAAATAGCTTCTAATATTCTTTCATATCAGACTGTAAGATGAAGGGGTGCATAATTACTGCAATCAGGAGAAATCTGTAGATGGCCAGAGCTTGTAGTAGGAGAGTTTCATCAGCCCATCTGGCATATTTAATCTGATTAAAGAATGATTCAAATTATGATCACTTTATAATTAATAATCACCCATTTATCACCTTCTTGGGCCTCTTCTCTCTGAAATAGAAATATTTTCAGGTCCCATACTCAGATGGCCATCTGCTGATATCCCCTCTGTTTATTTGTCCATGTCAACATTGACCTCAAATTCACTTCATCTTCTATTCCAGTGTTTGTAATACGTGGTATATATTCTCTCTCTCTCTCAACTTCTGAAAAGCTTCTTGTACTTCTTCCAGGGGTCGGGGGGAACAGAAATTTTACTTCTCATTTTCTAACCATAATGTGTCTGGTGTCCTCAAAGACACTGACTATATTGTGTTCTAAAGTAAACTGTTTCTCTGCTTTTCCAGATATTAATCTTACATGATTAATTTCCAATTGCAGCAACTCAGTATTGTTACTGATAGGGATGCTTTCTTCTTAACTCTCCCCATATATCATGAAGTTTCCTGCTTTCCTTATGCAATTTTCTCAAAAATGCCAATTCTTCTCTCAATGTGTGGATCTGATGAAGGTTTTTATTCACTATAATTTTCTTATACGCAAACCTACCTGGGATGCTGTGGGGGAACAAAAATGGAAAAAAACTCTATTTGTTTTATGTTAACAAATATGCAACGTTCTTTATATTTTTATTCTTTTTCCCAGTGATACCCATACTTGTGGAAAAAATGGAATTAGACAAATCTCAGGACTCAAGTTATGTGTATATGCCTGACCTGCACAGAGGTTTGGTTTCCCAGTATGTAATGAACAACATTATTAGTTTCCCAGTATGTAATGAGCAACAAGAAAGAATGTGACATTATTAGAAAAAGTTCTGGGAAGGAAAATTATTCAAGTAGATGTAGAGATTAATTCTATGGTTCTTATTCGGGGGAAAAAAAGCCTATAGTAGTGAAAGCTTTGGGCTTTACAGGAGAAAAAAAATCTTTGATTCTTTAAGTCTGCCTTTAAGTTTCATAGACACAAACACAGACAGTTGTACATTTTTTGCCATTAGCAAATCTTTCAGTTAAACAGCATCAACTCTCAAGTAAGCAGAGATTGGTTAAAATCATAATAACAATGACAGATGCTGTTTACAATGGATATTGTCATATGCATTTGCACTGTTTGGAATTCATACCAAGGGAAATGTGGCAGGAAAACCATTATTTAGGGTGGAAGCTGGTAGTCCCAATACAGCAAGAGATTTTAATAGCCAAACAGTGTAAAGCCAGAGAGCTTGAAAATGAATAATTCTTCAGTCTGAAAGAGGATTTGGGGAACTTCAATTTTGGAACACATTATGCCCAATTTTCAGTTGTATTTAAACATCTATCGGCACGTATTTTTACCATGCAGCAGCTTTCTCTCCAGTTTTTTTCTCCCAGCCCTGACTCTTAACAAGATTAATAGCCAGAGGGTGGTTGAGAAAAGCAAGCAAATCATTTGCCCGTGTCGACCCATGATTTGGATAATTCTGCTTTGACAAAACCCAGGTGAAGGGAGGGAGCTCAGTTCATTCCTCTGGGTGTTCTAGTAACCTATTTCTGCCTGACACATCACTCCAAAGTTAGTGGCATAAAATAGCAATCTACTTGCTGCACTTAGGTTTCAGTGGGTCAGGGATTCCAACAGCGCACACTGGGGATTGCTTATAAGCCATTGTGCGCCGCGATGTCTGTGGCTTCAGCTGGAAGCTGAAGGGTAACTGGAAGACCTGGCTCAGCTGGGACTATCAGGGGAGCATTTCCATGTGGTCTCACCAACATGGTAGCCTCAGAGTACTTGGACTCCGTACATGACAACTCAACTATCCATTTAAAAAGCAGAAGATGCATAGCCTTTATTTAAATGTCTATTTGGTTTTGAGGTGGGGGGGATGCACACAAGCAGGGCAGGGGCAGAGAGAGGGAGACAGAGGATCCAAAGCAGGCTGTCAGCAGGCTCTGCTGTCAGCAGAGCAGAGAGCCCTCTGTGGGGCTTGAACTCATGAACTGTGAGATCATGACCTGAGCTGAAGTCAGACACTTAACGGACTGAGCCACCCAGGCACCCCCGCATGGGCTTTTCTGAGCTGGCCTCAAAGCACACATAGAGATCTGCCAAGTTTGCTAATGGTTGAAGCTGTTACAAGTGAGCCCAAATATAAAAGGAGAGCATTTAGAATCCACTCCTCAAATGCAGGAGGATCCAAATGTTTGTAGCCATGAGAGAATGGCATTTAGGCTCTTGAGACTCCTCATAGACCCAGAAATGCCTACAGTCTTCTAACTTGGGGTTAAATTGGGTAAGGTATATGGATGTAATATATATCTAATAGTTACTTTCTTTTCATAAATCATCACAGAATCACAATGTTGTTAGCGCATCATCTTTTTGTGTTACTGGATTACATTCCTCTTGGGATTTTGCAGTTTGCCTTAAATACAATATAAAACACCTATCCATCAGGCAGGGAATGCATTGAGCTTTTTGAAAGGAAAGAGGTGTAAATAATGGGAGAAAATTTAGAAAATATTTTGAAAATCAGGTACAGAGTTCTGAACTGGATGAGCATCATATTGCAAATTTAAACGTCTGACCTCTACTGGTTGCAACTAATTTTTGCAACTGTAAATCAGTAGGTTTTTTTTTTTTTTTTTTTTTTTGAGATGAGTCCTCACAAAGTACTTTACGCTGTTAGATGCTATTACAAATGATAGATTTTTTTTCCATTTCAATTTTCAATTGTCCACCGTCAGTGTTTTTTTCCCCCTATTTTTTCTTCTGGGATTTTTACTTGTCCGGTTTTATGGTTAGGTGTTTTAATCCGTTTCAAGTTAATTTTTGTGAATTAATTTTTCAAGTTAATTTTTGTAACATAGGGATCCAGTTTCATTTTATTTTGCAGGTGAATATCCAGTTTTCCCAACATCATTTATTTTTTTATTTTATTTTATTTTATTTTTTAATTTTTTTTTCAACGTTTATTTATTTTTGGGACAGAGAGAGACAGAGCATGAACAGGGGAGGGGCAGAGAGAGAGGGAGACACAGAATCGGAAACAGGCTCCAGGCTCTGAGCCATCAGCCCAGAGCCTGACGCGGGGCTCGAACTCACGGACCGCGAGATTGTGACCTGGCTGAAGTCGGACACTTAACCGACTGCGCCACCCAGGCGCCCCCCAACATCATTTATTGAAGAAACTATCCTTTACCCACTTAGTATTCTTGGTTTCCTTGTCACATATTAGTTGACCATATATATGTGTGTTTATTTCTGGGCTTTCAATTCATGTGAGTCTATGTGTATGTTTTTATGCCAATACTGTACTGTTTTGTAATATACTTTGAAATCAGAAAGTATGATGCGTCTAGCTTTATTCTTTCACAAGATTACTTTGGGTATTCAGGATCTTTCGTGGTTTCATAGAAATTTTAAGATTGTTTTTTCTATTTCTGTAAAAAATGCCCTTGGAATCTTGATTGAGATTGCATTAAATCTATAGGTGGCTTTGGGTATTGTTGATTTTTATTCTGAGCTTTACAAAAGATAAGTCTGAATATTTTGGATACTTGTCTTATTGTGTTCTTATTGCCCTTACAGAGATGACAGCGTTTTTTTTTTTGGGGGGGGGGGAGGGGTGGTGATTAGCATCGATTTATTATTATTATTATTGTTATTATTTTATTTTTTAAATTTTCATCCAAGTTAGTTAGCATATAGTGCAACAATGATTTCAGGAGTAAATTCCTCAATGCCCCTTACCCATTAAGCCCCTCCCACAACCCCTCCAGTAACCCTCTGTTTGTTCTCCATATTTGAGAATCTTTTATGTTTTTTCCCCCTCCCTGTTTTTACACTATTTTTGCTTCTCTTCCCTTATGTTCATCTGTTTTGTGTCTTAAAGTCCTCATATGAGTGAAGTCATATATTTGTCTTTCTCTAATTTCGCTTAGCATAATACCCTCTAGTTCCATCCATGTAGTTGCAAATGGCAAGATTTCATTTTTTTTGATTGCCGAGTAATACTCCATTGTGTGTATGTGTATATATATATATACATACATACATACACATATCTTCTTTATCCATTCATCCATTGATGGACATTTGGGCTCTTTCCATACTTTGGCTATTGGTGATAGTGCTACTATAAACATGGGGGTGCATGTGTCTCTGTGAAACAGCATACCTGTATCCCTTGGATAAATACCTAGTAGTGCAATTGCTGGGTTTTAGGGTAGTTCTATTTTTAATTTTTTAAGGCCTCCATACTGTTTTCCAGAGTGGCTGCACCAGTTTGCATTCCCAACAGCAGTGCGAAAGAGAGCCTCTTTCTCTGCATCCTCGCCAACAGAGATGACAGCCTCTAACACAACATGGCATTTTCTCCAAGGGCTCTCAAAACTTCAATCTGCTGAATAATCTTATACCAGAATTAGGGCTCTTTTGCTAAAGTGAATTCGTGGACAACGCAACCTGTATTTATACCAATTAAATTTTCTGATCACTACATTTCCAATTAAGTGTCTTGTTGCTAACTTTGTGCTAGTGGTCAGGAACATACTCGGAACATCTATATTTTATTTAAGTAGTATATACATGATCATGTAGCTTAAAAATATGATACATTCCAAAATAAAAATACACTTGTTTTTTATTTTGCTTTTAGCACCATTAGAAGTTCTTGATTTCTACTCGTCCAGATTATTAATTTCATTATAATAGTTCTTCATTAATGTGTTAGTAAAACAAAAATAAGTGATTTATTTTTCTTTCAAAGCTTCAAGAAGTATTTTCTTCATAGCTTATTCAGATATAACTAAACTAATTCCTTTGAGATTTTATTGACAAAATAACAAATCCAGGATGTAGCAGATGAAAATATTTTTGATAAACTGTTAGTGACTAAAGCCTTTTCTAAAAAAAAAAATCTTTTTAACGTTTTCATTCATTTTCTGAGAGACAGAGAGAGACAGGGTATGAGCAGGGGACAGGCAGAGAGAGAGGGAGACACAGAATCTGAAGCAGGCTCCAAGCTCCAGCTGTCAGTGCAAAGCCCAATGCAGGGCTCGAACCCATGAACCGTGAAATCATGACCTGAGCCAAAGGCAAATGCTCAACCAACTGAGCCACACAGGAACCTTAGTAATTAAAGTCTTAAAAGTTGACTTTTAACTTATCTATATATCCAATTTTAAATATTAAAAAAAATGTAAAGATTTTATACTTACTTAGGGAAGAAAATATTTTGACTATCAAACAGCTGATTTGGACTCTAAAGCACTGTTATATAAAATGTCTAAATCAGTGTTGGTTGACCCTTACCTACATATTAAAATGACCTGAAGAACTTTAAAAAATATAGAAAGCCAGACCATCGCCCCAGGAAAAAAAAATAAATCAGCACTTCCCTGAGAAACAATAATAAGCAGCCAGGTTTGAGAACCACTGATTTCGGTGACTCTGACACAAAGTGTATCAAATGGATTTTGTTGTTATTCTTTTTAAGTTATTCAAACAAACACTTTATGCTTCTAATAAATTGAGCATGTAAAAATCCTTTGAATAGATAAAATATTTAGAACTGAATATAAAGATTGTGGGTTTTGATTAGTCCAAAATAAAGCGATTCCATTAATTGAATCTTAGGATCACTTTTGAATCAAATAGCGTTCTGTACGTTCACACAGTTGAACATGTGAAGATGGGAAGGATGGTGTTTGGAGTGAGCCTGGAGACTGCAGTGACCCTAACTGTCCAATCTGATGGCTGAGCTTACTGCTCTTACTGGCCATGTGCTAAGAGACCAGCAGAGACCCTCTTTCTTCCCTTCCAAATTCTTCATCCTTCTAAGGTCCTCCACCATTTGATGTAGCCTGAAATTCTATTGTATGGAAGTCTTTATTTTTAAAAAAGCTTTTTACTGTTTATTTATTTTTGAGAGAGAGACAGAGTGTGAGTGGGGGAGGGACAGAGAGAGAGGGAGACACAGAATCTGAAGCAGGCTCCAGGCTCTGAGCTGTCAGCACAGAGCCCAACGCAGGGCTCCAAACCATGAAAGCAAGATCATGACCTGAGCTGAAGTCGGATGCTCAACCAACTGAGCCACCCAGGTGCCCCAAGAAGTCTTTATTTCTTAAAGAATTTGATCTGGTAAGGTACGCTTCTGAGAAGCAGAAGTAACTTATCAGTTACTTTTTTTTAAATTAATTTTTTATTTTTCAAAATTTACATCCAAATTAGTTAGCATATAGTGAAACAATGATTTCAGGAGTAGATTCCTCAATGCCCATTACCCATTTAGCCCATCCCCCCTCCCACAACCCCTCCAGCAACCCTCAGTTTATTCTCCATTTTTAGGAGTCTCTTATGTTTTGTCCTCCCCCCACCCTGTTTTTATATTATTTTTGTTTCCCTTCCCTTATGTTCATCTGTTTTTTCTCTTAAAGTCCTCATATGAGTGAAGTCATATGATTTTTGTTTTTCTCTGACTGACTAATTTCACTTAGCATAATACCCTCCGGTTCCATCCACATAGTTGCAAATGGCAGGATTTCATTCTTTTTGATTGCCAAGTAATACTCCATTGTATATATATACTACATCTTCTTTATCCATTCATCCATTGATGGACATTTGGGCTCTTTCCATACTTTGCTATTGCTGATAGTGCTGCTATAAACATGGGGGTGCATGTGTCCCTTTGAAACAGCACACCTGTATCCCGTGGATAAATGCCTAGTAGTGCAATTGCTGGGTTGTAGGGTAGTTCTATTTTTAGTTTTTGAGGAACCTCCATACTGTTTTCCAGAGTGGCTGCACCAGCTTGCATTCCCACCAACAATGCAAAAGAGATCCTCTTTCTCCGCATCCTCGCCAACATCTGTTGTTGCCTGAGTTGTTAATGTTAGCCATTCTGACAGGTGTAAGGTGGTATCTCATTGTGGTTTTGATTTGTATTTCCCTGCTGATGAGTGATGTTGAGCATTTTTTCATGTGTTGGTTGGCCATTTGGATGTCTTCTTTGGAGAAGTGTCTATTCATGTCTTTTGCCCATTTCTTCACTGGATTATTTGTTTTTTGAGTGTTGAGTTTGATAAGTTCTTTGTAGATTTTGGATACTAACCCTTTATCTGATAGGTCATTTGCAAATATCTTCTCCCATTCCATCAGTTGCCTTTTAGTTTTGCTGATTGTTTCCTTGGCTGTGTAGAAGCTTTTTATTTTGATGAGGTCCCAGTAGTTCATTTTTGCTTTTGTTTCCCTTGCCTCCAGAGACGTGTTGAGTAAAGAGTTGCTGCGGCCAAGATCAGAGAAGTTTTTGCCTGCTTTCTCCTTGAGGATTTTGAAGGCTTCATTGAGGTCTTTCATCCATTTTGAGTTTATTTTTGTGTATGGTGTAAGAAGGTGGTCCAGGTTCGTTCTTCTGCATGTCGCTGTCCAGTTTTCCCCAGCACCACTTGCTGAAGAGACAGACTGTCTTTATTCCATTGGATATTCTTTCCTGCTTTTGTCAAAGATTAGTTGGCCATACGTTTCTGGGTCCATTTCTGGGTTCTGTATTCTGTTCCATTGATCTGAGTGTCTGTTCTTGTGCCAGTACCATACTGTCTTGATGATTACAACTTTGTAGTACAGCTTGAAGTCTGGGATTGTGATGCCTCCTGCTTTGGTTTTCTTTTTCAAGATTGCTTTGGCTATTCAGGGTCTTTTCTGGTTCCATACAAATTTTAGAATTATTTGTTCTAGCTCTGTGAAGAATGCTGGTGTTACTTTGATAGGGATTACATTGAATATGTAGATTGCTTTGGGTAGTATTGACATTTTAACAATATTTGTTCTTCCTATCCAGGAGCATGGAATCTTTTTCCATTTTTTTGTGTCTTCTTCAATTTCTTTCATAAGCTTTCTATAGTTTTCAGTGTATAGATTTTTCACCTCTTTGGTTAGATTTATTCCTAGGTGTTTTATGGTTTTTTTGTGCAACTGTAAATGGGGCCGATTCCTTGATTTCTCTTTCCGTCGCTTCATTGTTGGTGTACAGGAATGCAACCGATTTCTGTGCATTGATTTTATAGCCTGCAACTTTGCTGAATTCATGAATCCATTCTAGCAGTTTTTTGGTGGAATCTCTTGGGTTTTCCATATAGAGTATCATGTCATCTGCGAAGAGAGAGTTTGACCTCCTCCTGGCTGGTTTGAATGCCTTTTACTTCTTTGTGTTGTCTGATTGCAGAGGCTAAGACTTCCAATACTATGTTGAATAACAGTGGCAAAAGTGGACATCCCGTCTTGTTTCTGACCTTAGGAGGAGAGCTCTCAGTTTTTCCCCATTGAGGATGATATTAGCATTGGGTCATTCATATATGGCTTTTATGATCTCGAGGTATGCTCCTTCTATTCCTACTTTCTTGAGGGTTTTTATCAAGAAAGGATGCTGTATTTTGTCAAACGCTTTCTCTGCATCTATTGAGAGGATCATATGGTTCTTGTCCTTTCTTTTATTGATGTGATGAATCACATTAATTGTTTTGTGGATATTGAACCAGCCATGCATCCCAGATATAAATCCCACTTGGTCGTGGTGAATAATTTCTTTAATGTATTGTTGGATACGGTTGGCCAATATCTTGTTGAGGATTTTTGCATCCATGTTCATCAGGGAAATTGGTCTATAGTTCTCCTTTTTTTTTTTTTTAAAGTGAGTTGAATCCTCAGCAGCTTTTTTTTTTTAAGTTTATTTATTTTTGAGACAGAGAGAGACAGAGCATGAACAGGGGAGGGGCAGAGAGAGAGGGAGACACAGAATCGGAATCAGGCTCCAGGCTCTGAGCCAACAGCCCAGAGCCCGATGCGGGGCTCGAACTCATGGACCGTGAGATTGTGACCTGAGCTGAAGTCGGATGCTTAACCGACTGAGCCACCCAGGCGCCCCTATAGTTCTCCTTTTTAGTGGGATCTGTCTGGTTTTGGAATCAAGGTAATGCTGGCTTCATAGAAAGAGTTTGGAAGTTTTCCTTCCATTTCTATTTTTTGGAACACCTTAAATGTGTTAACTCTTCCTTAAATGTTTGGTAGAATTCCTCTGGAAAGCCATCTGGCCCTGGACTCTGGTTTTTTGGCAGATTTTTGATTACTAATTCAATTTCTTTACTGGTTATGGGTCTGTTCAAATTTTCTATTTCTTCCTGTTTCAGTTTTGGCAGTGTATATGTTTCTAGGAATTTGTCCATTTCTTCCAGATTACCCATTTTATTGGCATACAATTGCTCATAATATTCTCTTATTATTGTTTTTATTTCTGTTGTGTTGGTTGTGATCTCTCCTCTTTTATTCTTGATTTTATTTATTTGGGTTCTTTCCTTTTTCTTTTTGATCAAACTAGGTAGTGGTTTATCAATTTTGTTAATTCTTTCAAAGAACTAGCTTCTGGTTTCATTGATGTGTTCTACTGTTTTTTTTTTTTTTTTTTTGGTTTCGATAGCATTAATTTCTGCTCTAATCTTTATTATTTCCTGTCTTCTGCTGGTTCTGGGGTTTTATTTGCTCTTCATTTTCCAGCTCCTTAAGGCATAAGGTTAGCTTGTGTATCTGAGATCTTTCTTCCTTCTTTAGGAAGGCCTGGATTGCTATATACTTTCCTCTTATGACCTCCTTTGCTGCGTCCCAGAGGTTTTGGGTTTGTGGTGTTATCATTTTCATTGACTTCCATATACTTTTTAATTTCCTCTTTAACTGCTTGGTTAGCCCATTCATTCTTTAGTAGGATGTTCTCTTTAGTCTCCAAGTATTTATTACCTTTCCAAATTTTTTCTTGTGGTTGATTTCGAGTTTCATAGCGTTGTGGTCTGAAAATATGCACGGTATGATCTCGATCTTTTTGTACTTACTTAGGGCTGATTTGTGTCCCAGTATTTGGTCTATTCTGGAGAACGTTCCATGTGCACTGGAGAAGAATGTATATTCTGCTGCTTTGGGATGAAATGTTCTGAATATATCTGTTAAGTCCATCTGGTCCAGTGTGTCATTCAAAGCCATTGTTTCCTTGTTGATTTTTTGATTAGATGATCTGTCCATTGCTGTGGGTGGGGTGTTGAAGTCTCCTACTATTATGGTATTACTATCGATGAGTTTCTTTATGTTTGTGATTAATTGATGTATATATTTGGGTGCTTCCACATTTGGCGCATAAATGTTTACAATTGTTAGGTCTTCTTGGTGGATAGACCCCTTGATTATGATATAATGCCCTTCTGCATTTCTTTTTTTTTTTTTTTTTTTTAATTTTTTTTTCAACGTTTATTTATTTTTGGGACAGAGAGAGACAGAGCATGAACGGGGGAGGGGCAGAGAGAGAGGGAGACACAGAATCGGAAACAGGCTCCAGGCTCTGAGCCATCAGCCCAGAGCCTGACGCGGGGCTCGAACTCACGGACCGCGAGATCGTGACCTGGCTGAAGTCGGACGTTTAACCGACTGCGCCACCCAGGCGCCCCGCCTTCTGCATTTCTTGATACAGTCTTTATTTTAGAGTCTAGATTGTCTGATATAAGTATGGCTACTCTGGCTTTCTTTTGTTGACCATTAGCATGATAGGTGGTTCTCCATCCCCTTACTTTCAATCTGAAGGTGTCTTGAGGTCTAAAGTGGGTCTCTTGTAAACAGAATATAGATGGATCTTGTTTTCTTATCCATTCTGTTACCCTATGTCTTTTGATTGGAGCATTGAGTCCATTGACGTTTAGAGTGAGTACTGAAAGATGAATTTATTGCCATTATGATGTTTGTAGAGTTGGAGTTTCTGGTGGTATTCTCTGGTCCTTTCTAATCCTTTGTTGCTTTTGGTATCTATCTATCTATCTATCTATCTATTTATTTATTTATATTTTCATCTTTTCTCCCCTCAGAAATTTCCCCTTAAAATTTCTTGCAGGGTGGTTTAGTGGTCACAAACTCCTTTAATTTTTGTTTGTCTGGAACACTTTTTATCTCTCCTTATATTTTGAATGACAGCCTTGCTGGATAAAGAATTCTTGGGTGCATATTTTCCTGATTCAGCACACTGAATATATCCTGCCACTCCTTTCTGGCCTGCCAAGTTTCTGTGGATAGGTCTGCTGCAAACCTGATCTGTCTTCCCTTGTAGGTTAGGGACTTTTTTTCCCTTGCTGCTTTCATGATTTTCTCCTTGCCTGAGTATTTTGTGAATTTGACTATGATATGCCTTGTTGATGGTCGGGTTTTGTTGAATCTAATGGGGGTCCTTTGTGCTTCCTGGATTTTGATGTCTGTGTCTTTCCCCAGGTTAGGAAAGTTTTCCACTATGATTTGCTCACATAACCTTTCTACCCCTCTTTCTCTCTCTTCCTCTTTTGGTACCCCTATGATTCTGATTTTGTTCATCTTTCATGAGTCACTGATTTCTCTAATTCTTAAATTGTGCTCTTTTGCCTTAATCTCCCTCTTTTTTTCTGCTTCATTATTCTCAATAAGTTCGTCCTCTATATTGCTGATTCTCTGTTCTGCCTTGTCCATCCTTGTCGCCGCTGCATCCATCCGTGATTGCAGCTCAGTTATAGCATTTTTAATTTCATTCTGGCTATTTTTTACTTCTTCTATCTGTGCAGAAAGGGATTCTAATCTATTTTCGACTCCAGCTATTATTCTTATTATCATGATTCTAAATTCTGTTTCAGACATCTTGTTGTATCTGTGTTGGTTAAATCCCTGGCTGTCATTTCTTCGTGTTCTTTCTTTTGGGGTGAATTCCTCCATTTTGTCATTTTGAAGGGAGAGAAGGAATTAATGAGGTAGAAAAATTGAAATTAAAAAATTAAAATTAAAAAAATATTAAAATTAAAAATTAAACACACACACACACACACAAATAGATGATGCTAGATCCTAGGTGTGTTTTGGTCTGTGTTGAAAGTGGTTTGACATATTAGAAAAAAAGTGGGGGGGGAGGAAATCGTTTGAGAATTTGAAAAAATGAATACACTGAAGTAGACTAAAATGAGATGATGGGGGTAAAATAGAATTTGAAAAAATATACACAAAAGTAAATAATATAGTAGAAAAAATTAAAGAAAATTATTTTTAATAAAAATTAAATATAAATATGAAGTTTTCATTTTATGTATTTAAGAAAAAAGAAAAGAAACAAAAAAGAGAAAAAAGAAAAAAAAGAAAAAAAGAAATCATTTGAAAATTTGAAAAAGTGAATGCACTGTAGTAGACTAAAATAAAATAATGGAAATAAAATAAAATTTGAAAAAATTTACATAAAAGCAAAAAATATAGTAGTAAAAATTAAATAAAAATATTTTTAAAAGAAATTGGAAGTAAAAATGAAGTGTTTTCTCTTTGTGCATTCAAGAAAAAGAAAAGAAACGAAAAAGAGAAAAAAATAAAAAGGAAGAAAAAAGGAAATTGTTTGAAAATTTGAAAATGTGAATACACTGAAGTAGACTAAAATAAAATGATGGAAGTAAAGTAGAATTTGAAAAAATTTACACAAAAGTAAAAAATACAGTAATAAAATTAAAGAAAGATATTTTTAATAAAAATTAAAAATAAAAATGAATTTTTTCTCTTTCTGTGTTCAAGAAAAAGAATTGTAAAAGAGAAAAAGAAAAACGAAAAAAAAGGAAAGAAAATTGAATAGATGAACCTGCTAACAGATTGAAGTAGGAATGAAATTGCTTCGTTTTCCCCTAGAAGTCAGTCTATGTAGCTCTTTCTAGTCCATAAATTAAGCCGGTGGTGAGACTTGTGTTCTTGAGAGTGAAGTTGGCCCAGTTGGGCGGGGCTCAGTGTAACAGCTGTGCTCTCCACTAGATGGCGCTGCTAGCCTACTGGGGTGGAGTGTTGCGGTGCTCCTAGGTTCATATGCGCATGCGCGGGCGAGATGAAAATGGCGGCCCCCACCTACCCAGTGTGTTCTTCTGGATTAGCGATTGCGCACCTGTCCTCTGTCTTCAACTCTTGTCCACTCCCCGCTTTTTCACTCTCCGTGACCAGGCCCCAGGCAATACGTCTCTCCCAACTTTTGTCTCAGATGCGGCTGTTTTCTCTGGCCCCTTACTTCTGAAGGACTGCGGCTTTGACCCGTTCCACCCCTCTGCGGGAGGGTCTCACCAAGCAATAACTGAATGTCGGCTGCACCCAGGAAGGCCCGCTGGACCCTGCTGCTGCCGGTGCCCTGAGACTGCGGCCAGGTGCCAGCCCGCCCCAGAAAAAGTTCACGAGACAGTGTAGCAGCAGCGTTTCAGGGATTATGGGCACCAGGCTTCACCCTCAACGACTGTGCCCCAGCACCAGTGAATGTGGCTGCCTTCTGGGGTCTGCTGTAACCAGGTGGCTTCAACAGTCTCTACCAAATGTCCTTCCAGCAGTGGAACTGCTTTTCCCTGTGTGGCCCAAGAACCTCCTGGACCCCACTCTGTTCCTGGGGATTCGCCCTTCCCATCAGAGCACCGCCAGGTATGAGCTGCAGAGTTGCAGCATTTGTGTTCCCCTTGTTTAGAGTCTTAATGGAATTTAAACCCTCTCCTTTCTCCTTTCTCCCTTTTTAGTTTAGTCCCTGTGGCTGTTTTTAATTTTCCACTTTCTCCCCAGCTGTTTTTGGGGAGGGGTGCTTTTCCCATATTCTCTCCGCCTCCCCAGTCTCCGTCCTTTCTCCACCCACAAAAGTGGTTCCCTACTTTTTGCGGCTTCTCGCTCCCTAAGTTTAGCTCTCCGCGCCACATACCTGCTGAATTCTGTGGTTCAGGTTGTGCAGATTGTTGTGTTAATCCTCCGATCAGTTTTCTAGGTGTGTAGGATGGTTTAGTGTTGGTCTGGCTGTATTTCATGGATGCGAGACGCACAAAAAACTTCCATGTTGTTCCGCCATCTTGGCTCCTACCCCCATCAGTTACTTATTTTTTAAGGTAAAAATGAGTCCATGATATTTGTTTGAACTCAGATTCTGAGAAGAAAAATTTGGAAAAATTCTAAGTAAATTTATGAAGCTGGTACATATCTGTCACTTAACAGAAGTTATTTTCTCTTTATTTCTCTTCTTTCCTTCCTCTCTATAACCTTTGTATTGGATCATTCTTTCACAGAAACTTCTGTATTAGTGTTAAAATTTAAAGGGAGATTTGAATATTAATAGAAATAAAAAGGCTTAGGGTAAAGAAATTAAAACTTAATGACTTGAGGCAAAGAGAGAGACCATGCTATATATTTTGGGAGGTCAGATGGCCTGGATTGAACCCTTGATCACTCAGTCATCAGCTGAGAACACTGGGAAAGTCTCTTACATCCCTATTCCTCGATCTCCTTAGCTGAGTAATCAGCTAATATCTGTCCTTTGAACCTCTCAGTGATGTTTTACTAGTTATTTTTAAAGAAGGAGGAAGATTTTAAGTAAATGTCCAAATAGAGTAAGTTCTGTGCCGTTTCAAATTTGAGAAATGTGAATCACTCAAAATTGCCAACATTATATTTATGTCAGGAGCGGCCCTCAAACACACTCAGGATGCCTACTGTTCAGCCTTGACAGGCATGGTGATGAACCTCAAGAAACAATAGCACCAGAAACAGCAGTGAAAATACCCAGAGTAAATTTTTTGTTGAAGACAGAGTGAACTGGGTGTAAAAGTGCTTTTTAAAATGTGAAGTGGGTGAAAAAAGATTTGGAGTTTTAGGATTAAGACACCTCTGGGGAAGGAACATATGTAGAGGTAGCTTCTCAGTCTATTCAGGAAATCAACTCTGGGGAGATACAGAGAGAACCCAGCTCTCTTCTAGTAAGAGAGAAAAGGCATGCTGAACGAGCAAAGGCAAAGTACTTGCTGAATAATTTTTACTGTGAGGGTTGTATGGTTAGGTCACAGTGACACTGAGATGCTGAACTGACAAGTCCTCAAATTAGAGCATATCCAAATTAAAGAGAAAATATATATATACATACATAGGAATATTATTCAAATGTATCAGGATGATATGCAATAACTCTCCACATCTGTCTGTAAATAAGTGTAAATTGACTTTTAAAAATCCCTTTTGAGCATTTTGTCTAGACAGGTTTAAGGAATTTTGTTGTTGCACTTTTTGGTTTTTGATTTTTTTGATTTTTGTCCGCCAGCAGACAGGGATGGTTGCTAGTGCTTTGAAAGTAAGGAGTATCTGACACCTGCCTGGTGTGTGTTGAAAAAGCAACTATGCTTTGTGCCCCTTATCAACATGTGAAATACACAATCTAAAAAGGAGTTTCTGATTATTTTGCATGGTGACATTGAGGGTAAAGCTTTATATAACCTCCTCATGAGGTTGCATTAAATTGTAGCTTAGGTGTTGAGCTTGAGGTCTTTGCAGGTCTTACCTGTATGCCATGTGGTATATCAAGAGAAGACTAATCCTATGAGCATGTCAAGATCAGTGTTGCTATCTCTGTTGGGGATCACGTTACCATAGTAATATCTTCCCTGTGGCTTATAAAAGACTTATTTTGATTAAGTGCTACTTTTATTTTATTCAAAATGAAATAGAGATAAAATTATAATTTTTTTCTTTTCGTTTTTGCCTTCAGCCTTAATAGTAATTTCACGTAGAAGAACAAAGGTAATCAATGCATCTCTCTCTTTTTTTTTTAATGTTTATTTATTTCTGGGACAGAGAGAGACAGAGCATGAATGGGGGAGGGGCAGAGAGAGAGGGAGACACAGAATCAGAAGCAGGCTCCAGGGTCTGAGCTGTCAGAACAGAGCCCGATGCGGGGCTCGAAGTCACAAACTGTGAGATCATGACCTGAACTGAAGTTGGTTGCTCAACCGACTGAGCCACCCAGGCACCCCAATGTATATCTCTTTTTAGCAACTTTCTTTTGCTTACTATGTGCTGGTTCCTCAGACCAACATCATCATATGAATGACTATGCGAATGAGTTAGTACCTGTGTATATTTTATTTTTCCTTTGGATTTGTGACTGCCCTGAGGCACTACTCAAATTTGGTCTGGATGTCAAGACTAGTGATACCACACACCCACCAGGAAGGTATAAAGAAATGCATTACTTATGTAATAAGGCTTTCTCTGGGAAGCAGGGTAGACTCTGGAGCAGGTTCAAAAGTAGTTTGAGAGAGTTGGAAGGAAGACCTGCCTTTGACTTTTATTGGAGTTAGGCTGTGGGGCCAGAACGAGTGGTTTCATACCAGATCCTGGGTTTGCTTGGCTTGAATTTCCTACCAGCACCAAGGGACAGAATGTCGTGGGCTCTCTTATTGGCTTGTCTGGATGGGAGTCAAGAGGAGAAAAGAGAGGGGTGAGGCTCGAAAGCTGTTAGTGAGCAAACACCAAAAATGGAGTCAGACATTTACAGTCTCTTCAGTGTATCTTTATTATCTAAGCAGACAGTAAAGACATGAGTGGAAATTGTGTGTGAATATAATTATCAATAAAAGAAAATGGCAGTTTGCGCTTCTTAAAGATTACATGTGTTTCTGGGATGGATGCTCTGGAACTATCATAGGGACAATTTTCTGTACCAACAGTGAAGACAGGTGAGGCACAGCCTAATGAGCCTAATGTTAAATGGTGCTCCCTACTTTTCTAACTCCTCCTTTCTTTTTCTTCACGGAGTTGGTGGAGTGAAGATCACGATTTTCATGAAACATTACCGGAGCAGGGAAGTTTAAGCCTCCTTCCTTGTTCTGTTTTATTTTTTTTCCCCCCAAACTCTCCCCACATGGCATTCCTCTTATTCCCATAGAAACTCAATGATTGTAAATATATGTGTGTGGTAGGAAAAAGTGTACAGTGTTTTATTTTTTATGTGCATACTATAAATTTATACCATCATATTTTGCTATAGATATGCATATTTTTTACTGAGTACTGTATTTTACAAATCATTCCATGTGGTTTTATGTAGATTTAGTTTGTTACTTCTTACTGCTGTGTAATATTTAATATTATGCTTATGGAACATTGTAGATATCCATTCCCTTAGTATAGACCTCTAGAAATCTCTTCATTAACCTATGCTTTTTTTTATAATGCCCTAAGCTAACATTCTCTCCTCAGTAACATAAAAACATGTTTTCTTTTCAGGGGATGTATGTGTGTGTGTGTGTGTGTGTGTGTGTGTGTGAGAGAGAGAGAGAGAGAGAGAGAGAGAGAGAGCCAGACAGACAGACAGACAAGGATTCTGGCATCTTTCAACCTCTCTCTCGCTTTTGTGGCATCTATAAATCGCGTTCAGGCAAGGTAGCCAGCCATCAGCCTATGCTTGTTTACTACACTTTTGTACCTCAAAGAACTTTCCAACACTTGACTTCATTTGATTCTTATTATTAGTAAGTCAAATGCTATGATTAACTCCATCTTATTGCTAAGGCAACTAGCTTTTGGTGAAGACAAGTTGCAATAAGACCTGAATGATGGATTTCGAGTAATTCTAAGTCTTTTGATTTTTTTACACTGATTTAGTTTAGTCAGAATGAGCTACTACCAACCAAATTATGATGAATGGACCCCAGATTGTGGTAAACTTTTTAGTGCTGGTGCTTAGTATTACCCAGAAGAAAAAATTCTTACAAGGAGATGAAATATTACAAATTACTACAGGATAAGAACTCATTCATAAACTTCCTGAATTGGACTTGCCTATCCTACTACAACCTAGTCTCTAAGCATAGTTTAATTCTAGCTATGAGGTATTAGCCTGCTGTAAGTTCACAAAGGTTCTGAGCGACCCCAATTGTATCTCATACAGTGTGAGAGATTTATATAGGAAGCTCTAAAATACAGCATTTAGCCAGTGTTATACGCCACTCAGTATAAGATTTAAGATGCTGGCTTAGGAATTCGGGAACATGGATTTCAGTGTTGCTTCCATCTCTAACTTGCTATGTAAACTTGTGAGTATAATTTCACTTCATCAGACCGCAGTTAAAATTAGAGTGTTAGAGTAGATGATTTTAAAGCGTTCCTCCAAGTTGAAATTCTGTAGCTACAGTATATTGTTAATTTAAATAAGATAACAACTCTTAAATATTCCTCTGAATAATGAATTTTAAAAAATCTATAGCTTCATGCATTTTGGTACAAGATGTAAGTTTCAACGATTCTCTACTGTTTTGACAGATAATTTTTATAAAATTTACACATTTTAAGAGTATATAAATTAGAATACTACTATACAACAATGTGCTAGGTAAGATAGTCAATTTTTAGGGGCGCCCAGGTGGCCCAGTTGGTTAGATGCCCGAGTCTTGGTTTTGGCTTAGGTCATGATCTCGTGGTTGGTGGGAATCAAGCCCTGCATCAGGCTCAGTGCTGATTGTGTGGGGCCTGCTTGGGATTCTCTATCTCTCCCTTTCTCTCTGCCCTTCCCATGTGCTCGCTCGCTCCCTCTCTCTCTCTCTCTGTGTCTCAAAATAAATAAATAAACTTAAAAAATTTTTTTTTAAAAAGGATGACAAAAGTTTTAGAAACAATATGTTACTTCTGTATGGGTGAAAGCAACAATTTCTGATATTCAGAGAGTGGTATACAAACTACACACTCAAGGATAGTTTTATCATAACAGAAAACAAACAGAAAGTTAATAGGTACACAATCACAAAAGTCTCCATCCTGGAAATGAAAGAAAAAAAAGGGCGGTATCGATTCACCACTTATTAGGTAAGATTCTTTGAAGTCCTGTGATGACTCAGACCAGTGTGTCTGTACTGCAGCTGCACAGGAACAAAGATCATCCGCTGCTTCATACATTTCTGGGATTCCTTTTACTAGCGACATTCTCAGTGTTAGACCCTGGATTCCCACTAGCAAGCCCAGACAGAGGAGAGCAAGATTGAGAGGCTTAAAGCATGCAGTATGGAAAAGAAAAGTGGTAGACAGTTTCTTTCTAACAGTATAGAGTAGGTGACTTTTTTCTGTAACACTCAAGCAGCTAGTACACAAAACAGAAAGAATTTGAATTCTGGCACAGTTCTACTGGTTGTGGGAGGTGTCGGCAGCTTTTTAAGCTTTACGACCCTCAGTTTCATCATCTCTACAATGGGAATGATAGCACATATTATTTGGAAAGATTTAGAGTAAATATTTTTAAAAGATCTGTAGTGCCTGCATCATATTTTGTGGTTTTTCTAATTATACTTAGTATTAATATCTCATAGGGAGTTTCATGGTACTAATAAACAGAGAGAATGGAAAACTCTCTTAAGTTCACAACGGTAAGCTTATCCAACACTTGAGTTTGTTGCCACTGCCTAACTTTTCCCTGCTGGGAAGAACTACCTTTAACAGTTTCCTGTGAACTGGGGGCCAGGCCGTGGTTACTCCTTGCCTTTGACACAGACATACATGTGCCAGTGTGCAAACTCACACCAAACATACGTCCAAAGGTCCGACCCAGCTTGAAGTCACCTTGTACCACTCTCTCTGACTGCAGTTCACAATTCTCCCTGCCATACTCACAAGCAAACCGTTGGGGACCTGGGCACATCCCATTGTGTGTCTTCTGCAAAACGATTCCCTCAGACATGTCGCCTGCTTCTTGACAGTGAGTGAAAGGTTGAAAATAAAGAGATTGCTATTACCATAACCTATGTTAGAAGAATTAGAATTAAGGGGTGCCTGGGTGGCTCAGTGGGTTAAGCGTCTGACTTTAGTGGCTCAGGTCATGACCTCATGGTTTATGAGTTTGAGCCCTGCATTGGGTTCTCTGCTGTCAGCACAGAGCCTGCTTTGGATCTCCTGCCCCCTCTCTCTCTGCCCCTCCACCGCTCATGCTCTCTTTTTCTCTCTCAAAAATAAACAAACACTGGGGCGCCTGGGTGGCGCAGTCGGTTAAGCGTCCGACTTCAGCCAGGTCACGATCTCGCGGTCCGGGAGTTCGAGCCCCGCGTCAGGCTCTGGGCTGATGGCTCAGAGCCTGGAGCCTGTTTCCGATTCTGTGTCTCCCTCTCTCTCTCTGCCCCTCCCCCGTTCATGCTCTGTCTCTCTCTGTCCCAAAAATAAATAAACGTTGAAAAAAAATTAAAAAAATAAATAAATAAATAAAATAAAAAAAAATAAACAAACATTAAGAAAAGTTAAAAAAAAAAGAATTAAAACTGAAACAATTGTTATTATTTCTCTGCTGAGTCAGGTCAAGAGAGTATTCTAATATGAGCAAAATCTCACTGATCTTGAGAACTGATCATCCAGCAGATGACAGGATATAGGACAAGCACAGAGAGGAATAGACACAGAACTTTGTGTCCTCATTTGTTCTCTCCCGTCCAGTCAATAGCCAACTCTGTTCAACAGCTAAAGTTTTCCCACACAGGGTGAGGGAAGAATGTGATATTTATTTTATTTTAGAGTCAGGCAAAGACTGGGTATAAAAAATTTCATAGAAATCTTAAAAATATGGTAAAATACTACAAACAAAAGCAGCATTTGTTACCTTTGGTCTCATAACAAGTGTATTCAGTAAATTTTGGAAAACATCATGTTACGACAATAGAACCTGTCTGGAGTGTATGTTGATGTGATTGTTTCTGTATCTCTTTTTGTCTGCACATAAAACTGATTTTGACTTCTGTAGCTTGTGACTTTTCATCTCCTACTATTATATGCCATCACTTACTCAATAATCAGATCAGAGAAGCTTTTACCAGAGTCTACAATGACTATGTTGGTGATGACATCAATCCACAAAATGGCACAAAACATCAGAAAAGGGAACAGATGTGAGAAGTTAGAGTCGGCACAGCCCATTAAAATCGCTCTGCCTTTATTAACTGAAAATGCAGCAATTCAAATGCATCTTAAGTGAAAAATGCACCTTATGTCACACCACACTCTATTTTTCATCACGTAGCTCACTCCTGGGCTTGAGGGGCTAATTTCAGATTGTGTTCGAAACTCCCATGGGGACTCCAGCTGCATATGTTATAGAGGCAGAAATCAAAGGGAAAAAAGGTCTTCTTGTGTTTGTACAGTGGTTCTCTGACAGATTTTCTGATGTCAGAGAAAACAATGACCTGTGTGGGTGATTATATGTGTAAGGGGGAGTAGCTTATTAATCATTATTCCTTCACATTTTAGTTTTTAGTATAATATTAATATGTAAATGTAAACAATGTAACCCCAGCTAACCAAAGCACGGGGATTTGTGAAAAAGAAGGAATACCATATCTCTCATTTACCATGACTATAAGAACCAGCCCAAATACAGGTTTCTGAAAATGAATTTGAGTTCCAAAATAAACTGAATATACTCTGCCTTTATTTTCTCTTAATGTCAAAGATGGTGACATAATCAGAAGAGCCTTTAAAATACTGTAGTTCAAATCCTGACTCTTCTACCTTTTAGCTATGAATCACTTGAAAAAAAATCATAAAAACTCTATGATCATCAATATTAAGTGATATGGGAATGGAGTTTATCACATCTAATTCTTGTGAAAGTCTGACCTAAAATGTCTATCCCAAGAAATGCTAATTTTTCTTCTGTCTTCTTTCTCTTCCTTCCTTCCCTCTCCCCATCTTCCTTTTTTCCCTCTGCCTTTTTCCCCTCTTTGAAGTGAGATGTACATGTAAAATCCATCTTATTCCACAAGCATGTCAGTTGACACACGGAAAAGTACTAAACTTTTCTGTCTTTTTCCTTCACCTATAAAGCTTTTATTTACAAACTTTATCAGTTACATCAAATAAAATACATGTGAAAGTCCCCTCGTGTAAGTAAATATTCAAAAAATAGCTTTCTTTCCTTCATTTGTTAAATTTTCTGTAAACTTTGTGATTTTAGAAAACCATTGAGTTTATATACATTTTACTATTCCTACTTCTTTGACTTATTGAGAGAGAAATTTGGGATGGTACATGACCTTGGGAATGTAAAGGAATATTTAAAAACTCTGTTCAAAAATACTTATTAGGTATGCCCTAATACCCAAGCACTGTTCTCAAAAACTAGAAACATAAGCGTGAACAACATGGACAAAGCCCCTTCTTTATGGAGTAGCATTTTAGAGAGGAAGAGGCAGAAAAACAAAACAAAAGAGATGCAATGAATAAACAAGTTTCTGGCTAAGAACCAATTTAGGTAGTCTAGTGATTTTTGAAAACCATCATAAAAATAGAAAGCTAGAAAGTAACTGATTTAACCTCCTATAAAAATTGCAATGGATTTATTAACCTCTTTCGAAGAACTTTATATCATTATTTTAACCAATCTTTTTTTCTTTCCTGGTTTTCAGCAACAATTCTCAATTTTCAAAAATGTTGATTTCAGTGAAAGCCTTCATTCAACAAATAAATAAATCTACTGCTATTTAGGACTTCTGGTTAGACTCTTAATGTCTAAATGAACCTATTACACACCTGCTAACCTGGGCTAAGTTTCTCTTAGAAACACAATTAATCAAAGATGAGGCTGATTTATCCTAGAAAGGTTAATAAAGTAAGTAATGCTTTCACGTTCTTTCCAGATCCACCAGGAACTTGGGAAATCAATTATTTTAGGAAATCTTGCAACACAGCACAGCCACCCTGTTTTATATCTTTGTTATATTGTTAACTACCCTTAATGTTATTCTCCCTAGTCATTGATTCTCTCCCATGATTTCTTTTCGAAACCCGTTTATTTTAAACTCTGGGGCAATTATTCTTTTTACTTATTTTGTGTTGAATAAATGAATTTTAAATAATCTCCCACTACTTTGAAAATAATTTTCATCAATTTTCCCTTCCTGAATCCTTGATGCTCACCCAAGGAAACCACCTCCCCAGGTAGCCCGTCCTATGGATGTAATTCATTCTTCGCTCCCATATAATTTGAGAGCAGGAAGTTGGAAGTCCAAATCTGTTTCAATTTTTAATGCATCATTCAGAATATTGGTCCTCTACCAAGGGAATCTCACGGGAACTTGCTGTAACCCACACTGTTCTCCATTCTTATTCCCAGAGAAATTCCATCTTTATGATTTGACTTCTTGAAGCTCTTGACAATGTAAACCACTTTCTCCTGAAAATTCTTCCCTTTCTTACATTTCCTGAATTTCCACCATCTTTCTGGTGATGACTGTTTAGGTTGTTTGGTCATTTCCTTTGATTCTGCTCATCCCTTGCGCTATTCATTGGTCCAGGCCAGAGATGTGAGTATGCTTCTCGACTTCTCCATCTTTGTGATCACCAGCTTGAGTTGGTCTTTAAAGTCAGACCGTAGGATGCGTCCAATGTATTTGCATATACATTATGTTTTATTTATTTCTTTTTTAAAGCTCACTTATTCATTTTGGGAGAGAGAGAGAGCATGAGCATGCACATGAGTGGAGGTAGGGCAGAGAGAGAGGGAGAGAGACAATCCCTAGCAGGCTCTACACTATCAGCACAGAGCCCAATGGGGGGCTTGAACTTACAAACCGTGAGATCATGATCCAAGCCAAGATCAAGAGTCGGACACTTGGCTGACTGAGCCACCCAGGTGCCCCATATTATGTTTTATTTCTGTAAGTTTCAGAATCTGATCTAAGCCAAAGTAGATAGTACATCTGTGATCCTTTTGCTTTTTTGTTGTTTAGTCAGTATGCCTAGAGAGGTAGCCATGTGTGCACCTTGGGAAAGATGATCTATTTGTCCCCTAGGAGATCTCACAAGTTGGCCTCACTTTAATTAATAGGCTTTAAGTCAGTGTCTGGTCTTTTTGCCTGCAGGCTCTGACAACTTTGTAGCATGCTCTCATCTCTCACAGACTCAAGTTACTTAAGTTGAACTTAAGTTCAAGACTTGCTTTCTGTAATCAAGATGCCCGCTTCCTTGTTGCATGGTTGTACTGTCACAAAAACTGGAACACATGATTCAACAGTAGCAGTGCATTTGCTCTGTGAATAAAGTGTAATGTGGGATCTCACTAGAATTAGAAAGTCAAATTTTAGGCATAGTGTCAGAGGCACGAGCTAACATACCTTCATTCATTTATCTTCACACTGGGTCAGCTTTATCCATGGAAGTTGAATGATCCAAATCCATGGGCTAAGATTCCTTCTTTTCCAGGACACTATGAAAATGCCAAAATTGGCTGTTCTGACACTTCTTTATCTTTTGTCTACAGCATTTCTCCAGGTTATGGCTGTCACCCCCATTCTGACAGGCTCCTTTGTTTAGCCACATTAATACATTAGATTGGCCTGAGGTTTATTCTGCTTCCTAAGGTGATCTGCATAGGTTTTCTTTGATCCAAGCTAGATAAGAGGAACTTACATACCTCTTAATCCTAAATTCTTTTGAATTCCTTGGTGTTATTCTCATGCAATACAAAGAAAATAGTTCCTTACCTTTGACAAAATGATTTTCATTTCTTTTTCTATTTTATTTTATCCTAATGATAACTGAGCTCCTTGGTCTAGTGGTAGATAGGTACTTTCTTATTTTACAAATGAGCAAATAAAGACATCAGGATAAAACTGAAAATTGAACTTCTGGCTACCATGTCTAAAGCAGAGGATTCTGGCCAACTTTGGCTATTTTCATTCATTAAACATGATTACAAACACATTCCCACTGAGTTTAATGCCACCTAGACATATATCTATACATATCTATATATAGATAGATAGATAGATAGATATAAATATCTCTATATCTATCTATAGATATAAACTATCCATAGATATAAACCAGATATAAATATATATGGGTAGATATAGATAGTTATATATGTCAGAATATTTATATCCATGATAATTGGCCTATTTTATTTCCTCAAAACATTTTTTCACATTTAAATTAACTTCGATAGAGACAGAAAGAGCGTATGAAGGCCGATGAGTAAAGCATTGTTATTGTCAGGAGCATCAATTCTAATCCTTCTTCTACTAAGAATTGTGGATGTAAAGTTGTACTTGTTATTTTCTTCCTTCTTTTTCTTTTTTTCTCATCCATAGTGGAATATTAATCTTCAGATATTATGGACCTAGTTTTCTGATAGCCATTTATTCTCTTTTCCTCTCACTTTTTTGACTAACATAACCAATTAGTCTGGTTATGACTAGAGTAGATAGGTATATTCTTCCTTTTGTCCCCTATAATAAGATTAATGGAATATCTTTATTCTATACACTGATAAAATTTGTGGGCATACTTTCTGTATTAGTCAGAAACACATTACTAAGCATAGAAAAATTGCACATATGTGTTTTATAAGTATAAAAGAGTACATATTTTATATATAAATATAACTTCTTATTGATCAAAGCCTTATAATTAGATATTCATAAATGAGATATCCTATAATGGTTAGTGTATATTAGCATCAACAGATTACAGTGTATACATACATAAAATTCAGCTCAGTTTAAAAGCTCCTTCTTAAGAAGGAGCGATGGGAAGTTTGTGCTCACATTATGGTGTGCTGGGATGGGTAATAGGGCTGGGTTTAGGGGTAAGTACAAACATGTTATTAACACATATAACCACGATGCAACCTAAACTGACAAAAGTCATATAGATACTGCATAGGGTAATTAAAATGAGACCATTAAGTAGAAATCTGAACAAAAATGGAGAATTCTAACCTCAGATACATAATTATTCTTGACTTTTGTATGGACCACCTTCAAAACAATTTGAGCAGTTCAATGGCTTTATCAGCAGAGAAGATTGGATCCTCAGGGATTACATCATTATTTAGCAAAAGTTTCTAAGGTAACAGGAGAGAAATTTTACTTTATTCAGTTTTTTTAATTGACGTAATATAGCATTGACAAGTTTCTTTTTATGTATTTGTGTATCAACTTCCAACTTTTGAGAATCTTAAAAGATAATTACGTTTTCATTAACAATGTCATCGAAAAAGAATAAAGCACTTGGGAATAAATTTAATAAATGAAGTGCAAAACGTATACTCTGGAAACTGTAAAACATTGTTGAAAGAAATTAAAGAAGATTTAAATAAATGGGAGGGGTACCTGGGTGGCTCAGGACGTTAAGCGTCTGACTTCAGCTCAGGTCATGATCTCATAGCTCGTGGGTTGAATACCCATGTTGGGCTCAGAGCCTGGAGCCTGCTTCAGATTCTGTGACTCCAGCTCTCTCTATACCCCTCCCCTGCTCACTCTCTGTCTGTCTCTCAAAAATAAAAAAAAAATTAAACAAACAAATAAGAAAGCATCCCATGTTCATAAATCAGAAGATATCACATTCTTAAAATGACAATACTCTCTGAACTGACGTATAGATTCGATGAAATTGCTATTAGAATCCTAGGTATTTCCTTTTTGAAATTGAAAAGTTGATTCTGAAATTCATATGCATTTGCAAAGGACTCAGAATAGCCAAAACAATGTTGAAAAAGAAGAATAAAGTAAGAAGAGTCATATTCTCTGATTCCAAAACTACTACAAAGCAATAATAATCAAGGCAGTGTGGTAATAGTAGAAAGAGTAATATATAACTCAATGAAAAGGAATTGAGAGTCAAGAAATAAGTCCATAAATATATCTTTGGTCAACTGACATTTGACAAGGGTGCCAAGACCTTCCAATGGGGAAAGAATTGTCTTTTCAATAAACCACGTAGAGGCAAGTGGATTGTCACTTGCAAAAGAATGAAGTTGAACCTTTACTTCATTGCATATTCAAAAAACTAAATCAAAATGGATTAAAGACCTAAATATGAAAGCTAGATTATAAAACTTTCACAAGAAAACATTTGGCTAAATATTCATGACATCGAAAAAGCATTCTTAGATATGACAGTAAAGGCATAAGTAACAAAAGAGGAATAGATTAAATTAGACTTCATCAAAATTAAAAACTTTTGTGCTTCACAAAATACCATGAAGAATCCACAGACAGGGAGACAAATCGCAACTGATATATATGATAAGGGATTTGCATCAATGATACATAAAGAACCCTTAAAATGTAATAATAAAACATAAATAACCCAATTAAGAATGGGCAAAGGATCCGAAGCGATATTTCTCCAAGGAAATTATACAAGTGGCCAATAAGCACATGAAAAGATTCTCAACACCATTAGTTATCAGGGAAGTACAAATCAAAACCGCATGATATCACTTCACACCTGCTAGGATGGCCAGAATAAAAAATTCAGGAAAAAAGTGTTAGTGAGGATATGGAGAGAATGGGATTCTCATATGCTGCTGGTGGGAATGTAAAATGGGGCAGTAGCCGTGGAAAACAGTCTGGCAGTTCTTCAAATGATTAAACACAGATTCACCATATGACCAGTAATTCCACTCCTAGGTATTTACTCAAGAGAAATGAAAATGTATGTCCACAGAAAACCTTGAATCTGAAAGTTTATGGCAGCATTATTCACAATAGCTGAAAGGTGGAAACAAACCAAATATCCACCAACAGACAAATGGATAAACAAAATATGGTGTTTACATACCGTGGGCTTTTACTTGGTCATACAAAGAAATGAAGTGCTGATACATGTTACAACATGGATGAACCTCGAAAATATGCCAACTGAAAGAAGTCACAAAATACCACATATATGATCCAATTCATATGAAAATCCAGACTAGGAAATCGATAGTGATAGAAAGGATATTAGTAGTTTCATGGGACTAGAGGGGGGTGAGGTGAGAGGATCGAATGGTGATGGCTAAAGGTTACAGGGCTTCTTTTTTAAGAGGATGAAAACATTCTAAAATTGACTGTGGTGATGTTTGCACATATCTGTGAATGTACTAAAAACCATTGGATTTTACACGTCAAATGAGTGAATTGTATGATGGAGTACATTTCAATGAACTATTAGAAAATATAATTACTTTTCAGATGGCTAAGAATGGCTAGAAGATTCATTATGATTGAATATAAAATATATTCAGCTTTTTAAAAGCAAATATAAAACTAATTATAATTATATTGACTTGTTTGCTTTAGAAAGATTTATTACTCATTTATTATCTGCAGATTGAAGGTTAGGCTATTTAAAACCATTGAGCAAAATCCTAAAAAGCTTCATTTTCAAAATTGAAAGGATTCACTTTTCTTTAATTTTGTAGTACAAATGTGATGATTTCCACATCTGTTCCCATCTATACTTGAAGAGAACTTGGTTATGAGAAACTCCTACGTGAAATTCTGTAATGATTCTTAGTTGTGCCCAGGATAAAGACCAACTTCTGAACTGTTGCTCATCTAGGAATTGACATAGATATCTCTTGTTCTCTGTACACAAACTGGGTTTAAGTGCCCCTCCTAGATGCTGCTACAGGGACATCATACTTACCACACTGAATTATTTTCATAAAATTTACCTTTTTTACATTTGGTGATTTTTTGTTTTATTATTTTATTCTCAGCATGTATCACGCCTATCACAAAATATGTGCTTCATCAATGCTTGTGAATGAAGGAATAATTGTTGCAAAAGGCAACTTATCAGGTGGCTGGATAAAAATATGAAGATGCTAATTGATCAATGCATCACCAATTAAATTTATTCTAGGCATGACATTAAAAACTGTGTCTTCTCTACATTTCTTACTACATTTCTACCTCGAAGAAAAATAAAATACATGCCTCATTCAACAAAATAGTCTTTTTTCAGTGGTTTGATGGATGATGAAGAAAAAGAAATCCAGTCTACAAACCCTGACTGCCAACCATCAACTGTATGGAGAACAATACTATTTCTAATCTCTCACAATGCAAAACATAAGTGAAGTTTTCCAGTCTTGACTTTGCGAACTCCTCTAAAAAGTATACTTCATCTTTTTATCCCTGTGTTTACTCTAGGGCCCGGTCTCTAATGGGGCTTGGTTGGTGGTGGGAGGGAATGAATGATAGAAAGTGAAAGTGAAATGAAAGATCTAGATTGTCTTATGAATTCAGTTACAATTTCCAATTTGGTGCTTTGTAAAATGGTGACTCTGAATTTTATTGGGGAAGAATTCTGATTGTATTGATTAAGCAATTCAGTTGACTGCTGTATTTGCATCAGAATATCAAAATATGTGATATTATCATGATAACTTGGCCAAAATCTTAGTCCCTAGTTTTTGTAGATATTAGTGATAATTCATCTTTCTAATGCAAACCTCAGAAATGATTTTAATTAACATGGGAATTTTATGCAACTCTCTTTATCATTCGGTCCTCTTTTTCTGTGCACCAAATTACTTTATGGTTCATATATATTCTTGTATAGTTAATTTCATTATTCTAGCTTTATTGTTTACATCAATGACTTACATTACTTTGATACCCAAATTATATTATTATTATTATTTTGCTATTTTGCACCATTAAAGCCAAAAGGGAGCATTTAAACAAATGGTCATTTTAATGATACCTACATACTAGCTTCAAATGTAGTGATTACTCTTCAGAAAATGGAAGACGAGATCATATTTCAGCAATCTTAGGCTTTTAAAATAGCAATTGGATTTCATGAAGAAGGGTGCATTTGACATTTTTTTTTTCTATTTCTGGCTTTTAGCCTCCTCATAGCAGTTTTTATTCTTTATTGCTTCTCCATCTGACTCAGGAAGTTGGGAGAAATGTATGGAATTTAAATATTATTTGAGTTTTTTTTTTCTCCAAGCTTCAGAAGATCCTTGCTATGGTTTCTGGGTGACTAAGTCCGTGTTATCTCCTAAAAAAGATTTATCTTCCTTGTCACTCAGTTTCACTACTACCTGTATGTTTCCTTGTCAACAGTCCTCCTCCTCATCTCTCTCAAGATGACTTTTCCTTTGTAGATCTGTATATACGCTAAAGGACTTGGAAGAAAAGATCGGAAAAAAATAATACAGTTAAATATAAAACATAATATAAAATATTATTGCACAAAGCTTTTAGAAGAAAAAAAAAAGAGAAAATCTTTATGATCTATGCCTAGATAAAGAATTCATAGAATTACCATAAAACATAAAGTTGAAAAGTTGGACTTAATCAATTATTTAAAAATTTTGCTCTGCAGAAAACCCAAAGGATTAAGAGGATGAAAAGATGAGAGAAATTATTTGCAAAACACATATCTGGCAAAAGACTAGTGTCTAGATAATAATAATTTTAAAAAAACCTCTCAAACTCAACATTAACAAATACACATATAAATAGTCTAAATAGAAAATGTACAAAAGACGAACAGAAATTTCATCAAGATATCATACAGATGGCAAATAAGCACAAGAAAAGGTGTTCAATAGCACTGGCCATCAAGGAAGTGCAAATTAAAACCACAGTGAGATATCATTACACAGTGGATCAAATAAAAATTGGTGACAACACCAAATGCTAGCAAAAATACAGAGGAATTGACTCACTCATACATTGTTGGTGAGTACGTAAAGCGGTACACCAACACTGGGACACAGGTTAGCTGTCATTTTTATAAAATACGGCATGCAACTACCATACTGCCCAACTCTTACAGTCCTGGTCACAGAAAAACCTGTATATGAACGTTTATTGCAGCTTAATTTGTAATGACCAAAGACGGGAAACAATAAAAAAAATCCTTCAATGGGTCTAATGTTCACTTACACTACATTTATATCATGGCATAGGACTCTGCAATATATAATGAACAAACTGTTGATAGATGTAACGACTTGGATGGATCTTCAGAGAGTTATAGTGAGTGAAAAACACTAATCCCCAATGTTACATACTGTATGATTCTACTTATATAGCAACCTTAAAATGACACAATTATAAAAATATAGGACAAACTAGTGGTTTTTCAGGAATTTGCGACTGGGGAGTATTAAGAGATGCATGTGGGTTAAAGGGAGGGCAGTATCAGGGATACTTGTGGCAATAGAAGTGTTCTGTATCTTGACTATTGTATAGAACTCAGTACACACACAAGCCCACCCACACAAGTATAAGGAAAACTGCAGAAATCTGAATAAGATAGGTGGATTCTATGTCAATATTCTGCAATGTTGTACTCTGGTTTCGGAAGATGTTTCCATTGGGGGAAAGATGGGTAAATGGTGCGTGAGATGCCCCTGTATTATTTCTTCCACTGCATATGAATTTATAATGAGGTAAAAATTTAAAAAAACTTAATTAAAAAACAGAAGAAATAACCATTCACTTAACATTTTATAATGCCTTTATTTCTCCTACATTTCTACTTTCCTGCTTGTTTGGTACTTCTAACTTTAGAAAGGTGATATAACATAGTCCAGTATTTTAGAGATAGATAGGACATTTCCATCGAGAAGTCTCAGATATCAGCAGATGAGGTCTAAACAAGTGAAATGCCCAATTTGCAGTCACTCAATAGCAGCAGTGAAAAGATATCAGTTTCCTGCCTTCCTTCAGACCACCAGGGCATTTTACATTATGAATGCTGAAGCAACATGTTGTTATTTCATGGGAATAAATTAAACCTCTAAGTATATTGATGCCCTGAAAGGAAGTCAATGCAGATAACCTCTTATTCCCAGAGTGGGAAACACTGGCTTGTTATCTGCAGGCTCAGGAAAAGAAAATCTTTATGAAAAAACGTATTAGGTAAAAGAATTAGACCTAAGGGGAACCATAAAAAAACAGATCAATTAGAATTAATTAAAAGTGTGGATTAAAGAAAATTCTTTAAAGTAATAAAATTTTGGTCCAATTATGATCCAAGCCTAGAGGAATTTGCTAATGTTGGGAAAGAGAAATATTAAGTGTTAAATAGCTAAAGAAATCCAGAATGGCTGAGGTCTAGTGTGTATGAGAAAATGATGCTGGTCCCATAAAGTGGGGCCACTTTATGAAGGTCATACTATGGAAACTTTACTTAATCACAAGAAAAATAGCTCTGCAAGATAGTGAACAGAGGAGAGAAATGAGCATATTTGCCTTTCAGAAACACCTTGTTGTCTCTCCACACAACCTCATGTTTGATTCAATGAGTAGCTCTTCTAGAGCTGTCTTAACAATACTGTATAAATATATTTCAATAGGTAAAAACAATGAATGAAGAAAATTTTTTGAATGGGTTCAAATAGCTCTGCTATTTTAAATAGCTCTAGAAAAAGTCTTCCATGATGCTCTGGTAGTTAAAAAACAAGCAAGTCATTAAATTATAGGTATAGTATAAATTCGCTTTTTGATAAAAACAATAAAAAACCATAACCTATACATATATTTACATATTTATTTATATTATAAATTTATATTAATATATTATTATATGTATATATTTTAATATATATTAATATATTTGCAAAGGCAAGAAAAAACATGTAAAACAACAAATTAATAGCAGTGATTCCATTAGAAGATTAGGAATCAAGGAGAGACAGCAAATTTTAGTTGAACGAAAGCAATATTTTTTGAGTGGTTGAATATGTTTTACCTGTGAAATTCAAATGGTGGATATACATGAACTGAGTGAAACCAGTAGAGATGCTTCAGAGCATCACTGTCTAATAGAAATGTACTGCAAATTACAAATGTGAGTCACAGATGTATTTTTAATACTTTCTAGTAGCTACATTAAAAAGTAAAAAGAAGCATGAAACTATTTTAGTTCATATATTTTATCCCAATGCATCCAAAATACTATCATTTCAACACGTAACCAATGTAAATATTAATGAGATATTTTACATTGTTCTCATATTAAGTCTTTGAAATCCAGTGTGTATTTTATACTCATAGACCCATTTCAGGTGCTTAGTCGCCTTACATCAATAGTAGCTACCATATTGGACAGTGCAGCTCTAGAGGAAACTGATGGTTTTGCTCCTGGTAAATTTCACTGGCAGAGACAACGTCACTCTTTGTCAACTCACTGGGAGCATGACCATATTTGGCCCTGGTCTCATGATCTCAATCTTGGGTCACCTTCATATTTTCCAGCTCTATCATTTTTCAGTTGGGAAGGTTTAATTTTATTTTATACATTTTTATTGTTGCTAATGTGTATATAGCATTATCACAAAATCTACAGTAGAAGTGAAAATGACAAAGTGTATTTTTTAGAAAATGGTAAGAAACCAGTATATATATTTTTTTAATCCGTAAACAAAATTTTGTTGGGAGAAAAGAGTAATATATTCCAAATTTTGGCTGTGGAAAGTTTGAACAACTACAAAAATTTTCTACTGAAGGAGAGGGCAAAGAAGAAAAAATTCCACAAAAATAAAAATTCATTACCCAAAACATTTAGAACCTGATATCTCATCTGAATATCTAGATGAAGAGTTTTTCTTTAAGCTCCAACTCGACCACTTAATAGCAGGGTAAATCTGAATAACTGCCATAAACCCTTAAGTGCCCTTAACCTTTGTTTTTCCAGTGACCTATGGAGAACTTATTTAATAATGTTCCATTTTTTAAAAAGTCATGCGATAACACTATATAAACAAAGTTCATTGTAATTTATTGTGAAATAATTAAGATAATATATTTGAAGTTGAATTTAAAGAGACTTCCAGAGATTAACTTTTAAATGTAAATTACTGGGAGGTCTGAACTTTGGAAAATATAAGGCAAGGGAAAAAATGTAATAAGTTAAACAGAAGAAATAATTTTCAAAATGGTGAAATATATTCATAAATTTGGCTTTTTAAAAATTTGAGTCATTGTAAACATATTGACAGAGACACACGGATGGTTTTTGCTCAGTTGATTTTTAGGGATACAGTCTGAACTGTATAAATTGTTCTGCAAACACATGTACAAAAACTAAGAATGGGCAAAAGTCATGGAACTGGACAATCATTCGCTCAACTAAATCCCAGAATTAGTAAGGATTAGTGAATATTAGAAGAGTGCATCTTTATATCACTGGTTATCCATATTCCTTCTACACTGGCTGGAAAATTGACTGCTTCTTGGAGAATGATATGGCAAGTTTCTTTCTTTATACCCTAACAGTTACCCAAGGTATTTGTTAGGATTTGTGTATTTGATTACTAAGTTATGTCCGTATCACTAAAGTTGCTATCTGGGTCAAGGCAAGAAAGTGGGTATGCTTTTGCAGTAGTTTAATTGACAGCCAATAAATAAAATATCTAATTTAAGAAAATTTGATATACAAATACCCAACTTATGAAACAGTTACATTTTAGAGCATGATTATCACTTTGAAAAATAATTCATCACTTTACAAAATATTTCACTGCCATGTTTTCTTTTTTTACGTAACCAGTTCCCTACTGCAGTTAATACAGAATTATTAACACAGATATTTTCAGGAAAACATCTATCACAAATAAAGAGGTCCATCTTCATAGCATTTTTTTCTTGGAAATGGGTTTTCCAAAATACATGATAAGTGAAGTGCTGTGAGTATAACCTAGTTCTATTAGAGTTAACTGAATTTTCTAGACACTCTTCCACTTAACCCTGGCTGTGAATAAATAAGTGAAGGTAAGCAACTAATAGCAAGGTCAACAGGACACAAAACATAAGAAACATTATTTATACAAGGTATGATATGAAACCTCTCTTTTGTGTTTAGGAGTTTATGTTCATAGAAATATGAATGGAAATGAAAAGAAAACCCCAAATTACTCATTTAGAGACTTCAAAAACTATCCTTCTATTTGAAATCCTGCTGTTTTATGTTTTCTCATTCTTTCCCTACTGTTCATCTTCATTAATGCTACCTAACATCACTGCATATTCAGAATAATGTTCACTTCTAGGACATATTGTACTAACAGTATTCAATATTTTGTTTAAACTCATAGATGCATCATCTGTCAGTGACATCTGACAGAGGGTTGTTAAAAACCATCATTTTCGGAACACTGCAAAGTGTGGTGTTACTGGCTCCAAGTAAGTCCCTCTGTTGTCACCATGTTTACCTTTAAAACATCAGCACCCTAACCCTTGATATAAATAAACTCCTGGGAAAATTTTGCTTTGTTTTGTTTTTATTGTTGTTGGTGTCATTTGGAGAAACAGAGGACATTTGAAATTAAATTCTGGTAAAGTATGTATAATGGTGATGTATACGATTTTTACTTTGGAAGAAACAACATTAACAACAGAAGCAGAACAGAATCATTGGAACATACTCCAAATACTGAGAACAGGTCTATGTTTCTCTACAGAATATATGTCTGTCTGACTTAGAACAGTTTGGGTGTTTCACTATCCCCAGGGCTTATTGTGAGTTCTAACACACTCGTTCTAACATAAATGAATGTGCTTGAGGCAATGAGAACATTCATTAGCCTTTTTGTGCTTCTCCAAACCTACCAGGCCCATTCCTGTATCTCTCGGACAAAACCAGATTTGGGAAAGAGCAGTAAACTCAGTGCCTCCGGGTTGTGGCTTATTTGGAAACTAAAATCTAATATTCCAAGTTGAATTCTGATGTCCCATACCTAATATGTTTTTTTAAACCTACTAACTTCTATAATATAATTGAGTCTAATGAATCCAATATATTTTTAATTATATGCATTCCTCTTACTTTACGAGAGGAACACATTTATGGAGTAAACTCCACACTCATTCTCTCTCAAAATGCACCATTTCAGAAGCAGCAATCAATAGTAAGCCCGATAGGTGCACATTTTTTGCTTGGTCTGTTTATGTTCTGAGAGGCAGTACATGTAGTGGTTAAGGGCTTGGCCCTGAAGGACCCGCCATAGCTCCATCACTAACTGTGAACCTTCGTTAGTGCTTGTCTCAGTTTCTTCAAATATAAAGTGGGCTAAGAACAGTAGCTACTTCACACCATTGTTGTAAGTAGTACATATGTGTAAATACACGTGTTGCATATAGAACGGTGGCTGGCATTGTTATTGCTGTTATTCCTTATTTTTGATGTATGGTAATCAGAAACTGGGGTGTTTTTTCAAAAATTTTTTCATGTTTATTTATTACTGAGAAACAGAGAGACAGAGCATGAACAGAGGGGAGGGGTGGAGAGGGGAGGAGGTACAGAATCTGAAACAGGTGCCAGGCTCCGAGCTGTCAGCACAGAGCCTGACACGGGGCTTGAACTCACAAACCGCGAGATTATGACCTGAGCTGAAGTCGGACGCTTAACCGACTTAGCCACCCAGCCGCCCCCAGACACTGGGTTTTGTAATTGTATGCAGTTTTGGGTCAATGTTAAATTATGTACCATTTGTCTAGTCTGTGGAGGTAATTTCTGAAGTAAAATGAACTCATCATTTTTCTATTTGAAATAAATGCTTACTGCATGTGGTGAAGGAACTTCTATTTCTATGGTGGCTTATATAGACACAAGTTACATAATTTAAACTTTAAGAAGTTGCCAGTGCCTTTTCATATCAGGTGAAAACATTTTCTTTTTAATGGTTCAGTGAATGAATATAAGATAAATTACTTTGAAAACAACAGAAGAAACAAGTAATTAAGAATGTTGTTCCTATGGGGAAAACTTTATATCTACTGCTAAAATTAATAATGATTTTTGGAAATCTTAATTTTAAAGAAATATGTACCAGTCACTGGAGGAAAGAAGAGGAAACCATTAGGTTTCCGTATTTTTCTTGAATTGGCAATAATATTGCACTGATTGAAATAGAATTTAACTTTGCTTAGATTTAGAGTTTAGAATGAATTTATGGATCCTATGAGAATGTAACATCTTGCTTTGTTTAAGGAGCATTACCTATTCTAATTTATTGTTATTCTTTTGTAGCACTGAGAACTTTTGCCACATTTTGAAATTCTATTATTCATAAAGCCTCATATTTATACTGACTAGCAACTGAACCTGAAAAAGGGCATTTAAAAAAACCTGAAATAAAACTTTCTTCATGACAAAATCTCATTAAAAATCATCAATCACCAATATTTATTAAGACAAACATTTATTTTACTTACTGAAATGAAAAAGTGGGCATCCTAAAACTCCAAAGTACACCTGCTTTTCATTTTAGGAGGGGGTTTGATCACGACTCCATGAAAAGAAGGCTTGCTTGCTTTAATCTGTGCTGTATTTACATGTTCAGAAATAATTTGGTAATATTTGTGTTTTAAAGCCAAACGGGCTGCCCGAAAAGTCCTTGATGTGTAACCATCTCTAGAGATCCCCCCAAATTATGAAAAGCTCTAATATTTCAGCTGCATTGTTTTTCTGCATATAAAAATACCTACTATAGGAGTCAACTACCACATGAAATAAGTTGCATTTGTTTTAGTTGAAAAAGAGAGCTAAAAATTTCCTGTGGATTATTGCAATAGTACAAGAATACAAGGTGCGTTTATTTATTAACCAAAAAAAAAAAAAAAAAAAAAAAAAACCAAACAAACAAAAAAAAAAAAGGTAAAACAAATTGTGAAAGCAAAAGCTGGCTACGAAACCAGGGTTTTTGATAGCCTTTGCCTTATTTAAACAGGTTACACGTTAATATGCGACAGTTGATAAATGCTATGAGGTGTAAGTTAGCATTTGCTAATTTACTTTAAACATCTCCCCCTACCCAGGGCACTAAGGAAAATATGTATATGTATGATCAACGCTCCCTCCTTCAAGTATCACAATCTTGTGGTCACATAATCTTCGTGGGTGGCTGTGTCCGTGAGGTTTCCATCGTAGTCTATACTGGAGTCCTCTTCCTTTGCGTGCTTCTCCTTTGGTATTATTGGAACAGTGTCCTCCACCACCACCTTCTCCGACTTGAAGGAACACACTCTCTTGCCCACCTGTAAACCCAGGGTGTCTGTGTTCCTTTCTCGATGGTCTACTAAGATACACTGTTCACTGAGACCAGGGATGTTCAAGTCACCTCGCGAAGCTAACCCTCGGGATTCCAGTTGAATGTTTCTCTCCAGTGGTCTTTCGGCCTGCTGACGAGCAACTTCTTCTGAAACAGAGAAGATTTGGTTTGCATTTTGCTCAGCAGCGTTTTGTTTCGACCGTCTGTGAAATAACCCGAAGTTTTTGATATCGGTCACAAAGTTCACTTTTCTCTGCTTCTCTCTTGGGGGCTCTTGCACCACTAGGGCGGAGCCATTGCTGATGTGTCTTTCGGAGGCAATCGCTGCCGATCGCGGGTGAATCAGGGTGGTTAAATCGAAAAGGCTGAAGTTCTTTTTCTTGTCTTTGCTACTGCCTTCGTTGTCACTCTTTTCATCCGAGTCCGCAGAGTTGGAGGACTCCTTTGTGGCCTGAGCCGACTGGACGGTAGAGAGCTTGCTTCCTCTTAGTAACCCCAGGACTTCAAAGCGGAAACTAGAAATGTCTTGCTTTAGTTCCTAAGTGAAATGTGAAATGAAGAAATTTAGTTTGTGACTTAAACAAACATGAGGGCTCATGGTGAGCACATTTCATATATGGCTCTGATGTGTTTTCACTCATTTTTTTTAAAGTTTACTTATTTATTTTTGAGAGAGAGAGAGAGAAAGAATGAGCAGGGAAAGGACAGAGAGAGAGAGGGAGAGCGAGAATCCCAAGCAAGCTCCGTGGTGTCAGAGCAGAGCCCAGCAAGGGGCTCAATTCCATGAACCCTGTGAGATCACCACCTGAGCTGAAATCAAGAGTCCCAGGCCTAACCAACTGAGCTATCCAGGCACTCCTACTCGTTTTTAAGAGCCAGGATTCCATTTTTGCTGTGGTTCTGTTGAGAACTGCCTGTTCTGTCCCTGGCACTGGAGTCATTTTGATGCCTGCTAATTTCCCTGTTGGCAGTTATGTAGTAACAAGGAGACCTCCTGGGGTTGATGCAAAAGGAAACAAGAGTATATCGGATTTGTGGGACTATAGTTTCAAATGCTTCCTTTCTAAAATATTCACCTGCCTTCAGGTCACCTCTCATTCTCTCAGGGATGCATTTTTTTTTTTCAACGTTTATTTATTTTTGGGACAGAGAGAGACAGAGCATGAACGGGGGAGGGGCAGAGAGAGAGGGAGACACAGAATCGGAAACAGGCTCCAGGCTCTGAGCCATCAGCCCAGAGCCTGACGCGGGGCTCGAACTCACGGACCGCGAGATCGTGACCTGGCTGAAGTCGGACGCTTAACTGACTGCGCCACCCAGGCGCCCCTCAGGGATGCATTTTTAAAAGGGTTCTCATGTTAGCATATCTTTCTGTCCAAAGGGATATCTAAAACACAATAATTAAAGTGGTGTCTACTGTTCCAAGAGTTGGCAGTTACCTTCAATTGTTTACTACCTTGGGGTTGCATTTACCTCAGCACCTGGGGCAGCTACTAAATCTTGAGAATTGCTTCAGATCAGACAGCATTTCTCAGATGCATCCTCTACTCTTATCTTTTTGGACACTGAATTCTCAGTCCTACTCTTTTTGGATAACTGAGTTCTCAGTCCTAACCTGATGGTGGTCTTCCTGGTGGCTTCGTGCCTCCAACCTATCTCCTAAAGCACCAGGAATCATTTAACTACAAAGTGTGGATGTTATGACTGTGAAGAACATTTGGGATCCTTTCAATCTGTGTTTTGTGTTTTGCAATTCATCTGTCTTCTTACCTAGCCAGCTGTTCATCTTTATTCTCTTGTCAAACCTGCCATTCTCAGTTAAAGGATCTTCTTCAGGGTTTTTTTATTTGTTTTTGCCTATAAGACCCTATTGACTTCACTCATTCTTTCAAAACCTCTAAGAACTCAGGCAGAATAACAAAAACATTTTATACATGTGACTTGAGCATATATATTTCATGTATTCTACCTATCTCCTCTGATGGAATAAAAAAAACACAAAAAACCTCAGGGAGAAAGACTAAGTTTGTAAGTTACAATTAAGCAGAAACCTTCAATTTCCTGCCACCAAAGCTGTGCATAGGACAGAGAAGGTTTTTGTTGTTGTTTTTAACATGTTGGTTACTACATGTTTCAGGCTTAGAAATCAGACTGGAATTTCCAAAACTAAAGCTCACTCATTTGAATGTTGCTAGGATCAGCAAGTTAAAATGCCACAAGGCACTAGGATTTTCTCTGTCTCCAAGTCCCCTCCACATTTCAGATTTAATGTGCTTTAAATTTTTTTTAATGCTTATTTATTTTTGAGAGAGGGAGACACATAGTGCGAGCAGGGGAGGGGCAGAGAGCGAGGGAGACACAGAATCTGAAGCAGGCTCCAGGCTCCGAGCTGTCAGCACAGAGCCCAAAGGCAGGGCTCGAACCTATAGACCGCAAGATCATGACCTGAGCTGAAGTCAGCTGCTTAACCAACTGAGCCTTCTAGGTGCCCCAGATTTAATGTGCTTTAGAATAATGTATTTTGAAAGGAGATTTCACTGCTTAAAAAAAAAGAAGCCTTGAATTTAAGAGTAAGAAGGCACACAGGCTTGCTGAAACTCACGGCCAAGTTGCCAGTTCTGATAGTAAATGTGCTGCATCTGGTTCCCTGCTCTGCAGAACCTGCCCCCTGGTGATGAGGATGCAAACGGTTACCTTAAAGTTCTCTTCAGTCAGACCTTCTTCAGTTTTGGCATCTCTGATCATTGCGGCAACATACCTCTTCACCAGGTTCCGCATAACCTCCTGAGGCATGTCGAAACAACAGAACTGACATTCAGTGCATAAATAGGAATTCTCTCTTGAGTCCATTCTAAAGATGGGACTGTACTTCATTTTAATGCAAATTTCAAGATAGAATAGAATAACTTACTTGATACTGGTGATGTCTTCTCAAATTATCAGCAGCTCGCCTCTGAAAAGGAAAAAGGCATTTACTTTTCAGTTAGTGTGATATATTACCATTTTGGAAAATAATTGATTGTTCCTTTTTTAAAAAATTAATTTGTTTTGAGAGAAAGAGAGAGAGCAGGGGAGGGGCAGAGAGTGAGGAAGAGAGAGAATCCCAAGCCCTGCACTGTCAGCACAAAGTCCGACGCAGGGCTTGATCTCATGAACCATGAGATCATGACCTGAGCCAAGATGAAGAGTCAGTTGCTTAACCGACTGAGCCACCCAGGCACCCAATTCATTGTTCTTTTAATCGAGAATATATTTTCCCTCACTTCTCCAGAATGAACATTTTACTAGACAATGAACAATAGCTAGGGACTGCTTCACATGAATCAAAAAGAATGAATGACACAAAACAACGAAGTGCAAGGTTATAATCCCTATGGCAGTTAACATATAGACCAAGTCAACAATGATGGGAAGGTTGTTCTTTTAAATATTTTAAATGTTTACTTATTTATTTTTTTTGGGGGGGGGGAGGCAGAGAGAGCTGGAGACACAGGATCTGAGCTGTCAGCACAGAGCCCAACATGGACTGGAACCCATGAACTGTGAGATCATGACCTGAGCCGAAGTCAGATGCTTAACCAACTGAGCCACCCAGGTACCCCGGGAATGTTCTTTTAACAGAAGGTGATAGAAAATTAGATAATCATAGCTGATACTACCCCAGATCACTTGCAATAATTCCAAGAGATACAGATGAGACATATCAAATACAAAATAAATATCAAATAAAAATAAAAATTCAATAGAATAAAAAGCTTACATTATAATAATATATGGAGGTCTTCATAAATATCAACATAGCAAGTCTGAGAATTTAGCCATTACATGCAACATATAATCAGAAACAATGTCAGACCACTACACCCCCAACACTAATTTCAATCAAATGTACATTAAGAAGGGACTGCTGCTTTAATTAGACAGTTAGATTTAAGAAAAAGTGGAAGATTCTGTTCAAACATAGGGTTCATAAATTCATCATTTTAAAAAGTAAATATGAGTCCCAGCTATCATTATAACAATATCAGAATGGTTTGGTGATGCAGCTGGGTTTAGCACAGAGCAGTGGTGCTGGAGTGCAGAATGGAGAGAGATGATGCCCAATGACTAAAAAAAAAAAAAAAAAAAGTCCATTATAAATTGAATAAAATAATAAATGACACTAATTGCATATTTGCAGATTTCACAAATATTTTAAAGATACCAGAAAAAAGCTATCAAAATTGTATTTTATGCATGTTGAATAAATATCAATATTTATTATTAAGGAAACCGAACAAACTTATCTAAAATAAAAATATTTGTGTAATAAAGGAATGAATTTGGTAGATTGTAAGAAAGCAAAGACATAACATATCTAGGGTTTAAACAAATCTTTTGATCTTGTTCCTTACTAAATAGTTAATCATAGGCTGATAAAATAGAATTTTATAAAGAGTTAGGAATACATCACTGTGAAACGATATTAGGAAAAAATCAAACAATGCAAAAGAAACTTTTTTTTCTCTTTAGGGGAACAGGAGGAAATGGCATTTTCCCTAGCCAGGAGAATAAATTTGTTTTTCATGATTATTAGTGACTTTTAGGAGCAGTTGAGACAATGTTTAACTTCTTAAAAGCCACTAATTTATTTAAATACCATTCATTTTCAAATGAATCTTAAACAAGTTTTCAATATGATTATGGTATTCCTTAAAGACTGGGAAGTTTGAAATTCACTACGAAATTAGGATATCTTGGAAAAAAACATAGCATGAGAAGGAATTTTATGACAGGGCCACAAGATGGAGGTATATGACTACCACTGAGACATAGTTTAGCTGAAATCCAAGACAAAAAGGACTTCTATAAGGAAAGGAGCCAGATCTCCTTAAGTTTACCTCAAGTGGTCACAAATACTAAAGCAAGATATACGCCAAGTTCTTTAACACTCTCACTATAGATATTGTACAGGAGATCTGCATTCCATGATTTTAGTAGATAGAAACTCTGAATTTAGTATAGAATTTAGTCAACTCAATTTTGATTATTTTGAGTTTCTATTGTATTTTGCTATTCTGTTTTGGTCAAAAAAGTCAATAAAAAGTAGGCAGCAGATGGCAATCTGAAGTCATGATTTAACTTTAAATTTCCTTAATGAAAAATTAAAGAGTGACAGAATCAGAAAATTATGAGTAATAAGAGAAAGTGATCACAATGCATCGTAGTATTCAAAAGAGTACAAACTGTCTTTTCTTCAACAGAACCTAATTCATAAACAGATCTCAAAATTTTAATACAAATATAAGATCAAATATTACACTTCATTTATTTATTTATTTATTTTTTGTGAGAGATCAAGCTCACCGCACATGTGGGGAAGAGAGGCAGACGGAAGGAGAGAATCTTAAGCTCAGTGCAGAGCCTAATGCAAGACTTGATTCCATGACCCTGGGATCAAAGGTTACACTTTAAAAACTAATTCCGGGGGCGCCTGGGTGGCACAGTCGGTTGAGCGTCCGACTTCGGCCAGGTCACGATCTTGCGGTCCGTGAGTTCGAGCCCCGCATCGGGCTCTGGGCTGATGGCTCAGAGCCTGGAGCCTGTTTCCGATTCTGTGTCTCCCTCTCTCTCTGCCCCTCCCCCGTTCATGCTCTGTCTCTCTCTGTCCCAAAAATAAATAAACGTTGAAAAAAAAATTTTTTTTTAAAATAAAAACTAATTCCAGGTTTATTTTTTTTTAGGGAAAAGGTTTTTAAAAAGCAAAATAGTCTCGCAGAAAGAGAGTACATAGAAAAAGTTTTCTATGATGAATTTTAGGAACTATTCAATATCCATAGCCCATATCTGTATAAGTTAAAACAGTTAATTTTTTCTGCTCCACTTTTCTTCAACACCTACGTTGTAATACAAGTCAGTTGAACTTCAGTATCCTAGGAAAATAAGAATGGATGAAGCTAAACATCTTCTGAATAGCGAAACAAATGAATGCAATACATTCGCCAGTGATGACCACTACATAATGCAGCTCAGATCTCTCTCATGTCTGTCTGTCTGTCTATCTATCTATCTATCTATTTACTTACTTTAAAATGTTTATTTATTTTTGAGAGAGAGAGAGAGAGCACGAGAGGGGCAGAGAGAGAAGAGACAGAGAATCCCAAGCAGGCTCTGTCCTGGTAGCACAGAGTCGGATGCAGAGCTGGAACTCACGAACCATGAGGTTGTGACCTGAGCTGAAATCAAGAGTTGGATTAACTGACTGAGCCACACAGGCACCCCTCTCATGTCTATTTAATCTCTCCTTTTCTGGCTAGCACCACAGACATTGTAGACTATCACTATTATGCCTCCCTGTTTCTACTTTCTTACTTTCTGGCAGCCGGTGGAGTATCACTTTAAGAACATGTACTCAGGGATCACACTTGGGTTTAAAGGTGACTGAACCTAAATAAGGAATTTATCTCTGAGGTCCTCTCCCATCCCCATATTTTTATTCTCTAAGGTAAAGATAAACTCACTGGATGGTTTTGAAGATTAAATTAGATAAGAGATTTAAGACATCTATCACTGACTAATGTTAAATAGTTCCCATCCTTTTTCCATTTTTTCCCCTTTCAAATTAATAACATGATTTAACACAGTTTTTAAAAAATATTCTTGATTCACAAAACTTGTGGATAATTTGACACATATCAGGATTACCCCAGAGGAAGTAAAAGAGGATGTAATTGTTTCTTTTTGTGTGATTTGCATGACATTTCATGCTTGAGGAGTATTTTATTTAGGTAAAGAGTTGAATGCTTTTAACCTAGGCAATAGAGGTTTGAAAGTAAGAAATTTGCATTTAAGTAATAGGGTGAGGAGATAGTTTTAGTAAATATGGATAGATGTGACACAAGTTCTGTATGCAGTAATTTTTGTTTTATTAAGACTCTTTTTTTTAGAGCAATTTAAGCTTCACAGAAAAATTGGCACGTTGTTATAATTGATTAATCTACACTGATACATTATAATCACCTAAAGTCTGTGGTTTGCATTACTGTTTACTCTTGGTGTTGTAAATTTTACAGGTTTGGACAAATGTATGATGACATATATCTATCATTATAATTTCATACAGAGTATTTTAACCAGCCTAAAAATCTTCTATTCTTTGACTGTTTATCCCTCCCTCCCCTGATCCCACCACTTCAGCTTTGTAACCATGAATCTTTTTACTATCTCCATAATTTTGCTTCTTCCAGAATATAATATAGTTAGAATCATACTGTATATAGCTTCTTCAGGTTGGCTGTTTCATTTGGTAATACTTAAGGTTTCTCTAAGTCCTTGCATGCCTTGATAGGTCATTTCTTTTATTACTGAATAAATAATATTCAAGTGTCTGGATATACCATAGCTTCTTTATCCATTCACCTACTGAGGGAAATCTTGGCTGCTTCCAAGTTTGGGCAATTATGAATAAAGTTGCTATAAACATTCTTGTGCAAAATTTGGTGTGAACATACCAAATTTTCTTTTTTTTTTAAATAAAAAAAATTAATGTTTGTTTTTGGTAGGCAGAGAGAGAGAGATAGAGAGAGAGAGAGAGATGGAGGATGAGTGGCGGAGGGGTAGAGCGAGAGGGAGACACAGAACCTGAAGCAGGCTCCAGGCTCTGAGCTGTCAGCACAGAGCCGGATGAGGGGCTTGAACCACGAACATGGGATCATGACCTGAGCCGAAGTGGGTGCTTAATTGACTGAGCCACCCAGGTGCCCCTGGAAATAAGTTTTCACTTATTTCACTCATTTCACTCCTTTGTCAAGGAGTGAGACTGCTGGATTGTATGGTAAGAATATGTTTAGTTTTGTAAGAAACCATCAGACTGTCTTCCAAAGTAACCTACCCTTTTGCATTCCCACCAGCAATGAATGAGAGTTCCTGTTGCTTCGCATCCTTACTAGCATTTGCTGTTGTCGGTGGTCTAGTTTTTAGGCAATCCAATAGGTGTGGAGCACTGGTCAGTCATTTTTTTTGATGTTCCGAAAGTTTTATGAACATCTCTGCATAATATTGGATTTTTGCTGTGACCTCCATGAATTTTCCTTTGTGGGTTTCTATTTCATGAATCTTAGCTTCTAGGGCCAATTTAAGATCTATTTATTAAGTGGTTGCAGGTACGTGGAAGAGGCTGCAGAAACCAGAGATAAATAAAACACACCTTTTGCCCTTAAACAGCTTGTTGTCTACTAGGTGGATGCCAAGAATTTCTAGGGATGAAGGTAGAGTACAAGCAACAACATGGGGGTGGGGGTGGCGTCTTAATGTTATTTGAGTACAGGGAAGGAACAAGTAATATTGGGCAAAGCGGCCTTCAAAGAGGGAAGGGGATTTCAGACTGGATGAGAAAGAATCATGGAACTTTAACAGTCAGATGCACAGACATTCAGGTGTGCAGAAAACTGGAATACAGTGAGCAAATATGCTAGTGCTGGTGCTGGTGGGTGAGAGACACGGGAAGGCAACTTCCACCAGGACAGCGGCAGTGTGCTCTGATAATAGGAATATATGGATTAGATCATGTTGGAGAGTTAGCAGGGGGGTTTTATGCAGCATCTTAGAAGGCACGGCGAATTCAGTGGTTGGTAGGCACCTGGCTTTTTGACTACTTGAGTGACATGTGAAGAAAGTTGAACTTCCATTATAATTACCTGGCAGCAGTATGTTTTTCTAAATTTTTTTAATGTTCAACTACTTTTGAGAGAGACAGAGACAGAGACAGAGTGTGAGTGGGCAAAGGGAAGAGAGAGGGAGACACAGAATCGGAAGCAGACTCCAGGCTCTGAGCTGTCAGCATGGAGCCCCACTCAGGGCTCGAGCCCACGAATTGTGAGATCATGACCTGAGCCACAGTTGGATGCCTAACCGACTGAGCCACTCAGGCACCCCCCTGGCAGCAATATGAAGTAGGAAAGTTGAGTAGGAGAGAATCAGTAGATATTAGTGGGGATGCTATTACCAGAATGTAACTGAAGAGTAACTGGGTGTGAGCTAAAATGGTTAGCAGTGTGAATGGGAAGGAGGGGGCAGCAAGAATCACAAGGAGATAGAGAATGTTGAAAGGGATTGGCAGCTGGGGTGGGAGCATGATGACAAAGATTTTTAGCCTAGTTGCTGAGATGTTGGTGCTATTAAAAAATGCCAGTGGGGTCTCCTGGGTGGCTCAGTCGGTTAAGCATCAGACTTTTGGTTTCGGCTCAGGTCCTGATCTCATGATCTCATGGTTTGTGAGTTTGAGCCCTACATTGGACTTCACGCTGATATTGTAGAGCCTGCTTGGGATTCTCTCTCCCTCTCTCCCTCTCTCCCTCCCTCTCTTCCCTCCCCCTGCTTATGCTCTCTCATTCTCTTAAAATAAACTTAAAAAAATAAATTTCAATACCTGACAATTAACACATAGATATTAAGAACAGACATATTATTTCTTAGAACCAAAGAGCTTGTCTAGTCTCATGGCCTCATTTATAAGTAAGGAGACCAAGGCCCACAGAGTGGAGAGAGTGACTAAATACCACGGTGTTCTCCTGGCGGTGCTGGCTCTAGAATCCCCAGCTAGAACTCATTCTCTACACTCTGCTCTCCATCAACTAGACACTAAGAGACATTTGAACACATCTGCTATGTATTCTATAGTTTTGCCTCCCTCTCCCAATACATCTTAATTTGAGGGTCAGCACCATTAACACACTGGATCCATATTTACTCGAACAAAAATCAATAACCACAGAATGCATGGTATATGTTGTATTAGTTTCTTAGGGCTGCCATACAAAGTGTCACAAACTGTGTGGCTTAAGCCAACAGAAATTGATGATCTCACCATTCTGGAGATAAGAAGTCACAAGTCAAGAGGGAAATGTTCCCTCTGAGGCAGGGTAGAAGAAAGGAAGTTTCTTCTTCCCAGCTTTTCATGGTGACTATCAATCCTTGATACTCGTTGGTTTGTAGCTGGATAATCCCAGTCTCTGCCTCTGTCTTCACAAGGTGTTTTCTGCCTGTGTCTCTGTGTCTTCACATGGTCATGTTCTTATAAGGACTCTACTGCAATATGACCTCATCTTAACCTGACTAATTACATCAGCAATGACACTATTTCCAAATAAAGTCGCATTCTGGGGAAGTGGAGTTTAGGACTTCAACGTATCTGTTTTCGCGGGGGGGAGGGGGGGGTACACAATTCAACCCATAATATATGTACTCTTTGCAATAAACATAATGATAATTTGGGCAATTAGTGGTATTATTAAATACTATACAGTAGAATTATCATCAATAATACCTAGCACGTTTGCTAGGTTTTTGTTGGGTAAAGATCAGCTGAGTTTCAAAGGAATTTACTCTCACAGGGGAAGGTATCACATCTTATAGTGATCACGGGAGATGACGGAGAACAGAACTGACCAATCTGTGTTCATGAAAACAATGCAGTATGTTGGAGAAAGATGTGCATTTTAAGTTAGCGGTTTTCTCTGCAAATTATGTCAGGAATCTAGCGCCACTTACAGAATGTACCTTGGCAGGGTGGCTTTCCACGTGGGTGCCCAAGGCACACCTGTGCGTCACATCAGCATAACTCACGGTTTGCGGGTTCCTCTTGATTTGTTAGGACAAGATAAAGGCAGGATGTGGATCACAAAACTAATGATAAAGGAAAAGACCAAAGAAACCGCTGCTGCTGTGAGGGCACCCCTCATGTCCATAGACGTGTCAGGTCAGGTTGCCTTAGAGCAGGAAGGGTTTTGCAGTCGTGAAAGAAAGGGCTCTGGGGAATCAACTGTGACATTTTCTCGCTCTTTATCTCTAGTTCTCTCCACATCCATGTGGAGTGTCAGGCTCACTTCGTGTAGCTGGTTCCCTGCAGTCAATTGTCAGTGCTGCTGTCTCTCATTTCCACCCTGGTTTTGGTCTATCACTGATTTCAAGCCCATGAATTATGCCTTTTATTCTTTGCTCTGCTTGGTGAATCCCTTAGGGGACGCAGCATGCTGTGCTCTTTTCCTTTTAAAAATGAGTAAAAAGACAAGGGGCTATTCTAAGATGTGATCCCTTTTTAAAAATTACATTTTGGCTCATTTACAGAGGGAGCTACATATTATTCTCTATAAGCACACTTTCTATGCATATGAAAATAAACATTATAACATGCTTGAATGTCACCTTGTGAAACCAAATATTCAGAGTTTTACTCTTGAAGTACCAAGAGTATCAAGCAATTCATTCCTCTACATCCCTACCTGGGAAAGAAAACTTAATTAACGGGCCCCACCAGCAGATTTTACAGCAGTAAATTAGGGGTTGAGAGAGACTCATGGATGAATGCTATCTGATCTGTAAGATTTGTAGTTAGGACTACTAAAAGTCACGAAGAATAAGGGGCAATACCTTCTGATAAAAATACAGTCCGAAAAGCATGTACTATTAGCATTTGTCCTCCAGTGATGTAGCTGCTGCTAATCCATTCACTGTTTCTAATTCTTTGGCAGCGACATAACTGGGTGTATTTCTGTGGCAACTGGTCAAGCATGAGTATTCCGTCTGTGGTCCTAGAGCTGAGTGATGCTAAATGACCCTAACAGACATGGTGTTTCATGTTTTCCTCACTATGTTGTGCTCAAGAGAAAACCAGAAAGTGGAAAACATAAATCCAAGCAAGTTAAAATCACTCTTTATAATTCTGTCAAAAGGCTTCACATGTCTTAGTCTGGCATCTTGACCTATTAACGTAAGCATTCCATTTTAGAAACCTGGTCTATGGCATTGAAATATTTCATATTAATTAAACACTTTGGCTGTGACATCTTTTTACCTTAATTAAATGATCTGGACGTCTTCAGCAATGAGGACAAAAGTTGCTTTTGTTTTTGTTTAAAAAGCTGTGCTAGATACCAATGCTTTCCCTAACAGAAGTTTCTCGTTTTCCTCCTCCCCCTCCTCCTCCTCCCCCTCCTCCTCTTCCTCCTCCTCCCTCTTCTTCTTTTAATCTGTTTTAATGTTTATTTATTCTCTAGAGAGAGAGAGAGAGAGAGAGAGAGAGACAGAGCACAAGTGGGGGAAGGGCAGAGAGAGAGGAAGATACAGAATCCAAAGCAGGCTCCAGGCTCTGAGGTGTTAGCACAGAGCCTGATGCAGGGCTCGAACTCACGAACTGTGACATCATGGCCTGAGCTGAAGTCAGTAGTTTAACTGACTGAGCCACCCAGGCACCCCTCTTTAACAGGAGTTTCTAATTAAAGTTACAAGGAAACACTTATTAAAATAGAGATTCCTGATGATTTTAGCACTCACAAAAGTCTAAGAACTGGTGTTTTAATATGGAGAAGGGTATTTGCTGATAAAATGGGGTTAAGCTAAAAATTAGGTAAGTAGTAATACGAAAAACCAAAAGCTACAGCATGTTTCACATTTTATTGACTCCTCAATACCCTACCCTTTGGTAGGATTTCATAATTTCCCAGAGACAAGCCATTTTTCAATAATGGGTTTTCTTCCTACAATAAAGGTTTTGCTCAATAAAGTTATTTCTGCTTCATTTATGTTTCCTGCAAAGAGCATTCCAAATGAAAGGTTAATTTATTTGGAACTCCCAATCACCCATAAGAGGAAGTCCAAAGTTAAAAAAAAGAAGTTAATGAGTTTTCAGCACTAGTCCTATCATTATTACCCGGAAACCATAACTACTAGATAAGATCACCAATGATGGGCTCCTGGAGAGTGGCCAGTGCAGCTATGCTGAAGAGTGCTCGCTTTCAGGCTCTGCCTGGGCATGTGAAGGGAATGAGCACCAGTGTGACATTCAGGCAGCTGCTGGGTGACAAGAGTAGGTAAGTGAGTCACAAGTTGGGAAGATTAGAGAAAATGCCTCAAAGAATGTGTAAGCTCTGCCACCAGTTGAGCTTCAGATTTCTGTCTCAAAAATGTGGCCTAAATATAAGCAAGTTGAGATGCAAACAGAAGGTGAGCCAGGCTGGGAAACAAGGACTTTGAGATACAGGAATCTTAGAAGCCGAAGACAGTGACAGCATTCAAAAGCTGTTGAGAAAAATGAAAATGGAAAGATGAATACGCAACATAGAAGGTATCATTGTATTATCATTACAGTTTTCAGGGAAGCAAGAGAGTGACTGAAAGCACACTGGTTTGGGAAACAAAAGATCCAGGTTTCCCCCCAGCTGTTACCAAGGGACCCTAAAACACCTGGCAAGGTAAATAAGTTCTCTCTGAAAGGAAATGGTTGAGCTAAATGATTTCTAAGGTCCTTTTGAAGTGTAATTGATATTGATATTCTAACCCATGCCTTGGTTATACAGAGTGACTGTCATCGATACGTCAACGTCACCTTTTAATTAATGGAAATGTGTATATCTTCTTGTCCTTATTTGTCTGTACTAATGAACTGTCAGGGGTATTAACCAAATTGAAATGAATTCACAACAAAATCAATTACTTTTTGACACTATTTTCTCATTTAACTCTTCTATTAATGTTGCCCAACCTTAATTTACTTTTCCTTTTTCTTATATTTTTCTTCATAAGTGATACATATTATTTATTTCCATCTAAAATCTAAATGTATAAAACTGAACTATAAGTATGCAGACCAAAATATTATGTCCTTCCTGTTCTGGAAATGCAGTCTAGATAAAGAATACATTTATAGCATTGAGTTTGATTAGGCTAGTGCTTGCCCAAAGCCTTAGCTTGGTGAAGAAGAGGCAGGATTGAGAGTGGGATGACGGTGGGAAAGAGAGACATGACTCACAATATTTATTTAGGTTGTCATAAATTCCCAAAGCATAAAAATATCCATTACCAAAGGTTTGTAAGATCTACATGGCTAAGGAAAAAGGAATGTCTTGGGGTCATGCCATTAATTGTGAATTCCCTTTCTGTGCATCAACTTGGATCAAAATAGTCAAATTTAGAGATAGAGACATAAAAAGAAATGTGTGTTTTTTTGAGACCAGTAATGTATAGAAGGGAACGTATTTTAACTTACACCATTTACCCTCTCCTTCTGAAAGGTGTGAATCAGGGCTTTAATAGGAAATCCCAAATGAATGTTAAGCTCCTCTTTACATCTAAGAAATGATGGTAACATATTCCTAACAATGCGTCAACCAACAGTGGGAGGATTCTAAGGGGCGTGGGGGGGGGGGGACTTGGAAGTCAAGTTCTTAGAGTGGTTTTCTATTATTTTGGTGGCAGCACAGATGGATCTCTTAAAATATTAGAGCAGGGCCCCATATCTTGTTACAAGTTTTGTGGCATCTTAAAATGCAAGATTCTTTCTGCAATTGCCTAAAATTAAACTATTAAAAGCAAATTTCTTTTGTGTGTGAACTTTATCTTGGGGCCCAGAAACTCTTTTTAAATCTAAATACTCCTGGGGTTCCTGGGTGGCTCAGTCGGTTGGACATTCGACCCGGCTCAGGTCATGATCTCGTGGTTGACAAGTTCAAGCCACGCATCAGGCTCTGTGTTGACAGCTCGGAGCCCGGAGCCTGCTTCGGATTCTGCGTCCCCCTCTCTCTCTCTGCTCCTCCCCTGTCCCTGCCCTGTCTCTCACTGTCTCAAAAATAAAATGAACATTAAAAAAATTTTTAAAAATCTAAATACTCCTATGACAGCATAAGACTATATTAATCATTCGTATATTTCTAGGGATTGATTAAATAAATTTCTGAAGAATTTAAGAATAAGATGTGAAAAAGGACAAGTATATTTTGATGTGGAAGAGAATAAGCCAGAGTTTGGCTTCCCTGAAACCCTTTTCTGTTTATCTCAAGGAAAACATTATGTCTTACAATGTTGTCATAACATTTTGCATGTAACATATTGTAATGTTAAATATATAACACGTACTATAGTAATATGTTCTCATATTTGTATGTCCCATGTTAGAAATGATGAGCTCGAGGATGGAAACCATGCCTTTATACCTACTCCTACCCCCAATCCCTAGTTCAGTTACTGGCTGGCACATAGAATGTGTGCAACAATTGCTTATTAAATCTCAGGCATTATGTTTATTTTACACCCTTTGTTAAATAATTTAAACCTATTTTATAGCAGAAACATCTGTTAAAATTTTTTACTCAAACATCTGGAGTAAAATAATTTCACTCTTTCTAAGGTCAGTGTTAAAATCTATCAGTATGAGTATTGCAGCCTAAGTCTTCATCATAATTTGACTTTGGTTTCTAAGATCAGATATATGCACAAACTTTAGTCCTCCAAGTTTCTGGAGTAGGAATTTATAAAAAAGAATGTAACTACTTCCCAAAACCACCTCTCTGCTATATGCTGTATATGTTCTTGCCAGTCAATTTCATCCTTAGAATTAGAAATGTGACTGGGGAGCCTGGGTGGCTCAGTGTGTTGAGCATCTGACTTTGGCTTGGGTCATGATCTGATGGTTTGTGGGTTCGAGCCCCGCGTTGGGCTCTGTGATAACAGCTCAGATCCTGAAGGCTGCTTCAGATCCTGTGCCTCCCTCTCTCTGCCCCTCCACCACTCATGCTCTCTCAAAAATGAATAAATGTTAAAAAAAATTTTTAAAATGTGACTAACATGACAGCAAAATCAAGGCCACTGTCAGTGGAGAAAGCCCCATTTGATGCTGAGAGAAATGCTTATTGGGCAATGAAGTTAATGAGTGGGAAGGATCACTTAGGGCATAAGTAACAGAAACCTTTTTAAATAAAATTAAAAACAAATTTAAAAATGTTAGTAACTAGTATTACTTGGTGATTCTAATGTAAAGGCATATTAAAATACTTCCAAAGCAATTTCTCTGAGCAAGTCAAAACAACTAATGAACGTTAGAGTATGGATTCTCAAAACGTCACTATGAGAACTTTGAAAACTAAGTGTGAAAGAAATGAGGAATAACTTGTCCCATGTCAGTGGTTTTGCCGGAACAAAGTCCTTAGTCCCCATCTCTTCTGATGGAATCGGTTGAACTCTTGCTTTCTAGTATGAAAGGAACTTCCAAAGGAAGTTTAATCTGATACTGTTAACAGGAGCATGGCTCCGAATAGTCCTAACATTTTTTAAGAACACAACTTCTTGGTATTTAAAATGATTAGGTGTAGAAGCAAAATGTTGAGCAACTCAACATATTCTGAAGTCCCTGTGCTGGAACATGGCGCAGCATTTTTAAGTTTATAATCCCCGTTTAATCATTTAGTTGAGATGTTTTTGTCAAGCATCATATGCTGTGTGTCAGAGCCTATGTTCGGCACTAAGAATATGAGAGACTGAAACAGCCCCCTTCCCTTATAATCCAGAGAGAGTAGACAAGAGCAAGTAAGGCCACAAACAACCAGCGATTGCAATTCTGAAAAGAGCAGAAATTAGGGTACCAAGAGACAATGTGTTAGCTCCCCAAGCCTCGGCCGCTGGGTCCAGGAGAGGCCTGTGTCAGGTGGGGCTCCTACTAAAGTAACAGTGACTGCCCTCACTGGAGGAAATGGGGTTTGGAGGAAAAACTCTTAGTTACTCAGACAGTGTCTTAGATGTGGTAGCTGTGCAAACAAAAGGACACCAAACACAACCAGGAAAAACAAAAGGCTAAAAATGCAAAACTATCCAACAAGAAATACAAATATATTTAAATACACAATTAAAAAAAAGACTAATACTAACATGCTGTATTCTTACCCCTATTGTTCCAAAACTTTCAGGCTTTCTTCTCATCTTTTTCTTGCACAGGTGTGTCCATATCCATTTGATCAGGTACCAGAGAGACTTGGGGCTCGGGATGACATTGAAGGGAGTGGGCAGAGTACCTCCTTCTTCGAAATAACTCATCCAAAGCTTTGTTCGAGCAAACTTCCATTCTATATCTGCATGGTCCTGAATGGGAGAATATGACAACTGCTGACAGGTTTCTTAATTACTAAGGTGAGATAAACCTCACAGGGAGCCTGTAACCTGACTTGGAGCAGCTCTTGTAATATTCATTAAATTGCTTATAGAAACAAGACTGACTCCTCGAGGTAGTCATCTAAACATTTCAGATGATGGTTTACCCTGGTAAAGAGTCACAGCAGTCTTGTCAGTTTTTATCCTTCCTTCTTCCATGAAACAGACGTCTAAAAGAATTCCATGTTAAAGAGCCTGCAGTGATCAGTTACGACTTGAAGACGAATTTTCATTTCCTGCACTGCAGGCTTACATTAGCCCAAGTGCACTAGATTCTGACCACAAATAGACCTTCATATCTTCCCCGAGGTCTTGAATCCCGGTCTAGGTCAGTGTCACCTTCATGGATGCTCATGGCTTAGCCTTCTGGTGTTTCCAGGAAAAGTCTTAGTTGGTGTGTTTCTATGTGAATTATTCTTGTCCGCCTTTAGGCAACAGGCACAAATTCGGAGAGAAGCTCCTCTAACAAATGTAGAATGGGGCCTCTGACATGGCACCAAACCCTGACATAGCCTTGTCCAAATGGCACCAGACAGGACTGTGGTTAGAGGCTGTTTGCAACCCTTCATAATTTATTAATCATTCCACTTTATTAACCTCCTAGAAAAAATCAGAACATTTGTGGCAATTAGAGATAGGGCAGCCAGTCCCCTCTTAAATTAGCCACAAATCTGATTGAAGCAGAAAATCTGGGAAGTAGGAGGTGGTAGAAACTAGGCATATCAAAATAGTTCATTTTAACCCATTGATATTGTAAGGAAGAACTCAGATTTTAGAGTGGGAGAATCACATTAGACCATGCTTCATTCTAATATTCTTAAATGGTTGTGTGCTAATGAATGCATGTGTTGCATATACATTTCTACCCTGAGCAATAGAGATTTTCATCTAGACACTGGACAGATTGTGCTTTCAACAGGAATCAGCATATCCAGAAACTGTGTGGCATTCACTGTGTGCTTTGCAAATGTTTGACTGGAGGGACTGATCAATAGACAGAAGCACAGAAGCTCCGGTTTCACCCCCCTATCCTCTCCTCTTCCTCTCCTCAAGTTCTCTTTCTGTTTCTTTCTAAACAAGCTTATAGATCCTGCATTAATGAAGAAAAGTATATATTGTTTGCTGTAGTCGTGGAGGATGGGAGTCAAGAGAATTAGCTTAAGCTAATAAAAAGATAGTCTCTTTGATAAAGAGTTGGCCTGTGAGTAGATTCTGCTCCTTCTGATTCTTAAGGAGTCACAAATTAAGGATTATGCTAACCTCATTATGTTCTCTTATTGCTATCACAAAGCAGACTTCCTGGGGCGCCTATGTGGCTCAGTTGGTTAAGCGTGTGATTCTTGGTTTTGGCTCAGGTCATGATCTCATGTTTCTTGAGTTCAGGCCCTGAATCTGGCTCTGTGCTGACAGTGCGGAGCCTGCTTGGGATTCTGTCTCTCTCTCTCTCTCTGCCTCTCCCCTGCTGGCTCTCTATCTCACAAAAATAAATAAATAAACTTAAAAAAAAAAAAAGGTAAACTCTTTCTTTGTTCTTGGTTTGGGATTCTGAGAGGGTCTACAACAAATTCTATGGTAGAAAAACTAGAAGTGAAATGTTATATGTTGGTGATGACCAAAACCACCTCTGTTATCCAAGTGAAAATCAAATAGTTGGCATGTTCTTGCTCCAAGGAGGCATTATGCACAGGATTATGGGAGCTACACCTGTCTCAGGTTATCAATGCCTGCTCTCTTCTTAAGTAGTTTTAGAGTTTAAGCTAAGCAAAAACAGAGCTTCGAAGATCATTCCCACCTCTTTGAAAATCATCTAGAAAGATAAACCCTAAAAGCAGTAAAAACAAAAAAAGTCATACTATCCTTAAGTAATATTCTCTTCTTGATGAAATCAATCCGTTTGATATTTTATAGGATATAAATTGTATATACAGCTTCTCTGTATATAGCTTGATTATTAGAGTCTTTCTAATTTTTTTAGAAGGGTGGTCTGAAAAATAGAATCTACGTTTTGCAAATACACTGACCAGAATAATACAGAACTTCTAAGGAAATACATAGGGACTATCTTAAAAAATCCTCACTTGCAAGATGCTTAAGTGAAGCCCCATAATTTGGATATTCACCTGCAAATCCTAGGACCTACGTATACTCAGCACTAATACTTTGTTTATGAATCAGAAAATAAAAATCATCTATTTTTATGTTTTATGTAGTTTTTCATCTGTGACAGGTATCTTGCCCCACAGAGACAGTTTCAGTAAAATTCAGAATGCTGTTTCTCAAAGTAACAATAATAACACTGTGGCGGTTTAGAAATAGATTCAAAGATGCAATATAATGGTAGTTATTTAAGGAGAAAATTATGGTTATAAATTATTCTTATAAAATGCTATTTGATTCAGGTATAAATATGAAAGACTTAAGTGTATTTCATTCCAATATGGGTTTGTTTAGTTGCTATTGCTAATGGCCACCGGCATGTATGTAAGTTCAAGAGGATAAAGAACTTTGTCTTTCTCATTCATTGTTGTATTTCTAGTTCCTAGAATAGTACTTGGTAATAGAGTAAGTTCTCAATAAGAATTTGCTGAATGAATGAATGAAAAGTAAACTAAATTGTTTAGATTCTAGAGTTTCAAATAAACATATATGGTATTGTGTGCTCTGCTGTAGAATTCAGGGTTACCTATACCTTGCTTTTTCTGGATTTAAGAAACCAAAAATACTGTAGATTTTCCCCTCAGACTCTCCTCTAGGCTAGCTTTTGTATCTTGCCAGGCTGGCATAAGTTTGTTTATACCAAGATTGTAGGTTAAATGGACAGAGACAATGCAAAGTCCAAAGGGCGCTACACAGAGATGAGCCACTTGTACGTAATTCATACTTCCCTTGTGCTTTCGTAGCCAATGACTGCCTAGCAAGACAGATTTACTTTATTTTATAATCATCCATAATACGACAAAACTAGAATAGTTTGTAGCTAAATATGGTATAATATTGTTTAGAAACTTCCAATTAACCATTTATATTGTAATTCTGTTCTGTCCCATCAATAGCCAATTACAGGCTGTATTCCTTATGATAAATAAGATAGAGTGTGGCTAAGAACAACACATTCTAGGGGGGGAATATTGAATTAAAATAAAGTTATTCAACTTACAGCAATGAGTTGGTACGAATTATTCATCATAGCTATTAACATGTTGAGTAGGACCACCAGAGAGATGACATTGTATGTCCCAAACATCGTGGCACCAACAAACTCAGTGAATTCATGCTGTGCTTTGACATTGGTCACATATAAATTGATGAGCCCAAATATTGACCAAAATAGGGACTGGAGTGTCTCAAATAACCTGTAATAAAGATAAAATGACACTAATAGCTATATTAATAGAACAATTATACAATAAGGTATAACAATAGAACTTGATTCCTATTATGTATATTTGCTTAATTAAAAAAATAAACTTAATAAAAAGTATTGAAGAATTACTAAATTAAATTTAATAAAAATTAAAGAAAGTTGTTTCCATCATATAGTATAATTTTCCTAGTTTTACCTAATTTTCCCAAGAGCTTTGAAAGCTGTTTAGTTTCCTAGAGCAGGGACAACAAATCTGACCCTCAGACTGTTTCTGTATGGCTCCTGAGTTAAGAATGGCTTTTGCTTTTCAAATGGCTGGGAAAAAGAAATTCAGAAGAGCTACTTTGTGTCATGTGAAAATTTTATAAATTCACATTTCAATGTCCAAGGATCAATAAAGTTTTATTGATACACAGCCATGCTCATTTATTGATGGATTGTCTATGTTTGTTTTTTGTGTTGAAATGGCACAGGTGAGTAGTTGCAATAGAGAACATATGGCCCACATAGTTAAAATATTTGCTATCTTTTTCATAGAAAGCTTGCTAACCAGTGTCTTAGGGCATTAAGTGATGCCAATAAATGATCAATAAATGATATATCCTCAAGCTGAGTCTTTGAAAAATATCAATTCTGATTTTGCTTTTCAGTTGTAGAAGGATTGAAAATAATGTTATCACTGGATTTCCACAATTATAATTAAAATTGGGTATAGTGAATCCTGTAAGATGTCAAGTGTCAGCATGCTCAGATAATAAAATGTGCTATTTTTTTCTATTTCAGGGAACATTTAATTCATCCCTGTCAATGAATGAACTCTAAGTAAGGTTTCCTTAACTTAGTCCAAGAAGCAGGATAAGATGAAGAGTGTCTGAACCTAAATGAGGGAGTGTTGGTTTCAGTAGGAGGGTTGTAACATCTTAATATAATGTAATAAAAGATAATGGAACTTTTAAACTCTTTGACAAATGGCTAAAATAAGACCCTAGTCATATTATGTTGTAAAAATGAAAGCAAAAACTAGTCTCATATCTGGCCTGGTGACTAAGAAGATAGGATGTCAGGGGTCAAGTGACCCAAGGAAAGCCAATTCATATGAGGCCAGGGGTTAACGGCCTGGATTGACATGAAAAAGGTAACCCTACACTATCAGATTTCCTCTCTATGAAAATTTGTCTTAGCAATATTAACAGAATGATGTAGTTGCCAAAGGGGGCTGAAATGACAGAAGTTATGATGGAGACTCAGGGCCATTGGAATTATGCAAAACCAAAGGTTTGAGACAGCACAAACTAAGGGACAAAGAACTGAAGATAAATAAATAAGCCATGTAATAATTAAACACTGAAGAAAATATGCACAGAGTAGGTGACTCATGTTAGCACTGGTTTTCGCAGTCAATGATCTTGTGGTCCAGTTCTTTGTCATCTCCTGCCCTTCCTGAAGCCTTGCGTTCTGCCCTTGCTAAGATCAACCATTGTTCAGAGGATCAAAGGGCTATAACTCTGTACATGGCTCTTGGACCAAATCCCTGCACTTGCAACAATCCATGAGTTTCTGGTCTGTATAACTAGGAGAATCTAAGGATATCCTAATTGACATTCAGGGTTTCTTTTCTCAAATTTATTTGCTTTTTTTTTTTTCTTAAAAGTAAATAATTTCACTTTTTTAATTTATATAATTAAGTTTTAATTATAGGATATGAAATGTAATTAGGTATTGATTTATTTTGCTATAGCTATTCAACAATGGAGCAAATTATCATAAAATGATAAGGAGACTGATCTGATCCATCTCAGTCAGACTTTGTCTTGCCAGCAGGGATGTGCATGTGAGGAGGTGGCCATGTATTCTTCAAGGGCAACCTACATGTCAGGTGCCAACACTATCAGGGCAAGTTTAATCTAATTCATTGGCCCTAGGCAAAAGCTACTCTTAAGTTATTCTTTGAAAACTTCCTCAGGAAGTACGTAAATTTGACCCAGGGCCATAAGTTCCTTATTTTTAGTAACTTTAAGGACAGTTTCTAAAATTAATTACTGTGTCATTTGGGCTCAATGTGAAATAACTTTGTCCTTTCTTTCTAAATGGTGTATATTCTCACTGTGAATATACAAATGTAATTCAGATGGTTTTCCCCTGACATCAGTAGCAGTTCAGAGACAGAACTAGAAATTACATAATGTAAGTGCTATAATAAATTATATAAAATGCCACATAAATCCCATATCAGTTGCTTTTTTAAATGTTCAGATAGAAACAGTGATGTAGAATAAATGGATGGTTATGGTTGAATAATACTGATTTGCTTCTGTCTAAATAAGAAATACTAATTATTAGAGAATATTAGCAAACCCTTTGGCAAAACAGTTATTTAGATTTTTAATTAGACTTTGAAAAGAAGATTAAAAATAAGACATTTTGTGATTAATTCTGGATTTAGTCCCTGTTTTTCTTTTCTTCAGTGAAATGAATCAGAAGTGAGATTTGCAGAATAGTTCCACTTATCCAAAATATATACACTTGACCTCAGTTGTAGCAATTTCTTACTTGACACATCCCCAAAGGCAAGGGAATTAAAAGCAAAAATGAACTACTGGGACCTTATGAAGGTAAAAAGCTTCTGCACAGCAAAGGAAACAACCAACAAAACTAAAAGGCAATCAACGGAATGGGAAAAGATATTTGCAAATGACATATCGGACAAAGGGCTAGTATCCAAAATCTATAGAGTTCACCAAACTCCACACCCGAAAAACAAATAACCCAGTGAAGAAATGGGCAGAAAACATGAATAGACACTTCTCTAAAGAAGACATCTGGATGGCCAACAGGCACATGAAAAGATGCTCAACGTTGCTCCTCATCAGGGAAATACAAATCAAAACCACACTCAGGTATCACCTCACGCCAGTCAGAGTGGCCAAAATGAACAAATCAGGAGACTATAGATGCTGGCGAGGATGTGGAGAAACGGGAACCCTCTTGCACTGTTGGTGGGAGTGCAAACTGGTGCAGCCACTTTGGAAAACAGTGTGGAGGTTCCTCAAAAAATTAAAAATAGACCTACCCTATGACCCAGCAATAGCACTGCTAGGAATTTACCCAAGGGATACAGGAGTACTGATGCATAGGGGCACTTGTACCCCAATGTTTATAGCAGCACTCTCAACAATAGCCAAATTGTGGAAAGAGCCTAAATGTCCATCAACTGATGAATGGATAAAGAAATTGTGGTTTATATACACAATGGAGTACTACGTGGCAATGAGAAAGAATGAGATATGGCCCTTTGTAGCAACGTGGATGGAACTGGAGAGTGTGATGCTAAGTGAAATAAGCCATACAGAGAAAGATACCGTATGTTTTCACCCTTATGTGGATCCTGAGAAACTTAATAGAAACCCATGGGGGAGGGGAAGGAAAAAAAAAAGAGGTTAGAGTGGGAGAGAGCCAAAGCATAAGAGACTCTTAAAAACTGAGAACAAACTGAGGGTTGATGGGGGGTGAGAGGGAGGGGAGGGTGGGTGATGGGTATTGAGGAGGGCACCTTTTGGGATGAGCACTGGGTGTTGTATAGAAACCAACTTGACGATAAATTTCATATATTGAAAAAAATATATACACTTATAGATTAAGCCATAGTATCAAGACCTTGGTGTTTCTTATTTATATTTTTGTATAATTATTCTTTTATTATATGGGTTAAAAAAAAAAGAATCTAAGTTAACATTTTAAAGCCACTGCTTCTAGAAATGTTCCCACAATTAGTGATTCCCAAGACTATTGATGGCAAGATTACCCACTGATTGAAAAGTCATTAGCTGCATTACCTCTCAGACTTCCTTTATATAACAACTATTTTACTAATTCTTTGGTGAGATAAGAACAGAAAGGTTTGGAATGTAATGCCACACTTAATAAAATAATACTTAGCATAATATCCTAGTTGACTAAAGCCTGGCAATTTCTATGGTTGATGCTATAACACTGCTTTCCTAAAGATAACATTTTTGCCTCTTGCTCTTTAAAGGTATTTCTCAATTGCTACTTTAAAAAATTAGCTCGTTCTCCAGTTAGATACTTAAAACTAGAGAGAAAGAACAAGTAAAAAGGTAATGTACTCCACAGTTGAGGTTTCCCTCTATCCTTTGAAATAAAAACAATGAGGAAACATAAATTAATATAAGACACATCTGAATATTTTAGTCTTCATTTATAAGGAATAATGTAATATTAAAACAAATAATGTATGGGCTCAGTTGCCCAGTTCCAATTTTGAGGAATATATATGAAAAGAGTTTTTTTTTAATGAGACAATATCTGTCCCAAACCCATTCCTCTCTCCTCATAGGAGAGTCCCTTAACAAGAGACTATTAATTTCAAATTGTATGTAGAATAATTTCAGTGACTAAATAATTTGGTTTTCTTTAGTATCATATAGTTCTTCCCATGTTAAAGAGAAAACAGCCAGGAAGCTTGAAAAGAGCAGAAAAAAGTGTCCATTTGCTGGTGGGGAAACGAACAGAGAGACATAGAAGACACAGACTAGTCTGTCCAAAGAGCAGCTGAACTTATAGATCTTGGGAAGAGAGATCTGTGCTGGTGAGAGGAACATAGGAGTCCTCATCCCTCAGACATATAGGGCTACATCCATAAGCACAGATGAGTTTTCACAAAGGTACTGTAATATGGTCTGAGGATGGTCACTAAGGAAAGATCTTTATTTATTTATTTATTATTTAAATTTCTTTTTAACGTTTATTCATTTTTGAGAGACAGAGCACGAGCAGGGAAGGGGCATAGACAGAAAGGGAGACGCAGAATCTGAAGCAGGCTCCAGCCTCTGAGCTGTCAGCACAGAGCCCGACACGGGGCTCGAACTCACAGACCACGAGATCATGACCTGAGCCAAAGTCAGATGCTTAACTGACTGAGCCACCCAAGCGCCCCAGCAAGATGACTATTTAAAAGCAGTGACTGCGATATAATTTTCAGAGAACAGTGAAAAAATTAGAGGAGTAAGAGATGAAGTGTAAAGACATAGTGGTGTTGAAATTAAAGAGGGCAAGATTTCAAAAGCAAAAGTCACACGATGCAGAAACATTAAATAAACTTTAAAGAGATAAGTGTTCCTTGACCGTGGGGATATGGAGGCTCTAGGCATTTTCTAGAGTAGTGTTAGTGGACTGATGGAAGCAGCAGTCAAATTGCAGTTGGATGAATAACGAATAAGAAGAAAACAAGGTGTCTTGTTCAGGCTTCCTTGAAGGGTTATTTGGCTAAAGGGAAGGAGAGAGACAGGAGTGGAAACTATGGGAAATACAGGGCTCAGAGTCTCAGCATACATTTGCACCCTGAATGGAAGGAGTAATAGAGAGGAACCGTGTGAGATATAGGCAGGAGATCTCCTGATAATGATAAACAGATGTAACATAGCTAGCATTTTTTAAAATCTGATTCTATGGCAGGCACTGTGTTAGGTACTCTACATGAAGTATTAGGTTTCTTAATCCTCAAATGGAATAAGATCTCTGAAATAGTGGATAGTAAAAAAAAAAAACACGTTGAAATTTATGGAGTATTATAAATTATGAAAAGAAGTGTATAGAAAGAAGTTACAAAAAGAAAATTGAAGACCAACCAAAGAAAAGAAATAAGATATAGAACAGGAGCCCCGAGGGTATTGCTAGACATCCTCTCACAATGACTGACACCAGTTATGTTGAAATAGAGTCATCAGAGACAGGTCCCTTATACCTGCCTAGGATATTCTCTACATTCCAGTGCATTCTAATACTAAGAGTTATTGCTGTAATTTTTAGTTGTTGAATAATCTGTTGCTTGTAGGTTTACATTCTATTATCTGGAGAAAAAAATTCAGGTGGAATACCTGATTTACTTGGGCTGAATGATTAGGGCCTATAATATTTGAGATATGCAATTATCTGTTGCTTTTCATGATAATAGAGGACACCATTTACACTAAAATAATACACAATCCAAGCAGTTCAATACCTTTGCTTCAAGAATACTAGACATTTTGCCTCAGACTTCCATAGCAATGGAACTTCTTGGACAGATCTTAAAATTAGTTCATAATATGTAAAATCATTTACCATGAAAGCGGTAATAGGTCAGTGTGATTCTTGGGAACTTAGGGATCATAAATCAGATGTCTGAGAAGGGGCTGGATCATGGAACAAAAGCTGTTCCCTGAATTAAACACAGCCTGGGAGGTCAGTCAGTTCTAGGTGCTGTGTGGAAGTTCCTCCTGGAAGACAAAGCTTGGAATCAGAAGGTTATGGCAACCTAGGGAGATGGGGCGGTCTTGGCAAGCAGTTTGCATTGGGGCACGCGGTACGAAGTAACAACGGAGTTGTGAAAGCCATGGTGAGCAGAAGGGCTCTCCAGCAGAAATCCAGAGACAGACAGCAGACAGTATCCAAGACGTTTGTTAGAGGCTGAATTTTGGTCCTTGAAGGGGGTTGGTGGGATCTGATTGTTGTAACTCCCTACTCTCAGTTGCCAGGAGCAAATTACCAAGTCAAGGGGCACAACAGAGTGGGGAAAGATCTCAGATGTAAAAATTGAGACACAATTCAGGGCCATGCTAGTCACAAGGACATTGCTACAAGGGGTTTCATTGAATCCCTCGCCTCCAGGGTCAGAAAAAGGCATGAGGAAGATGAAAAGGCTGAATAAACTGGTCAGCCTGGGCAGCTGCTGTCAAAGAGCAGAAGAATCAAGGCTGGGAGCAAGGGAAGCTGGGATGACCTTTTGTTTTCTCTGTGACTCATGGTTTGTATCAAATCTATTTCAGAAAGGATCTGAGGAAGTTAAGGCTGAGATTAAACTTTTATGTGCAAAGAGGCAGATGTTGATTAATTAAAATGGAGTTTTAATATTGGGATCAAAGACAAAACAGATACAGAATTGAATCAACAAGAATATTTTAGCCATCAGGGACTTAGTTTATATGAAGTCGTTGAGTTCTTTTCCTACTTGAGAAATGACTACTCTCTTATTTTACATAAAATTCTATAATGGCCTGTGAATAGGGTCTGATCTGTAGTCCCGTATGAAGTAACCATGTATTCGCTGGCAGTTCCTGTGTAGAGGGAAAGGACCTAGGTGTCTTCATTCCCCTGCTAATGAACTCTTTGGCACAGTTGTGTGGTGGTCATAGTGGGAAGGAAATGGGCACAGGCATGGAGAGGTGTATTCTGTAAGGACTGTGTGAGCATCAGACATGGGGGCATGGGTCTGTGCTATCAGCAAACCTGCCTGAGATCAGCAAGAGGTTGACACTGAATGAGGTCTGTGGCTCATCAGGCGTCAAGGCACAGAGAGTTCTGTGTGCATAAGGATGGCAGCCCAGGTTAGTCTGGGGTTCCTATTTTGGATCATTTCTACATGCTTACATTTTTTATGTAGGAAATTAGAGAATGAAAGAACAAGCAAAGGGACTTTCATATCTGGAAAACACAGAGGAAAGCTCGAAAAGTACTTGGATTTTCTCACAAGATTGGTTTTACTTATATTCTGTCTTTTAATGTGCTTGTAAGATGCCACTGGGGCAGAGGTTTCCTCTTATTACACATTTCAAAACCAAATATACAGCTTTCCTTTATACGAGGTCACTTAAGAGGCCATTTTACTAAGACTTAAAATAAATGTAATGGATATATATATATATATATATATATATATATATATATATATTTAATGCCAGAGGGATCCATTTGTATTCAAAACCATGTTAATTCTGTTTTCTGTATTAAGTACAATTTCCTTTGCAACCACTTGTCACGGTTCAAATTCATAATGTAATACACTCTGCATTCCGCACAGCGTTACCAATAAAAGTGTCTGTTCGACTTACGTTGAAAATGCATTGTTCTGCTTTTCACATCGTATGCCTTTACAGCTTAACCCTTTTGTTTCTTCATAATAGAAATACAATTGATTTAGGCCATTTGCAAATGCTAGCAACACAAGGCAGTATATGAATAGGAACTTCAAAATGTCCAGGAGCATTCTTCCCAGAGATATTTGCAGAGGCCCCAGGTGAGAATTTGCAGTAAACAGTGAGATCAGGCGCAGGGAACTGAAGATGTTTGCGATGGCAAATAAAGCTTCAGCCACTAGAGTGGGATGCCACATGTCCCAAGATTCTCGTGGATTCAGAGCACTGTACTGGAGAGAAAAGAGAAAGTAAAACAAACTCATATGTATATGACTATGTCAAGTTCAGGCTAGAATGCTTTTTCAGGTAGATCTAGCATCGTGGCCTATTGCCCTTCACAGCGGCTGATATCCTCCACGATGGTGGCAGCAATATTCATCTACACAAAAATAAGAGTTTATTAAAGCAATTTACAATTTATAAGCTTTAATCAAAGTGACCTTCCTGGTCTGCCCTTGTCATTTGTATGTTTGTTTATAAGTGAATTACATCTGACCTCGACCTTTCCGATGGAACTTTCAAAAAAGAAAAGGAACATGTTACATAGAAAAAAAAAAATCTGATTTTATATGAGGAAGAGCAGCAGCACGATAACAAAGAAAGATACATTATAAAGGAAAACTACAAATTTTGAACAAAATTATCAAGGGCTTTACTTTCTGTATTTACACACTTGCATAGTCTAGATGCATGCATGCAGGATACAAATTCCATATAAGTGAGTGCAAGTACTGGTCCATTGCCCTGGAAATAGGAATGACCACTCTGGGTATAACTGTTGGTGCTTTGTATCTGTTGTATCCTAAAGCAGATAAAACCCAATTTGGAAGCCATCCTGGAAGTCAATGAATTGTTAATTTTGTTATATTTAATATGTAGGACATGTGATTTTTTTGAAGATTCCTTAATTAGATAAAATATGTGATCTAAGAAAGAATATTTGCTACATTAAACTTTGACCAGCAATTATTTAAAAAGTAAGACTTAGTTGACATGTCAGCTTTAAATTATCTTGACATTGAGCTGCATGAAAAGCAAGATGAGTTTTATCCCTTGTATTATTGAGGTAAATTTATATCCTTAAAAAAAAAAGGCCAAATATTCTTTTTGAAATACTGTGTTACAAAAATCTATAATTAAACTTGTGTAGGAATCAAACAATAAATTGAGTCATCTTCTTCATACACATCCCTAAAATATATGTCCAAACAACATGATCTTTTTCCTAATAATCATGTTAGCAAAAACAGTTCTACTCCTGTATGAGTCCCATTGGAATATCAGAATATTTCTATTCTTTTTATATTGCATTTTATACCAAAGACCTTTACAAATGTTAATTAATTCTCTTGAAACCAATAGATAGTATTCTTTTAATCTCCCCGGGGACAAAATACATCACAAGCTCCTGATTTTGTTCAACACTCAGACTCTTGCTTGAATGACAATTTAAAACAATCCAATTTGAGCTAAAGGGAAATTATTTTCTATTTTTAAATGCTGATAACTGTTCTTGAACATTCTCAACTTTAGCATAAAATAGCTAATCATTGAAGACACATGAAGAATTAAAAACTTAATATTTTTTATTCATTATCACAAGTATCAGAGTGAGGGTTTATGGTATCAGCCACTACCTAATTCTCTTCTCTTGGTTGTCCCATATATGATGCCACCTCTGCCTTCAAAGACTAAAACCACCTTCACCTTCTTTGTCTTGCTTCTCCCGAAAGACACGTTTAAATAGAGAACATCCCCCAGCCCCCCATTGATAGCTAATTCTATATTTCTCTTTTTCTTTAAGCTAATATGGCTTAGGACTATATCTCAAAATGTACAAAATGTGACATAGTAAGCATTCTTAAGGATGTGATCTTTTTACTCGGAATTCCTCATAACGTTTAACACAATATCCTGCACGGCTCAAACATTTTCTCCCAATGAGTACTTACTGTCCCGTGAGGATGGAAGGGACACCTGATAATAAAAATGCTCTAAGAGATTAACACAAGGTGCTGTGGGAATATAGAGAAAGTAATAAATTCTGTCTGGGGCTGATGGGGCCAGCAATGAATAGAGACTATATGTTGTTCAAGCTTTAAGGGTCCTTTGCTGTTATGGCATCTACTGGAGACGCTGCTCCTCGTTCTAGATTTCACAGGCAGTTGGAGGCAGTTGGATATAGAATCCATCATCACATGGTGATATGGTACTTTAGATCCCTTCTTAGCAAATTGTCTCAGCTGGGACTTGCAAAATCATGCGAAAGGTTTTCCATTTTACAAATCATGAGATGCTAGATTCTACCCCAGTATAATTACCCAAGTCTGCTTCAAAGTCTAGCACTTCTGGTAATTGTTGGGAAACAATGCTATGTGAATCTGTTCACATTTATGCATGGTCAGGGCTTCCTGAGCAAAACATTGCATGGCTGTTAAAAGATGTCTGAATGGCAAATAAGCCTTGGAAGTTAAATATAGAGACTTTCTGAGAGATTTGGAAACATCTCCCCTGGAGCCATCTGCTTAGATTCTAAGGATAATAAAACTAGGGACCTTTGCCTCCCCTGAGAGAATTTGTTTACTTTAGAAAGTTAAGGTCTTTCTCTTTCTGGGGGGGGGGGGGCGGTGGGGGAAGATGGGCAGCTGGCACAGCTGCACTCTATAAGCTCTGAGATTCATAATTTCCCAGTACCCCTCCTGTGTAACAAACTCCTGCATGTGAAGGGTGCATCTGGCTCTCATCTGTCGCCCTGTGGGGAATTGGAGCACGGGGGACCAATGTTAAGATTGTTATGTAAGTAAACAATTTGTCTGTTCTCCGATCCAGAAAACTTGCTTCCTGTCAGGATTAAATAGAGATATAAACATTTAGTAATTAGCTCTTGATTTCATTCTTTTAAGTTCTGCTTTTTAATTTCTCTCCTGTCATTCATGCATACATTTAGCTCTGGTTTCTACATATAGGCATTGTTTTACAAGGAGATTTTTAAAATTCTTTCAAACCATGGCATCCTTTGAACTTGTAGAGAAAAATTAGGATTCTTCAATGTTAAATGTATTTTTCCACACCCTATGATTAGGAATTAAAAGCTTAACTTGAATTTAAAATTTCTCTTTGGCTCTGTCTTCTAAAACGCAGTCACAAAATCTATATTCACGTTTTTAGCCCTCCATGTTTGCCTCTGGCCATTTGTGAGGCCTCTTCCCAGTGTCCCTAGCAGATCCTTCTTTCTCACTTGCTCCTTAAATAACTGAGTTTGCTTTGCAAGCCTCTTCTCTTCTCATTCTATCTACTCTCCCTGGATGTTTTCAGTGATCTCAACTGTCCGTTATGTGCTGATGACTCCCAGTCCTACATCTCCGCCTGGATGTCTCCCCTTACAGTCATATTTTATATTCTACCGCCTCGTTGACTTTTCCACACGGTTATCTCACAGGCATCTCAAGCACACAGGTCAGAATTGGAATTCGTGCTCTGTTGCTCCTCAAGCTCTCTCTCCATTTACGTTCTCTGATCTTAATGAGGAGTGGCAAATCTCCCAAAGCAGAATTTGAGGTTGAGCCTAGATTCTTCCTCTCCCAACTCACAGGCTCGAAACTAAAATCTCATAGATACCGCTCATTCCTCTTCGCTGGTACCCTCACTGTCTTAAAGAAGTTCCTCTATTTCTCACAGAAATTATTATAATAGCCTCCTAACTGCTCTCCCTGCCTTGTATCTTATTTCTACTTTGGCCCATTTCCTCCAGAATTGTGTTTTAAAAGGGCCAGCAGACCACCTCATATCTTGCTTAATGTTCTTTCTTCAACGATTCTGCAATGTCCTTGAGATGAAATTCCAGTTTTTCAACATGTCATATGAAGCCTCTGGAATCTGGGTCCTGACTTTCTTTTGAGATTGATCTGCAATTTGTTCTCAGTTTGGTACTTAATGCTCTGGCTCAAACCTTTGATACTGGTCACTCCCCAGATTTCCCTCACATTCTCACCAAAATTTCTTTCTATGAACATCAGGCCCTATGTCCAGAGCAGATTTAAATTCCAATTATTATGATTCTTCATCTGCTATTTATTCATTAAATATATGCTGAGTGCCTACGCTGTGCCAGACACCATCAAATAAAATGCAATTTATGGTGAGCAAATAAAATGCAGTTTATGTCACATGAGCTTACACTATAGTGAAGAAAGCAGACATTAAATAAGAAAAGCTAATCCTTCCCTTGACAGGTACTCTTTGACGGGGATGAATGGATGCTAGGATCCTGCTGACCAGAGCTTGTGGTTCCATGTGATAGAATAATCCTTGAAAGAGAAAGATCAAGTCTGTTAATTATACTTGAATTAAAAAAAAAATAATTAATTTAAAAAAAGGAAAGAGAAAAATCAAGAGCTACTCTACACATTGAAGTCCTTCTAGGACCATCAATTCCTGGTTTCCTTTTTCTCTCAAGTATTTGCTTGTTGGTATAAATGTACTGTAGTGTCGTTCTGTGTGAAACCTTCATTTTTACTCAGATTTTTTTAAGAGACTAGCTCCTTTGCAGACCTATATAACAGAATATTCAACCTTGGATTACTGTCAGTTTTCCATGTAGGGAGCTTTGTCTAATGCATCTTCAGAACCAAACATCTAATAGAGTGCTTTATATATGACAGGAGGTCAAAAAGCATTCTAGGGTGAAGAATCATAGACACATTCATGGTTGTTAGAAAAGATGAATCATTGGTAGAAATGTGAGTATCTTAATATAGCTGGAATATGGAGAATTTGGGGATAGTGATGAATCTAAGAGGAAGTTGGAGCCAGGTTGTGAACACCTTAGCAGAATGTTTAGAGGAAGATGAACTGAATCATAATACTGGGTTCTTTATATATACGTAGTCTTTGATGCATACTTATAAAACTCAAGTAATCTATAAAAAGTGAATAAAAAATTAAATTGATACAAAATGAAAATATTTGTCATATGAGAGTAAACAAAATGTATATACTGGTTTTAATTTCGATTTATAAGGAGAAAACCTTTCCTTGGTTTAGATAATAAAGTTGGTTAGATAATGAAGTAATGAAAGACAATAAGAAGGCATATGATTTTCTTCTGTAACAGATAATACTAGATTAAACAATTGGGATTTAAATCTCTACAGAGCTCTGTGCCATAAAACTAAAGAATATTTAGAAAATTCCATAATTTGGACAGTATACTGTAGTTACAGCATTTGTGAAATAAAAACAGTATTTGCCTCTTTTCTAGCTCATAAGAATAGATCAATGAGATATATACTTAGAACTATTTAGAAGAATAGTACTAAGAAAAATTCCATCATGACTGTTAAAATAAATGCTCTTATCTATAATAAATTTAATTTTTGAAAATATTACTTCTATTACACAGTGGAATAGGCATAGGAATTTAGTCATTTCTGCCAAATGACTGAAGATAAATATGAGACAAGTTGTTCATAGAAAAAAGGACTGGGAAATATTTAGGACAAAACCAGTTCTAATGAAGATAAAGTAACATTTTTTTAAGAGTGCCCAGGCATCAACGAGCTCTGGATTAACTAGTATTTCATACAGAGTGAGAAGCAGAAGTGGTTGACAAACCTTCTCCTTCAAGAATTAAGAGCAAATAAAAAAAAATAAATAAAAGCTTACAATCAATCCATGAGCCGTGAAATGTTCAAGAATCAAGGTATTTAAGGAAGCACCACACAGCCTTGCATGTAAGGAGGAGAATACTGAAGTCACATACTTTTCTACTGTCTATGTCTCTACAATGCAATGCTGTTGCATTGTACATAAAAGTTAAAACAACTACTGAGTGCTTATATTAAGCTCTGTTCCATGACATTAAACGTGTTTATTAATGTAATCCTAACATTCTATAGGATTTGATTATTAGTGTCATTTTATACATAAGAAAATTGAGGTATAGATTAAGTAACTTGCTCCAAATCACACAGGTAGGAAGTGGTATCAGTGATACTCAGATCAAGTATGGATCAGAGCTCAAATCATGGCCTTAGTTAGCAGGACCCTTTGGTGTGTGTGTGTGTGTGTGTGTGTGTGTGTGTGTGTGTGTGTGTGTATGTGTGTGTTAAAATTCCCTCTAGATGAATGAATCACAAAATGATAAACCAATTAAGCAAGTGTGGCCCTTCTGCCAGACCTATTCTAAAAGTTTCTCCTCCTCGATAGACCAGTTACAGAAAGGTTTCCCTTTTTGTGGACTAATAGTTTTTTTGGTCTGGATCCATGGCTTGGACAAAAAGACCTAGGGTTGGATTTTTGCTCCCATTTATGCACCTTCAGACTAGAGGTAGAACCTCTATAATATTACAGATAACCTTGTTATAACTCCTTGGTAATCTTGCCTGCATCATAATAGGCAAACTATTCACTGGGAAGCAGCATCAGGTGATTCAATCTACCTCATATTTCATAATTAATAAATCATCTATTTTATGGCTCTTATCTCCTAATTTTTTTTTAATACCAGCTCTCTATCAGCTTCCCCTATGTTCATTTCTCTACTTCAGGCATCCATTATCATTTGACTTATTCTCTGCTTAAATCTCATTCATGGCTCCTCTTTATTTAACAGAGCACAGCCCAAATCCCATAGCAGGATGTGAAAAGTCCTTCTTATCCTAGCCTTGCTCCCATTTGTTGGATCATTTCTCTTAGATACTGATCTCCTTTATACACTCAGACTTTTTTGCACATTGTATTTTTTCTCTCCGGAATGCTAATGCACTTTCATGAACCCAATGGATACCTTCTGGCTCTGTCTTCCAGGACACTTCCAGTAGAGTTGAGTTCCTTCCTCGATGCTACCATAGTCCCTGCTGTAGACCTTATCAAATGGGAAATTCTTATTTACATTCATTTCTCTTTCCACAACCTGACTGTGGACTGCTTAAAGGCAGGAGGTGTACCCCAGGTATCTTTGCATTCTCAGCAAACAGATGAAGACCTGGTCTCTTAGTATGCTCCCAGAAATTCTTATTGATTAATTCACATAATAGCTGTTTGCCTTATATATAGCACAGTCTATTTTTGTGCACAAATATAGCACCTTTTCCTAAAATAGTAACTTACAAATTATTTAAAATTAGCATGAAAATTGAATGATAAAAGAAAGGAAAGGTAAGTCAACAAGTCAGCATTACGACTCCCAAAGTAAGTGCTCTTTTGATTATTATCATCATTTAACAGGTGGTCACATTGAGACCTTCATTTAGTAATTTGCCCCAAATCACACAGGTTTCATGTGGTAAAGGCGAGTGTGAATCCAGAGCTCAATCTTTTTTTCAACTAACATAAAGGAAGAGACGTAATAAAGACATTTAAAAAGGTAAGTCTAATGGACTCAGTATATGAAGAAGAGGGAGGATACTGGAGTAAAAGAGAAGAAAAATTAATAATGCAAGCTTATTCTATAACAGGCACTTAAATTATATCAACTCATTTACTTCTCATACCAACAGCACAAAGTAGAAATTGTTAGTCTCCTTATTTTATAGATGAGGCAAGGGAGGTGAAGAAATAGGTCCAAGTTCACATAACTAGTAAGTGTTGGAGGAAGGAAGTGAGCCCAGAAAATACTACCTATCAAACTCTATCCATACAACTCAAGTTTTAGTTACACAAACTAATCATTCAGAAAGAACATTTTGTACTTTACACATACAATCACAGCTGGACTCCTATGACCGCAATGCATAAACAAATTATATTTCTGGAAGATTCCATGTTATTTACATCATTGTCAGCTGAGGTAATTTCTGTGCACTTTTCCATCTCCTTTTCTCCTTCTTCATCACATGAAGTGAGTGATGCTTGAATTTTAAGCATAAGTTTTTCCTTGGTGTAGTATTAGGAACAATGTTTATATTTTAATATTAAAATAGATGTTGCACATGAAGAATTTACAACTTTTTAAGAAAATTCAAATCCCCTATCTAAAACTGAGACAAAAAAATCCACAAGTACTCATTAATTTATGTAGTTGTACCTACTATATACCAGAGTTCTTATATATGAAAATGTATATGTACCATATATAAACACCATCAAATGTAATATGTAAAAGTATTCCATATCTTAGTACAAATATTGCATATAAGAAATACATGAAAGAAGTTCCATTTGGAATCAATCTCATACTTGTCTTAGCTGTTGAATAGAATTATACAGTCCAGTGTCATTCCAATCATCTTCCTTAGACCAGTTACATCAGCATCATCTGATGAGTTTGCTACAAATGCAAATTTAGGACCCTCTCTAATACTCTTAAATTTAGAATCTCTGGGGATGGAGAAAAGGAATCTGGGTTTTAGAAAGCTTTCCAGGTGATGTTTTTGCACTGGAAAGTTTTAGAAGAAATGCTATAGTTCTATATACCAGAGTTTTATATCCGTATTGGGCCACAAAAAAACAGATATATTATTTTTTAGTTGAGAGATGGCCAAAACAACTTTATAGACATACCTAAGGATCATTACAAAGAAAATAGAAATTGGACAGATATTCACTGAACAACAGACTGCCCATCTCATACATAGATGCATAACCTCCTTGGTTAAGACAGTACCTTCTGCTCTCTTAAGGTCTTCAAGGGCATTAACCTAAAGTAGATAGGAAAAATTACCAAGTTATGATTCTACTATTAAAATATAGCTTGATTTCCATGAAATTGGTAGGCATGAAATTTGGTGAGTGGCAACATTTTAATTGAACAAATTCTGGAAACTAAGGCCTTTCCAACTATGGGCATTTTTGACCCCGACAGAGCTGAACACTATACAAGGGAGACTCAGGCCACTATTTTAGGAACTAGACTAAATGAATGAGTTCACCTACACGTTAGGATTTCTAGGTCAGATCACTAAATTGCATGAATTATTCATGTAAAGCCCAATTAGACACTCTTTATTTTTTGCTAGTACACTAATCATTTTGAAACAAATTTTTAAAAAAGGAGAGACAAAGAAAGAGGGAAAAAGAAAGGCAAGAAGGAGATAATACTTTGATTTGAAAAATATCCCCCAAAGTACAAAATAATCCCAGTTGTCATTGCAGAACAAAATGTTTTGCAGAAATTATGTGGTTTGGAAAAGATTGATATTGTACAGAATCTGGGGGAGTGATGGGTGTATGAGACTTCAGGCGCTGTCATGTTGAATGGGATGAGGAAAAGGAAATTATATTCTGTTCTAATTATATCAAACTATATTAGTTTGAACTGAAATAATAATTTCAATGCTTTGAATGAGTAATATTTTGATTGGTCTAGGTAATGTTATCGGTTAGTTATAACTGATAAAAATAGATTCTGGTTGCCAAAATTTAAACAGTGTTTGAGGTAGACTGTTATGAGAAATGGAAAAGATTCAAAACCAGAGCAACTATTGTGAGTAATTTTGAGACATCATTCAAATAATATGCAACAAAATTGGGTGACAACTTCAAATTGTTTGTGAAATTTATTTCAAAACTATAATTGGGTATTAATAATGTATTTTATACTTATCTATCATCACAGAAAGATAACGCTCTAGGTAACATTATTAGTAAAATTAATAGCAATCAAAGGTAGGGAAGTATTTATCAGAACTTTATGCTTTACCAAAAATATAAATGATAGTTACCTTTACAAATGCAACGATTTTCAAAGAGATTGTTGCCAAATATAAGGAATTCATCACAAAATCCATTAGATTCCACCAATCATGGATGTAATCTTGAAGTCCACCATCCCACATTTGTTTAATTTCTCCCCATATAAAACCTGCAATTACAGAGAGATTCATTGTAAGTGTGACTTTCAATCAGCTTACTAACAACAGAGGCAAGTTAAAAATTATAGAATATTGGAGTGGCAAGCGACTTTAATGTTCACTACGTGAAGCATTTATTTTTAAAGACAGTAATATTCAGTCTCAGCCAGACTGTAAAATTTTGAGGACACTGAGCTAATTAATTGGAGAGAATGCTTTTAGGGTAGGTTCACTTTCTTTTATTCATCTGATATACTTGTAAGAATGTCCAATTTTTGAATCAACTGCAATTTCTCTGTAACTATCCATTTTTCTCATGGAAAATATCATAGCATTTACTTGTAAACAAATACTAAAAGCAATGTTTCCTTTGAAGTTGAGATGATTCAGAGTCATGAAAAAGTGTCGCTGGTGAACATAACTGTCTTAATTCCATTAAGCAGGATATTTTGTTTTGCCTTTGTAAGCAATTGGTACCTTTGGAGATCTGATTTCAGTTCTGGACAAAAGATGGTTATAACATGCATGATACTCCATTATAAAACCTTGTATCTAGCAATAGCTTTGAGACTGCCTCCATAGAAAATAAAAATCCCTTTCCTTTATAATGGTCATATTTTTAATAAGAAATGTTTTATTTTCAAATTCTAGGAAGTACACATAAAATATCACTATGTATCATTCTATTTCCATAATCTTGTTAAAATTTTATAAATCTAGTTTTGGGGCCCAATGATGAAAGAGAGAGATATCAAAGGGAGTAGAATCAGGAAATATTAAAAGGATAAATATGATTTCATAACTACATTAATGCAAGCAAACAATACGACTCTATTAAAATAATGAGTCTGGAATGTCACATGTGTAGCACAATGTCTCACATCTGTCTTGCACAAAAAGCCAGAAAAAGTCAGGTTAACTATAAAATCATAACTTTTCATGAACCTATCAGAGAGAGTCCTGATGTGAACATTAGCTCACCCATGGCAGAGTGCAGGGGTAAGAGACAAAGTCACCATATCCCAGAGTAAGAAGATTTCAGAAAAACTTTTAAACGAACTTCTGAAGGTTGAGTCTGAGCTTGCACAGAGGACAGAACCCCTGGGACTCAGATACAAGGGGAGTCTCCCTATTTGCATGTTTTTTGTTTTTTTGTTTTTTTGTTTTTTGTTTTTTGTTTTTTTTTTTTTTTGCATAGAGCAGGCTCCTCTCCCCTAAGAACAAAACACATAAGCCCCATGGGAGAAGCAGGAAACAGGATTTCCTAGGGTTTGCACCAGTATCATTAGAGGTTTCCTACCACAGGGCAAAGGTCAGGAGAGTCTGCACATGACCTGCAAAGTGTCACTGCCATAGGTAGTAAGGTATGGATCACTGAGAACCTGCATTGCCAATGCCCAGGCATAGTCCTACCTAACTCTGCCCTAGACCAGGACAACAGAGAATCTGCCTGTTTCACATCACCAGGTAACAATCACAAGCTAATAACTACTGGAGGAGTGGTGAGAGCATGAATAGAGTACCCCTCAGAGGCATAGGTGCACAGGGGAGGCCAAAAGATGTGGGTGAAGCAGGAATTCTGAGAATAGTCCTCCTAAGTCAGTCAAAGCCACTATAACAAAGTATCACAGACTGGATGTTTTATAACAAAAATTTATTTCTCATAGTTCTGGAGGCTGCAAGTTTATGATCATGGTATCAGCATGGTCAAGCTTTGGTGAGAACCCTCTTCCATGTTCTAGGTGCACACATCTCTCTCTATCCTTACATGGCAGCAAGAGAGCAAGCTAGGTCTCTGGCCTCTTTTTTCTCTTTAAAGTTTTTATTTATTTATTTTGAGAGGAGGGAGGGGCAGAGGGAGGAGGAGGAGAGAGAGAATCCCAAGCAGTCTCCATGCTTGTCAGCACCGACCTGATCAGGGCTCCAGCTCATAAACCTGTGAGATCATGACCTGAGCTGAAACCAAGAGTAGGACGCTTAACCTACTGAGCCACCCAGGCTTCCTTTTGGCCTCTTTTTATAAGCACATTTATCTCCTTCATGAGGACCCTCATGACCTAATTGCATTCCAAAGGCCCCACCTCCAAATGCAATCACATGGGGGTTAGGTTTTCAATATATGAATTTGGAGGGGACACAGACATGTAGTCCATAATACGACCCAAAGCAGAGTGAATGGTGCTCTGAAACTGATTGTGGCAACAAAACCCAAACCTGCCTCAGCTCCTGACTATAATGCCTCAAATTCCTGCCTTATGTTCCAGCAGAATAAAATGGCATGTCCATTTTCAGGCATCAATGCTATGTACCTTTGTCTAGCCTCTACACAGGCAGAATAAATCCCCTCCCTAGATACACACATGCACACCTTATACATCATATTCAAACTGTTTTAAAAAAGATAAAGAAAAAATATTGAAGGCATCAGGAGTGGGGGTGTGGTGGAAATAAAAGACACATTGCATTCAAAGGAAGAAATAGAAAACTGACATCAAACTTGTTGTCTGACACCATGTAAGACAGAGTAACATTATTATAGTGCTCAAAGAATAAAAATTAAAAGTGTACCCAGAACGTTCCACATGGCACAAATAATTCTAATAAATGAAGGCAATTGAAAGACCTTTTTTCAGACAACCAAAAACTCAGACACGTTATTGCCATGAGACCTATGCTATAAGAAATGCTGAAGGGATATATTTTAGGCAGAAGGTTTATGATACTGACCAAAAATTAAGTTTATAAAAAGAAATGAAAACATATATCCAGGAATGGTTAAAAAAAATAAATATAAAAGATATTTTTTTCTGGGGCACCTGAGTGGCTCAGTTGGTTGAGCTTCTGACTCTTGGTTTTGGCTCAGGTCATAATCTCATGGTTTGTGAGTTTGAGCCTTGCGTCAGAGCCTGTTTGGGATTCATTCTCTCTTTCTCTCTCTCTCTCTCTCTCTCTCTCTCTCTCTCTCTTTCTGCCCCCCCCCCAAATAAATAAAGTTAAAAAAAAGGTATTTTTTCTTTTTGAATTGCTGTAACATATCATTGATGGCCTAAAGCAAAAACACTAGCAATGTTTTGTGGTTTATAACATATATAACATATGTAAAAGTAAAATGTATGATGACATTAGCACAGAGGATGAGAAAGAGGAATTAGAAATATACTATCATAAGGTTCTTACACTACATGTAAAACAAATATTATTTGAAGTTAGATTATGATAAATTAAAATTTTACATTGTAAATCCTAGGGCATTCTCTCAAAATATTTTTACTTATTTATTAGAAAAAATTTTTTTAAGATTTTTTTAAAGCAATCTTTACACCCAATGTGGGGCTCGAACTCAAAATCTTGAGATCAAGAGTCTCATGCTCCATTAACTGAGCCAGCTAGGTACCCCAAAATATCTTTAAAGGTACAAATGAAGAGCCAGAAAGATAAATAAACATAAAATTATTAAAAACACTCAATCTGACAACAGGCAGAAAAAAAAATAGAGCCAATAAGAAAAAGTGGGGTAGATTTCAAATCCATCAATATTAATAATTACATTGAATAAAGCATATGGTCTAAACACACCAATGAGAAGACAGAGATTGTCATATATAAAAATGTAAAACACAGCTGTATTAAATTTATCAACAAGTTAAAAGCAAAAGAATAGTAAAGACACTATGAAATACTAATAAAAAGAAAACTAAGAAAAAGAAGCTCAGTTGGCTAAATTAATATGACTAAATATATTTCAGAAGAAAAAAATGTTACCAGGTACTGAGAGGGCTATAACTAACATAAGGATGAAAAAGTCAACTCACTGAGAAGACACAACGATACTAAATATGAATGCAGCTAATAAAATAACCTTATAATGCAAGATGCCATAATCAGAGTTGAAACAAAAAAGAGAGAAAGGTACAAATATAGTTAGATAGAGACCTTAGTATTCCCCTCTGTAGAACCAGTAGGCAGAAGTTTGGTAGGAATTTAGAAATTCTGAACAACACTGTCAACAACCTGACAGCAGCAATACATGCTTTTTTCAAATGCATGTGTAGTGTTTACCAAGAGATACTATATCATGGACTATATTAACATATGGAAAAATATTTATACAAGTTAAAATCATACAAAAGGTGTTCTATGACAATATAATAGACAACAAATCAGTAATGAAATGTATTTGGAAAATCTCCAAATATTTTGCAATTGAACAACATACTTCTAATAACCCTTGGTCACAAAGGAATTTGCAGAATAATTAGAAAACATTTTGAAATGATTGAAAATAAAAACACATCCAAAAAGGTCTGTGATGCAGCTTATAAAGTATAGAGTGGAGTTTATAGGTTTAAAGGCTTTAAACCTATAAAGAATAAAGGTCTCAGTGATTTCGGCTTTCATTATGACACTATGAAAAGAAAAGCAGATTAAGCCCAAAAGAAGCAGAAGAAAATAAACAAGATAAGAGCAGAAGTCAAATTTTAAAACATAAAACTTGAGAAAAATCCATGAAGATGGAAAATAGTTCTCTGAAATGGTCAGCACAATTGATAAAACTCTAGCCAGAATGGTCAAGAAAAAAAATGGAGAAGATATAAATGATCAATGTCAGAAATAGAAGAAGTGGCATCACTACAGATCTTATGACATTTTAAGGATAACAAGTGAATAAAAGGAACAACTTGATGCCCATAAATGTCACAACATAAAATGAATTGAATATTTTTCCTGAAAGACACAAACTTCTAGTCACACTCAAGAGCACATAGAGTAAAACAAAAACAAAAGCTAAAACAAAAACAAAAAATTAGTACACAGAGTAATCTGAATTGTCCTATTCCTATTAAAGTATCATGAATTCATAGTTAAAAACCTTCCAACAAAGAAAAATTTCAGGTCCAGTTTCTTTATGGTGAATTCTACCAAACTTAAGGAAGAAATAAGAATGCTAAAAACACAGGTAACAAACACTTAAAATAGAAAAGGAAGAAACATCTAAGAGATTAGTATTACTCTGATAAAAAAAAGTCTGGCAAAAAGAACAACTACACACTAACAACCTTTATGAATATGCACAAATATCCTCAACAAATATTAGTAAATTAAATGGAGTAATATATGCAATTGATAACAAATCATGCTGTTTTTCCAAGAATGCAAGACTGTTTCAACATCTAAGGGCCAATCAGTGTTATTTATGCCGTCAACAGATTATTGGGGAAAAAAGATCTCATTAGATGCAGTAAATGCATTTGACAAAATTCAACATCCATTCAGGATAAAAGCTTTCAGCAAAGTATGAATAGAAGGGTAATTTCTTGATTTGATAAAGGACATCTACAGAAGTATACAACTACAGTCATGATTATGTGTAGAGGGCCAGAGAATAAATAAGTTAGACTTTGCAGTAAATGAGTGGGTGTGTGTGACTGTGTAGTGTCAAAGGGTCATATTTATCCTGCTGGGCCATAGTTTGCCCGCCCTTATCCAGTATCTTGACTGTGGTGGTCTTACGTGATTGTGTGCTTTATATCTCTGTGCCCTGAAAAACAACAACAAAATGCACTACAACTTAAAAGCAACAAAAATGATGAGAGATTGATGTTGACAATTGGAAATAGGGATAGATTAAAATTAAATAAATATAATAAATACATACTATATAGTATATAGTGATTATAAATAAACATAATAAAATATCAACTGTGATATATTGCTGATAGGTATGTTTGCAAAGTCTTATAATAAAACTGTGGAAGAAATAAAAGTAAATTAGACATAATGGTCTATCATCACTTAGTGAAAACTAGCAATGGCTATTTAACATTATTTTTAAAATTTTATTTAAAATTTTAAGGCACATTTAAATTAATAACCCAAGAAAGGACTAATTTCAGTCAAATTGATTATAGTGTGCATTTTAAAAGGTTTTACTAAAATTCAGCTAGTTAACATACAGCATAATATTAGTTTCAGGTGTACAATATAGTGATTCAACATTTACATACATCACCTGGTGCTCATCATAACAAGTGCACTCCTCAGTTCCCATCACCCATTTCACCCATCCTCCTACCCACCTCCCCTCTGATAACCATCAGTTTGTTCTCTGTGGTTAAGAGTCTGTTCTAACTATAGACCCTTAACTGTAATGTGCATTTTGTTTATTTGTTTATTTATTTATTTAAGAGAGGGTGCAAGTGAGCAAGGGGCAGAGAAAGAGAGAGAAAGAGAGAGAGAGAGAGACAGAGAGAGAGAGAATCCCAGGAGGAGCAGAGAGATTGGGAGAGAGAAGTGGGGCTCACCAGATGCTGGGCTCATGAGCTCACCCTACGCTCATGACCTGAGCTGAAGCAGATGCTTAAAGACCGAGCCACCCAGGCGCCCTATAGTGTGCATTTTAAAGCCCTCTGTAGACCACTGCTTTATTCTAGATTTTACATCCTATATTACTCTTTGAGGTTTCTTTCAGATAAAATCTCTCTTGAGAGTTCAGATAAGATTGGGGCATAACTGCAGAGATGATAATGTTCGCTGCCTCCACATTGAAAAAAGAAACACATCAGACCTGAGTAAGATATGATGCATGCTCTGATGTTTGTAGGGAACTTACAATTTATATCATCCAAGGAGGAAAAATGCTAGGTACACTGGAAACAACCCTCCTCCCCCCCAACCTCCCCAGTCCACATCTATGATGCTTCCTCCTACTGAGCCTGGGGACAGTCTCAGAATTAATCACAACTTACGTAAGAAAGCTAAGGCCAAAACAAGCGACCTAACTAGTGCTTCACTACCAGTTAATAAAGAAAACAGAACTCAATCTCCTTAGTACTCTTAGACGTTTTCTTATTTTTGAAATTTCAAAATGTGGTTTATTATGTTTTATTTGCAACTCTACCAATATCCAGAGATGAGAATATGTGTGCACTGCAGTTATTAATTGAACAAATGCATTTCAAGTTAACTTTAATCAGAAGGCACAGAGATAACACTTCGACTATACCAGGTGAGTGAAGTGCCAGGCTCAGTCCAACTGGTAATCAGCTTTGTAATCTGAGATAACAGTCTCATCTCTCTATATGGTTGTCACCTCATTTCAAAAAAAGAGAGGTTTGGATTATACGCAATCATACGAGAAGTATAATTCTACTCCTGTGGTATAAATAGCCAGACATTACTTTTTCCTGTCTGGATCATTAAATTTTACTAAAATCAGTCATCATAATAGCTGCCATGAAGATTAAAAACTGTCTTGTACCAGAGGACACAGACTTGCTTTGGTCTTCCCCAAAATGCACAAACTAAATCTTTGATATGAAAATTATAGAAACTTTCTTGCCCAATGTAAGGGAGAATTCTCCAGAAATCAGAGTTTCTCCAAAACTGGAATGGATTACCCTGTGCATTGAAGATTCCAGTCCAGGGCCTGGAATGTCTTCCATCACTCAGGCTCCAGAGAAATTCTAGAAGTAACTACAAACCTGTTCTATCTGATCCCTAAAGGGCATTTCAATTCTATGAGTTCGTGAATCTGTTGTTTTCAAATTTGTATATATTATAAAATCAAATGTATTTTTCAAGTTTGTACCTATTATAAAATGAAATGTATTTTAAATACCTGTTAGCCAACCAGTGTGTTTATATCTTATTTCCCTTTATTGATAAATTGATAGCTCTCTTCTTCTACCAAACTGAAAAGCCAAATATGATTATTAACAGCCACCAAAACAGCTAACTGCAAGTATTTTGTGGGTAATTATGTAGGGGAATAAAGACACTAAGGTTAATGGCTTCAGAGGAAAATGGGGAAGTAGTTATAAAGAATTAGTTATGAGCTCAGTACAAAGCAAAATTTAACTTAGAGCTTCTTAGTACCTCAGCAGACTGTGTCACGTTAGATGGGTTCAAGGAGATGGCACTTTCATTGGAAGCTTGGACTAGGTGACCTCTAAGGGTTTTTAAGAAGGGTAACAGCAAACACAATTTGGAGATATTATAGTTCCTTTGGAGTTCAAAGAGTATATATTTAATCTGACTTTTTGGATCACACACACAAAAAAATTCTATCATTTTTGGCCTTTGCAAGTCACAGCTGTGTGGAGAAAGCAGAGATCCTGATGAAATTGAGGGCTCACACCATCATTTTTTAACCTGAGCTGTGAATACAACTGTCAGTCAGTGCTTGTTGGCTAATGGGTTTTGGGAGCTTGTGTTTTTAGAGCACCAGAATGGAGTACCACTTCATATAGCTCTAGTCACCACATACCTGTTTGATAACTATATATTTCTATTTCTTATGAGCACCATGGTGAAAATACAAGTTTCCCCTGTTCTGGCAATGGTTCACTGAAATTTTTGAAGAAAGCAGCCTTTAGAGAAGCTAGAGGGTGCTATTAACTGGCTGATATATGCATCCAGACAAACTATTCGTGGTAACTAGTCCGAAGAGAACAAAGCTTCAGGAAGCTTCCATCACAAAATGTTTGTCCTGTTCCCACAATGGGAACATTTCAAAATTTCTCTCTGCTGTTTATAAACAGATGACGTGATTTCTCAGAGTCACGGTGGAGGTCTAATTACAAGCATGGATGTCAAGACTGTGGGGACCAGTAGAGGAAAGATCATAGTGCAAATGAGTCAGAGAACTTCCTTTGAAAGATATTTATGGATGCCTGGAAGTTTTTCCTATTTTTTTTCTACCTTTCCCATAACAGTTTTCATCAGGGGCTACTCGAGTGTTCAATTATATCTTATCGTGTGAAGCCAGCTGTGGGGATGAGATGAGGTCGGGAGACCTCAGACGCCACATTTAACGGCCCTGATTTCAGGTGAGAAATATGTAATTCTGTGAAAAGACCTCTCGTCTCGCCTTCTCTTGCTGTCAGTATTTACACAAAGATTAAATAACCTCAAACAAAGAGCGGGTCGCCTTTTCACCTATGGCCACCTCAAAGGGCTTGTTATGGAAACCCAGGAGCTAGTTGAGGGATCTGACCTTGCAAGTCTCTTAATAGAACACTGAGTTCTACACTGTGGCACCAAATCAATGTAGATAAAAAGAACAAAAAGAATTCCTCCCTGCTGTATTTTCCCCCAAATCAGGGAACAAAAAAGTAGTCTCCAGTCAAAATTTTGCTTTTGCTTGGAGAAATCTAAATGTAGTTATTTTGCTCCATGGAGGATCACGTTATGCTGGACCCAAAAAAGGCACTCAGTTAGGAGGCAGCTTCTATTGTCTCAGTGTTACACTTAAAACCCAAACAAAGATAAAGACAAGAGTCCCAACGATTCACTTTCTGAAGAGAGCTTACAGAAAATTGTAGCCACCCCCGCCCTTCTAGGGCTTACTAAGAGGTAGAAGGACCATATCTGTTACCAACCACTTGGGCCTCTACCCCCATGGTCTATACAGAGGGAACATTAGGAACAGGTAGTGAGAAAGCCATGAAGTCAGGGTAATAGAGTTTTTGTGCTAATTAGGAATACCAGAGGGAGAGATGAAGGTGATTGCTTACCAGCAGTACCACCTCCCTAAGTCAAGTGAGAGAGATGCTGAGGAAATCCCTCATAAATATGGGGGATTTCTACAACAAGGAAAAACTGGCATTTCAATCTCTCCTGGAGTGTCTACTCAGGCAATGGACTTGCTCATCTCTCCCTGGGTCTGGATCACCAGGGGAAATAAGAAACCAGTGTGTTTTGGCAGTCCGCAACTGGCCGCAGCCTGACCTCCTGTCATTAGCTGTGGCAAGGTTTTGGGATGCCCTTGGGGAGTGAGTGCTTACCACAGGAAGAAGCTGGGCTTTAGCAATCTTGCCCTCCTGTCCTTGCCAGGGTCCTAGGACCCCAGAAGGAGTCAACTACAGGTTACAAGGAGTTGAGGGACTGGAAGATATCAGGCAGAGTTGAATTGGGGATCCAGAGGACGATGCAGCGTGGAGGCACCCAAGGCCTTCTATGGAACACACATGCACACATCAGGAGAGCCATCGGTCAAGGACTGTCATATAGGCTACACAGTATTAGCCAGCGATGCATAAAACCAATAGGAAAGAACTGTGACGAGGGGCCCAGTGAGGTAACGAAGACTTGTAACTTTTCCTGTCATCCCGCTTCCCTACAGCCACCAAGGAGGAGAACATAAACAGTTTATGCCCTTCTTTCCATTGCAGTGCTGGGGTTGAAGGATGAGCAAAAGATGGACAATTCCAGGTCCTCTGAGCGCTGGGTAAGGCCTTTATCAGGAAGAGGAAAGCTTAAAATAACTCAAGGTTTCAGGAACTTGATATCTACTAGACATATCATTAAGGTACAGGAAAAGATATTTGGTATAGGGCAGTTGGGCAGAGTGATCAGAAAAAGTAAAAAACATTTCATGTTTAGATTCTAGGGAGTTGAGACTCCTTAATTAAGCTTTTACATGAATACAGAATTTGTATGAAATTGTGCTTCCAGAATTGTTTCTCAATCTTTAATGTTTAAAGACCTCTGGAATTTCTCTTTTTTTAATTTGTGAAAATTTTTAATGTTTATTATTTATTTTTGAGGGAGAGAGTGAGACAGAGTGTGACCAGGGGAGGGGCAGAAAGAGAGGGAGACACAGAATCCGAAGCAGGCTCCAGGATCTGAGTTATCAGCACAGAGTCTGATCCTGGGACTCAAACTCATGAACCGTGAGATAATGACCTAAGCCAAAGTTGGACGCTTAACCAACAGAGCTACCCAGGCACCCCAAGACCTCTGGAATTTCTGAATTAATGAACCAAGGGGAGAATTAAAAATGTAAGTTTTTTGTAGAAATTCACAATTGTTATGACTTCAGTCAGTTGGCCATGCTTCAAGAAACACTGACTTAAAGGGGGAGTAAAACATGCAAAAGAATGAACCTGGACTACTTTCTTTCACCATACATAAAAATGAACTCAAAATGGATTAAGGACCTAAATGTGAGACCTAAAACCATAAAAATCCTAGAAAAGAGCACAGGTAGTAATTTATCTGACATTGGCCATAACATTTTCCTAGAGATGTCTCCTGAGGCAAGGGAAACAAAAGCAAAAATAAACTATTGAGACTACATCCAAATAAAAAGCTTCTGCACAGCAGAGGAAACAACAAAACTAAAAACAAACTACTGAATGAGAGAAGATATTTTCAAGTGACATATCTAATAAAGGGTTAGCATCAAAAATATATAAAGAATTTATATAGTCCAACACCCCAAAAAACAAATAATCCAGTTAAAAAATGGGCAGAAGACACGAACAGATGTTTCTCCAAAGAAAACATCCAGATGGCCAACAGACATGAGATGTTCAACATCACTCATCATCAGGGAAATTCAAATTGAAACCACAATGAGATTATCACCTCACACCAGTCAGAATGGCTAAAATAAAAAACAAACAAACAAAAAGCAAAACAAAGATAAGAAATAATAGGCGTTGGCAAAAACGTGGAGAGAAGGAACCCTTGTGCACTCTTGGTGGGAATGCAAACTGGTGCAGCCACTGTGGAAAATAGTACGGAGGTTCCTTAAAAAATTAAATATAGAATTACCATATGATCTAGTAATTCCCTTACTGGGTACCCAAAGCATATGAAAACACTAATTTGAAAGGATATATGCATCTCCTATGTTTATTGAAGCACTATTTACAGTAGCCAAGTTATGGAAGCAGCCCATGTCCATTGATAGATGAATGGATAAAGAAGATGTGGGGTGTGTGTGTGTGTGTGTGTGTGTGTGTGTGTGTGCTGTAATATTACTCACTCATAAAAAAGAATGAAATCTTGCCATTTACACAACATGGATGGATTTAGAGGGTATAATGCTAAGTGAAAAATTCAGTCAGAGAAAGACAAATACCTTCGGGTTTCACTCATATGTGGAATTTAAGAAACAAAACAAATGAGCAAAGGAGTTCTGAATTCTTGGGCTGCTTTTGCCTCCTTGAATTCTATTCCTCACATTTTGAGGGCAGTATTCACGGTGGATAAAAGTTGTAGTTCTGGAATTACACCAACTGGAATTTGAATCAAGTGCCTGCTGTTTATTAGCTCCTGATCCTGGGCAAGTGACCCAACTTCTCTCAGCCTATTTCCTCTCTATGAAATGAGATACTAACAAGATTTGTTATTAAATGAAGTGACATTACTACAAGTTCAAATGAGGATACACATTTCAGTCATTTAGCACAGTGCCTATCTTCTTGGTTTCTACTATTATTACTGCTATCAGTACTACTGCTATTGTGATTCTGAACTAATGAAAACCACTTTTCATTAGTTCACCCCCGCCCCCTAGTCTTTTACTCTGACCCTCCATCATTTGGTATCTACTCCTATCTCCCTGTCTTTTGCCCTCTTCCCTTGAACTATCTGAATCATATTGCCAAATATTTTCTCTAACAGTATTGATTTCACTTTTGGGCTACAAGATATGTATAGCACTGTCAGTACCTAAAACACTTAATTTTCTTTCTGATAAAGAAGTCATCGGGCCAGCAGTAGTATGTGCACAACAATTTTAAATTACACAAATATTTCATTGTTTGAAATCTGATAATCTTGATAAGTCTTGGTAAAGGTGATCTTCAACTTTTCCCCCCACACATAAAAAGGAAAATGATGATTACATGTCATAGTCCAATGATTATTTGGCTTTCTTGAAAATTAAAATGTCTCTTTAAATGAATAGGTGGATGTTTTGCACCTGTCTTTGGGTGTCTATGTGTGTCTGCAGCCAGTTTGCTGAGGTGGTTGGAGCACCTTGCCAAGGGAGAGAGTCAGGAGACTATAGAATATCTTTGGGGGGGGGCTGTTTGAGAAGATGGGTAATTCATGGGTGAGGCTGAGAGTATGAGTACCTGAAACCATACAATCTTGATGCCTGTTAGACAAAGATGTAGAAATGGTCCCAAGAAAGGAATATACTTATATAGAATTGTCTCTGTGAGTCTTTATCTAGAGGAGAAAGTGATCACACGTTTTCTTTTTACATTTGCAATTTGGAAGCACTTATTGAAATGTTCAGATTTGTTAATATCAATGCTTTAAAAGATAAAAATGTGAAATAAATCATGGAAATGAGAGGCCAATTTTGTTAGAGAAAAATTGTCAAATAAGTATGTGTTATAGGCAAGATGTATAATCCGGATATTATGAGCAATTCTTAGTTTATGCCTAGGAATCCACTAGAAGCTATTTTTAACAGAGCTCAGATTTCTTCCTATGATACATCTTTTCCTCAGTTCACCCTTCTCCTTATCATGCTCAGCGTGCATAGATTTATATACTACATAATTATGGCATATTCTTAGGCACACACATAATATCAAGTCACTTCAGTATCCATTTTTCCTTTCTCGTGGAGAACAAAGTATTTCCTGCTTCATTAATGTGATAGCCTCCATTAACACCTACTTTTATGAAAAATGTTACCCATTTCATAATTTCTTTTTGCTAAGCTGATAACGTAAGTCTACATCTCGATATTTCACATATATATTTATATCTGTACACTTTTTTTTGCAGGGAATAAGCTACGATACAAATTTGATTGTTACAGTTGAATTATGATGGATTCTATAGGACAATCAAAACTGGTTTTTGGGAAGGCCTTAAAAATTAGCATTCAAAAGTTGGTTTTTTCCCCATTTTACTTCATATTACCTTCAGAAAGAAAATGACATCCATTTGAGAAAAAAACTGCTGCTATAATTTAAATAAATTCTCATTATATATAAAGATAACATGCTATATTTAGTTTGCATGTAAATTTTATGTAAAAGGGAACTTCTGATATGAATATTCATTCTCATATCCCTGGTATTCTATGTTAAAAATCAAAACTTTGAATAAATTAAGAGTGTCAAGGTCACGGCCCATCAGAATGTAGAAGTGACCAGATCTCTAATCTGGCTCATGGCTCCTTTGAATCCATCATTCAGTCTTTCCAATAACACTTTCTCTCAGACACTTGAAAGGTATAGGTCTGTCATCAGGCCCATATGATAGAACTATCATTTTTCACTTTTTACTCTAGTTTAAATGGGTAATGTGACACTCTGAGTGCATTGGTGTCTATGTGTCTAGAATCTGCCTATCTATTGAGATAGTTCTAACTCTATTATCTGTGATTAGTTTTCTCTTTTGGTTAGGACTATATCTCCAGATGACCACATCCTAAGTTTGATCCCTACATGAGGCCTTTAGATTTCTTTGCTTATATGCTAAAACTTATCCTGACAGCAGACATCCACAAGAGTGTTGTTTGATGGGAGAAAGAAGGGTCAGTAACCTTCCATACAAGAAAGTCTGAAGGAAAAATCATTCAAAGGTACAGCTTATCAATGATTCCGCAGTGGAAGAATACCAGGGTTATTGCAGACTGTTTTCTCAAGATATAAAACTCAATAGACTTCAATTTAAATAGTCAACATGATGTTGAACTTCCAGAGGAAAGATATTGAAATAACAGGGAAATATTATTCTACCCCTGTACAAAATCGCAAGATATCTGGATCTGTCAGACCAAATAAGTTTGAATTGTAGAAACACAGAAAAGTATATGAAAGAACAGAAATTCCAAAGCAAAAACATACTTCTTAAGGAGATAAAGGGATCAGTTTGAGAGATTGTACTCTGCAGTTAGAAAACTTTTCTACTCAGGAAAAGTTAAAATTTATGGTATGAATATATAAAACAAATCAAAAGTCTTTTTGCCAGGATTATACAATGGGAGGTATAAAAGTTATCATTTCTTATAAATCATATCATAGGTCTGGGGAACAGCCCCTGAAAATGGAAGGAAAGTAAAGCGAGGGGGAAGGAAAAAGCCTTTCTTTACACAAAAAGTAGCCCACAGAGTGACATGGGTTGAAAATCTAAGTTGGTTCAAGAAGACTTGAGAAAAACCCATGCATAGACCCTCAATCTATCACTGGGAAAACTAGCGTGATGAGAAACATTTGTAAGCCATACTCTTCTCTGTAAGTCATTCAGTCTTGTTATTATAAACCTAGAACCTCACAGCAGAGGGACTGTGAAATGTTTAGCCACTGACTTTTTACCAGACAGCAATATTAATAAGGAAGACAAGATAGAAGGCTCATTAATACAGTTATCAAATCAGACCAGGCCTTTTTGTCTATATCCCACCTTTGGTCAAAGGTTATAGCATTCCTACCCTGTTGTCTTTAGTCTCTTCCCCACCTACCCTGGCTTAAAAAAACAATACAAAACAAAACATTTTTTTCTGCCCTAATAATGACAGCTCCCCAGCACAGGGCAATAGGACTCAATGGGACTTTGAATCTTTCATTTTTTTTTTTTTTTTATGAAAATACTGGAAATCCTGAGAGCTTGTGACCACTCATAATTTAATAGTTTCTTAGTGACAGAACCTGGTCATGTATTCAAATACAGTGCTTTTTCTACAAGAGCCCAATAACATAGTGAATATAGCCTTTAATCATGGATGTATCAAAACACTTAGAACTCAGTCTGAGATATGAGACACTCAGAATTCACTAGCCTTGACAGACCTATTTGATATAGAAAATTCTTTCTCCGTGCCCAGGTATTTAAGCAAGAGGATCGTTCATATATATTTTTTATTCTAGAAAATCTCTTTGCATCCTAAAAATTCCCAAGTAAATTAATTGCCTAAGTCAGGATAGCTTAAGAAAATGTTGCCTTTAGAAGATATTTCCCCAGGCTGGAATTTTAATTATCACAATTAAATTTGTACCTTATTTAACCATTCAGCTGAGGACTGGATATGATTTCTAGCCAGCTTTCATGGAAAATTCTATTACAAGTTTTGCAAGAAGGAGGCAGCCAATGACTCTTTTAATTGCACAAGTTACTAAAGGCTTGAAGCTTGTATTTTTTAATATTATTTACTGTTTTCTGACATGTAACATATCTCATTGTTTATTATCTATTTCCTCTAGTATAATTTAAGCTTCATAGGGGCAAGGAATTCCTTCTCTTTTTTTTTTGTTTTATTTTTATTTTTTTACTTCTGTATCACTATTGCCCTGCACTGCACTTACTATATAGAAAGTAGTCTATATATTTTCATTAAGTGCATAAAGGAAAGTCTAGAAATACTATCTCTGCTTATACTGCATTGTAGCTATGGCATTTTTCAAAACTAAATATTCTATATTTCATTTGGAATATCAATTTTTAGACATTCTATATAAATTCCCCATAATGGGAAATTTAACCTCCAAAATGCTTCTTTAAGAATTGTTTACAAGAAATTTTCTATGAAGAAATATCTATAAAGAACATATTCCTAATGTGAGATATTTAATTTAAAAGGGAATGGGCAGGGTAATTTTATATTGAATATCAACTACAATGTCATAATTATTTTATTAACCTTTCTCCTAATTTCAGCAAGATCACACTTTATGCATGCCATATTAGTGAGAATGTACTCTGTTTTAAAGTTCACCTAAGAAGGTGCTTTTTCCAACATTTGTAAAACATATCGAATCTTGTTCCTATGAACTTTTCTTATTGTCAGTACTTAGAGTAGTTATAATGTTTAAAATCAAAGAGTACCTCTATCTCAGATTCAGATATAGTCCTGTTTTCTTTCCTGCCTTTTCCACATTTTACAATTTCTCCAGTAATTTTGACAGTTAAGCCAAACTGATCTTCTGAGACTGTGAATCATGAAATTTTCACATATTTTCTAATTACTAAATGATGAGATGGATATGATACCAGAGAGGTTTAAAATGATGAGCTAAATTGAGAAAATATGATTTTTAGCAAACCACAGTAGGTTAGAGGAAAGAGTAATTAAAATGTGAATTTTAACTATGGCTACGATAAGAGAGTAAAACAAAGTTTTTACCAGCTACTTTAAGCTTTTCTACCTTGATTTCTACAGATCCCAAAACATTTTTCTTTCTATGGAAAGAACAGAGAGAGATTGGAGGATGTCCTAGAGTTTAATTTTCTATTATTTTGGTTGAATATGTAATTTCAAAGATAAAGTTGAATGGATTGGTTTTAAAGAATGGTTATAGTTACTTTATGTACAGAATTACTAATTCTGCAGAGTGATTTGTAATTTGTCTTTTGGAAGGTGTGTCCATTAAGAAAACTACAATGATTAGTTACATATGGCCAATGAGATATGTCGAAAGTCTTTATAAGACAAGCTTACAAACAAAAACCCAGAAAATCATTCATGGGGCATGATGTCATTTAAAATCTGAAATCTTAAAACCTACAGTTACATTTCATAGGCTGCACTTGGGGGCAAGTTCCCCAAAACTTGCAAAAGTGTTTATTTAGTTTGGGGATTAGGCCTTGGAGCTCAAATGGTCAAACCTGTTTTCAACATTCCTGTGTCCCAAACTTTAATGAGTATTCTTTTCTGGGCAACAAAATTCCATGGCAGCAACACGTTTTTATTATATTTTCTATAGTAACACATTTACCCAGGACCCACGGTAATATCATCCACTCGACGATGGTTGGTGGTGGACCTTGCCTGTTCAAGTCTGACCTGTCGATGTGCTGAGAGGCAAGCAGCAGCAGGAACAAAAAAGTCAAATAGGACGCTGTATGGCAGATGAACTTGATAAAGGGCTTTCTGATGAACAGTCCCAGTGGGCTTTTAGGAGCTATAAGATAGCACACAGAGAAGACGGGAAAAAGGAGTCCTATTATGAAACACGTCACCATCTTCACTGCCCAGTGTCGTCTCCTCCAGCCTGGGAACTCATCATACCAGCGAGATGCAAGCAGTTGTTGACAGTTGGGCTGAGCAACAAACTACACAGAAAGGAAAGGAAAAGCAAGAGTCAGTGTCACATATGGTGGATTCAGTTCATCAGTAAGACCACAGATTTATCTTTAAAGCCAGAAGTTCTGCTTTAAATAATTTTATGTTGGGTGCCTGGCTGGCTCAGTTGGTAGAGCAAATGATTCTTGATTGTGGGGTTGTGAGTTTGAGCCCCACCTTGGGGGCAGAGATCACTTAAAAATAAAATTTCTTAAAAATTAATAATTTTATATTTAAATAATCATTAAGTCCTTTAACTCATTCTGTGAATAAAGCCTCTTTCTCTTTATGTAATATTTTATACCCAAGGCATAGTGCTATGGGCTTAGTCAGATGTGACAGAAATCATGGTTGTACAGATGTAAAAATACAGATGGAGAACAAGAATAGTCATAGGACACACTGATGAGTGAGCAAATTTGTGTACAAAGGCATACAACACACACACACACATATATATGTACGTATATATATGATATATATATATATATGGCGGAAGAAAAGATGTCGATAGTGCTTGTTTCTTAGTTTACTGGTTGTTTTCTGGTTATGACATTATACAAGATTTCATTTTTATATTTATGTATACTTTTAACATTTTCTATGATAAATACTATCTTTTTATCATCAGAAAAAATAATTATACTTTTAATTGGGTTGAGACATTCAGAAAAACATACATGAAAGCATATTAGGATTACCAGAATGTAAATCATCGTAGCTGAATTTGGTGGAAATAAAACCTATACTTGCCTAAGTATAATCAATTACCATATACCAAACATTTCACAAACATAGCATTGTTTTATCTTGCCAACACTTTGGGGATATAGCATAGACGTTACTCTCTTTTAAGGATGAGGATACAGGGTGTTATAAGAGGTCAGTAAATTTATTTAAGGGTACATATGTAGTAAGTGATAAAACATTTGAGTAACTGGTCCGGGACTTTTTTTTTATGCACACTACATTTCTCACTGGGACTGACGGCTAGGCATTAATATAAATTCAGAGGGAATTATTTCTTCCAGATGGAATGGTCCAAGAATGCTGCCCAGTGGATCTGGCTTTGAAGGGGCAGATTTGTATAAGCAGAGAGGAGAAGGGGAAGGCAATTAAAGGCAAGGTATGGGGAGAGAGAGAACATACTCTGGGAAGAAGTGTTTAAGGGATGCCCCATGGGCACTATTGACTGAAGGAGAAGCTTTAGTGTCTTGTAAGGGACTTGGAGAAGTTCCTTTGATATTCTTTTTTGTCTTCGGTTTTAGCCTGTATAGATCTCCTTGAGACAAGACTTGCCCTTACTCTTTTTTGGTGGTAAGCAAGCAAAAAATCCCTGGGTTCACATAATCCCATGATTATCACAAACTAAAAGCTCTTTGAGAGTGAAAGGAGAGAAAGGATGATGGACTAAAAGAGAAATTCAGTAGTTGAGATGTGCAAACATATCAACTGGACATGAAATGATTTTTCATGCAACTGTTTCTCATCACTTTGTCTTGGATACTCTACTCATCAAAGGGCACAGAGGGCAAAAAATATGTAATAAATCAAATTTATAATAATGTGCTTAGTAAATATAGATAAAATAGAACTGCGTTTCATCAAGACTTAGATCATGAGGGCTGTCTTCATTACTTTGAAAGTAATTAGTAAAATCAAATTTTATAACCCAAAGAATAGCTTTTCTTAACACAGTCCTTGCCTATTATTCTGGTCAAAGTCGGGCATCTGGAAGTCAAAATAGAGTTCTTGCTGATATATATGCAGAGTAATGGCAAAGAATGGTAAGTCGTTAAGCCCTGTCCTTTTTAAGAGTTGTCCCTCCAGCACATACAGGATCCTTCCCACCAGGGTTCTATAAACAAATCAGTCTTTCATCTTCTTTCAATTTTTTTTCATATAAAACATTTCTCATACTACTAGAATTCAGCACAACTGAAAGACCTTAATAAAAGGGAGTTAAACTTCCAGAAAATGCAAGATTTAACAAGCAGTTGCTAGAATATCTCATTAATCCTCACACACTGAAGAAACACTATAAGGGACTAAGTATGAATGATATATTTAATACATGCAGGAAAAGTGAAAGAAAGGTACGTACTTTGTTCAAGATGATCTGGGTGAATACTAGGACTTATAACCTCTGCCCTTCTTGGCCAAAATCTCATTACAGCATGGAACACCCCAGGACAATTGAGCAAATAGCTTTACTAGGAACATTTAAGGTTTTCTCAGATAAATGTTTCTGTTGCCTAATACACATGTATAGACTGTGTTAAATTATCCAGAAGAAGCAAACTATTTAGTCCTTCTAGGAACACCTGCATTGCCAAGCAGTAGGTTAGCCTTCGTTCTTACTAATACTTTTTTTCTTAAAAGGTTTTTTTTTTTTTTAATTATTGTAAACTATACATCTGTGCTTAATTAATGGACAGTGTACACAATTTTCTTCTAGACACAGACACAATGAAACTTATACAGACCTAAAGAATAGAAATAGGATTATAAGAAGAGCAGGGGTGAGTGTACATAATATACAAGTTTCCCCAAATTTGGATATTATTTGACTACAAATTTGTTCTAATCATAGGATTAAAATAAACCAAAAAGTATTCCTAAGAATCACTGTAAATCTAAATGCCCTCACAATGGTTTTGCATCCTCCTTCTACTACACCTGTTCACTACATGTCTACACCCGCATTTTCCATGAAAAAAAAGTGGGTTTCATGGTTAAATTAGTTACCAAAATAAGAATTAAAAGAATTAAACTTCTATACTACAGGGTTTTGTAGAGTCTTTAATTGCTAAAGTGGATTAAAACATTCCATTCTCTCATTCCTTCCTCTTTCCATTTTTCTTTTTTTCTTTCCTTCATGCTCTACTCTGTACTTCATCTCTTGTCTCCTCCTTCCTTTCTTTCTCTCATCCCCAACCCCCAGCCTCTTGGTTTATTTGGCTTATTTAGAGAGACACAGCTTTACCCCAACTCCCTCTGAAAGACACCTTCAGAGAGGGCCATCCTATCTCTCACACCTGCCACTGGCCCATTCCAGCAAAGCCCTTTCCAGATGGGCCTTCACATTGCCTGCAGCATGCCGGGAGCCCAGAGCCTCTGCCTCTTCTGCTTCATCTTTCTACTGCACATTGAGTCACAGGAACACCCTTCCCAGGACTGGGGGAAGTAGGGTATCTCTTCAGGCAACACTCTTTTCTCCCTACAGCTATTGGCCAATTCTAGCACGACTACAGCCATCCCATTAAAATTCATATTAAAACATTAGGAACATTCAAATTCACATTGGTGCCATGCATTTATAAAAGACACTAGAAGAAAAAAAGGAAAAACTTCCTATCCCTCTCTTTCAGTAACCTTTAAAAGAATTTCAAAAGCCCGTTCTCATGATTATTTATCAAATCCTTGAGTCATGGAATTTGATATACTGAAGAAACTGTAAAGATTACTGATCTAATTTTTACAAATAAAGAGAAATCTGGTATGAATGATTTTAAAACAACTACTCAAAATACTAAAGCAACCAACAAATCAACACCATAAAGGAAACAAACAAAAATGATGAAAGAGGATAAAGAAAGACTTACTTTTACCACAAAGTAAAAACAAACAAACAAACAAACAAACAAACAAAAAATACCCCAAACTCAAAACCAAACAGACCAAGAAGCCTCACTACTACATGGGCAGGTATTAAATATTAATTGGATATGCATGTAATAAACAGAAGAGAGTTCCAAAATTAATGAAGCCCTAGTAATTAAAATGAATATAGATTTACTTGGTATTTGTCTCAGTGTTTGTATTTTATCTTTCAGTTTTGAAGTGCTTTTTATAGCTTAAAAATTTGTATCCAAAGTTCAGACTGCAGTCATATTCTCTATAAGAGCAAAATCGAGATTCTGGGAACAGCCAACCTGGCTACTTTATGCATCTTGAGTAAGTGGGATAGATACATGAGAGTTGAGAATTGACTTGAGTCTCAAGAGAATTGAAACTTTTGAGGTGAATGTATTATAGTGATTTACATACAGACAATCTGATTTCTTTGCTTAAAAAGGACCACAGTTTCCTCTGGGTCTTACTGTTTATTTCTGAGCAATTAAAAAATAATCTATATCCTTTGGGGTTTTATTTCCTCTGCCCAGGAATGCTTTTCAGCAGCTCATTTTGTAATGTTGATAGCAAGGTTTAAGGATTATTGGTAGGCAAGGAGCTTTAGGGAATTATTTTGTCCATAACTAAAAACCACTTCTTCAACTTCAATCCCAAATTTCCTTCATAGTTCCCAAGGCCCTTTAACCACGTGAGTCTCTCCCTGTTTCTTAGAGATAGCTTTAGCTGTGTTCCTCATTAAAACAATGTTGGTCTCCTGGAGCACAGTCATACTATGTAACTGCTCAGACGCTGCTACTTTATTAATCAAACATCATTTTCACCTTGTCTTCCCTACTTTATTTACTTATTTATTTAAAAAAAAATTTTTTTTTCAATGTTTATTTATTTTTGGGACAGAGAGACAGAGCATGAATGGGGGAGGGGCAGAGAGAGAGGGAGACACAGAATCAGAAACAGGCTCCAGGCTCTGAGCCATCAGCCCAGAGCCTGACGCGGGGCTCGAACTCACGGACCGCGAGATCGTGACCTGGCTGAAGTCGGACGCTTAACCGACTGCGCCACCCAGGTGCCCCTTGTCCTCCCTACTTTAATTAAACCAATAGCATCATCTATGAGTCGGACATTGGCTAGATAAGTGGGGAGAGGACCCAGATCTGTTAAGAACCAGATATATCTGTCTTCTAGGAACTCAACATACGTTGGGGACTGATCGTGTGACCAGTCCTCCGGTTTTTCTAATATTTTCTATTTTTCTATTTTTTGCTTTCCTCACTTAAGGTCAGTCTTCTTACTGAGGTTATAAACAGGCAAATTTAGTTCAGTGAAGATGCCTTAGCTGTCATATGCACAGAAGTCACACATCTGGCACACATTCTCTGGTCCAGATTAGTGTAATTTAACAGGACAGTATATGATGTGCTAAAAAAGAGGTAGAGTATAGGAGGGATTGTGCCCAACATGAAGTAATCTGAGAAAACTGAAGACAGGAACAGGATTTGCTAGTTAATTCTGAAATAACAGGTAGAATTTTGATAGGCACAGCAGTAGGTGGGTGTATTTTAATTTAGATTTAGAGACTATCATCTTAAAAGCTTCAGGATGGAGACAGGTATGTTCAGATGAGCTATCCCTTGAGCTAGAAGGTCATCATCAATGGTGAATATACCAGTGACACGGTGTGAAGGGAAACCGTAGTCATATTTTGAGACGTCGGTGAAAATGTTTATTGAGGCAATGCTTCAGTCTAGATCCTTGATGCTCAGTATGGGCTGAGGCCAGTGGCACTGGTTTCAACTGGAAGCTCATCAGCTATGCAAAATATTAGGTCCCACTCAGGACTTGCTGAATAAGATCGACATTTGACAGTGTGCTTCCTATGAATGTTAACATTTGATAAACACTGGCTGAAAGGATTTTATGTCTAACGAAGTTTTATTTAGCTCTGTTGTATCTGATAAATGCTTCCAGAGTAGTTTTAATTCAATGTAAATACACATTTGAACACTTACGAATCTCAAGAGCAAATCTGTTTGTGAGGGAGTAGGGGTACTCGGGTGTGTGGTGTGTATTTGTGTGCAGGAGTTTGCTTTCAGCTAAATCCAGCTATGAGTGGTATGAGAACTTGGGTGAGGGGAACCAGCCACAGAGTGGGGCATTCTCAAAATTGAGTAAGCAACAGGGTTGCCTGGAGGCTTGGTACAAACCATGTTCCTGAGCCCCACCCCGGTATTTCTGATTCAGTAGGTTCAAGGTGAAGCCCTGAACTTTGCATTTCTACCAAGTTGCCATGTGATGCTGCTGTTGGGGATGCAGAGACAAATGATAAGAACCACTGTTTTACAGAACAACACTTTTTAAATAATATAGGATAGTCTTCCAGTTTTTCCAACTTTTTCTATTTTTCTAATTTGTTCTTTCCTTACCTAAATCAATCCTCTTATTGAGGTTATGAACAGGCAAATTTAGTTCATGAAGATGCCTTTGCTGTCAGATGCATAGAAGTTACACATCTAGCACATATTCTGTGGTACAGATTGGTGTAATATCTAATTACAGGAATAAACACAAAAATATTAAGAGTCATCCCCATCAAGTCACTGAACTGTAGTGCAGACAGAACAGCTGAACACAGTGCAGTGGTAGCCAGAGGATAACAGCTGACTAATTCACCATATAAATGCCTGGAAAGACCTAGACCAGCATGAAACAGACTGGGATGCAATGAATAGGAGAGACATGAGTAGATTTAAGAACCTGGATCAGAAAAGGAGAAAAAAAATTCTCATACCTAGTTTCTGACAGATCTTTACCCTATGCATCACCATCATGACCTTACAGTAAAATGACAAATCATATTGTCTCTATATAATATATTTGGATGTTGTAGAGATTAAGAAGGTACAAGCCTTGGAACAGCCCACTGGGATCTGAATCCTGATCTGCTGTTTCCTGATTGTGTGAATGTTAATAAATTATTAAATTTTCAATGTGATTTTTTCCCTGATATGTGGGGATAATAGATTTTTTCCCTGATATGTGGGGATAATAATCACTTACCATATAAGGTTATTATAAAATTAATTGCACTAGTACATGAAGAATACAGCAGTTCCTAGATGATACTTATGTTCAATAAGTGCTAGGCATTACTATTATTGTATATACACACATATATTTACATGCACAAGAATATGTGTATACACACATATGTCCATATACATACACAGTTACATAGTCGTCTTTTAAAAAAAATGTTTATTTATTTATCTTGAGAGAGAGAGAGAATAAGAGTGAGCAGGGGAGGGCCTGAGAGGGAGGTAGAGACAGAATCCTAAGCAGGTTCCACACTGTCAGCGTGGAGCCTGACACGGGGCTTGACCTCACAAACTGTGAGATCATGACCTGAGCTGAAATTGAGTTGGACACTCAACTGACTGAGCCACCTGGGTGCCCCACAGTTATCCATGGTTTTATAGTAAAATATATAATACTTATTCATTTTCTGAATTTTACAGAGTATTGCTGTTATGTCAGTTGATATATATATTTACATATTATATAACCTCATTTTAATTAATGGAATGTCACAAAATAGGGGATTAGTTTTAAAAGATTCTATAGGGAACTTACTTTAAGGAGACGGTAATAATTATTCAAGCATAAGGTAATACCAATACGGTAAATAGTTGACTGAGTTTTTATTAGACTCATTAAAAGGTAAAAAATCAGTGAAGATTCAATCATACCTGAGAAGGAATTGGCAAAAAAGCTTGAGATAAGCCAAGAAGACTGATTAGAGTCTGTTCTCTGCAAACTTATCGGCCAACAAACCCCTTGACTCTGTCAAGTTCAAAGAATCTCCCATCTAGTCATCAAATCACCTGATTACTCTCCTTGGACTTAAATGTCAAATTCATATTTGCAAATTGGGACTCAAGGAGTAGCTCAAAGCACATTTCTAGGGCATCAGTTCTGATTGTCTCCACATACAGAAGGGAAGATGACAACTGAACTCCATCTGATCGTGTTGGCGAGGCAGGGGCAGGATTTAACTTCTTACATCATTTCTGGGCCTAAATTCAAAATTGGTTTGGCAACTGAGCTGGGATATGAGTGGGCAGTAATGGGAAGTTGAAAATGCAGAGGCAAAAGGAATAAGGTAGGAGGTGATAAAGCCAATGTTGAATACATTAAATTATTGAACATGGCAAATAAACAAAACCCAATATAGGTAATGGGAAGGTAGAGTTAATAGATATTGTTCTCTGAAAATCACAAAGGGCAGCATTTGGTAGAAATTCCCTATCTGTTCATCAATACCTCTCTTCAAGATATATGTGAAAGACTGTTTTAAACTGTCATGGAAGGTAGATGAAAAACTGCCAGCTATTTCTAGGTGGCTACCTAGAAGTTTTCTTAAAAAATGAAGAGAGGCGTGGAGGTAGACAATTATACAGTTTTGAAGAAACCACCATTTGACTCTGGCTCATGTAGGGGAATAGGAGGGGAGAACGGTAGATGGAAAATGGAAGCAGGTTTGGTCCTGATCCCAGCCAGCCAGTTCCCACCTCTGGGCCAGTTCCCACCCCTGATGAGCCACCAACAGTTTCTGCTCTGAGAAGCAGCACAAAGGGTGCTCCACTTTTACTCAGAAACTCCCAGGGAGACTTTTACTGAGGACCAAAATCTGCTCCCCTCTCTCCCATTGGAACAAGAATCCAGAAGGGAAAAAAGAGACACAATGGGAATGAATACTAGTTATCCTTATGAGATGAAACAGTATGGTTCCTTTTTTCCTCCTTCCCTTCCCTTTTAATGTAACATCAAACATATATTTCTGAGAAAATTAAATTGTACAAGACCCTGCACAATAGGGTGTTCTTTATACCTTCTTTTCAGAAACAACGGTTGACATTATAGAACACAGTCCCTCCTCTACTCTGCCAATTTATACTCATAAATGATATAAGTGTAGAGTTATATTTGTTTCAAATGTGTTAGATCCTATAAGCAGATAAGTTTTTCACTCTAGTCTCAAGGTCAAGAATAAAGTCATTTCCTTTATGCTCACTAATCTCTTTTCCTGCCACTGAACTCCTTTCTGCCTCCCTGACAACAGCTCCTCAGACTATCTCGGCTAACACATTTCCTGGGCTAAAAATAACACTCAGTTGTTAATTATCTGTTTATTGAGGTTGGAATGAATTTAACTAGTCTACAATGGGGAAAGGAAGGCTATGTGTTTTGGAAACAGCAGAGCCCACACAGTAACTGACCAGCCGGCACTTTCTGCTCCAACGTGTAGGACAACAGAGGGGAGAGCTGAACATAAACAGCACATAAAAGCGCCAGAGAAGAAAACAGTTTCATGTGCCTCAGCCAGTCTCTGACATTACTCTCTAAAGCTGAGAAGAATATGGATAAAGTGTTTGTTCCAGAGGAATTATTCCTTGGTGTCCTTTTTCATTCCTTCTCCCTCTCTCTCCTCCCTCATCTCATTGTCACCCACGTGTGTTTGTCTGCAGAGTTCCTTTCATGTTGCCCTCCTCTCCATCCCCTCTGCCCTATCTCCAACCTAGTTCTTCATTTCTCTCAATGATTATTAACTAATGGGCTTCCCTCTCTCTCTCTCTTTTGAAATGACTGAAATTATGTTCTTAAAAGTGAGATTATCATTTTCTGGATTTCTATTTCCCATGAGTACAAGCGTTGCTCGTTCACATCCTGGTCTGGGTAGCCTTATGGTAACTCTCTGAGTTAATGCACATCTCAGTCAGTACAGATAGATCATGAAGCATGTGTGAAGAATGACCTGAAAACAAGGAATAAACTGTTATATAAGAGGAAATTAGTTACTGAAAACTTAGACCTGTACCCATCGTTAGGAATTCTTCAAAGGAACTCAACCTGCAACCCAAAGGAAAGGAGGGCACATAAGAATGTTACTGATTTTTCTAACCCAGGGTACTTCTAGCCTTGTGAATATTAAAAGTTTTTGCATATAAACTAGATCTTCAGGTGATTCCTAAGGCTTAATTAAAATAGAGTTGCTCATTGTATTAGTTTCCTAGGACTGCCATAACAAAGTACCACAAACTGGGTGGCTTAAAGCAATAGAATTTATTAGCTCACAGTCTAGAGGCTTAAAGTCCAAAATCAGCATGTTAAGAAGAAAGCTGTACTCCCTCTAAGACTTTGGGTGGAATCCTTCCTTGTCTTTTCCTACCCCCTAGAAGTGGCCTTGGCATTCCTTGCCTTGCAGTTGGATTATTCCAATCTCTGTCTCTCTCGTCACATAGCTGTGTGCCTCACTCCACATCCTCTGCTCTGTTCTTATAAAGACATGAGTCCTATTGGATTAAAGGCCTATCTTACTCCAATATGACCTCATCTTAACTAATTTCATCTGCTAGAACTCTTTTCTGAAAATGATCAAATTCTTAGGTACTTGGGGTTAGTATCCTAACACATCATTTTTTTTTGAGGGGGGACATAATTTAGACTATAATCTTCCCAGTTCCTCATTTTCTCAGAGTTGCCTATCATATAGCTTTTGGTTCTATAGTTTAGATAAAAATGGCTCTTTTAAGTGCTCCAAATACTTTTCAAATCCATAAATAATATTTCAGAACTCTGTCTTCCACTCTATGTTCAATTTGCCTCCCTTTCCTATTTTTCTACTTCTTTATTTTCTCACCATGATTGATAATAAATGACGACGACTAATAAGGAATTAAGAAGAGGAATTATCAATAACATTATGACGTGAGGGAACTCTACATGCAGGCAGCCAGCTGTCCTTATGATACAAGTTTAAGATTGTCTGTAAACAAAAAGATAAAACCATCTCCTGTAACAGTCTGCTACTATAATTAAACTTTCTACCTAAGGGCTTTCTGGTGATGTGCGTATTTTAACTGGCATAAAATATTACGATGCTTAGGCAAGCAAGGCATTAAGCATATACACCAGAATTACCTAGTTGAGATAGTCACACAATGGGATCAAAAAAAAAAAAAAAAAAAAAAAAAAACCAACAAAAAACCAAAAACCAAAAACCAGAGCTTTGGTGGCTGGAAAAATGAGAGACATGAAATGTTGATCTGGATCAGTACTATACCCCTAGTGAAGAACTCTAAGGACTCAGGGAGAAACATATAGATGCTGATTATTTGAGAGAAGACATCTGAGATTAGGTATAAAATAGAACTCTCCAACATAAGAAAAACTTTACCTAAGTTTTGCCTGGTTTGATCATATTCCTAATGTTAAATTACCAGCAATTTTTTTTCTATTAGAAAATTGCCATTTGAAAGTCACAGAGATATGTGTAACTCAATGAGTTCATAATCAATTATTTGGGGCTATAACATTGCTTATCCACCTGCATGCACAGCACTGATGAACCCCTCTCTGTCTGCTGGTGGTCGAAGTTAAGATTTGGGGAGCTCCTGGCATCAAAAACTATGTTGTTTATCTCCAATTCCTTGTGACCATATGCAATTCAACTATCCAGGTACAATAACAAGAAAACAAACAATCTAATTTAAAAAAAAAGCCCTGAGATTTGAACAAACACCATCAAAAGATATACTGGTGGCAAATAAGGACATGAAAGATGCTTCACACCTCTGTAATCAGGGAAATGCAAAATAAAACCACAGCAAAATAACACTACACACCTATTAGAATGGCTAAAATAAAAAAGATAAACCACGATATGGGTTGGTAGGAATTTGGAGAAACTGGAACTCTCATATGTTAACCATCAAAATGTAACCAGCTTTGGAAAACAATTTACAATTTAAAAAAATTTGAACCTACGTTTACCATGTGATGAACTCATTCCAATCTCAGGCATTTATCCAAAAGAAAAGAAGGCATCTGTCCATACAAAGACTTGCATACAAATGTCATAGTAGTTTCATTTGTAATAGCCAAAAACAAAAACGATTCAAATATCCATGGACTCCTGGATGGATAAACAAAATGTGGCATGACCATACTATGGAAGAATACTCAGCAATAAAAAGGAAGGAACCATTGTTGTGCACACACAGTTGAATCTCAAAATAAGTATGTCGAATGAAAAGCTGGAGGGAAAAAAAAGCACATATGGTATAATTGCATGTATATAAGCTCTAGAAAATGCAAACTAATTTACGGTGACAGAAAATTGATCAGCAGTTGCCCGAGAAGAGGCAGAGAAAAATTATAAAAGGGCAAAAAGCAACTTGTGGGGTAACAGATATTTTCACACAACATGCACCCATATAATAAAAACTTGTCCAAGTATTCACTTTAAGCATTTGCAGTTTCTTGCATGTCAATTTTACCTCAGCGAAGTTGTTTAAAATGTCTGTCCCTATTTTGCTGAGGCCACAAGGACATTCAGAATGATCCACCTCCCAGCTGTTACTAGGCCTATCAAGCCGGCTTCTTTCTCTTGTAATTATCTCCTTGGTTCGCTTCAATACCACTCCTTCATTCAGATTGTCATAATATATTATCATAACATCAGATGTCATTATTTCAGGCTTAAACTAGGAAAATTAGCCCGTTTTCTGCCCATGGCTATCAGCCTCTGAGGGCTCCTTCTAACCTTTGCACCAGACTGCTGAGAAGATCCTCACAAATAGCAAATGGAACTGTGTCTCCTTCTCTTTTAATACTCTGCACTGCTATTTCACAGTCTCCAGGAAAAAGCCCTATGGCCCCTGTCCCCTTTCCCTCAGCTTGCATAGTTATACTTCCGACATACAAACCATTCATGCTCTGACCGGGTCTGGATCTTTCTGATGATTGTAGGCTTGCATATGCTGTTGCTTTGTCTGGGATTGTGTATCTCCCATTTCTTCATAGTGAAGGTTGGTCCTCCAACCCAGCTGCTAATTCTCCTGGCCACTCCTACAGGCAATTGCCCTTTTTTTCACTCAGTGCTGATATTGTACCTTGAACAGTCATTTATGGTTGCATTTATTCCCTTTATCTCCTGCATTTTACTTATGGGTTGTAGTGAGATACCTGAGAAGGGGCTGTTAATTTTCATCACATAATCTCTAGCCCCAGTACTAGATGTGAGATGTCAATGAATGTCTACTCAATGGAATTAAATGCTGAACATGGTTCAAGGCTTAGGGGTCCATCTAATCAGGCACTAACCACTCATGTAAGTTCCAAAAAAAGGCCTGGCTGAAGGCATGAACCTCAACATTAAGGAGGAGGATCCTTTACACTCTGGAGCTTTTTTCCAGGAGTTACAAAGTTGGCAGCTTCTCCTTCTTCATGTAACATGAACTAGTCTTGGGAACTTCTTCGGGGATTCACTGTGTTGCTTGATTGTAGGGTGAGAAGGTTGCTTTAGTCCAGATTAAATGTCAAGTTTAGCAGCTATTGAAGATTTTCCTTGGAAAATTCATTCTTACAAGGAACACAGAGGCAGCAGATTTCAAATTCATTTCAAAGAAATGTGGCTCAATTCCAAGAGAATCAATTGAAAGAGGGGCTAGGTCTGGATGTAGCAACCATGGTCTTCAGCACTCTTTAATGCTCTTGAGACTGTTTTAAAAGAGGATAATAATGATCTTCTTTCCCTACCTTGCTCTTTTGTGTAATTGGAGACACGCATCTCTGATGAAGATTGTAAAAAAAAAAAAAAAGATTGGGGCACCTGGGTGGCTCAGTGGGTTGAGCATCTGACTTTGGCTCAGGTCATGATCTTGCTATTCATGAGTTCAAGCCCCGCATCGGGCTCTGTGTTCACAGCTCAGAGCCTGCAGCCTGCTTTAGAGTCTATGTCTCCCTCTCTCTTGGCCCCTCTCCTGATTTCACTCTGTCTGTCTCTCAAAAATAAACAAATGTTAAAAAAACTAAAATGAAAAGGTAAACCAATCTCAAGAAATTATTTCCTTGTATATAAAACTATTGATGATGTACAAACTTTGGGAAGAAAATACCAATTTTGGACTCTGGTACAAGAAAACATTAAAGTTAAAAATGCATGCCAATGAACTATAAATGTTTTTAAAAACATTTATTAACATTTATTCATCTTTGAGAGACAGAGAGAGACAGAGCATGAGCGGGGAAGGGGCAGAGAGAGAGGGAGACACAGAATCCAAAGCAGGCTCCAGGCTCTGAGCTGTCAGCACAGAGCCCTATGTGGGGCTTGAACCCATGAACTGCGAAATCATGACCTGATCAGAAGTTGGACGCTCAACTGACTGAGCCACCCAGGCACCTCTAGAAATATTTTTTAAATCACTTTTAGTTTCTACACAGTGGATAAGTATTGTTCACTATTCATAAAATTGAAACACTCTAAAAGTAGTTTCAAAGTTTTGTTCTCTTATGTGATTATGGAACATACATTACACCACATATATTGATAGGTTCAAGCAAATTGTATTTTTAATTCTCAATAATCAGTGTCACTCAGTTCCAAAAGGCAAATACATCCCCAAATTCCATTTCATCCAGTTATAAGCTTCTGTAGTATAATCTGCATATTAGGGATTGTCTCGAAAAGATTTTCAATACTTTATTATTTTTTTTATTAACTATATTCCCTATGCTGTACATTGTATCCCATGTCTTACTTATTTATAACTGGAAATCTGTACCTTTTAATCCCCTTTTTCTATTTTGCCCATTCCCCCACTCCTTCCCCTCTGGCAACCACCAGGTTGTTCTCTGTATTTATAAGTCTGTTTCTATTTTGTTTTGTTTGTTCATTTGTTTTGTTTTATAGATCCCACATATAAGTGAAATCATATGGTATTTGTCTTTCTCTGCTTGACATTTCACAAGTAGTAATCGTTAAATATCACAAAATGTGAACATAGTGTTTAGGAGTTAGTTATGCGTGCATAATCTGACTATAAAATTCAAGGCAAATTTTGTAATAAGCCTAGCTTGTAGAAGGGATTCAGTGTCGATTAAGTTTCCTATGTCAGCACCAGTATCCATTCCAACCTTCCCTCCACCAAGACAGTATGATTCGGGCAGTCCTATGGACAGTAATCCAATAATTCTCAATCCTGCTCCCCTGGAATATCCAAAATTACATATCTGCTTTCCTAGCAGCAGAACCAGACTGCCCCTCTAGAGCTGCTTACATTAAACTGGGAATGGGCTGATTATGAAATGAAAGAATTCATACAAAATTACAGCTAATTGGATTCACCTTAATCTTTCATTTGTGTTTAGGAAATGATAAAAGATAACGAATGGCAGCAATTTAGGTCCCAAGGCTGAAAGAACTGTGCCTTTCCACCCTGGCTTCTCCCCACTAGTCCTGTCTCTCCTCTGAGTTTCCTGATCTATACTGACTCAGGGAGGAGAAAGGGCAAGCAGTCGTCATGTCCTCAGCCTTTAATGCTGGCGCCCTCTCTATCCTAAAATAGGGATGTGATTTCTTAATTCAGACAGACAAGAGGCTTCCACACTTGATAGTAAATAGAGTCGCAATCTTAGTAATAATAAAGATAATGATAATCACACACACTGGCTCTTTATTTTTGGTATCTAGACTTTCAGTAGAAATAAATAAAACCTATGAGGAGGTTTGCAAATGGTCATGAATTTCTTTCTAAATTCTTCTCTAGTGGTAGAAAGTCCATTTGATAACAAGCAGAACCTATCTGTTTCACATCATCTGGACATATTATTGCCAACTGTGAGTAACTATTTAACCACCTCCAAACATTTATAATGCAATTTTGGTGCATAATACGTATAAGAAATGTAGTCAAAATATTTACTTATATTTCTGTCACAGTAATTTTACTTTGCCCAAAACATTGCTGAAAGCTGAAGACAGTTTGAACTTTTTTCCTCTTACTAAATTCAGTTAAGACCATGATACATATTCTGGACACTTCCGTAGGTACCTCATTGTCTAATCCCAGAGGAATTCAAAATCACCATTGGAATTCAAAAAGGGAATATTTTCATGCCTAGTCCCAGGATTTAAGAGCAGTAAGGTTATATAAAACATATAATATTTAATTTGAAAGTCCTAATTTTCAGAATACCATTTATTTAGTTAGTTGAAAGTGAAAAAGCAGAGTCCAAAGGGTGGCAAAGAAACTTCCTTTTTCTTTCTCCTTGTAAATAAATGGCATCCAAGTGATATCTGCCTTCTCGGCTTGCTGAAGAAAGGATTCTCATGTGGCAAAGGGCTAGAGAAGCCTTTCTGATATAAGTTCTTGAAATTGATATATTCTCAATATTTCATTTTTATCGCAATGATCTTCTGTTGTGTCTGCACAAGTTACAAGTCTGCCCAGAGAAGGAGATGTCTTCCAACCAGAACTAGGGACAAGACAAAATTTTCCATCCTGGGATATTGTGGAGGCAGGAATCACTGGGCAGGGAGACACAGGGAGCCTCTTTTGAGGTAGTTTTTCACAGTGTCACTGAAATATTGACCTCAAAAGGTAGCTAAAATTTTAAATATTGAGAACATTATTTGGGTTGAGGATTTGGAACATTCACTCATTATCTAAAAGATGATAATACCTTCGGGTACTAAATGTCAGCATTCAGATACTGCCCAATACTTAGATTTGAAGGGAATCCAAAACATCATAAGCATCAGTCAATTCCACCAGAGAGATGTCAATAATAACAAAGTACATATCATCTTGTCCTTGTGAAATTATAGAATTAATGCATAACAAGAACATTATCGATAATCAGTAATCGCTGTGGAATTGCTAGTTAAATGAGGAAGGCAAAACTTTGTATGTGAAGCAACTAGAGAATGGAAATTTTATCTTCTGTCACCATTCACCTTTCTTCCCTTCATGCAGACATTCTCATCGCTATAGTCCTCTGTCCCAAACATGCTACCTCCTCACTCGGCCACTCCAATAACCATGCCACCTTTTTCTGCTCTGGCCAGGCTTCATCCTGAAAAAGCCTTCCAGGAACACCCTTCACAGTGGTGGGTTTTCTCTATGTGTACATACAGCAGCATCAATTATATTCCATAATATTATAGTTAACTCTTTTTTTAAAAATATTTGTTTACTTTTTGGGAGAGTGCAAGCAGGGGAGGGTTAGAGAGAGGAGGACAGATGATCCTAAGTGGTTCTGCGCTGACAGGCTGACAGCAGCAAGCTGGACACGGAGCTCAAACTCATGAACTGCAAGATCATGACCTAAGCCGAAGTCGGATGCTCAACCGACTGAGCCACCCAGGTGTCCCTATAGTTAACTCTTCATTGATACATTATCTCTGTATATCCCCTTACCTATTTGACATTATTTATCTCAGTAACTATACTGTTTTGCAGAGTTTCTGGTATGAAGAAGATTCTGGAGAAATATTTTTAGAATGAATTAGTAAATATATAAATAGCCACAGTAGAAAGACAAAATTTACCTTGCTTTCAAAATTGTGCCTAGGTTATTTTATGGCTTTAATACTGCTGTTTAGCATAGAAGAAGAGGCTGAGTCTAAACATATGGCTGAGGGCTAAAAAAAGAAGAACAAACAATAGAATATCCTTTCTAAAAGAATTCAAAGATATATAGCACACTATATAACTGGCTTTATTAGTCTGTCCTATGAACTTGGAAGAAAATTATGTTCTCAGTAAATCAACTTGATGGTGATATAAGAAAAAAGAACTATTTACTTTAACTTTCTTGCAAATTTAAGTACTGATTTCTGACTCTTGCTGGATTATTAGATGTCTACTCTCCTGGTTTATATAAACACTGAGATAAAACACTGATCCCCAGTTTATGTATAAGACCTGAAGTAGCAACGAAATAAGTATTGACTGTGACTGTGTTAAAAGGCAATGCTTGAAGAATAAATAACCAAAAAATTCATAAAATTTTTTTGGGGGAGTGGGCTATTTAAGTTTTAGAAGTAGTTTTTTAGTTTATGTTTTTCAGGTTTTTGAGAGGGTAAGTTACTAGCTCCTCCCCCAAGAAAAAGTAGTTCATACAACTTTCTCATTCCTATTTTTCAACTATGGTGGAATTAATTTATAGCTTTGGTATGGAAATTATTTGTTTTCACAGCAAAGAAAAGAACACACTTAGAAATATAAATATCAGATTAATGTTTCCTGTTTTAATATACTATTAAATGTATATAGGGGCATCTGGGTGGCTGAGTCAGTTGAACCTCCAACTCTTGATTTCGGCTCAGGTCATGATATCACGGTTGTGGGATCGAGCCTGGAGTCGGGTCTCTATGCTGGGCATAGAGTCTGCTTAAGATTCTCTGTCTCTGTCTCTCTCTGTAGATCTCTCTTTCTTTCACATGTTCCCTCTGCCCCTCCCCACTCACTCATGCTCTTTCTCTGTAAAAAAAAAAAAAAAAAACAACAACAAAAAAAAATCTCTCTCTGTCTCTCTGTCTCTCTCTCTCTGTACACACACACACACACACACACACACACACACACACACACACTTTCTAGCTACCAATCATGTTATTTATCCCTTCTCCTATTAGAAAAATCTCAGCTGATGACTAATCTCCTTCATGGTCTTGAATTGCTCTTACCTCTAAGGTTGAGAACTATGAGACTGAAGATATCTGGCCGTGGGTTTTATTAGTTATACATTTTCAACTCACAAGGGAATTATCAGCACATTCAGACTGCTATAACAGAATATCATAGATAGGGGGTCTTATAAACAACAAATATTTATTGCTCCCAGTTCTGGAAGCTGAGAAGCCACTTATGGGCTCATAAACAGTCTTCGGACTGTAAGCTAACAGGGTAGAAAGAGTGAGGGATTTCTCTGGGGCCTCTTTTATCAGGGCACTAATCCCATTCACTAATCCCATCCTTGACCTAATCACCTGGGAAAGACCTCACCTCCAAACATCATCAGTTTGAGGATTAGGTTTCAACATATGAATAGTAGGGCTGGAGTGGAGTACAAAAGTTTAGTCTATAGCAGGAACAAAGTAAAGAAGACAAAAATTTTTTAAAAAGAAAGGTAGACCATGACTTAAAAAAAAATTTTTTTTAAATGTTTATTTATTTTTGAGAAAGAGAAACAGAGCACCGCCAGGGGAGGGGCAGAGAGAGAGAGAGAGAGGGGTGACAGAGAATCCGAAGCAGGCCCCAGGCTCTGAGGTGTAAGCACAGAGCCCAACGTGGGGCTCAAACCTACGACCTGTGAGATCATGACCTGAGCCGACTGAGTGAGCCACCCAGTGCTCCTAGACCATGACTTTTATATCAAGGTAATAGATTGAGAAGTAAATTTACTGTGTCTATACAATGCTGTGAAATATGTGATTAGCTATTCTCCCTTACACCAGGAAAGATTGGTTTGATGTTTTAAGATGAGATTTCATTTAAAAATCCTCTTCACACAGGGGCTCCTGGGTGGCCCAGTCGGTTTAGCATCCACTTCAGCTCAGGTCACAATCTCATGGTTCATGAGTTCGAGCCCTGAATCAGGCTCTGTGCTGACAGCTCGGAGCCTAGAGCCTCCTTCAGATTCTGTGTCTCCCTCTCTCTCTGCTCCTCTGTCATTCATGCTCTGTCTCTGTCTCTCCCTCTCAAAAATAAACATTTAAAAAATTGTTTAAAAAATCCTCTTCACACAATAACCACAAAACCAAATCTACTGTGAATGTGTGAATTCTCATGTCAATGTCACATTGAATCAGTTTAGATAAAATAACACTATAATTCTTTGTTAAAAGATAGAGGTTATTGCTGCCCGTTTTGCAAATCTGCTTTTGTTTGCATTGTGCAAATTCACAACTAAAGATAATTTTAATACCCTTTTAATATTTTTTAAAATTTATTTTAGAAAGAACATGAATGGCAGGAGGTAGGCAGAGAGAGATTGAGAGCAAGAGAGAGAACCCTAAGCATGCTCAGCACGACTTGGGGCTCGATGACTGGGATTATGACCTGAGCAGAAATCAAGAGTTGGATGCTCAACCAACTAAGCCACCCAGTTGCCCCTGAGTATCTTTTTAAATGAATGGTCATAGTAATAGCTATTTCCAAAGGAAGAACCTCTTTGCAGCACATTCGTAGGGCTTACTGTGCAGGGAATTGTACTTTGAAAATGTAGGTGTGATAAAAATGTGTCCGTGACAATCTAATTATAACTTTGAGTTGAAATAATGGATTAATTGGTTATGGAATAAACAAATCTCTGATTCTAGCTTAAAAATTCCTAAATTCTATAACCTTTAAGGTTTTTTTCTTCCCCCCCCCCGAGGCTTAAGTTCCTAAAATTTATGGATCACCCAAATGTCGACAGAGTCCACATTGATTATTTTTCCTACCATTCAAGATATGAGTCTCACAGTAAGATGTAACTGACACATTTAAGAGAGAAATTGGTAGTTTATGAAGATGTTTAAACCTCTTTGATATAGTAGCTTCTTTAATACAGTAGCTTTCTGTATTTCTTTGCATTTGTTTCACATTAAATGCTCGACTTGTTTAGCTTGCCCAGTGAGTGTAGACATCAACTTTCCTCAGTGTAATGCGGTGCTATCCCATGAAATAGAATGGAAACATATGTACAACTTTAAATTTTCTAATAGACACATTTTTAAAAAGAGCAAAAAAAAAACAGGTGAAATTAATCTTAATAATAGATTTAATTTAATAAAACATCTGAAATTTTATTTTGAGATGAAAGCAATATAAAATTAATAAGTTTTTTTCATTCTTTTTTCTTTTTCCTTTTTTTTTTTTGCACCAAGACTTTTGTTTTAGTTTATTTATTTTGAGAGAAAGAGAAGGAGAGGGAGAGGGATAGGAAGAGAAAGTGGAGAGAGAGAGCATCCCAAGCAGGGTCTCGAACCCATGAATTGTGAGATCATGACCTGGTCCAAAATCAAGAGTCAGAGGCTAACCAACTGAACCACCCAGGTACACCTGGACCAAGACTTTTAAATCTGATATGTATTTGACATTTAGGCAATACTTGAAATTTTAAAAGAAATCTCTAAGAATGTCACTGAATACTGATTACAGAGAATAGTAATTTTGTTGTTTTGGTGGCTGTTAATAAAAGTCTGTTTTAGAGGAGAGTGACTGTACTTATTTCCCTGGCTGCTCTTCTCTCCAAAGGGTGACAAACAGGCAGTCACTTACATTTAATGATTCTTGCACATCTTCCTCCCCCCCACCATCCCTAACGCTACATGGCGTAGAAGGTTTGCACCTCTCTCTCCCCTATGGTGTCCCTTCCTTATAGAGCCAAAACAACATTAAATAATGGGAATCTGTAAGCTCTGTTCTTAGGATGTATTTTGGAAGCAGATAGTGTTGCCCCAGGCAGTGGACAGGCAACGGCCTGCTCCTACACATTTCTCATTGCTGCCTGATCAATAAGCAACCCACTGGTGTTAATAGCTCCTATTTTAAATGTAAATAACACTGCAATAATTCAGTCTGTCTGTCAATGACAACTTTATAGGTAATATTTTTGAACAGGAAATCAGATTACTTTCCTCCTTGCTAAGATGATCTTTAACAACATGAGAGGGCTGTTTGGTTTTAATTTGGGAGCATTTCCTCAGTGGATTGACCTGAGAAAATTTCTGCCAAAAGAGAAACTCATGCCAAAAGAGACATGCCCTGGAGGAGGCATGTCTAAAGATGGGTGACAGACCAAAATGGATGAGAGGGGGCAAAGAGATATGGCCTGCATATTAGCAAACAGCTCAATGCCTGGAATCTTAAAATTATAAATGCTTGGCTCATTATTTATCTGCTTTTATGTCTCAAAGGAGAGAGAAATAGATGATATTTGCTTCTAACACTTAAGATGCATGTGATCGAACAGCTGAATTATCAACATAGGCTCACACATGATTCATCTCTCAGACATACAAAGATTTGTCTTCCTTAGAAAGTTAGAAGTGGAAGATACTTCAAAAATCATCAAGGCTCACCTTTTCATTTACAAGCAGGAAATTGAGGTCCATGGAGGTCAGATGAATTTTCCAGAGCCACAAAACTAGTTAGCGGCAGAGGCAGATTTAGCTCCCTATCAGATGTGGTGCTGACTGGGACTGTGGGGTAAGGGGCCGGAGCTCAGGACTGAAGTCAGCCCCTTATAATGAAGTCAAAGTTGCATGGCTATAATCCCAACCCAGTAATTACAGTTTTGGGGTATGTCAGTACCACTACCATCGCCTTGTACCATTCTGCATTCTTTTATGTAGACCATGAAAGACATGAAATCAATAATACTCGTGTAACCAAGCTCTAAAAATTGGATGAAATAAAAGCTAAATATTCAGTTCCAAAGGGCTTTGCGGTCAAGAGGGCTTTTCTTTTCTTTCTTCTGATCTTATGAGTGCCTGAGATTATTGTAGACTCTGTATATCATGATCTATATAACAAATAACTGTGAAGGAACTAGTCCCCTCCAAAGAGAAAGAAGTTATTTATTTCTGCTGCCTATCCTCTGTTACTTAGCGTTTTCTAAAGGGAATTACAAGAACGTCTCAAGCTTAAATGATTGAGAGAGAAGAGTAATTTTACATGGGGTGAGAGATAGTGGCTTGAACATATATGAGGGGAAAGGGGGGAAGAAACAAAGAGAAAGAGAAAGAGAGAAAGAGAAAGAAAGAAAGAAAGAAAGAAAGAAAGAAAGAAAGAAAGAAAGAAAGAAAGAAAGAAAAAGAAAGAAAGAAAAAGAACCCCCTGGGTTGTTTGTTTTGCAGTTTAGTTTAGCTTTTCCCGAACTTCCCAGACAAGGCAGAAATTCTAGAGGGTCAAGTAGAGGAATCACCTACTGATCCTCAGGGCTGTGGAACAATTTTCCCCTCTAAAGGAGACAAATGCTCAGGACATGGGAAGATGAGTGCAGGCATCATATTTAATGAGAATCTGTGCATTCCTCGGTGTTATCTCACCTCTTCTGCAGGGTGTGACCGGGGTTCAGTCCTCCGGGCCCCTTTCCCTCCCTCCACATCTGCAAGCAAGCGCTAAGAGAAGGGTTTCCCCACTTCTATTTCCTGCTCTGCTCCCATTGCTCTGACCCGAGCTGCTGTCATTTCCTGTCTGAAATTCTTTAGTTTTTTGCCTCACTCTATTCTAAACCCAGCACCTAAAGTGATCTTTCCAAAATGCAACTCTACTCACGACACTTCCTCTGCTTAAAGCCGTTTAAAAGCTTCTTGCAGTGTTTAGGAGGAAAAAAACTTCTTAATGAGGATGTGTGCGACCTGGCCGCTGCTCACCACTTTCCTGAGTTTCTTGTACCTCTAGCCTTTTGTTCTCTGTGCTCTAGTCCAGCTCCCTCACCACAGAATCACCCTGCAGGGTGCCCCCTTTGTCTGCAATATTATTCATACCTTTCCCCCCCTCCATACATTCACACTCCTTCCCTCTTTATCTCCCATTCCTTAGTCAGTCTGCCTGGAACATCTAGGCTAGTTTAGATTGCCTGTGTGCATTGTTATATAGCTTCTGATATTCTCCTTCATTAACCTTTACAAAGACTGCACAAATACACTTATTTGGATAATTTTTTTTAATGTTGTTCTCCCCTAATAGACTACTAGTTACATAAGGGCAGAAACTATACTTGTCATATTCATCTCTGCATTCTCAATGCCTACTAATGTCTGGCACATGTAGGTTCACAAATAATATTTGTTTAATGAATGAGAAATAATTGTATGTTTGGATACATCAATAAATGGATGAAAGCAATGTGATTCTTTTCTCTTTTCCTCTAAAATAGTTTTCAGTGCCCCATGGAATTTGCAGGAGTCTCATGGTCTGAACTTGTCTATGCCTCACTCCCAGACTTGGCCATGATTTCCTGGGATCTTCACCTGTCTATGCCTGCACAGTATAATATAAGCCACCTGACGTTGCCAAAGCTGACGTGGCGTTGCCATTTGCAGGCTAGACACTCATATTGCCTGTGCCAATAAGTAGACCTATAAGGAAACCAACAAGTACTCCTTTTAGCTTGGGTTAAGTAGTAACAGATAACACCAGAATCTTCTGGTTCACAGAAAGAATAATCTGGTGTTCTATAAAGGATCTAGGCTCCAGAGCCAGAAAGACCTGTCTGTACGATGAAGATTATAAAAATAGCTGCCCTTTTTTTAAAAGAATAAAATGAAACAAAATACAAAAAGTAATTATCACAGTACCAAGTACAAAAATGTTATTAATTCTTTCTTCCTTCCCATCTTCCTTCCCAATGCACATTTCTGCATAGAGGCATTACATAGCTCAAAGCAATTTACAAATATTTCTCCATTCACTTGCAACTTGATAGTGAAAATGGGCTAGGTTCAATCATGAATTGGTGACTCTGGGCATTGCATCTGACCTTATAAGAAATTATTATTCGTTGGATCACAACATCATAGGCAGTTTTGTCACACAAGACACCTGTAAAATGTGCCAGTTGAAATATGATCTTGGTAATCATCCAGAATTGGCAGTATGAAAACCTGTCTCTTCCTCTCTTCTCCTGTTCACCGTGTGTGGAGGTTTGACAGTGGCCAGAATTGAGTTCCTGGCCAGGAACTATCCCTGCCAACCTAGGAGAGACACAGTAAGATGACTCTGAGAAGCCATGGTAATGTGACTCAGTTTCCCACTCCTCAGGAGCCAAGGGCATGCCTAAGGTCTCCTATTAATTTTTTACATACAAGCTTTTGGCACGTCCTTAAGAGCCTCTTGACTTAGTAAATCTTGGCTAGAATTAAATATGCTGTTTTAAGAGTTTGTGTGTATTTTAAAGACTAGGAGGAACATGTAAACTTTCCTTTTTCTCTTTCAGCTGCAAATCAAAAGCAGAGAAAAAATGTTGTTAAACATATTTGATTTTTTTTTTTCCAGGAGAAAGTACCTTCTGTGGTTGTTGTGACTTCTGCACAGTGTCTCAGATGGGGTCATGCTTGGGCTAACACTTTATCCTCATACTTTAAGGAGATATTAAAGAAACATAAGCATTACAAGTAAGAAGATGAACAAGTTCATTAAAGAATGGGCACTTCCTAGAATAAGAGATAAAGAACTAAAAAAAGTTTGAATTGGCGAATGTATTAAATAGTGACCTTCTAAGGAATGTAGAGGTACATCTCTATCTTACCACTAAAAATTCCCAGTGAAGCCTGTACTTACTAAATTTAAATTGTTTTCAATTAAACTTTGAGTCATAAAGTTACAAATCAAGAGACTTTAAAACTGTTCATTTAAACTTACACTTCTATTTCATACCAACATTTTACGAACAAGAGTTTCTTTGCCGTACATTTGCCAATAAGGGCTATTTCATGAAAAGACCGCTGGCTTTGGGTTTCTAGCCAAGTTTTGTATAGGAAAACTTGTAAACAGAGTTATTCTTTTTCAAAATAAAACTGAACTCTGAGCCTACATAGCATACTAAGAAAGTGGTTGATGCTAACTCAGAATCTGAAAGCATACTGAGGAAGTGGTTAATATTGTACATATGTGGTGGGGGTGGGGGCAGAGGGGATGGTTTACTCTGAGGACTTATAAGACCTTAGTGGTGAAATATGAATGCTGATTCTTAAATATTTTTGACATAAAATCTCGAATAAACAGATCTTAAAAAAACACAATCTTTCTACTTAAGGGCTATTTTTAATCACTGCAAGTCTCAACAAGCATGATATTTTTAAACTAGGAAGCTGGAAAAAAATTTTATTTTTAAATTGTCCTCTGCAAGTTTATTTTCCTCATAGCAGCTTCTCTTGGGTACATCTAAGTTGAGTTTTTTTTTTTTTTTTCTAGGTTCATATAGAAGACTATGGTGAGACAGAAGTTTGGTGTGGGGAGTGGTAAAATATCACAGGCTGACTATGTATTTATATGCACATGCCCAGTAGTTTAACTCTCTGACGTGGAGACTTATAGAGATGCTATCCTAACATACATGGGTAGAAAACAAAAACATCAAAACTGAGGCTTCCCAGGAGACACTAGCTCATTCCCATGACATTTCGTATTCCCAATGTTTTACAGGAAGCTACAAGAGAGAAAGACAGGTTCAAGATCAGTTTTCAAAACTGATAATAGAACTTACTTGAAGTGAATTTAGAGATTTCAGATGGCTTATGCTGGAGTCTTTCACAAAAAAATGAGCAACTAATAGATAAAGATATCAGAAGATAGTTTAGATCAGAATACTACTTTTTTTTTTACAATCTGAAAGCATTTAAATCTACATTTTAACTGCCACTGGTTCGTTAATATTATATTGAAAGATGGTAAAATATTTCAGACTTAAGATATTGCCCATAATAATGAAAAATATTGCAGTGACACTAATATAGAGGCTCACAAATGCTTAAAGGAAGGGTTTGTAAACATATGATTAGTGTTTTTAAAAAAGTGGTTAGCATCCTGTATTTTGTTGGCACTTTTCTGCTGGTGATTGTTTTCGAATAACATCATTTCAGTGAGAGAAGAATTACAATGGGAAAGCTAACTAATGACCTCATCTTGATTAATTCAAAAATATCTTCAGCCATCAATCAGGATCTAGGTCACATTTTATATTCTCAGATTTTGCAATGAATGAAAAAGAAAACTACTTTAGTGTAGTTTACTCCCTGTCTGGGGACATAGGTAACAAAACAAAACAAAAACAACACATGATATATAAGTATGTGAAATAGTTAATAAAATAGTGAGAATTGTTTACAAACTTTGAGAACATCATGAAGATTTAGGCTGTAATCAGAGTGAAATTGAGAGCCACTGGAAAGTGTTAGATAGGGTACAGTGAACAATGACATTATGTGTTTTATGCTTCAGTTCAGAAGCAGGGACAAACCCAAGAGGTATTATGAACATAAGTGTAGCAAAAGTTGGTCATCAGACATGAGGCATAATGGAGAGAAAATGCTCCTGTTTGTGATATTGATATTGACTGAGTTAGGACAGACTGCTTTTAGGAAGCAACACAGATTTAATTTTAACATTGTAGTTGACTTTGTAGAGATTGCTGGTATGTGGGAACAGGGATGGAAACTATGCTTTATCTTGCATGCCAACACAAGTTTTTAGTAATCGGGGTGTGGATCATGTACAGAACAGGAGTATGAGGCCAAATTAGAATTCAGAGGAAAAATTTATCTTGTGTAATGCCTCTGATTTCTGTAGCTGAGTTTCAATTCTGGTGTAGCTGAACATTTTCTTTCTAGACTGTTATGAGCTGAATTTTGTTGTCTCAAGATCGATATGCTAACCCCAAGTACCTCAAAATGTGATTGTGTTTGGAGATAGGGTTTTTAAAGAGGTAATGAAGTTAAAATGACAGACGCATATAAGTGTCAGTAAAGCTAATTCTTTGTACTCGTAATGTTATGCAACTTTTAGTCAAGAGTGGATTTATTTTTCCATTTTCCACTTGAACACCTATTTCCCACATTGCTAATGAGAGTTTTACTTGGGTACATTATACTTCATTTTCAATTCTTTAGGGATATATATTTAATATACAGAGACACAGCTCAGGAAATTTATGCAACCAACAATTGGTGGAGTCTAATCTTTAAATGCATGGATTTGTCAGTGATTTACACAGTGAACACATGGGCTCATGTAAAAATATTTACCACTGTCTGGCAAAATATTTATTATGAATACCTGGGAGAATTTGAAGAAAAGTACTGTGAAAAGACACATCCCCCACAAAGAGCTGCTTCCTCCTAACCTCACAGATAAAACACAAAGGCTTCCAAGAGCCAGACTATGAATAGCTCTATTCCATTAAAGAAGGAAGAAGTCTTCTTCACATATAGTCTGCACCTTTCCGTTTTTCATAACTTCTTATATAGAAAATAGTTCACTGCTAAATAAGAATGGAAAAAACTTCTAGTTTCTATATGGATTTTTCTCCAAATATCTTAAAAAGTTTAGCAAATGCACTAGTAAATTTAGAATTGTTGCTATTATCTATCTACTTATCTAAGTATTTTTAAGTTTTTAAACTTTTAAACTGATACAGTAAGTCATTTCTTGAAATGCAAAAGACCGTTAATGAAAATCCCCTTAGGGACTTTGTTAAGTGACATTCAAAACATAGAATTCAATATGATTGTTTAAGTCTGGGGCTTTCAAAGAGGGGATCTTGGGGTTTATGCTACGCTATTTTTATCAGAGTATTGCAAAGGAGTTTCTGCCCATTGTGCTTGATCTTACTGGGTATCCCTGACCATTATAAAGCTTTCCAGAATGACAAACAATCATATAGGTGGATTTTTGAACCCTGCAAACCCTGTAATTTTACCTTTGAAAATGTTACTAAAGGTTCAAAGATTGTTCAACTTTAACTTCAAACTGATTCATTTATAAATAACATAGAAGAAATATTTTCCAATTAATTTTATTTGAATAAATTTTAATTTCCTCCTCTCATACTTCAGTCTCCTATTATAAGAGCAGTGCAATTTGTGGACTATTTTAATTTATGACTCTTCAGGCAGAAAGTCCTATTCAAGAATCAGTATTATCATATTAACACTCATTTGAATATTATGGCAGAAGATGATGAATTATCCTCTTTGATAGACCAAATTGGATGTAACCAGAAGACTTAAATTTGCTTGTCCACTGACTTAAGTAATGGTAGACATCCAGTACTTAAGGTACTCATTAGGTATTTGGTAGATCCATTTAACCCAGCATATTACCAATCTCTCTATTTTTTTAAGTTTATTAATTTATTGTTGAGAGAGAGAGAGGCAGCAAGCAAGCATGAGCAGGGGAGGGGAAATGAGAGAGAGGGAGATAGAGAATCCCAAGCAGACTTTGTCCTGTCAGCACAGAGCTCAACACAGGGCTCAAACTCACAAACCATGAGATCGTGACCTGAGCTGAAATTAAGAGTCAGATGCTTAACCCACTGAGCCACTCAGGTACCCCTATAATACCATATAAAAAGAATAATTTTTTATATATAAAATTCTTAGATATTTTTAAAGTTCTAATTTTTTAGACCTACCCAATACATTGTTTTCAACAATGTTCTCATAGACAAGATGACCCATTTTTTCCAATCAGTACACATGAAAATATGGGAGTAGTATTCACATTTCAAAATATGATAGTCTTTATTTATACATAGCAATAAATGCATGAATTTAAGACCAAGTAACAACTACTTCTTTTGATTTTATTTTTATTCATTCTGATATTAGACAGTAAATGAACATTTGCTATGCGACATTAATTATTACATGAGGAACAGGGAGTAACATGAATAAGACAAAATTCCTGCACTTAAAAATAGTATACTGAGGGAACAGAAATGCAGATAAGTAAATATGAGATGTCTTGGTGTGAAATTATAAAGATTTGTAAGAGTACAAAGGAGGGATAGTTAATAGAGGGCTAGGGAGGAAGGGCTGACTGAATCTTGATGGGATTATTTCACTTAGCATAATGTCCTCCAACTTTATCCTTGTTGTTGCAAATGGCAGGATTTCCTCCTCTTTTTTATGGCTGAATGATATTCCATTATGTATATATCAGATTTTATCTATCTATTCGTCTGTTGACAGTTATTTCCATAGCTTGGCTATTGTGAATAATGCAATGAACATGGGTATGCAGGTATTTCTTTCAGATACTGAGTTCATTTCTTTTGAATATATGCCTCAACATGGGATTACAGGATCATATGATAATTGTATTTTTAATTTTTTGAAGGACTTTCATAGTGTTTTCCATAATGACTGTAAAGCCAGACACAGAAAGACCAATATTATATGATCTGACTTGTATGTGGAATCTAGTAGAGTTGAACTCAGAGAGGCGAAGAGTGTAATGGTGACTTCCAGGGGCTATGGGGGTGAGGAAATGGGAGGATTTAAGGCAAAGGGTACAATAATAATACTGTAAGGCATACTTGAAATTTGCTAAGAGAGTACATTTTAAGTGTTTCCACCACATATACACAAAATGTAATTATGTGATATGAGAAATGCATTAATAGCTTGATAGTGGTAATTATTTCACAAATTATATCAAGTTATCATTTTGGATACTTCAAATGTATACAATTTTAATGTCTCAGTTATATCTCAATAAAGCTGGAAGCATAATCCTAACGAAATAATACTTGATAGGATTTGTGATACCTTAGTACTATATGAGTCCCATCAAAAAAGGGTGGCAAGATCTCTCTCTCTTACACATATACAGAGATAAAATAGGAGAACATCTTCATAATCTTGCTTTTGGAAGCCTTTCTAAACAAGACAGATATTTGAAAATACATAGGTATATGTCTGAAAGATTTGAGTGCAGCAAAATGTAAAATGTTATACACCAAAAGAACAAACACAAGAATATCTGAAATACACAAGCAGAAGATTGATATTAATAATATATAAAGTATATTTACAAGTCAATAAAGAAGAAACACTTGATCCAATAGAAAAATGGATAAAGAATATAATTGTGTGGAGTATTATTCAGCCATCAAAAAGAACTAAATCTTGCCATTTGCGACGACAGGGATGGAGCTAGACATGTATTATGCTAAGCAAATGAGTCAGTCAGAAGGACAAATACCATATAATTTCATTCATATGTGGAATTAAAAAAAAAAAACAGATGAACATAGGGGAAGGGGAGAAAAAGAGAAGGAGGCAAGCCATAAGAGACGCTTAACTATAGAGAACAAACTGAGGGCTAATGGAGGGGAAGTGGGTGGGTGATGGGATGAGTGGTGACGGGGATTAAGGAGAGCACTTGTGATGGGCACTGTGTGTTACATGTAAGTGATGAATCACTAAACTCTACTCCTAAAACCAATATTACTATGTTAACTAACTAGAATTGAAGTAAAAATTTGAAGTAACGAAAAAGAATATGATCATGCATGACAAGCCCAAAATATACAAGGCTATTGAATATATAAGACTATTATCAATTATGCTAATATACTGAAGGTAAATTAAAACAATTAAATATTTTCTCTTATTAGATTTATAAAATTCAAAAAGAATAATATATTTAGGGGTTGGCAGGTGTGAAAGGAAATAGATACTCTTATCCACTATTGGTGGGAGTATAAATCATTGTATTTTTAATAGGAAAAAAATTGATCTATAAAATTTTATAAAATATCTATTTTGATGGTACTATTCCTCTTCAAAAAATCTATCCTACAAACATATCTGGCTCATCAGTACAAAGATATTTTTACAAAAAAGTTCTCTGAAGCCTTATTTGTAGTAATGAAAGATTTGGAAAACTGAAATGTCTGCCAATCAAGGATTGAATGCAAAAAAATAATGATTAATATCTTATTTATTAATTTCATACAGAAATTGATAATAATGAAGGAAATCTATAATTGTAATATTTTAAATGTCTTCAAGACATACTAAAGAAAGGGAAAAATAATCACAAAGAATTACATACAGAATAATTCCATTTGTATGCATTTAAAAATAAAAACCTGACCATTTAAAACCATGAATATATATACCTGTATGTGTCTAGGTGTGTGCGTTCTGTGTACATGTGGGTGGGGTTGTGTGAGGACAAATATCTAGGGGTATTTCCTGTAATATATTCAGCAATCATTCCTAACTCTGGGGAAGGAATTTGGAATAGTAAAAAGAGACTGTAATTATTATCACTCTGCTTTAAACCATTTGAATTTTGTACATTGAGTATATACTTAGGTATTTATTTTTGTAATTCGTACATATATATATGTATATGTGATGATGAAGATGATTTTTTTTTTATTACATTAAGCTCTAGGAAAGGAGGAGCAGCAAACATTTCCTGAAACTGGGAAAACCTAAATTAATTCTTAAAAAGAAGTGAAATTAAATAATGAAAAAAATAGGGGAGCAGGATAATTTCTGGTTACAGAAGTAAAGATTTTAATTTTGGAAAGAAAAGGAGGTACAAAGAGAAAAACAGAAAGCAAATTTTTCAAAATAAAGTATAAGTTTTTTTTACATTTTTCTTAATTTCTTTCTTTGGAATAGAGACTAGGTATCACTTAAATAAGTATGAATAAGTTAGTAAAGGAATGGAGAAAGGGATTCCCAAGAGAGGAGATTCATGTATAAATTTGCAATTAAGTATCATAATGCTTTAGGAAAAGAGGCAATTTTATGGCCTATGCCAAATGGGTTTTAGAGAATTTTATATACCACATGTAAGGTGGTATATATAAGACAATCATCTGCTCTAATTAGTCACTGGTTTTATTACCACACAGTTTATTCTGCCAAAGGACAGGCCTATAGAAATTCCATTTCAGCATCACAGATCAGTTGTTACCTAAAGTGCTGAAATGGAATGACTTCCCTTTTATAATAATATGAACATGAAATATTTCTTTGTCAAGTCTAGATACAGATCTCCACAGCTTACAATGGCTATAAATTTATTTCAGCCATTGACGTATATTTATTTAATATAAAACTACATGTCTATAACTAAACAAGAATAGCATAGAGTGTTGGCTATGCTCATGTGATTTTAGGGATTTTTACCGAGTTTTTTCATGTAGACTATGAAAAAAATTATATAAAATATCAGCATTGCAATAGGTAATCAAGCTAAAGGCACACAAACTTTAGTTAACTTTGAACATACAATGGCAACTAATCTATATTTAAATTCTTTCAGGCTGTATTAGTGAATATTAATGTTATAATTGGGAAAATAGTCTTGGGCCTTATTTTATGAAATAGTGTGTTTCCTAATTAACCTCTTTTGGGGGGCTTCCAGTGACTTTGTGTCTTAAAAACCTGACAGTAATACATCTAATACTAAAACCAGAATGAAAAAGAACAGAAATTTCCTAAGCTACACTCTGGCAGGAATGTCACTTATCCTGGGATGATGGCGACATTCCACAATAGTCCAGGGCAGTGTGTGCAATGGTTGATAACAGCCTGTGTGGAATCCTGGCTCCGAAGCTGGGTAGTGCCCTGACGTGGGCAAGGGCACACTTCACCTTCGTGAGACTCAGCTTCCATTCTCTTAAATAGCGTGATAAGAATAACAGCACCTATGGCTATTGTGACAATTAAAGAAATTCCAGTCTGTAAAGGGCTTAACATGACCCTCAGCACCTACTGAGTACGAGTAACATAGTCTTCTTTGTTTTTATTTTTTACATCTATAATCAGAATTATTTCAGAACTGCTTGAGTTGCTGGTAGCATTGTTGTGAGGATAGAATAATGGCCCAGATGTTCCTGAGAAGGTCTTTTCTGACTTTCTGGAAAGGCCCCAATTTCAACCTGAAGCTTTACTTTTTTCAGATAAAATTAATTTGCAAATGCCTGGAGCATAGGAAGCATTCAATACATACTACTTGTTGGATAAATTCTTGGAAGGTTGACCTGGTGAGTGTCTGTATGAGTGAGTGACCTCTGGAGGTGATTTTTTAAAAATTTATTTATTTATTTTGAGAGAGAGACAGAGAGAGAGAGAGAGAGAGAGAGAGAGAGAGAGAGAAAGTGTGAGCAGGGGAGGGGCAGAGAGAGGGGGAGAGACAATCCTAAGCAGGTTCCAAGCTATCAGCGCAGAGCCCGACTTGGACTCAAATTCATGACAGTGAGATCATGACCTGAGATGAAAGTAGGAGTCGGATGCTTAACCAACTGACTGAACCACCCAGGCATCCCCGGAGGGGATTTTAGCAGGAGAAGCAGGCTCCCTTTAAGGGACTGATCTTCTAACTAGAAGTTATTGAAGGAAAAGAGAGTGAAAATGGTGAGGTTAAGGACTGCAAAAATTCATTTTTTCCTTTGTAATTTAATTTACAACTCATCCTGACAAGGGAACTACACAAAAGAACAACAGTCCCTGCTTTTCTCTTAATTTGAATTCTGCTCTGTGTCGTTGGGGTCCTGTCCTGTTACATAGAGTTGGAAATCTGATGTCTCATAGATTTGTCCTAAAATAATTATTTGAACTCAAATATGTAAACAAAGAATTTTTGAAGAAAATTTGAAATAGCCAGCAGACTTTATATACCCAGTCACCTTTATTTATTTGAGTATAGCTGACACACAATGTTACATTAGTTTCAGGGGTACAACAAAGTGATTCCACTTCTCTATACATGACGCTATGCTCTCCACAAGTGTAGTTACCATCTGTCACCATACAACACTATTACAGTATCATTGGCGATATTCCTTAGCCTGTGTCTTTTATTCCTCTGACTTATTCATTTCATAATTGGAAGCCTGTATCTCCCACTCCCTGTCACCCATTTTGCCCATCCCCCACCTCCCTTCCCTCTTCCCTCTGGCAATCGTCAGTTTGTTCTCTGTATTTCTGGGTCTGGTTCTGCTCTAAAGCTACAACAGAAATACAAGGAAACATAAGAAAGATAAATGAATATTCTTATATAAAATTTAAAATGTAAAATTCATTTTTATTAATTAGCAAAAGAATAAATAGTGAAGAATAACTAATCTTCTCTTTCAGAAAATATTCCAGTATACATATGTATTTTAGAAATCAATTAGAACTTTTAGAGGAAACTATAATAAAACAGAAGCAATATAGGGGTGGCAATTCGAGTTTTTTTTTTTTTTTTCATTACTACTCACAGTAAACAAAAATGTCAAATTCAATAACCTAAATTTGAACCTTCTCCATTCCATACTTGTTAACATCTAGAAAGATTCCAGTAATGAAAAAAACATTCTCAAATTATAATAATTACAACATATTATGTCTGTAGAAGGGACTCTCCGGTTGCCACTTAAAATATCCTTGGTTGGGGAAAAGCTGTGTAGGTACAGAAGCCGAATAAAACAAAACCAAAACTATCTCTTGTGTATACAAAGCTTATTATGAGTTATAGGGTACAAGATAAGTGTATTTCCTTTAAGAACAACTGTCACTAAAAGATAAGGATTCAAGATTTGGGGAAGGAGATGTTAGTGGAGAACGAGGTAGGTAGTCTGTTCGTTACTGGTACACAAGTTATAGTCTGAAGCATTATTTAGTAAAGCATTTATTAAAAAGGCTGACTTTTTAAAAATACTTTCATTTTTAGATCAGTTTTAGGTTCACAGCAAAATGAGGGCAAGGTACAGACATTTCTTAATGTACTCCCTACCCCCACATGCATAGTTTCCCCCATTATGAATGTCTCCCACCAGAGCACCACACTTGTTACAACTGATGAACCCATATTGACAAATCATAACACCAGGAGTCTGTAGTTTATCTTAGAGCTCACTCTTGGTGTTGTACATTCTATGGGTTTGGACAAATGTATAATGACATGTATCCATCATTATGGTATCACACAGAGTATTTTCACTGCCCTAAAAATCTTCTATGCTCTGCTTTTACATCCCTTCTCTCCGCTAAGCCTTGGCAACCACTGCTCTTTTTACTGTCTCCCTTAGTTTTGCCTTTTTCAGAATATCATATAGTTGGAATTACATAGTATGAAGTCTTTTTGGATTGGCTTGTTTCACTTAGTTATATCATTTAAGATTCCTCTATGTCTTTTTTCATGACTTGTTCATTTCTTTGTATCACTGTATAAATTCAATTGTCTGTTATATGTACCACAGTTTACTTTTCCATTTACCTACTGAAGGACATCCTGTTGTTTATTAGTTTCAGGAGGTTTTTTTTGTTTTGTTTTGTTTTGTTTTTGGTTATTTTTTTCTCAGATTTTCTGCATAGATAATTATATCATCTGCAAAGACAGTTTTATTTCTTCCTTCCCAATCTGCATACCATTTATTTTCTTCTCTTGTCTTACTGTATTAGCTATAATTTCCAGCATAATGTTGACAAGAAGTGCTTAAAAGGGACATCCTTGCTTGATCTTAGTGGAGAAGCTTCAATTTTCTCAGCATTATGTATGATGTTATGGCAGGTTATTTATAGATATTCTTTATGAAGTCAAGAAAGATCCTCTCCATTCCTAGTTAACTGAATTTTTATCATGAATTGATGTTGGATTTTGTCAAATGCTTTTTCCATGTCTATTGAAATGATCATGCAACTTTATTTTTTACATCTTTACATATGATGGGTTACCTTAATTGGTTTTGAATGTTTAACCAGGTTTATATACCTGGGATAAATCCTGCTCAGTTGCAGTCTATACAATTCTTTTGATAGATTATTGGGTTTGATTTGCTAATATTTTGTTGAGGAAAAAGGTTGCTTTCAAGAATATAATTAGAATTCAATTTTCATCATAATTCTTAAGAGTTTGCCTTGATTATTTGATTTACTTATAAGATTTTTGTCTTAAAGATTAATATTTGAGTTTTCTGGTTTTCAGGGTCTTGCATCATTGGTATAAGACTATTTTTTTAAGTTAGTTGATTTTTTTCAAGACCTTCATTCCCTCAAACCTATTCCCTTATGTTTATCATATATTTCCTTTCAGTGTTACCATATTTAAAATAAATAATAACATTAGTCTCATAAGGTCCCAGTCAAAATTATATAAGAAAGTTATGAATAATGCTTACACTATAATGAACATATATATATTCTATGGAATTTGTATAATATCTATTAATACATTCAAAGTAGTTTGGTAGTGCTGCCATTAAAAAAAAGTACCATAGGCTGGATTTCTGAAACCACAGAATCTTATTTTATCACAGTTCTGGAGGCTAGAAGTCCAAGATCAAGGTGTGGGCAGATTTGTTTTCTTCTATGACCGTTCTTCTTGGCTTACAGATGGCGACCTCCTCACTCTGTCCTCGCCTGGCTTTTCCTCTGTATGTGTGCATATGGTATCTTTCTCTGTATGTGCAAATTCCCTCTTCTTATAAGGACACCAGTCAGATTAGATTAGTGTCTGCTTTACTGGCCTCATTTTAACTTAATTACCTCTTGAAGGCCATATGTCCCAATAGAGTCACATTTTGAGATACTGGAAGTTAGGGCTTCAGCATTATGAATTTTGGAAGAGGGGGGCATAAATCGTCCCATAAAAACATTCCACCTAATTGCTGTAAACATTATTGAAATTGCCTTCCAAATAATATTAAAGTAATAGGATTTGGGTGATGCATTGGATCTTCTGTACCTTCTATAGATGACAAATGTGGGACTGACATAACATGATAAAGGTAACATGTTAAAAGTAAAATAACTTACTGATACCACCCAGAGTTAGTGTTTTTATAGATTTATTATTGTTACTTCCCTGACTGAAAATTTATCACTAGGTGAATGAGAAAGAAAAAAAAAGTTCAAATTCTTTCGGAAAGCCAGGAACTGCCAATACCACAAATATTATCTCATATGCTGAATATTGCTCTCTACAACTGCCCCCCTCCACTACTTTTCTCTGAGTATCTCAAAATTATTTGCTTATGAAGGCCTTTCTAACAATTTTTGATTGCCTATTGTGAAAGCAGTTCAAACCACAGCAATTTCAACATATTTTGCATGAAAATTTAGTGGAGCATTTCTTGATGTATTAGAGCAAAAAAAAAAAAAAAAGCATCATCAATGTTCTTTCACTGCTTAACTAGGTAATTTGGTTCAGTGCAAGTAATGAAGTGTAGTTAATATGGTTAGTTAAAAAAAATCTCTTGCTGTAGTTTTCTTATAATTAAATCATTCTCTAAATGCTAAGCAGCATTTCTCCCATTTGTTTCTATGTCGATAATTTAGAATATATTAAATGCCTGGTTAAATTAATTAAAATATTAATATTTCCTATGAAGTCTATAGAAATTGCTTCACCTCATTTAGATTAATTATACTTTAATTTCCAAAAGTATTAAACATTTCCATAACATGGTACCTTATCTATTTGTGTACACACACACACATACACACACGCATACACACACTCATCTGAAATACAAGTAATTTGTTAGGCAACCTTGATCCATCTGAAACCTAAGAAAGTAAAAAATGGTCTCAGAGAAGCTGATAAATGTGACAGTATTCAGGCATTAAATCTTTTGCATGATACTTATAAAGGGGCCCTCAGGCCTTTTCTCAGATAAGTTTGCCTTTATTTTCTCACACTTCTACCTGGAGTAGTTACTGGATTGATTGATCCCAAATTGAGTATGACAGGTAAATATAAAAGTGCATTAACTCTAACAAGAACTGATAATTGAAAGCTTAAGGGTGAGGAGAAAGACTTCAAAACTATGAAAAAGATAGACGTCTTTTATCATTTCATAGGGGCTAAAAAAGCTATGAATATCGGTGTTTAAAAAACCTTAAGCTTACAACTAGACCATGGAGTGTGATAACTGAGGTTCGTTCCAAAGCTCTGAATTATAAAGAAAGGGTTAATTACGTATTTTATATTTTTAGCCAATGGTTTTCACACAAATTGATTACACTGTAAGCAAAAAAGTGTTGTTGCTTAAAATCAACTGTTTGGAACATTATTTGCATTACTTTTAGGTCTCTTCATTCTCCAATATTCTTAGATAACAGTTTTTCTTGCCTATTCATTCACCGTCCTTTTCAAAATGGTTTGCCAAGATTCTAAGACACTCAATCTGCACAGTCACCATATAGAAGCTAGATTACTGGCCTTATCACAAAGGCCACTGCTGTTTATATTGTCCTGGGATATTGATCATTTTACCTTGACAGAAAAAGGTGCAAAACTCAAATCTCTGCCTGTAGAGCCAGAGTCGCAGCCAGAACTATGTCAGCAACCAGTGGCCCATGAAGAACAATAAAATAGTAAGTAAAACCGGAATGGAAAAAGATGAGAAAGTACATAGGAAGGACAAAAAATAAAATGGTTCTATACAATAATATCTCAGTTATATTTTAATAGCCATTACAGCTTCCTGGCACCTAAGCTGTAATCACATGATCAATGCTATGTAAATAACATTTATAGCCATTTATTGGAACAGATATGAGTCCAAGTGAATAAGAGATAGAGATGGAAATTGATCAATGTTGTTAAAAGTACTTTATTTTATTTTATGTTATGTTAAATATTTAGTCAAAATAATTAAAAGCAAAATCATACAAAATAATTGTATTTTTGATAGGCTTGTCTAAATATTATTTAATACTATATCCCTTCCACCTCAAGGGAGCTGTTTACTTTCTTTTGTCCTTCCCTATGGTATTTACCAGTGCCATAAACACAAGGGACAGAAAACAAAAATTACACGCAAGACTTTGTTCCTTTCTCCTCACCAATGATCAAGTCATTCTGTAGCACACTGGGTGGCTTAAACAAGAAACATTTACTTCTCATAGTTCTGAAGGTTGGGAAGTCTAATGTACCACAGATAAGGTGTCTGGTGAGACCTCATATTCTTGCTGTATTCTCACACGGTGGAAAGAGGACGAGGGAGTTCTCTGGAGCATCTTTTATAAGGGCACTAACCCCATTCCTGAGGGATCCCCTCTCATGCCTAATCACCCGCCTAGGGCCCCGCCTCCCAATACCATCACAGTGAGGTTAGGTTTCAAAACATGAATTTTTTGAGCGAACATAAACATACAGTCCATACAGTGGACCAGGGATTTGGACAGGGCTGGGTTGGTTGATTCTTCTGTTCTACGTGGTAAAAACAGAAGTTACTCAGCAGGACTCAGCTAGAAAACGGCCGGGTGTGCATGTGGGTACGGAGAGGGGGATGGTCAAAGCTGGCTTTTCTTACAACTCTTGTCACTGCAGTGAAGGGTTGGAAGGCTGGTCTCCACTATGACTATCAGTAACCATGATTATGTGACTACTCATTGCCTGTCCAGTGTGGTGGCCTTAGGACAGACTTCTTACATGGCATCTCAGGTTTCCCACAGAGCTTACATAGAAGCTGCAAGGCTTCTGACAACTGAGCCTTGGGAGTTACAAAAAGTCACTTCTGTTGCATTCTGTTGGTCAGGCAAGTAGCCAAGGCAGGCTCTGAGCAGAGAGAAGGGTAATTAGAAGGCACCTCAATTTGCAGCCATCTTTCATCTACCACATCAAGCTTTGGAGATGATGGATTATAAAATAATCAAGGATGGCTCAGGTTTCTAGCATGACTAACTGGGAGTGCCTCCTACTTATCAGAGATGACATAGGAGGACCAGGCTTAAAGAGAAAGATAACGACTTCATCTTTGGATAATAAGAGTTTGAGAAAATAATAAAGGTAATATTGATTTATATAGTTAAATCACAATTAAATAGCACAGGATTTTATAAAATTCATATGCCTTTGGGACCTAATCTTTGTGTTTTTTTCTCTCATCTTCTATCACACCTCTGACTTGTGATCCTTTTACTCAGCACTCCTCTGTTCCAAGCACTGGGCTTCCAGTGCTAATCAGGTCAGAAAAGATGATACGTAGACAGGGGAGGGAGGCAGATAAAAAAATAATTAAACACACAAATGAATAAAATGATTTCAGATTTTGTTAAGGGCTAAGAAGGTAATAGCATTGTGATATGAAAGGAAATAACTAAGGGTGTGGGGGGAGGAAGAGGGTAGTAATTAGATTGGGTGTTCTGGAAGTCTTCACTGAGGTGCTAATACGAGCTGAGACATCAGAAAGAAGCCATCCACACACACCAGGTAGAGGGAAAGGCTGGAGAGAGGCCATGGGGTGGCAATGAGGACAGAGGACAATGAAGACACTCTCTTTGCTCTCGTCTCTTTCTTGCCTCCATGATCTGCACACATGATCTGTAATGTCTTGTTCTGACTTCTTTGCTTGGGTGACTCCTATTTTTCTACTGACCCTCAGTTAAGGCACTTTCTTTTCCAGGAAGCATTCAGCGGAGTTAGGAACCAATTTCCAGGGCTTTAGGAAGGCAGCTCCACCATAGCTTCTGTGACCCACACTGAGACAGCCATTCATTTATCTTCCATCCTTACCTAATAATCTGGTAGTTATTTTGAGGGCAAGACTTTTGTCTTTGATATCAGCATTACCAGCGAGTAGCAAACAGTAAGGGCTCTCTTCAATGAGTAAGTGATGACCAAATAAGGAAGGGAGAAAGGGAGGGAGGGGCAGAAATGAAGAAAACATCAGGAGTGTTCTTATAAGAGGAGGTAACATATAAAGTGTTAGTGAGATCTGGCTACGGTGATAGTTTTAGTTCATGGTCAGCATTTGCTGCATGGTTAAGTACTGCAATGCATACACGTGGACTTTATTTTATTATCTAAGTAAGAGTAAAATTCCAGATTCTAGGAAACTTCTAGAAGAATTCTAAACTTGGCCTAGGGCTTGCTGTCACCTCCGTTTTTGGCACAGAATAGAAACTCTGTAAACATTTGTGGAATTAATGGTACCTGGAGGGAGAAAGAGCATCTCTTGGCCAGGGCCCCTGACCCTCCTCTGCTAGCTTCCTTGTGGGTTTACTGCCAACAAGATTTCTACCCTCCGCCCCCCCCGCCCCCACAAGCTGCCCACCAGGTAAAGAGGAGAATGTGGCCAAAGAGCTTCCAGGCTGCATGCCCCAGAGCCTCCGGGAAAAAGTTCCTGAACTTAGAGAATGCCATGGAGAAAAACAATAGTGTCTATCATTTAAAACTGAAGCAGTCCTGTGGTCAAAGGGAAAGCAGGCCTTTTTACAAACATTCAGGAAGCAGACAGCCTGGGAGCTTGAGTCAAGATGAAGGTAAAAAGAAAACCATGGAGAAAGAAGGCCTTAGTTTTTTGCTGTGGCTGCAGAGGGCAGGCCACTGTGTTCTCCTAAAGCTGAAGGAAAAAAGGAAACGGAAAGTTACAGAAAGCTCAAGAAAATAATCCTATGTGACTGTTTCACCAGTTCTGTACTACCTAGAAGCAATCTGTAAACTTAACACAGCTTCAGAATCATGAATCACCAAATTACAGCACAGGCATCCCAGAGGGTTTTACTGTACCTTGCTGATTCCAAGAATTCAAACAAACAAACAAACAAACAAAATAACCTCTATTTAGAAAAGTTGTGACTGTTCCTCATATGGTGAAAGCAAGGGTAAGGATAAGCTAAAAAGTTTCCTCTCTGATGCATAATTTATAAGGGACCTTGAGCAGAAGTTTGTATCTCAAAGCCATCAACATTTCTTGTGAACAGTGTTTCTGTTTTATAGATTTCCAAGACAATCTCCTGGGTTTTTGTAATTTTCTGGGTTTCTGTAATGTTGGTTGGAATAAGCTGTTAAGTGGGTAATTTCAAAAACTGGTAACTCTTAGTTTTGCTTAGTGATTAGAGACAGAGAAAATATGAGCAGTGATAATGACCCAGGAAAAATAACCCTGAGATGTAAATGTGAATTTTGTGCAAAAGAAACAAAAGAAATGGATCTCCATTTAAAAGATCCCATCTCAATAATGGAAAACAGGTGACCTTACTGCTACCCTTGCCTGTCAATCATCATGGAGATGGAAGGACCACTTTCACACAGAAGAGTAATTCATTTGAATAGTGAGAGAAGGTGTCTGATACACAGTGGATTTTTCAAAGCTATTATCATTAAATTTATGTTTTTAGTTTATATCCGTGGCAAATGAAAGCTACATTGAAAGTGTTGCTAATCCTGAGGGTATTTGCATTTTTGTCAGGTGAATAGAAGAATATACCTCTTTGAAAATAAATTGCTTAACGCTTTCCTTTTTGTACTTATTTAAAGCAGTATCAAATAAAAGCTATATTTTATATCTAATTTAAAGTTAAGACTAGCTATTTTATGTTTCATAAGATATTCATCTGTCACTTGCTCATGAATGCAGTTTAAAAAGATACATTTATACAATGTTTTGGACATATACAATTTAATATTTAATTGTGGGAAAAGCCTAATCATTTTCAGATTCAAATTAGAAGAAAGTGGTTGCATATCATTAAATGAGTTGCAAAAAAGAAACAAAACCCTTGAACCTTTGAATTCCAAGCTCTAAAAACCTAGTGTTAAATTAAATGCCTAGTGACCTGTCATAGTTCTGTCAGCCAGGCTGGTGAGTCCTGAACAGGCATTTGCTCCAGCCATGACACAGAAGCAGGTCCAAGAATGTTTGGTCCCTACTGGGCTGAGGCACGGGAGGGAGTCTGTGAGCCATGTTGTCTCGCTTGGCAACAGCAGGTGTGAGCATATACATGAGAACAGAGAGGCAGAGGCCTAGAAATCGGTCAGTGAGCTTGCTCAGGAGAACAGTGGGAAAGAGAATTCAGCTGGAGGAATGCTGCTTTTTATCACTTTCACAAGTCTCATAGTTATTTGTAGCACTCAGTGTAGCCTTATGCATTCAAATCCTACTGTATGCCTCACTTTTTTAATGAGTGCTATGATTCAGTTCCTGATTCTGAGGTGCAGCGGGATAGTGATTCCAATGCCTAACATATTGAAAAACGCAAGTCGGAAGAACAAATTCAAATCAAACCCATATACAATAGGAGTTACTTCTGAAAGTCTATAATGGAAGCATTAGAATATGGACAACCTTAAGGGTTGGAATAAAATTTATACATTATATATTTTTGATGAGAGTGTATGGTTTAATATAAATGGGTCAGTGTACTGACTATACTGATAGACTGTAAGAAGGATAAACTTATCTTTGACATATAATAATGTAATGGGAGCCACGAAGCTTAGATGACTATTCGTAACAAATATTAAAATGTTTAATGACAAAGCCTACCCTTTTTGCTGCATAGTATACAACAGGGTGATGCATAGCATTTTCCTGTATGTGTTTGGTCTTTCATATTGGGGGCCTATGAGGGGATAAAAACAGTGACAATGATAGTAATAATTAATAATAATAGATAGCTACCCTTTCCTGGGTAAATATACCAGAAGTATGCTAAAGTCTGGGCTTGCATTATCTTGAAAAACGAAACAGAAACAAAGTACAAGAAACAAAACAAAACACCTTTCCTAGTGCTGTAGGCATTGTACTGGAGGAAGTAAAACTAAAGGCAAGTTCAGTTGGAGAAATAAAATGTGAAAACAAGAAGCAAAGCAACATGCACAATAAAGCTACCATAACAAGAGAAAGCAATAATTAATTTTGACTTGAGAATAGATGAAGGGAAGCCTTCCCATGGAGAGTGGTATTTGGAAAGAGATCTGAAGGACATAAATGTTTTCAAAACAGTTCAAAAACAGAGAAGAGAGAAAAAGGAGAGGAACATGGTAAATGAAATCAAATTGAATTCAAATAAATCAGTATATGTTAAATAAGTAAACCAAACAGTGGCAAAGGTATTTTCAAGTTCACTTATACAAATGAGTCTCAAAGTTATTTCAGTAGGGAAATGTCGGTTATGAGGAAAGCATCATATGCAGTACCCTCTCATTTTTCTCCCTAGCACTACTCTCTTTGCCATTCTCCTACAGTAGTTATTTGATGTCCATGAGACAGTGTCTCTATAGGATGAGGTGTTTTTCCCTCCAAATCATCCATACTTTGATGTGGAATTTACCAGGCACAAGGAAGTTATGAAAGCTATATTTTAGACACCATAAACTTGAACAGGAGTGAAAAAGGAGGCAAGATTAAAAAACAACCAATTGTTAATAATAATAATAATAATAATAATAATAATTGATCAGCTCCTCTGCCTACTTTGTAGCAAAAGCAAAGCTTTGCATGGCTGCAAGCCAGCCATCCAAATCTGCTGTATCAAGAGGAGACAGCCATTGTTGGCCAGCGCCATCCCAAGGTTTTGATACAAAAGCCAGGGAGCAACATTGTCATTGATTTCTCTGTGATTTTCTTGTTGGAGATGGGCAGTGATGTACCCTTGAGGATTGGCAGTTTCCAAAAAAAAGTACATACTTAGAATGCTATTTTTCCTTAACTACTACTGGCATCTGACTACGGATCTCCAGAGGGAGTTTCTCATGTAGATTTCAGGTAGATAGAGAGCATGGGTAGTATGTTTTATTCATTTTTAATATGAAATCCATACAGTAGCTAGTCCAAATTTGAACATTTATTGCTCCTTTTTGAATAAAATTTGAATTAAAAAATTTTTGTCATTATAAACTTACCATTAAAGAGTTTATAGAATAACAAAACAAAACTTATGATATACAGTTAAGTCTGGTTGTAGGTAGTTTTAAGAATACAAATTTCCTGGGGCGCCTGGGTGGCTCAATCGGTTGGGTGTCCGTTTTGGCTCAGGTCATGATCTCCCGGCTTGTGAGTTTGAGCCCCGCGTTGAGCTCTGTGCTGACAGCTCAGAGCCTGGAGCCTGCTTCGGATTCTGTCTTTCTCTTTCTCTCTGTCCCTCCCCCACTCACACTCTGTCTCTCTGTCTCTCAAAAATAAATAAACATTAAAAAAATTTTTTTTTAAAGAATACAAATTTCCTTTGTTTCTGCTCCATTTATTATTTAACTGCTCCTCCCATTGACCAACCTTCTTTTATTTTTGTTTTTGTTTTTTGCATGAATCTCTTCTTTTATATATATATATATGTGTGTGTGTGTGTGTGTGTGTGTGTGTGTGTGTGTATACATATACATACATATACATATATATACACATATCTACATATATATGTGTATATATGTGTGTGTGTGTGTGTATATATATATATATATATATATATAATTTATTGTCAAGTTGGCTAACATACAGTGTATGCAGTGTGTTCTTGGCTTGGGGAGTAGATTCCAGTGATTCATCACTTACATACAAATCCCAGTGCTCATCCCAACAAGTGCCCTCCTCAATAACCATCACCCATTTTCCCCGTCCCCGCCTTGTTCCCTCACCCCCATCAACCCTCAGCTTGCTCTCTGTATTTAAGTGTCTCTTATATGCCCAATCCTCTTTTGATGCCCTCCCCTTCACATCCCTTTCTCTCCCACCCAGGGGATCCCCTGGTTGTGTTAGGGCTATATCCTCTGTGGTTCCCCTGTCCCCAAACCTACCCCATAGGTCTCCTTTCTGACAGTAGGTTTGGTTCTTGATTCCACATCAAGCAGTTTTGAACAAATCAAGAAACATAAAATCATAAATCTTGAGGGCTTTACAGACCTTTTATTCTGGAATATTTGGAATCAACTGAGTTCACCATGCTATGGATGGCATCTGATTGACATGAATCTCTTCACATTTCTCTCATTGCTCCATGACAAGATAAACAAAAGATAAGAAGGGCTGTTGAAGTGTTGATTTTTCTCCTGACTCTTTAGCAACTCTATTAGTTAATTTATAAGACAGAACCCAGATTAGTACCAAACTTTAAAGTTAATGTTGCAAAGCTGTTTCATTCTTTCACAAAAGGGAAAATTAAGTTGAAAAAAAATATGCTGTTGACTATGTACAGATTATTTTTTTCACTTTCATTTGAGAGAGTGATAAAAAGATTGAGTTGTAATGCTTTCACACAAAATAATGTATTTCACTGCTTTCTATTATTATTCATCATCTAGGCTTCTTTAATTTGGACTAGTTACTTCACAATGTGTTCAATCATGTGCAACTGAAACTAGGTAAGGTCTTTGCTGTGAAAATATGTAAGGAATGCAACAAGCTCTCCACACACATGCACTCACCTTACAAATATTAGGAAAGAACAATGACAACATATAAGTGATTTTAACTGCCATAAATTCTGTATCTGCAAAAATTATACCAGGAACCAAGAGACTAGTTCTTTGTTGAAGACATGTCTTCAATCACGCTCGCCTTTATCTAATACACAGGAAGAGAATCTGTTCCAAGGAGGTGGATGCTTGGCTCTGTTTTTTTCCAGCTTCCTTTGACACTATTCATTTTGATAAGTAACATTGGAATGGGGTTTTGGCTTCTAGTCCCGGTGAAGGGGACTTTCCCTGCTTTTTCCTCAGAGTGAGACTAAAGAGATTATTTTTTGAAGGAAAAAAAAGTGGGTTAAGGAAGATAGGAAAAGGATTTCTGCCCTCTTTGAAGAAATCAAATGCTTTATCACAATGCAAAAATTAAAAAAAAATCTTAATGTTGAAATGCACGGCTAAATTATGAAGAAGCTGAGTCATGAAATAAACTCATGTGCTCAACTGAACTAGGCTAGGACCTCCACTTCGATCAGATTTACCCCATGTTCATGGGGATGACGTCTAGGTGAAGGCAATGGTGTGTGATGGTTAGAGTGGCTTGCATAGTTAAGACCTGGATTTGCACCCAGACCCCAACATTTAACAGTGTTAACAATGCATATCATTCAACACTCAAATTCCTCACAGGAAAAAAAAATCATACTTTATAGGTTTGTTTTGGAGGTTTCAGTGTAATAAACCATGTTAACAACTGTAAAAGGTGAAATGAAATAGAGTCACTTAGGTCAAGAGGTTTTAAAAGGGACCTGGGAGGCCATTAAAGAGGTAGGCTTTATGCATGTACTCACGAGGGTAGAACTGTTAATTTTTGAACTGGGCCAAAGTGCAAATATTCCAAGGACTCTGCAGGGGGAATCTGCAACTTGCTATCATAATGGACTTTTGCTTAGTGATGGCCATAGCAACCAATTATGTTTAGTCAAGATTTGTTCTCTGCCATCAGCACCTATCAAACAACTTATCCAAGGATTCCTTTCTGTCTTTAAAAACCATTGACTTTTGTTCCCTGGTTCCCTAGAATGCAATTTGGGTTGTTACTCAAATCTGTGCTCCCCAGATTGCAATTCTGAGACCTCAAATCAATCCTTTTATTTTATTTCAGTTCTGCCTCTTGGCCGACACAACTTAACCCAGTTCTTAACATATATTGATTTTGAATTGCTGGCCACTAGATTATGTTTATTCTACTAGTATATGGTCAATACAATTACAGCATCATTACTCCAGTATTCATAGAAACAATAAAATCCTCTCTATGCCTATAAAAATATCCGTGATATGCAATTAACGCAGGCCTTTCTTTTTGGATGATATTACAGAAATACCAGAACAAGTCTGCAATCAAGTCCCAGCAACATGAATTGTTTCAGTATTTGAATTCATAAGAAGGCTGTTATTAGGTAATTAGGTAACAATGCAATTTAGTCAGACAAAGAAGTATGCAGGGAACCTTCCAGAATTAAGAGATTCTGAAACTTCATTCGGGTGCATTCATTTTGAACACCTTCTATCTGTCAGAACTGAAGTATGACTGGTAAATAAGATAAATGTGTTCCTGGCACTCACACCTGGAGGAGAAGAGAGAAATGATCAGGGTTGATCAGGGTAACAATGCAATGCAAAATAGAATGTGTGGAATGAGGGCATTTATCCAAGAGATTCTATGGAAGGGGATTGCTTCAAGGAATCTCCCTGTGGGAGGGAGGTCCTGAGATGAGCTTGAAAAAGTGAGTAGAACTTAGCCATGTGAAGATTAATAAGAAGGCATTCCAAAATCGTAAGAGACAGACCAAAGACAAACCTCAAATGTCTTTAGACTAAAACTAGGAAAACTTGTGGTGAAAAGACACAAGGCAAGACACTTACGCCAAAGCACAGTTTCATTTAAGATACACGATCTTAACAGAACACCTTACATCAAATCTTCTGAAGTCAATGATTTATGAATAATTAAGGAATATATTTCGTAAAATACAACCTATGATTTCAAAGAGTTTATATGAAAGTAAAACCTTATTCTTGATTTTATAATGCTATGAGTCATCCAGTGTTACTTCGCTTTGGAAAAACTGTTCAACCCAAGGGAAATGTGCTCTTTGAAACTGAATGAAAGATAGTCTAGAACAACTCTGTAAGAATTCTGTTTTAATTTTTTTCTCCATTGTAATTTGGAAAGAGGAAAAGAGAAAATGCAAATGCGGTCTTTTAAAAATGTATCTTTTAAAGGATATTACTAATTCTTATTTTCTTGTTACATGTTATGAGTTTTTAGCCGCCCTTCATCCTGTTGTATCATTAGGGTTGATCAGCCTCCAATTCCACAACTTCATATTAGCAAAAGGTATAAACATCTTGAAAGAAATCATCAAACTCTTTCTATAGTTTTGCTTCTGACATCTCTAAGGACTTAATTTGTCACTTTTTGTTTAATAGGCTTTGAAGTTAAGCATGTGTTGTGTGTTTCTGAAATATACAAAAGAGCCTAGGCAAAAAAAAAACAACAAACATGTTTACTAGGAATGAACATTTTTAGTGGTGCAGAAACAAAACTGAGAACAGTATATATTGAACATTTTATTGTCTCCCTGTAATAGGCTATAAGCTCTAGGGCACAACCACACCACAATGGAGTCCCAAGTGCCCTGAGCATTGCCTGCCATGTGTTCTATAAAAATCCAGGGGCACCTGGGTGTCTCAGTCCATTAAGCATCCAACTCTTAATTTTGGCTAAGGTCACAGGTCATGATCTGGTTCATGAGATTGGCCCTGCTTCAGGCTCTATGCTTACAGCATAAAGCCTGCTTGGGATTCTCTCTCTCCCTCTCTCTCTGCCCCTCCCCGGCTCATGCATATGCATGTGCATGCTCTTTCTCTCTCTCAAAATAAACGTTAAAAAATATGTATGAAGAGTTAATGACCGAATGAATGAATGAATGAATAGACTGCATAAAAATTATTTGTGAGTAAAAATATACTCAGATGTTAATGTGTTAGAAATTCAGATTAAATTTTTTTGTCTTGGACAGACTTTTGACAGGAATTGGGCAGCTTAGCTTCATTTGATGAAATGTCATGTAGTATTTAATTATGAGGGTCTGTTAAAAGACTCTATGAGTATTTTGTTCCAGTGCTTTCACAAAAGTCATTGTGGCTAAAGACAAAGTTAAATCAGTTATGATATCAGGACCAAATCAGTGAAGGCATAAAACAGAGGTAAGTTGGTTCACTAACTGCACAGGGAACAAAAACACAACAGGTTTTGGGTAGAAACAAAAACAAGCAGCCAGCTGCTGCTACGGTGTTCTTTCTTTCATTTCATGGATTTCACATCCTGGGAATTTCATTCCACTCACCATGAGTTCTAATACATGTTGTTATTTTTAGGTATCGTATTTAGTACCTCAAAATCTTTAATCAGGGGAAGTTTTTCATCAGTTTCTTATAGTTGTATATTAAATCTATTCTAGTTTCTTTAAGATATCAAGTCCCTGAGTCCTAAACACAAGAACCGAAAAAAAAAAAAAATTAGCTGATACTGTTGGCATGTCTCAAACTAGCGTGTGTGATTTTGGAATCAGAGGGACTGCACACAAAAGAAGCTACTTCCTTCATTGATAGGGGAAATGGCTCCCATGACATTAGTTTCTGGCTCCCATGACAACAGGCCAAAGAACTACAGGAAAAACTCGAGGAAGCAAATTCAGGTATCTTGAACCTTAAATATTTAGTAAGTAGCAGTAGATAAAGCAGCCAAGGCTAATGTGAGATAATCAGGGCTAACTTCAAAAGAAATTGAATACATTTTTTATTCAGAAGCCTCTTTTTCTTTTTCATCTTGCATTATATAGTTTTCTCCAACTATTTTTCTAGAATAGATAATTACTATAATTCAAGCATGAACAGAGAACCAACATTTTCTGAAGACAGAAGTAAATAGTTTTTTTGAGAACTCATTTAACTCAGTGATAGAAACAAAAACAATTATGCTGCGTGATGAATAGAATAGATCTGGGGTTTCTTTACTTAATATTCACTCCATGGAAATTTCATGAGAAATTTATAACTCTTCTGCTGTTAACTTCTTTAACCTCTTATTCCTGACAAATAAAGGAAATAAGCCAGATGTAAGAGAAGTCTTAGTACTTTCATCTGCTGTTGAACTAAGGGCTTTTCTTTTCTTAATAACTTCTAATAATGTATTTTATTAATATAAATAATGTACTTATAATTTGCTAAATACTTATAACTTACTAAGAGCCTTCACACGCATCCCCACTTTTTATACTTCCTACAAATCTTTGAGGAAAATATTTGGTATATATAAATAAATATAGATAATTAAATATTATAAATGTTAAGTCCATTAAGCAGATGAGAAAATCCAATCTCAAAGAGATCTGAAAAATAACGAGGCCCTCTAAAGTAACAAGACTTATAAATGGCAGAACCAGAACTTTTAGTGAGAGGAGTATAAAATTCATTAGTTTGCCCATTATACCACAGTAAATGTGTACATTTTAACACATACGACAAATACCATCACCAGTTATTAAGCCATTTCTTGCCATTCTTCCATGTGTTTCATAATTATTAATCTGGTGAACAACAAGTATCAGCCACTTACGGTTAGGTAGAAAGTTCTCGAAAACCCAAAGTTAATTTTAGAGTACCTGTTTACTTCACCGTTATTACGTCCTATGGCGTTTTGATAAAAAAAGTCTGGCCAACACTCACCTCTTTTTGCCGGTACTTTATAGCCAATTTTAGTCTTGCGAGATCATTTCCGCTTTGTTCTTCTATGAGACTACTGTCATCTCTGTAATTAAGAATGATTTCCAGTTCTCTGGAGCTCCTTGTCTGATCCAGTAGGTCCTTAGCAAACTGTTTGCACTGTCGGGACAGCTCTTCATACTCTGACTTGAATTCGTTCTCCACCTTACTCAGTTCCTGAAGCTCCCAACTTAACTGAAAGGCTGTGAGGAAAGGGTCCTCACTTGACAGTGCGATGAGAGAGGGGCTGGCCAAGGCCTTGTAGATGTTGAGTCTTGAGCGTGAATGGCGGAGGCTATCCACATCTGAACTGGAGACGCATTCGACACAGTTACAGCGGACCTCGTGGGGTCTGGGCACCGAAACTCCTTTCTGAACTAAAAGCTTTATTATCTCATAATTATTTGTATGGGCTGCCAAAATGATTGGTGTAATGTCTGGAGTGAATTCAGAGAACTGCTTATCAAGGAGTATGGGAGGCACCTAGGAAAAAGAAGAAAGCAGAGGTGATGAATATTTATTCATTTGTTCAAGCCTGTGAATTTCAAACAGCACGCTATAGCAACGCTGAACAAAGTTCATAAATCTTTTGCCAGGCTTTTTTTTGCAGGAGAGAGATGTATTTTTTTTTTTCTGCCAGAAGACAAGAGAAAATTAGAAAAACTTTTCAATATAACGACACATTATTCTTTTTTTTTTTAATTATTTTTTAACGTTTATTTAGTTTTGAGAGAGATCCAGACAGAATGAGAGTCTGTTGGGGGCAGAGAGAGAGGGAGACACAGAATCTGAAGCAGGCTCCAGGCTCTAAGCTGTCAGCACAGAGCCCGACGTGGGGCTCAAACTCACGAGCTGTGAGATCATGACCTGAGCCGAAGTTGGACACTCAAGCGACTGAGCCACCCAGGCGCCCCTAATGACACATTATTCTTATCATATTTGTTTAATCTGAATTATGACATTTTATGAAATCTTAAAATAAGGGGGTTACGGGAACTCTTTACTTGATGAAATACTTTCTTGCTTCCAAGTTATTTCCTGACTGGCAATCTTTGCTTTCCTTTCCTGGAGGTATGGACTCCCTAAATAATGAAGAAATACACTGAAAAATAGTTAATGATTTGTTTTAAACCCAAGCTTGTCTTGTGCAACAGAAGTCTTTTAGTTCTTCAGTATTTTTTTTCTTTGTATATTTGTTTGTTTATCTACTGAATTCGTAAAATCAAGCCTCTGATTATAGGTGGCAGTAGAACTTAAGAAGGCTAGCCTCAGGCTTTCTGTTTTTATCTATCGCTCTATAGTATATTTTCCAGATGGCAACAGGTGCTCCATTGCTAACATCACCATTTTATCAGAAGCAAATGGTTCCCAATGAATCAGGTCACCAGTGTGTTTACGTGCAATTTCCTTTGGGTTTTACTCTAGGAATGGTAGTGACAAAAATAATAGAATAGGCACGATTTAGTCAACATCCGTTAGGTACATTAACCCTCACTATTTATCATTCACATGTTATAGATGTGATTCCTCAGTGAGGAAGACCTACTATATGATCCCAGGTCCACCTGTCTTACATCTCACCCTCTATGTATTACCCTACACCACACCGCCTTCCAGTTTTTAGTTTAACATTTCTTCCTCTGGGCACAGAGTGATGGAAGGATCTATGAAAATAAATGCTATGTAAGGATAAGTTAAACAGGCATGGCAGAAAAAACGATGACTAAAATATGCTGTAAAATATGAAGGAAACCATAGAAGGATCAAAAGCAAAACAACTGTGGGGAGAAAAACAAAACTCATGTGAAACTTTAATTATACTACTTTTAAACAGAAGTATACTCTTTATATGAGAATAATTAAACCTGTATGCTTCTAATTTATCTGACCATTTAGAATATCTATTTGTTTTGGGGCGCCTGAGTGGCTCAGTCAGTTAAGCATCTGACTTCAGCTCAGGTCATGATCTCACCGTTCATGAGTTTGAGCCCCACGTGGGGCTCTGTGCTGATCTGTGCTGACAGCTGGGAGCCTGGAGCCTGCTTCACACTCTGTGTCTCCCTCTCTCTCTGCCCCTCCGCTGCTCATGCTCTCTCTCTCTCTCTCTCTCTCTCTCTCTCAAAAATAAATAAACATTAAACAAACTTTAGAATATCTATTTGTTTTATAAGAAACACCATATAAAAATTAACGAGATGTAGTTGTCTATTTAAAAGTTTATTTAAAATGTATGCAATCAGTTGATAAGTATAGTACATACTAGTTTTAAAATGTGATTATAAATACAAAGGAACAATACTGTTGAGATAGCATTATATATTAAAGTGGGGTCAATACATACTTCATTACTTTTTAAGTGAACAGTTTTCACCTTAAATATGAAGTTAATTAAAAATTTAACTATATATTTATTACAAAGAGAAAAATGTCATTACTCAGAACTGAACAAGAAGTGATCTTTTACTAACCAAAACTTTAAGTTTTTTCTAAGGCAGACACAAGGGAAAACAAAACAATGTAAGTAAATAAGTTCCTATATTAAATGCATATTTTTTATAGTTTTTAAAAAAATATTTATTTTTGAGAGAGAGAGACACAGGGCACAAGCAGGGGAGGGGGCAGAGAGAGGGAGACACAGAATCTGAAGCAGGCTTCAGGCTCTGAGCTGTCAGCACAGAGATCAATGTGGGGCTCAAACTCATGAACAGTGAGATAATGACCTGAGCCTAAGTCGGACGCTTAACCGACTGAGCCACCCAGGAGCCCCTTAAATGTATATTTAAGTGATAGCTGCAACTTGAAGTGGGTTCTGAATTCAATGTAATTTCATTCTAGATTTCTCTAGGTTTCAAAAGCTGTCAAGGATTTTAATTTATTAACCATAAAATTCAACTTTGAAAAATATTTCAAGAAATTTTGTGAAAAAATAAATATGACCATACTAAAAAGTATTCATATTTCGAAGTTTATTTTTTTTTAGAGAGAGAGAGAGAATGCACACAAGTGGGTGAGGGGCAGAAAGAGAGGGGGAGAGAGAGAGACTCCCATGCAGGCTCCGTGCTGTCAGCATGGGCGGTGCCCAATGTAGGGCTTGAGTCCATCACCATGAGATCATGACCTGAGCCAAAACCAAGAGTTGGACACTTAACTGACTGAGTGACCAGGCACCCCAAAGGTGTTCATACTTTACAAGAAATGTCCTAGTATTAGAGATACAGTAAAATAACTGATAAAATATGTGAAAATATACCAAGATAAATATTCTGTTGATGAGTTTTAATATTCAGTAAATCATTGTGAAATTTTAGTTTCGTAAATATATGGACATCTTTAATTTTGTCTTTTATAAGGGGATTCATCTTTGAAAATAATTTTTGAGTGAAACTATTTTATAAGACCACAAATATAATAATAATTTATTGGTCCATAAATAACTCTTTAAATTATGTCATTTTAATTGTCTTAGAGTTTCCTCTTACTCTAAAATGTATTCTACATTCAACAATAAATTATATGCTGTCTTTACCATTAATTGCTTGATGCCCAGCTGGTCAGAGAACACTAGACATCGGGGACAGTTTGATCTTAAATGTCCCCACTGTAGGAGTGTGTGGGGCCTCTGACCAGCTGGCCAGGCAGGCACGCATCAGTGTTTATACATGTCCCAAAGGAAAGGCTCTGGGCTTCTCTTATTCATTAAGGAAAGTAGTAATAAAACAAAAACACTGTTAAAAAATTGCCTGTTACTTGAGTAGTAATTACATGCCTGCTTCAATGATTCCATGGTGTTTGAAAATTGGGAGTTTTCTTACCCTATCAACACTTCTACATTTACTAAGTCGTATTCCTCTGTATGTAAAAATATTCCCCTCCTCCTTTTTATTATTGCGTATCACTATGGACCCATGGATTCTTCCATTAATTTTTAACTTGTTGTGATGCATTGAAATAATTATTAATTTTGAACTTATTGAGGTATAAGATACATTTATTAAAATGCACAAGTGTTAATGTGATGCTTGATATATTTTTGAAATGTGTATGCACCTGTGTAACACAACACAGATAAAAATCCAGAAAAGTGACTGCACTTCATGAATCTTCCTCTTGTCACCTCCTAGTCATGATATATATATATATATATATATATATGTTTATTTATTTATTTGTTTATTTATTTATTTATTTATTTATTTTGAGAGACAAAGTGCAAGTGGGGGAGGGGCAGAGAAAGAGGATCCCAATCCCAAGCAGGCTCCCCACTGCCAGAACAGAGCCTGACGTGGAGCCTGAACCCACAAACCATGAGACCAACGGCGAGATTATGACCTGAGCTGAAACCAAGAGTCAGATGCTTATCTGACTGAGCCACCCAGGTGCCCCATTACATTTTGTGATCACAAATCTAACTGCTATCACTATAGATTACCTGTACATACTTTTCACTTTATATAAATGAATCATAAAGTATGTACTGTTTACATCTAGCTTTCTTTGTGCAACATCAGCTCTTTGAAATACATCAATATTGTTAGTAATCATTTTTGTAATTTCAAGTCTGCATAATGCTTTCATTTATGAAGATAGGACAATTTATTTAACATTCTCTTCTTGATAACATTTGTGTGATTTCCAGTTTCTATTTGTGGCCAGGAATATTGCTCCTATGCACATTTTTTGTCCGTGTCTGCTAATACATATCTAGGAATGTAATTTCTGGGTCAAATAGTTTTCTTAAACAGTTATAGCAATTTTCCTATCACAAATTATACCAGGTATTGCCAATTATCCACCTATAAGTCTATATATCTCCCTATTTGTTTATGCCATTCCTTATGTCAAGAAATCATTTTGAATTCTTTTATTTATTATTTATTATCAAGGATGGGTGTTGCATTTGCCTAAGGCCTTTTCCACCTCTATGGAGATGATTATATAATTGTTCCCCTTACTCCTAAAAATATGGTAAATTAAATGAATGAATTTCTTTACATTGAAACATTCTGCTTTCCTGAAATAAATCCCATTTGGTCAAATGTGTAATATTTTTAGTAAGACTAAAATTTTTATTTACATTTTTTGTGTCCGTGTTCAGAAGTGAGATTGATTTATAATCTTTACTATGCCGTCTTCAACAAATTTCTGTTTGAATACTGTGCTTGCTTCATAAAAAAGCATATGAGTTCTCTCTTCCTTTGGGAGATAGGGAGATGTGCCATTCAGATCTTTCTTTGAGAGGATCTACTGCCTGCCCGTAAAAAGTGTGGTCCGTTAACAGGCCCCAGCTGTCCACCCCTTCAGGTCCTCCTCAGTTTCGGAGCCCAGGACAATGACTGCACAAGTAAGCTAGACAAGAGCCGAGCTCTTTCCACACAACCTGGGAGACCTCGAGTAGATAAGTTTCCTCTGAGCTCCCCTTTACACTGGCAGGGATTTTTGTCAGTTCTGCATCATGGTCTAATAGCTTCCCTTTCTCAATCCTGCTTCCTTCCCTTTTACTTTCAGAATGTCATTTTCCAATAAATCTTTTGCAATCATCTAATTTTATCTGCTTCTTGAAGAATCCAAAATGTGATTGATCCGTTTTCCACACCGTGGGGGAAAAATAAGTAGCACTGAAATCATCTGATATTTGAACGTTCAAAACTGTCCCATGAACCCCATCAAGAATGCTCTTCTTTTATGGGATAGTTATTCGATAACGTTTCCTATTTATTGCATACCAATTAGCTTGGCTTTTCTATCAATAATGGGGTCAGTTTGTATAAACTGTATTTTCCTGGGAAGTTATTCAGTTCATCTGAGTTCTTTTGGAAAAGACAGCTATACAAATGCAAGAATTTAGGAAATGCTAGGCTCACAGTGTCCTTCCTGAGGAATCTACTATGGGATGAGATGATGGGGTACATAGAAAAGGATGAATGGTGGGCATTAAATGTATGTAACAGTTCATCAAAGATCAATACAAAGTTAGGAAAATGTACATTTAAAAAAAAATTTAACATTTATTTATTTTTGAGACAGGGAGAGACAGCATGAACGGGGGAGGGTCAGAGAGAGAGGGAGACACAGAATTTGAAACAGGCTCCAGGCTCTGAGCTGTCAGCACAGAGCCTGATGCGGGGCTTGAATTCATGGACCGCGAGATCATGACCTGAGCCGAAGTCGGATGCTTAACCGACTGAGCCACCCAGGCGCCCCAGGAAAATGTACATTTTTAAATGTTCTTACAAGGAAAAAAACCGAGAGAGACTGATGGAGAGAAAGGAAGGTATGGAGCAAAAGGGTTTATGCTTAACCAGCTAATAGACCAGAAGCCTTAGTGAAGCAAAAGAGGGACACAAAGGTTTTATAAAAGGTATTAATATAAAATACAAACTATACTAAATAACAAGAAAATACAGGTTTTGATGACCTTCAAGTCTTCCCCTCCACTATGGCAAAGATACATTTTCCAAAATATTAATCTCTCGGACAATTCCCTTTCTTAAAATGTCACCATGACTTATAACTACTGGGATTCAATAATTCACTCATACATCAATCAACAAATATTTATTGACTGTGTTGTCTGGCGCTGTATTAGGCTCTGAGAAATTAGGAAAACGAAGCTGAAACAGTCCACATCCTCAAAAAGATGACTGTCATACTTGCCACATTGCCATGTCTCTCAACAAACTGAAAAATGTTTACTAATTCATTATAAATCCACTACCATAATAGCTAACACGTGGAATACTCAGAATAATAAGAAACAAGTGTTTGCAACATCACTTCAGATACTCACAAGTTTTCATTGTTCTGAAAATTTTCTTTTTAAACTTTTTAAAAGTGTTTTTATTTTGGACAGAGAGAGAGAGAGAGAGAGAGAGAGAGAGAGACAGAGCATGAGTGGGGGAGGGGCAGTGAGAGAGGGAGACACAGAATCCGAAGCAGGCTCCAGGCTCTGAGCTGTCAGCACAGAGCCCAATGCGGGGCTCGAACTCACGAACCGTGAGATCATGACCGGAGTCGAAGTCGGTCGCTTAACCGATTGAGCCAACAGGGGCCCCTATTCTGAAAATTTTCTAAGTATTTGCCAAAATCTCAGGGTAGTGTTTCTGTCTTACATTCTCTATAATGGACCAGTAGAGTTAGAGTAAACTATTAAATGTGAAAATATGCTATAAACATAAGAATTATTTGGTAACTTTCATTCAGTATTAACAAGAATTTAGTGTTCTGCAACATTTCACATTCCTTAAGAAGTAGCAAATACACTGGGAGCTGAAAAATGTAGAATAAGTAGTTCTTTTAGAAATGTTAGAATATTTGGGCTACTCTTCTTTTTTTCTAACTTAGCAAAATGCCTGACAGATAGTACGTGCTCTATGCCATGATACCGTTTGCAAAGGGTGATGTCGTAGAATCAGATGTCTGAGCTTTCCATTGAGCAAATGAATCAAGTGCAGATGGCAAAGGAACCGACCACAGAAGGTGAGAAACAATGGAAGGTAAAAGAGGCCCTTCAGTGTTTTGCTCTTGCAGCTTGGACATTTATCAGTTGGTTCAACTTTGCTATGTATTAAATACTCAGAAATTTTAAAAAGTCTAAAATATAAGGCATTGGATCTCAGAAACCCTTAGAAAATCCAGACAATGGGCTGGCTCCCTCTTTTCCATGCTTCATTTTCAAACCAATCTATGTGGTTCCGACCTCTCTCCTTTGCTTTATTCATTATCTTCAAGATGCAACTCTTCCTCTTCCCTCTTGGGGTTCTAATGTTGCAAGTGAAGAGCTTACTTCCCAACATTAAAATAAATAAATAGGTCACTGTAGGTGCTTGGTAGCTACTACTTAAAAATGATTTTGATAGAAACATAGTTAAAATTTTTTTTTTACTTTTCCATTTGGCATAGTTAAGGACAGATGTGCATATCATGAGCATAATACTGTAGATGAAAAATCACACTATGCTTGACTTACTTTGGCTAAAGCAAAATCTATAGACATAAAAGCGTTACACCCAGGCAAACATATATGCATAAAAATTTACACTCAGATCACTAATAAACAAACAATACATAACAGAAAAATTAAAGTTTTTCAAATGTTTGTTTTTGAGAGAGAGAGAGAGAGAGAGAGAGAGAGAGAGAGAATGAGCAGGGGAGGAGTAGAGAAAGGGGTACAGAGGAACTGAAGGAGGCTCTGTGCTGACAGCAGACAGCCCGGTGAGGGTCTCAAACTCAATGAACCGCGAGATCATGACTGTTGGACACTTAAACAACTGAGCCACCCAGGCACCCACCATTTTTTAAAATATAAATTCAAGTGACTTAATGACATATTTGACCCAGTAATCTACAACTATAAGTAGAACAGGCAATTAAAAGAGGCTCCTGAAACCAAGTAAATGTTTTTTTTTTTTTTTTTTAATTGCAGAACTGTAAGATTGCTCTGGCCTTTCTTCTGTTTAAGCTTTATGAATGAATATTTGTTCAATGCTTTTTGGTCATCCTTACCATACCATTAGTTACATTATTTACCGAATCATTTATGGCACATAACATTAAAAGTGACAAATAACATAAGGAACCTATTAACTCATAAATGGATTGCTTTTCTCAAATTTATCCAAATTCTTCACCTTGAAGTGATTCAGCACCAGTCCAAGGCATATAGTTTAAAATCTAGAGTGTGATATTCTATCCAAATATAGATATGTCTCTTTGTCACTAAAATAGATACTTTTGAACTATTAATACTGACATATACATTTCTAGGAGGGAAATTTATCCTAGAGTAACACCCATTCCAGTTTAAAAGTATTTATTCCCTTAAGTTAAGCTTTATTAAAGTGGGTTGCATAAATTGAGTAAAAGAAATTTACTTATATAATATTATTTGGTGTATCCTAAATTACTAAGACTAAATATATCCACGTTCTAAATTGGATATATGCTTACTTAATTATCTTGTGAATGTTTCTTAATATCTCTGCTATATGAAAAAGAATATCCCCTGTAACATGAAATTTCTATGATTCAGTCAATTTTTAAAAATTCCAGTTGATGGCACTTTAATAGAAAATGTATGAGGCCTTTTTAAAAGCGCTTCAATAAAAACTTGTTGAATTCTTTAGTTTCATCTTCCTTTGGAATCAATATTTTTTATCTAAAGTGTCAAAACCTACATTTTTTAAAACTCAAGATTATGAATATTAAATTTATCTTTTTCATATGCTCAGTCTAACTCAAATCAACATAAGGGAGTTTCAAAAGAGTTATGTTTAAAAATTCATTAAATGTCAATTATTTAGAATTTGAAATTTTCACACACACATACACACACACACACACACACACACACACAAACCAAGTAGTTGTCAAATGAATGAATAAATGAATGAATGAAGAGATGGATGGATGAACAAATGAATGTTTAGGTTACGATCTTATCTAAACAAAGTCAACTTTATTTTAGGCCCATATTGCTGCCTGGAAAGACTAAACAGAATTCAAAATTCTGTGCAGAAAAAATAACTCCCTTTGCTCCTGGTCTCAGCACAGGACCAGATAATGATTTATCGGTATGTTCACAGCTGATCGATAAGAGCAAAGATTCTTGTGCTTTCCACTACTTCTGAGCAGCTGAAAACTTAAAGACATTAATAGTTTGATCTGACATCTAAAGAAACCTTAATCCAGAAAATAGTTATAAAAAACAGCTTAAAAGGAATCAGGCACTATTATATATACATATGGTTCTAAATCAAAGTTTCTTAAATTTTCGTGTACCACAGAGTCCTTTGAAAATATGGAGCATCCTGTGGATGCTTATTCAGAAAGAATACTTCTAAACATAAATGCATAATATTATACAGTAAAAAGTATTTAAATATATTTAAAATCTATTTAAAGACTAATATGTGATGTAGTAACACATATTCTTTTCTATTAATGCGCTATATACAAAGACCTATTGGCAGGTAATTAGACTAATTTTGAAATAATGATCAGCATGTAAATATATCAAGTATATGTTAAAATGGTAATATGAGAGGAAAATATCTATGATTTCTACTATTGGCAAAGACACAAGAATTTCTAGCAAAACTAACTTTTTGGCCTATGTTCATAATCAAAGGAAACTATATATTCTACTTAGAAGTTAGTAAAAATAAAGATGTATTTTTTTCTCTCCTCGTTCACAGATATCTTTGAGTTTTCTCTATTGCATCCTTAAATTAAGAAGCTCTTCAAGTCTGACTTAATTGGAATTGGAAAGCTCAAATGAGAATTTTAACTGGAAAGCACTAACCAGAGAGTTGTTTTTAAGGAAAGGTAATTAGAGAATTTGAAGGACTTTTTGGAAAGAAAAGAAAGAAAGCATTATTTTTGAAATAAAAAAGTTACAGTTTTCATCTTAATTTCAAGATAGAATGTTATATGGTTACAAATGTCCTATAATGTCAAGTGGAACAAATAGGTCATGACACACACACATGCATGTGCGCGCACATACATACACACAAAGATGTTTACTTCATGAAGGAAAATCCTGGTGATTTGAGGAGAAATCCAGATCATTTAACATATAAGTAAATGATATTTAAGGGGAAAAGAGGGAACAGAGAAAAAAATGACAAAAAATGAGCACAAATATCAAGGGAAATTTTCCTATTCTAAGGAAATGTTGAGTCTGGACACTGAGAGGGCTCATCAGGTCTTTGGTTGAAACAATGAAAACAATGGCATACAATTAGACACATCCTGCTGATATCTCAGACTTCCAAGTTTTTTTTTTTTTTTAAGAGAAAGAATGTAAAATGATCGGTCTATAAAAATGAGTAGGTGACAATGGAGATTCAACTAATATCAAACTTCTTATCTTTTTTTATTAAAATCTGCAAGGGGCTCCTGGGTTGCTCTGTCCGTTAAGTGACCAACTTCAGCTCAGGTCATGATCTCACAGTTTGTGAGTTCGAGCCCCGCACCGGACTCTGTGCTGACAGCTCAGAGCCTGGAGCCTGCTTCAGATTCTGTGTCTCCTCCTCTCTCTGCCCTTCAACTTGTTCTCTCTCTCTCTCTCTCTCTCAAAAATAACTACACATTAAAAAAATAAAATCTACAAGACATATCATTGTATCTATTACATAATTTTTAGTAAAAGATTGTGACTCAAGAACACCGCATCCAGCCAAGTTATCATCACTCTCCTGTTTGGATAAAAGACGTATGTTGTTATACTAGAATTCAGAAGGTACATCACTCATATATCTTATAAGAGCAAGTTTTCCAGAAAGTATTGTAACCAAATATTAAGTGATTCACCTCCAGTAGGTAGGAAGAAATAGTTTGAGCAATGAGTCTTGCAATACTGGAATTAATTCAAATGTCTATTTGTATGGTGCCTGGGGTTCGGTAATATAGTTAATAAGTAAGATACTTGAAGCAGAAGAGACAGAAAGAGACTATCCAAAAACAGTTTGGAATTCAGTTTTAAACTATTTCATTGTAACCTAGGAATTGGTGGGTAGGATTTGAGGTTGGAGAATAAAAAACCAAATAGCACTTTATTTTCCTTAGTCTCCTATAAACAACATAGGTCTTCCTTAATTTAGTTTATGTGTGTGTGGGACTCTTTTAATTAGGTGCCACTGGCCTGTTCATAATATCATATTAATATTATTATCATGAATAATAATAGTATTAGTTTTGCCTTCCTATTATTTTATACTTGTTTATTTTCTTGGTTTCAGTTCCTTTATTTTTTGAAAAAATTCTAATGTTATTTAATTTAATTCATTAATTAATTTTAAGTAGGCTCTACTCCTATTGTGGGGCTTGAACTCACAGCCTTGAGATCAAGAGTTGCATGCTCTACCAACTCAGCCAGCCAGGAACCTCTACTTTCGTATTTTAAATAAGAAATAAATACACCAAGAATTTAGGGGTTAACAAAGTAAGAAATCCTCTTCCAAAAAAAATCCCCAAAGTCAAAAGGAAAATGAAGATACAGTTAAAAATTCTCTAGAAAAGAGACAACCACAATAATTATTAGCAAGTTGAATCCAACAGGTTATGAAAAGAATAAAACCGTGTAAAAATAGTGTTTATTTCAGGAATGTAAATACTTTTGATTATCATTATATTTTTCACTATAATTCATTACTGTGTGTGTGTGTGTGTGTGTGTGTGTGTGTATAATTGCATGGACTCTGGAATCAGAGTGCCTGGGTTTACAAAGAGGTTTTACCTTGCACTAGCTATGTGGCCTTGGCCAAGTTACTGCATCTCTCTGTGCTTCACTTTTTTATCTGTATAATGGGCCAATAAAGTATCTACTGTAGCACTGTTATGAGAGATAGCAGATTTTTGTGGTAAAGCATTTAGAACAGTGCATGGCCTTTGGCGGGAGCTTAATATGCATCTACCTGGATTGTCCATCCCTGCATTGGAACATAGGCTCCATGAGGGCAGGGACTGCGCAGGTTTTTCCAGAATGGCACATGAATAATAAAGAATGGCACATGAGCTAATGAATACTTACTGAATGAGTGAATGAACCTAGGAATGGTGTAATGAAGTGTCTGCACAACTTTCAGTATTTTTTAAATGTGATGATATTGTACATGAAAGGGTGTTTGATAAGGATCCATCGTTGTTCCTAACTATGATAAAAAATATTTACCAAAAACCGAGAGAGAACTTCCTGATAAAGAGTGAAAGTTTTATTAAAGGTCTATTAAAATTAAAAATAAATGAAATGTTTATTTTACCATTATTATTCAACATTTTGGAGTTTCTACCTAATGCAATAAGATTAGGAAATAAAATATTAGTAAAAATACTAAAACACAAATTTATCTCCATTTGGAATATTACATGATCATATATTTTGAAAAACTAAGAGACTCTAAGAAGGATTAATAGCTTAATACAAGATTCACATACAAAAATCCGTATTTTCTCTATATTAGCAACGTAAGTTATAAACAGAACTGATTACATGAAGAATGAAAAAGTGGTCATTATTAAAGGGACACAATATACAAAATTTATGAACAAAAACTGAATAAAAATTAATAAAGCTTATAAGAAGAAATAATTAAATGGTATAGAGCACAAAATAAGATCCAAAATATAGGGAAATATTATGTTTCTGGATAGATAGACCTAATATGTTAATTAGGGCAATTGTCTCAAAATAAATACATACATTTAATGGCATTTCACTTAGGATATTTTTTATTTGTGCTATTTGATATACAACTTGATAAAATTATTTTATTATTTAATATGGAAGAATATGTATCCAATAATTACAATATTTATGAATTGGAGATTATGATACAAGAATATAGCAAGAAATATAAATTAGTTGAATAGAATTTTGAACAAAATTACTTCTACTATGTATAGGAACTTCATATGTGAAAAAGTAGAATTTCTATTCAGTTGGAAAAAGTTGTTCATATATTACATGGCACTGTAACAATTCTCTAACCAAATAAACAAAATTGTTCCCTATCTCATTTCATAACGATAAATTTCAGATGGAGTAAATATTTAAATGTAAAAAGAAAAAATGACACATTAAAAAAATATAGTCGTATAGCCCCAGCATTGGGGAGAACTCTTGAAGCAAGATTGGAAACACAGAAGAGTATACATTTTATTACACAATTTTTTAAGTGTATTTATTTATTTTAAGAGAGAGACAGAGAGAGTGAGAAGGGGTGGGGGGGAAGCAGAGAGAGAGAATCCCAAGCAGGCTTTGCACTGTCAGCATGGAGCCCAATGGGGGGCCTGAAATCACAAACCGTGAGATCATGTCCTGAGCCAAAACCAAGAGTAGGATGCTTAACCGACTAAGCCACCCAGGAGCCTGTTATTACACAATTCTTAAGTAGAATGGCCAAAGATACCATAAATAAAGTCATAAAATAAACTACGGTAAAACAAATTTGCTACATATGAAGCATATCTAATCTTCATATTATACAAAGAGAATCTATAAATTGAAAATAAAGTTACAAACAACCCAATGAACAAATGTACATTATAAACAAGTATTTCACAGAAGAAAATCAAAAGGTCAGAAACACTGGACAATTGTTCTCATTAACAGTCCAGGAAAGGCAAATTAAAACAATAGTGAAGTACTTTTTCGTGCATCATACTGCCAAATTTAAGGAACTGTGGCTACAGGCTCCCTCATTCATTGAAAGCTAGAAGAATATGAACGATAACAGCCTTGCTGGAAAGTATCTGGTGTTTACATAAATTCTGAGAACCACAGTCTCACTTGGAGGGACCTTTCCTACAGAGAAAGAATTACCACGAGAGTATTTCTTTATATTTATTTCATCATTGTTTGTCATTACCTGAACGTTTTCCAAACGAGAACAGGTTGAACAAATTGTGGCATATCCCTATATGAAATATTACAATACCTTGGACATCTGAACTAGAATTAATACTCTATGTACTAATTGTGGAGCGATTGCCCTGAGGTTTCATTTTGTCCTGTTGGAGAGCTGCAGCATAGTTATTTACATAAAGCCTCCTTATTTAGGTTCTTTAAACGTTAGTTGAGAATCTACTCTATATCAGACACTGTCCTTGGTATCACCTACTTATATCTTAACTACTTTTTGATAAACAAAGATATCCGTAGTTAGACCCAACTTTGTGTATTAAAATCTACTTTATACTCCACCCTCGCATGCAGCCTATGATCTAATCATTCCAATGTCACCTATGATCTAATCATTCCAACGTCAAATGTTCCATTTGTGGTTTTCTTGTTGGCTCCTATTCCCTCCCACTTACCAAATTCTGCCAAACATTCAAAACCCAACTTAGGCCTCATCATGTCTTTGATGCCCTTTTGCAAAACTGAACTGTCTTTAACCTGCCATTTTCTCTTTGCTTGGAGGCGGGGTAAAGGGAAGGTATTACAATTAATTTTTTACAAGAAGAGGGAAAGAGCCATTTTCAAAAAATGAGTTTGTAAGAAAAGTAAGGAAGGGGTGCATATTACACCATTTCCGATTCTCTCATCTCCTTGAAGGGCTTGAAACTACTTACAACTTTACCTGAGCTCGGTTAGGGATATGTCCAGTATAAATAATGCAATATCAATAACTATCTTTACTTTTTTAGAGTTAATATTCATTTTACATTTTATTGGCTATATATTTTTACTATGAGCCTATTTAAAGTATACTTTAAATTAAAAATACCAGCAAATAGATATAGTTTGTATTGATTTGAGTAAGGGCATGAAGCACACAGTAAACATAATTCTACAATAACTTGGATGACAGATTTATTTAGAACCATGATACATACTTGGACCAAATGAACAAAGATATGGCAAAAATCATTTAGCTCATTGACACTATTAATAAAAATATGCTTGGAGTCTGATTATAGTGAGACAGGCAATAACTAACATGTATATAACTAACGAGCAATAACTTATCATGTGCCTTATCCTGGGCTAGAAGCTTTTCATACCTCATCTTGGTCGTTTTTGGAAGTGGCTGTTATTATTATCCACTTTTTACAAAAAAGGACAACAGGCCTTCAAGACATTAAATAGATTGCTCATGGTCACAAGGAAACCCAAGCAGCTTGACTCCAAGTTCTAAATTTGTAATCGATAGATTATCTGTCTGGTATGTAAGGCAGCTGTGAGATTCTGAAAATTGCTTAGGCATCAAGAGTAAGAAGATGTGCATTAATTCCAGCCTGAACCAGTTTTAGTTGTGTGCAAATGACAAAGTGGGCTAACTTCTCTGCTTTCCCTTTTCCCATGTTGAAAATGTGGACATTTATTCAAGATATTTCTCATCTACAATAAGAACCGGAGACATATATATCAAAGCGTTTTCAGAGTTAACTCTCAGAGGATTGTGGTGCAGATGAAAAGTGAAAGCACCTTGAAATCTATAAATCAAGGAATAACAGGAAGGGACCAGTGTTATGTGACAAGCCTAAGACTGTTCGGAGAAAGAGCAGATAACGGTCTTGTTCGGTTTTGCCACATACATTTGCTTCTCCGCACATAAATGCAGTCCCAATTATAGTGCTTGATTCATCAGAAAGGTAAAGTAGTCCTTTCCTAGCGGGACGGTTTTGCATGTGTAGACATCAAAGTTTTGTACATGCACTTTCTGTTACTGTAAACTTAAGCTGGGTATCTCCTAAGATGGCATGTGATCCCTTTTGTGCATTGCTACAGATAAATCATAAATAACTAATTAGTGTTATTTGCCTCTTCGATGAAAAACTGGAGAATCTGCTTCAACTCCTAAGGAGCCATCAAACAAATGGCAAGTGTAAATCACCACCACCTTGGGCTAGGTTTAATCGCTAGAGTAAGTAGGGAGTTATCATTACTAACTTCTCGATAGTTTAGTTCATAAACATCGTTTTTTTTTTTTAATTTTTCACATAGTGAGACAGTCATATATTTCCTTCTCCTTTGCTTGTTAAGGCAGTATGGGTTTTTCTAATACATTGCTGAAGATTTTTGCATTTATAATGTTTTTGATGGGATGTAATATTCCTTTCTCATGCTGCCTTCTTCTGGTTTTGATGCCAAAGTTATAGGAGTCTCATAGAATTAGAAATGTTTTTGAAAGATTGGAATAAGATATTCTTTGAGTGGTAGAACTCACCTGTTTTCTTGCATCATTCTTTCTTAAATATATTAACCTTTTTTTGTCTATCATATTAACTTCAAATATGTTTCCAAGTTTCAGTTTCTGTGTGAATTTTTATTATAAAAATTGTTAACTGTTAGTTTCATATCGCTAATCAAATCTAGAATTTCAGTGTAGCCCAAGTACTAATTCATCCAAATAGGTCACCAATCTATGATACATGCACACCGGGGTTTGTAAAGGCTACCTGTCTGCTTTACTTGAAAGCTCAGAAAATCTTGTCCACATGCAAACTCCTAGCCCTCATAAGAGATTTAATACTCACACTATATTTTAAATTAATTGCAATATTACTTATTTTGTCCATGTGGAATTCGGTTGTTATTTTATGTGTGTTTATCCCTTGATAGATTTTAAGTCTATTAAGTATCACTGTGATGAATGTACAGGATTTTAATTAAAAATACACTGTAATTTACTTTATTGCATCCCTTTTGAATACATGAAAGAATGAGGGATTAAATACGAATATCGGTCTTCTTTGGTTCTGCTTTTGCTAAACATCGCTTAATTGCTTTCCAAAAGGATTCAGTTTCAGCAAAAATAAAAAGTGCTTGTCTCACTAGTATCAATGGAGTATAAAATATAGAAGACTACATAACTGCCTTACTGTCCTTTGCTGATTTATCATTTAGTGTTTAAATTATTTTTTATTGATTTTGATCACATTTTGTAAGTTCCACTTTTCTATATATTTTTTATTTTATGGTTTTATTCAAAATACACCAAGGAATACATACTATTAAATTATTACAGAGATAACTGTGAAATAAAACAAATCTTTCAGAGGTTACAAATCACACCAAGGTTAGTCTTCATTTTTTCTGTTTTATATTTTTCTTCCTTAGTTTTGTTTAAAGTGTGCTGCATATGAATGTCAAGTCCTGTGATTTTAGGTTCCAATGAAAGCTCCATGGAGTAAAATATGTCTTAGTTTCTGTTAAATTTAAACAAACATTATCAAGCTTGCCTGTAATTGTCAAGTGGCCTGGGGCTCTTAGGACCATGGGGAATATAGCAGTAGATTATGCCCTCCAGGTTGGATGGGGCGTGGTGACAGGAATGTAGGACCAAAGGACTTGAATCTTCATATCTTAATCCACTTTGACTGATGAATATTAAATACAGGGAAAGCGAGGGGCGCCAGGGTGGCTCAGTCGGTTGGATGTCTGACTTCAGCTCAGATGCCTCGGGCTCAAGTCTGATCTCACAGTTCGTGGGTTCAAGCTCCACCACCGGCTCTGTGCTGCCAGCTCAGAGCCTGGAACCCGCTTCAGATTCTGTGTCTCCTTCTCTCTCTGACTCTCCCCCACTCACACTCTGTCTCACTCTCTCTCTCTCAAAAATAAATAAACATTAAAAAAAAAAAAGTTAAATAGAAGGAAAGTGGAAGTACAGGAGTAAGGTCTCACCAATCTAATATGGCAATATACCATTGTACGCTATTAATACTTAAATTTGTTTGAAGAATTTATGCTACAAGCAGAAAATTCACTCTCAGAGGCTCTTCTCAGTCACAGCACCTATTAAACAGGAAAGATCATAAAAAATGCCACATGGGCCTTTTTTTTGGCAAGTGAGCCATGCAGCAGAAGTACGTGGATCATGTGTCTTGGTGAAAAACCATGCTGGTCCAAAATGCCAGAATGGCAACCAAAATGGTTCCCGTAAATGAGGAGAAGCAAAGTGGACACGGAGCCAACAGCTGAAGCTAAGAGGACATGAGAGGCTGGAAGTTAGCGGGGCCTTGCAGGGTCCTAGGTCTGAATGCCTGGCAGTTGCGATTGGTTACAACTGGGCGTGTGGCTGGACGTATTGCCTTAAAAGGGGCAGAGGAGATAAGGCTGAGGAGCCCGGTGCCCTTGGCTCCTGCACCGTCCTTGTGATGGCCTCCAACACGTCACCAGCTTCACTTTTAGAGTTAAGGGCACTGCCTGTTGACTCACAGGATCCCGTGACCTTAACACGAAGGTGCTTTGACAGAGTTGGTATGATTTACAATGTAAGGAGGAGAAAATAAGCTTTACTTCTATAATATTTAAAAATTAAGATAAAGATAATTACTACAATTGTTTTAATTTTTCAGTTAATAATGGGAAGTTAAATTGAAGAATACTAAATGCAATTTTAGATTTAATTTATGAATACTAAAAGAATTGGCCTATCGAGTGGGTGTAAGGTTCCTAAATTTTATGTCACTTTCATTGATTTTTAGAATAGCAAAATTGAATACTCCCAAGAAACAACTCTATATTTATACCTAACCTGCCCATATATTTAATAATTTCCTTCCGTTGGCTGCCTTTTGTTGTGGTGTGCACAAGTATTATGATCTTTGAGACAAGCATTGACTTTTTCCTGTTACAATAGCTATACATCCTTATTGCTTAAAGATTTTTAAAATGTCAAAAGTACTTATTTCAAAAGTACAAAAGAAGTACTTTGTCAAAAAGTACAAAGAAATACTTTTTTGTCAAAAGTACAAAAGAAGAAAACAAAAACGCACCCTAAATTACACTGACCAGAGATATATGTTGTCCATATATATACATATACATATATGTGTGTGTGTGCGTGTGCTTGTGTGTATGCACGTACACATACACAGATATATATAGGAAAGAAAATATATATATTATGGAATATATGTATTCCAGAAAATTGGAAGTTGTCTCTGTCTCTGTATATGTATGTGTGTATATATATATATATATATATATATATATTCTAGAATATTATGGCATTTATATATTCTAGAAGTGTACTTTAAAATGTTTTAACAATTACAGGATTTTAGGGAAATATTACAATCACTGGAAGTAAATCTGCATGCTTTACATGTAACTTTGACTTTTTGACTTTTCAGGATGTGGTGAGGCTCCTCAGAATGCTATACATCATTTAAAATCCTACAGAGCACTGTGGTGAAATAGAGACCAAATTAAAAAAAATCCTCCCAGCAAATTTCATAACAAAGATATTAACAATCTTGTTTTCATTCTGAAAATGATCTGAGTATTTTACCTTAATTAAGGCTTGCAGCTCTTTGACGTTCCATTTTATCTTGCCAGATTGTTCTCTGGTTAGTTTATTTTTATGAGTGATGATGGAGATTTTTATTCTGCCATAGTCATCCATCTACCATCAATTTGACAAACTGTTACTTAATACCAATGATGTACATAGTATTATGTAGCCGGTAGAAGAAAATAAGACCAGGATTTTATTTGGTTGGGACAGTAGTTTATTCCCAAGAAATACACTGGTATTTATAAATTTGAGAAGAAAAGTGAACTACCAAGACCATCCCCATACAACAACAAAATGAAAAGTGACTTTGTTGTAAAAGACTCAAATGCAACATCAACAGCCGGTATGAGTTTTTATACGTATATAGTAGTTATCACATGATGAAACAAATTAGAGAGAAAAAAAGCTTCACTAAAAAGAATTAGCAAATTAAATTGGAACACAACATGCTTTATCAATATCACACAATCTATTTGTATTGCTAAGCATCTAGGTAGGATAAGGCCATAAAACCCTAGTCTTTCAAGATTAAAAATAAAGCTATAAAACTAAGCAGTGCTACCAAAATAACTTGTTTTTTAAAACTTCTTCTCTGAGATTGCATAAAAATAACTAAATTAACACTTGGGAAAAATCTGGAAATTGACAGTGTGAAGCTAATGAGAAAAGTCATGTCATCCATGTGGGCAGGGCTGTCTAGGTGAGAGAAAGTGATGGATGTCCTTCCTCCTCTGAATGGAGTAATGTCTTTATTCCACTCACAACTAAAGAAAATACCACTTAGATTTTTGACTGGGTGTTGAAAAAGGCACATGTAAAGGGAAAGAATCATTTCTTTTCTTTCCTCCACTGAGTTCCTTTAGCAATGAACTTGGATCTTGAGATGTAAGAAAGACCTTCAGTAATTTATGAGTTCTGTAGCAACCTAAGAGAATTCTTAACCTCTATTTTAAATGTGTCAAAAATAGATATATATTAGGATCCATGGAGGGACAGCATTTTACTAGAAGAAGAAAACAGTGGGGATTAATTCCTCATTTCTCATGCCTCAGGTGAAATATACAGAAGGAGCTAAAGTCAAAACAGACTCCCACTACAGAGCCAGTTACAGTATGAAAAATGACCTTCTCCTGCTTTTGGATCAGATTTTCTGTAACAAATGGAATGTATTAGCATCACAGTCATCTAAAAATATCATTTTTGTCATTTTGCTATAAAGTAAAAAAATAATCCAAAAAGTATAGATCATACTGGTTTATAAATGTTTGTTTGCTTTTTTTTTTTTTTTTTTTTGGTAAGTTTTAATCTGAATTAGGTGACCTATAAAAGATGCAATTGTACCAGGTAATAAAATCAGGTAAAAATCAACTAATTTCATGGAAACTTATAATTTTGTAGTTTCTTAACAAAAGGTCTGCTAATACTGCAGAGTGCAGAAACTGTAGTCTACTGAAAAAATAAAAAAAATAAAGTATGTAACTAATTTTTAAGTTCATATCAGATGTTTAAAACTATTACACATATTTTTAACGGCCTCAAATATTCACCAGATGGCAGTCTTTTCCTTAAATGTGGCCAAAAACAAATTTGATCTGCTTTATTTCATCTATTAAAAGAGACAAGTGACTTAGGTGAGCAGATAGCCTGCATTTATCTGACAATGTTAAATTTTAGTGCCTTCTGAAAACATACCCCTTAAAATATCCCTAAGGAAATCTGTTTATTCTTCTAAGGGATCACCTCCGATCATTTTCCTCTATCATAATTTTTTCCTTCCCTTTTTCCTTATTCAGAGTGAAACTACATTTTATTTGATATATAATAACTTATTTATATTTATTTAGACTTAATTGTGGTTTTATAAGTGTGGTCCTTTTCCTCTCTCCTGACTTCTAGACCTCTCTGAAATAAAGGTCGAACTTCTTGGCTCGACCCAACCTCTCCTCGCTTCACAGCCCTCCTAACCATTATGGGGATATCCAGGAAGTCTTTCCCAGGAAATTTCATTACCAGAATTTAATAAGTTTGACTCCAGTGATCTACATCAGCATCTTTGAAACCTCATCATAACCTAGATATAGGATACAAATGTGAATCTTTAGACATTGGTCAAATTGGCATGTTTGGTTCTTGAATGATGATGCTTCTTGGGCATGATGATGATGATAATGATATTACATCAAATGTAAATACATTAGGCAGTTCACGTGAAGTATTTCCAATTTCTAATTCTCATAATAATTCTGAGAGTTACCCATTACCATTTTCTGCTTCATGTTAAAAACTCACCCTTGGGTCACACAAGCAGGAAGGGATGGAGGGAGGTAGGACTTGAATTCTTCTCCATCTGATTCCAAACCATGGAATATTTCCTCTTATGCAAAACAAGCCTTAAAACATTTATTTATATTTGCATGTGTTTCCTTATTCCACAAAATATTTAAGGTAGAATTAAAGTGATGTGTATGACAAATATTTCTATTTGTTTCTAAACAAAACCTGAATTTTAAGCCTGGCTTAAGAACAGATATTCTCAGTAATTTTTGGCAAGTTTCCTGAACTCTACGCTTCATTTTTCTCATACCTGTACCAGGTGATGTTTCCAGGAGTCAGTGTGTGTATGTGTGTATAGGTGGTGGGGGTGAGGATTATATCAGAATGCCCCTTAATTCCCCCTAATTTCAAAGTTAGACATTGAATCTTTTTTTTTTTTTTTTTTTGGTTCAGAGGATCAGGCAGCCTAGATCACGGTTAAGTAGAACATGGTATGGTAATGAAAAATTCATCCTAAACAGGTGCTTCTAGGACATTTGACTTAATGAATACTACCTGCAAGGCAGGCATTAAGTTTAGGCTGAAAAGTACTAAATGGAATATACTTAAAGTGTACTTTTCTAAGACTGGTAATTTAAAGTCAGGCCAGAAGAAGCAAAGGTCCTCAGATGATAAAGGATTAATGGGTTCCGATATTCTAGAATAAAGTATACAAGAGAGGTATGAGTTAGCAACATTTAATATGTACTTATCAAATAAAATTTTTAAAAATTTAAGCATTTCATAGGTAGAACTAATAGTTGTATCTGCACAAAGCAAAAATATTTTATTTTGATTCCATTTAGAGTGAAGAGTATATCATACACAAAAAAATTCATCTCATATGACAACGTGTTTTAGACTTCCCCAAATCCACTGAGTATTTATACGCTTTACTTTGGAAATACAATGGTACTAGTTCCTTCTTTCATTAATGTTAAGTTTCTTCAATATTTGTGTCTTGCAAAATCTCAAATGGGTATTTCTTCAACGTTAGGGGCACTATTCCTTTACTTTCCCAAAACTGCAGATGTAAAAGCAATTCAAAAATCCATATTGTACAGAAAACAAAATAGATGAGGATGCATATTATGTATTATGTACTTTTTATTTATCTCAAAGTGGCAGTTGATTGCTGGATTAGATTTCTTTAGGTCAAGGGTTTCTTTGTGATCATATACTTTTTAAAGTTTTTTACTTTGTGATCATATTTTAATAATATTTCAGTCACCGTAGGCAGCCAAGCAAACCTTAAAAATAACAGCCCTCCAGGAGAAAATACGTGATTGCTTTATTGAAACTTTGCTCACCCAAACCATTCTGCTAACTTTATTCTGTCTTTTCATCTTGAATTGTTCTCCTGTTGCTCTGCTGTGGGGAAATAGGTTCTACTTACAGAAATGGGTTGGAAAAAATTTAGGGAAGAAAGCCGCCACCACGGGGTGAAAGCACCCGAGGTGTGCTAGCGAGATATTGTAATGGGATCACGAGTAACTTGTTATATCACCTTCAGGAAATTACTTTCCATATGACATCAATATACAATTGTACGTCTATTGCAAACTTCACTTGTCCCCCAGACCCTTTGCTTCTTACGTACACAAGTCAATGATTACTGTCTGATTGTTTTCTCCACGTTCACATATGTACGATCATTTTCTTCACATTCACCACGTGGGTAATATCTTGTTTTTTTCATGTTCACCACGTGGGTAATATCTTGTAAGCTCAATAAATATAAATATGGAGACGAAACCCCTGTTCAGGGCTCTTGTCTCCTCCTGGACAGTAGCCTCCCTCGTATTCAATTCTACGTCTGCTCTCTTGCTGGACAAGAGAGAACTCCAGACTCAGTCTGTGACACTCTGCTACAGCGGAGTTGAAGAAGGAGCAGAAGCCAGTGATTCTACATCAAGAATAATATGGTGATTCTATATTCCCTGGGCTTAGCACAAATAATAAATACCATAGGGTGAACTATACCAGATAACCTTTAGAATATCTTCCAAACCTAAACAACTATCTATGATTTTAAGAAAAACAGTTCCATTTTCCATTAGTTTTATTATAAAGGTGTGTGTGTGTATATGCACACACAAATGTGTGTGTGTGTGTGTGTGTGTGTATACACATGTACACACACTGCTGGGTATTATGAAATTCACCAAGAAGGGAAAAGTGATACATATTTTCAACATAATATTTTAAGCAGCAGAATGAATATTTTAAGCAGCAGAATGAATATTTTAAGCAGCTATCATGGTAGCAAACAAGAGGGACATTTTGTTCCATCAGGGTTTCACAATTTGTCTCACACATGAATGGGGAAAAGGATTTGTGTTGTCTGCAAAATAACTTCCTCCAGTCTGGGAGGCGGGGTCCATCTCTGCACACTCCACCATCAGGTTCAGAGACAAGCTCGTCTCTGAGCCCTCAACCTCTGTGTCCAGCCACACACAGGGTGAAGCTGTGTTGGGTGCTACTTGACTAGTCATCTTCTACACTCCTGTGAATATGCCCCTTTCACCTCTTCCCAGAGATTTCTCAGTGCGCTCGCACTACTCCCTCATTACTGCCAATCATTTTTAAGGTATTTATGTGTGTGTGTGTGTGTGTGTGTGTGTGTGTGTGTGTGAGACAGAGAGAGAGAGAGAGAGAGAGAGAGAGAGAGAGAGAGAACAAGGGGGGAGGGCCAGAGAGAGAGAGAAGGAGACAGAGAATCCCCAGCAGGCTCCGCACTGTCAGTGCCTAGCCCAAGGCAAGGCTCGAACTCAAGAAACTTGAGATCATGACCAGAGCCAAAGTCTGACACTTAACTGACTGAGCCACCCAGGAAACCTCACTGCAGATCTTTTCCTGTGATAATTTAGGGGGAATTGAGGACATCATATAACCAGTTTTGTTAAATCATTAACTTCAAAGCATTTAAAATTGGATTAGGACCCCGGTATGAAGGAATTTCTGGATGCTTCTCTGGAGTCAGGACATAGATCTTTCTATGTTGCTCAAAGATCAGGTTGTACTCCTAGATTACACCATGTTCTAATGGGCTGGCTGAGCTTGCTGGATATCTGGGGGCCAAAGTAACCAGGCACTTTGGCACAGAAAGACCATGAAAACAGAAAAAACAGCTCTCAGATCTCCCTTGGGAAAATTATTCAACTTCTCTGAGCTTCAATTTCCTGATATACAAGACAACAATGTAAAATGGTCTTAAGAGAATGCCTGGTACATTGAAATGCCCAATTACTGTTAACAATTTGTATGGTTATTCTTTGATCTACAACCACCATAGTAAAATGTAATAGAAATTTACAATGCATCTGAACCTATTTGCTTTCTCAAATTACATATTGGTTTTGAGGAAAATTATCCAACACACTGCTAACTGAGGATTCACTGACATTTTGAGCAGGGGTAATACACATAACATAAAGTCTAAATAAATGCATCATTATTTCTAATTTATACTTTATTCATCATGGTATTATTGTATTCAAAATTCACACTTATATTTGATGATACTAAAATTGCTTCACAAGTAAGCCTGTATCTCCAAATCAAACAAATCTATCTACTTCCCCTAGGAAAATCTAGATACCAAGGAATTATACCAGGAATGGCATAATTAGGTTGCACATGAGGGGTGAGGTTCCTGCAAAGTTAAATCCACTCCACTCACTCATGATCTCATTTAAGGGGGGAAAAAACTGTGGATTCAGCTGGTAAATTTGCAATTATGAATTTTTCTTATCTTGCAAAAACCACCCATTCCTTCTGGGTTGGTTTGAGCATTCTCTCAGAAGGCTATATTCTGTAAACTGGCTCTCATAGGCTCCAGGCTCACAGTTTAGAATTATTGTCAAGTGTTTCTAATACATGATTCAAACAACAGTGACTTGGAACACTGATATATCTAGAAGTTAATTGATCTAGAAAATTACTGCAGAAAGAAAAAAATTGTAGTAATGAAAATGAGAGTACTCTTTCTTCCTAACTGCTTGAAAAATTGGTTCTTAAACATTTAAAATTCCATACTACTTAAATCCTCATTTTATTGTGCTTCAGATATTACAGCAATAAAATTTTACTTACCTTGCATCTTACCAGTGAATAAGTAAATATAGTAGGTTGGAAAAGGAGGTATTTTTAAAACAGCTATGAGAAGTTTTAATCATATTTTTTTTTATAATTCCCAATTATATTGACACCTTATCTATTTGGTTAATTATAATTGTTAAATGACTCACTGTTATTCCTTAGTGATTAATTTTTCAAATCACTATAATTAAAGTCAATGAATATATGACTTACTGAGACATCATGTTATTATTTTTAGATTTAATCACAACATTTTTAATGGATTTGAGGGGGGGGGGTAATAAAAATGGCTCCAAAGAAAGCTTTTCACCAAAACTCACATTTGAAAGATCAATTTCAATCTCTCTTATTTTTTTAAATAAGTTCTGAATTTTTAAAATGTTATTTTTGTTAATTTTTTGAGGGACAGAAACAGAGTACGAGTGGGAGAGGGGCTGGGAGTGAGGGACACACAGAATTGGAAGCAGACTCCAGGCCATGAGCTGTCAGCACAGAGCCCAGTGCAGGGCTTGAACCCATGAACCACAAGACAATGAACTGAGCCGAAGTCAGATGCTTAACTGACTGAGCCACCCAGGCGCCCCTCAGTCCTCTCTTATTTTAACATAAACTCACTCTTCATACCAGCACTAACCCTTCACAATGCATTTGCTCAGGGGAATATGTAGTCTCTTCAATGAACATACGTATTTTTAATTAAATTAAATGTAATAAACATAAAATGATCTAATGGTACCAAGGTGGAGGGACTTACTGAGCTCTCTTAATGCTAGGTACTTCTGTGTGTTAACTAATGTTTCCAACTACTTGCTGAGTAAGGACTATAATCCTCCTTTTACGTACGAGCAAGTCAAGACCCTAAAACCTAAAGGATCTGCCTGAGATTATAAAACAGGATTCATATCCAACTCTTTCTCTCTCTTGATTCTCTTCACTATATTTCACTCCTCTGTCCGAAAGCAGAGAATAAGGGCTCCATTTTGTGTCCCTTTACGGTGGAACAGAAATATCTCAATGCTTGGAGTTTTGTTTAATTGTTTGAGGTTTTTTTTCCCCCCACTTGATTTTTAGAAAAAGGCTAAAAGCCCTTTACTCTTGTGGGTTCCAAACATATTTAATGATGATGATGATTATTTGACTTTCATAGTAAGCGTGGTATGCTGAAAGGGAAGAGTAGGGGCATGTGGCTCAAAGGGATTATTTATAATTGGCTGGTCCTCGAGAAGAATAAAATGTCAATGTCACTATGGAAGTTAAATGGTGCATTATTTTATGAGTCAGAATGACCAGTTAGCTTATGCTACATTGTCATATTAACAGTACACCATAGTCTGTCTTTTAAAAATTCTTCCATTTGGGACAGAATTATTCATATCTCTCATGATTGCCATTTGCCAGCTGACTAAACACAATCTATGCTCCATGTTAGATTAGCTTTCAAACTCTCTGCTGTGGAATAATAAGACTCAATTTAATTTTTAGACTTCCAAAGTGCTTGTTAATAAAAATACTTTATATTGGTTACTACTTTACATCATAAAAAGACCTCAAATTGGTTACTACTTTACATATTAGGGGATAAATTTCAGCTTTTTCGTACTAATGGTAGATTTAGACAATATTGTAGACAACCTTTCTGTTGACAGTCTAAATCAGAATAGAAAGTATAATTGATGATTTATCTACTATGTCACACAACAGGGTAATAAGTATTTTTGAGGGAGAACGTCTTTAATACTTTACTGTATTTCTCTCTTGCCCACTTTTCCTCTCAATCTTGTTCTCCCTGAATTTTGATCATTCCTAAGATTACAGTTATGCATATATGTAGGTTCACTTACTGTCAATATCCAAGCTGTAATAAAAAAAAATAGAAAGGGTAATCTCAATTGGTTAACTACCGAGGAAGGTAAATGTGTTCATTCTGTAAGGGGCAGCTCTGAAGACTAGGGCGTAGAGTGTCTTAGCGTACATCTTCCTTTATCAGGCATCAACTGAAGTTCATGGGACTGCAAGAAGGCAAATTACTTGTTCTAAAGCCCAATGAGGAAAACAAAATTAATGCAAGAGTTCAAAGTAGACTTTTCAGGGTATCTATAATCCTGAGGGAGAAGGCAAATGGTTTCTATCTGAAAATTTTAGATTTCTTTTAAGAATAAAGTTCTCTGCCCAGTAGCCAGAGATATACTTATTAGTACCAATATCAACTGAGAAAACGATTCTTTATTTTTAGTCAGCGGGGCATATTTTGGGTTGGATGTATATTTGCATTAACATACTACTGCCAATATCCTATTTCAGACCCTGATTTTCAGATTGCATAATAGGCACTGTTTCTAAAGTCACAAGTTGTATTAGCAAATCTACTGAAATTATTTTTAAAGTTCCTCTACATGCACTGAAGTAGAAAGTCAAAGAGTGAACTGAATTAAATTCTCCTTTGCTCTCTCTGAGTAGGGTTTCCGATGATTGCATTTTTCAAATGAAAAAAAAAAAGTCATGCACTCTAGAGGGTAAATTGCCAATGCTTAATTTCATCTTCGCCGCATATGTTGTGTCATTAACATATATACTTGTTAACAAGAAGGCAGATTATGGCATAATACAGTAATAACCGTATATTATGCTGTTATTATATGTTACCTTATAAAATAACTTTATGCAATTTGAACACCACCAGACTTTAAGAAGCAAGTAAATAAATACTATGATTCTAATTAACAGCCAAGAAAACCAATGTGCGGAATGATTGGGAGATCTGTCCTCTTAGAGAGTGGTGAATGGGGCTGGAAGTCAGCATCTCTATCCCTCAGCCCTGCTCCTTCCCAGCACTTTATAGCTGCTAATGACTTTGTTATTCCTTAGTATTTATTGAGCATCCAAATGAGAAATGACATTATAATATTCAAGATAGACACAGCCTGAGTATAGAGATCTAGAGACTCTTGTAAATTTATCTAACTCATATCCCAAACTAGGATAATTAATGATGTAAATGATTCCCATTCAAATTGTTGTAGTGCCTATAACTGGGAAGCATATAGTTATCTTTCATGACTCCTGAGTTCCAGCACTGATATTTCCTGCTTTTGTGATCTGGAACATGTCAGTTTTACCTTTTTATTCCTTCATTTCTCCATCTATAAAGGGGGATAACAATAGCACCTACCTTCACACAAAACTCTTACCACAGTTCTGGGCATAGTGACAGGCTTGATGAATATTGTCTAGCATTATTACTGTTTTTATAATTATTATTTTTATTTTCACATCATCATTCAGACTTTCTCAAAGTTCATTGCCAGCTGTGAACCTGGCATAGGTACACATGGGTATGTACTATGGGTACATACTGGGAACGTCTTTCCCTCTTTTGTAAAATGAAGTGATTGGGTTAGATAATCTCCAAGATCTCTCAAAGTTATAAAATCTGATATTCTTTTTAGTAGAGCTCTAAAACAAATTTCTTCAACTGAAGTACTCCAGGCTTAACTGTTGAACTAATCAGTAATGTTTAGGAAAATTTTTTTTTTCCCAAAGAAGGGAAAAATATAATAAACATATTAGTGAACCTGGGAGGCTCTCATATATTAAATATCACGTAATCATTAGTATTTAAGGACATTAATTTAAATCTCCTGAAACCCAGTTTGGCACAGTAGAGTTCAATACCTAACATACAATATACAACCACAGGCATTTTCTAACTTTCCACTTCCTCTAAGTCAGTGGTTCTTACAGTGCTGTCTCCAGACCAGCAGCATTACTATCACCTGAGTACTTGTTGGAAATATAAGTTCCAGGGTCTCATTCCAGACCTGCTGGATCAGAGACTCTTGGGGTGGGATCCAGCAGTCTGTGTTTTATTAAACCCTTCCACTGATTCTAATGATGCTGAATACTGAGAACCACTTTGTAAGTGAAGAATGGAAGAGAAAGCTCTGTTTCTGATAAACGTTTACTGAAGCAGTTGAAAGTGCAATTGAGTGTGGCCTTGAGTCTGGCCTTAGATGACGTCAAAGAGAAAGGTCTGCTAGAAATAATTAAAAGTCAAGTAACCAATCAATTGGCTCAAACGAGGCTAAAAAGTCACTCTCAATTATTCCCTGCAGAGAAGTAAGGTACTCAGAAGGTTAAAGAAAAGTCCAATAAAATTACCAGAGAATATCAGAGTAATTGTAGCAAGGGAGCAGTCTACATGAGAACACATAACGTTCCGTCTTCTTGCTTAGTGTAGAGAACCACACGTTCTCTATGCTGTCTACTAGATGAAAGAAATTAAGTATTACTCTTTTTTAAATTTTTTTTTCAACGTTTATTTATTTTTGGGACAGAGAGAGACAGAGCATGAACGGGGGAAGGGCAGAGAGAGAGGGAGACACAGAATCGGAAACAGGCTCCAGGCTCTGAGCCATCAGCCCAGAGCCCGACGCGGGGCTCGAACTCACAGACCGTGAGATCGTGACCTGGCTGAAGTTGGACGCTTAACCGACTGTGCCACCCAGGCGCCCCAAGTATTACTCTTTATACTTTGTGATAATAAAATAAAAACAAAACATTAGAACTCAATAGCCTGGTTAATGTTGGTCTACATTAAATATGGAAGGAAATATTTAATGATCTGTGTCCATCTATTTATCTAGCACAACTGAAACATCTTCATTAGATGCTGCATTGAGACAATCTTTTAACAGGCTAATAGCCACAAGCATTTAAACAATTTATAAAGGCAAGAAGAGAAAATCAATGTCAGAGCGATAGGAAGAGAGATGACTTTATTTGTCTCAATGTCCTCACTATCATCTGTGTATCAACCCTAGACCACTTTCTTAAGTCCAAAATTTCAAATTGCCTCCTAGATGTCAATTTCAAGAAAACAAAAACCAAAAACCAAGTATATCCAATCAGGTTCCATAGACTATGTCCCATAGTCTCTATCCCAGTGAATGCTGTTAACTTTTCCCAGGTATATATCCTTGAACACCCTTCCTCCTTCTTCTTCAGGCCCTTCTCCTGCCCCCTTATGCCCTCTACCCACTAATAGTTTGTATTTACCAAATCCAGTCAGTAGAATTCATCATTACCTGAGGATTTATTCCTCCTTCATCTTTTCCATTGTGATGATCTTTTTTTCATATCCCCGTGATATTTTCCTGTTTCTTTTCACAACTAGATCTTAAGACTCCAAAGAGCGGGGACAATGTCTGCTCCCTAGCGCCCAGGACAACAACACCAGGCAGAGTAGGCGTATGCAAATTATAAATTGTTCCCTGGTGAATGTACACAAACTAATCTAAAAATCTCATGGCCCCTATGGCTTCAGGACGCCATCACACACTGCATCTTGTTCCAGAGAAAGAAATTAATCTGTGAAAAACTTACAAAAGAAGAATATATTTCCTAATCCACATCTGTCACATTTTAAGTTCTTAAGTAAGTGTTCTAATAATCACATTTGTATAATTTTTATATTATATCCTCTTTCTTGACCCATTTTAGGACAAATTTATCTTTTTTTTTGCCTAGTTGGATACTATTGTTTTCAATAGTATTAACATTTGGCTTTAGTGACCTCAAAAGAATTAATGGCAATGTGTTCCAGAGTCTTCGGGGGATAACCATGAGACTAGAAATTAGACAGATTATAATGATACACAAAATGGCTTACAACAATCATAAGAATCATCTAAGCAATTACAATTTATAAGAGAAAGGATTCCTGTCAAGGACATATTTGCTGCATACAACACACTGATTTATGGAGGCTGTTATTCCAAAAGATGTTGGCTGTACCTAAGAGATGTAGTATCTAAGTAAATCACAGATAAACAGCCAAGCTCTAAAGGGATTTACTATCCCCAACCCCCCAGCCTGGACAACATCTTTTGCGTGCTACATTGTATACATTTTATGTTCTCACACCCTCACTTTCATTGTACAATGTACCAGGAACTCTAGGGGTAGGTTGGATTTGCTCTTTCAAAATTACAAAGTTCAAACAAAAAGATACAATTTTTTTGTTTATTCTCAGTGCCTTCACCCAGGAGGAATTCTAGAATGTACAAATAGAAAAGGAAAATTCTTGGCCAGCAAACAGATACAAGAGAAATCTTCCAGAAACACATGGCCTGGGATATTTCTGACTCCTGGCACACTGCAAACCTTTACTGCCTTTTGTTAATAATCAGGGTTCAGATCAAGTGCCTGGAAGGAGCCAGGACCTACTTGTGAGACTAGTTTAGCTCAGAAGTTGAATATCTTCCAACAAACACTCTCATAATAGCAGATATCTTCTCCAGACACCAAATTACTCTGGCCAGAACAAATGTCATTTGCTAAAGAGACATTGAAATGTATGGCCAGTGTTCTCTAAAAAACAGCACTAAGGTTATTTAGTAATAAATGTAAAGAATGCATTTAAGGATAATTTTGTTCAATAGATTTGTTACAATTTCCAATGATCCAAAAAAAAAAAAAAGTTAAACCATTAAAAAAAAAAAAAAAAAAAAAGATCCACCCACCGTCGTGACACCTCTCTTATGGTCGCCTATATAGACCAAAAACAAGAGGGTGTACAATGTAAGGCCATTGTTATTAGAAACGATAGGCTATGATTGCAGAAGGAATTTCAAAATCACAGGGTGACTGAAGAAGTAGCACAGATGAAAACAGACTTCTACTCACTCCTAGTTGTGTCCTGCACTCTCTTAGTGGTAAAAACCTGGGATATAACATATGTTTTTAGGTGTTACCATTACCTGCCCACTTCTGTCCAGGTGAAAGGACAGACAAAAGGAGAGATGAAACAAGTGAATTTTCTACCAGTAAAATGTTAGTAGTATGATGGAAAGGGAACACACAAACAATTGGATATGAAACAGACAACAAAAAGCCAGTAACCCAACAAGCCGAGAAGTATTGTCCTTGTGGAGTGTGGCTTTATGAAGCTTAGGTTCAGCCGAGGGGAAGTGGTGGGCATGCATAAAAACGGACCATAGAACACAGCGAGACCTTTTTCCAGCCATGAAGTTTTCTGCAAATAATGGCGAGCATCCTGATAAAAGTCCTTCAGGAGAGCAGAAATAACAGTAGCCACAGCAGAACTTGCTTTTAAAAGAATGTAACATCTCCTAACAGTCTATCATTGGCAGAGCTTGTGCATTATCCAATACGGCAGAACTCGCTAGAGTGTAATAACACACGTTTTAAGATTTTACTTTAAAAGACACATTTTGAGTCACTACAGTTTGTGCAATGTCTTTGCAATTAGTCTATTAGACTTGATGCAGGGAAGTGAAGAGTTCAGTGTGAGAGGAAAAAGGATCAAACAGACAATTCAGATACAGGGCAGTCACAAAGGGAAGAATCTAGACAGAGAAAAGCATATTTCTTATTTGTTTCTGTCCATGATTTCTTCACTTCCTTAGCTGTTCAAACAAACAAACAAACAAACAAACAAACAAACAAAACAAAACCCAAACAACAAAAAAATAGGAAGATAGGGAAAAAACACCCCACAAATTGTATGTAGAATTGTGTGCCTTTTTAGTTTATTTTCTACTGATGACACTAAGATATAGCTACACTTTGGCATTGGTAAATTTAATACAGTTAAGCCTATAGTCAGAGTTTAGTTATTTTCTAACAATCCTTTTTTTTTTTAATTTGCCTCAATTTAAAAGAATCCACTAGAGTTTGCTAATGAACAATATCAAAATTAAGTGATAGAATTCACTTTTGCAGTAAGATGCAGAGTCCCAGAATAGGCAAACAAATTAAACAGGAAAAGAGCAAAAAGAATTCAGCTGGTTGCTGTAGAGTGTTGAAAAATGAAAGAGGAAAAATAGCCACACACACAGAGTGAGCCCCAACAGCATTCTAGGCTGAGCATTACATAGAAATGTATCCAGTGTAAGGGAAGCCAACACAGGCCATTTTGTTTTGCTTTTGTTCTCACTCGAGGTCTGATTTGCCAAGCAGGGGGTGCAGGTGCTGGTGACTGTTGGTGGGTAGTAAGTGTGTATCTACCAGTAATTGTCTATCACAATAGTTCTGACTTCAATTCTTGTAATTCTTAAAATCTGGGGAGAATTTTAACATCCACAGAAACCTTCTGCTAGTAAAATACACGCAAAAAAATGGTGCTTTTGCACATACCTGTTTTTCTCCACTGGGCTTTTTGTGATTCAGTAACAGCTCAACAGCTCCAACAACTTCTTTCCTAATAGCGTGTAATAGAGCATCTCCAACATAGACATTAAAGCTTAAAAGTAGTTCGATGAGCTCCAAGTTCTCATTTTCAATTGCAATGAGGAGAGCAGTTCTTCCAAGAGGATCAATGCAATTAATATTGATTTTAAAATAAATTTCAGCTTCCTCCAGGGATTTCTTGACACTTGCATAATCTCCCTTTTCCACAGCATTTAAGTAGGCTTTTTCTGATGGTGAGAGTTCGGATTCCGCTCGGACTATCCTTAGAGGGATGCGATCTCTGTAGGGGGCATTCACGTTTCTTTTGTAATAGAACTGAGCCATGTTTCATGCCATGCTATTTCCTTGTCTCTGAAAGTGCAAACAGAACCCCAAAAAACACAAGGATTAGTGCTAATACCCTTTTTAATCAGTATGTGTCACACTTAACAACTAACTATAATGCCAATAACAACAATTATACCATCATTCTGTAATCGATTTTTTTCTCCTTAAACAATGGAAATAGGCTTAATAATTATTCAGTTATCCAGAAATGCAAGCTACAAAGTCCTAGTCTAAAAGGAATAAAAAATTGGAAAAGTTACTTTAAAAGTGGCATCTGTCAGAGGAGGTACCTGTAATTTTTGGAAATTATTTACAAAATCTATCGTAAATATATACAGTTTTTAACAGAGAACCCTGAAACTTAAAGGTTGTATCTTTGAGGTCCTAAAAAGGAACCAGGGATATTCAAATGTATCATTCACTATCGATTTTGCTAAACATATAGATGCTATTGAAATTATGAAATATCACTATCTTAGTAAAATGCTTTTCATTTGTAATGTATCTATTCTTTTTTTTAATTTTTTTTTTCAACGTTTATTTATTTTTGGGACAGAGAGAGACAGAGCATGAACGGGGGAGGGGCAGAGAGAGAGGGAGACACAGAATCGGAAACAGGCTCCAGGCTCTGAGCCATCAACCCAGAGCCCGACGCGGGGCTCGAACTCACGGGGCCGCGAGATCGTGACCTGGCTGAAGCCGGACGCTTAACCGACTGCGCCACCCAGGCGCCCCTATTCTTAATGTCATTAAGTACTGACATCAAAGTTAATATGAATTGATGATATCAATATCAATGAAATATCATACTGAGCCTGATGAGTATAACTGTTTATCCCCTTTGTAAGTGAATTCACTTGAGGGGGAATGAATGTGTATTGATGACATTAATGATCAAGGTGAGTATGAGCAATTTCCCAAACGAAGAATTTAGAAATGTTCATGTAGAGAAAGTTTATTATGAAAATGCTATTTTCTTAATTCTATTACCTTGATATCATGAAACAATAAACCACAAGACAGAAATATTTTCATTATATAATGTATTATTTGGAAGTTATAGTAAAGATACAGTTGAAGATGAAGGAATTATTTTAAATAAATAAAAGATCATCTTAAGATAGATTAACAAGAACGAAGTCACTAGCAATTATATTGATTTAGTATTATCCTACTGATACAAACTTGCAGAAAAATCTATTATGTTTTTAAAAATTTTTTATTGCTATTAGCTCCTGATTTCATATTTATGATCTGAACTATTTTATTATTCTATGTCATTTATATTCAACCTACATGTTTATTTACATACATTTACTATTAAATTAAAATTAATGGGGGATTCTGGGTACCTGAACATGCATAGTCATCTTAATTGATCTTTTTAGACCTAATCATTTTATGAGTAAATTAACCTGATTTGAATAATACTTTAAAGGTAGATTAAACATGTATTGAATGAGCAAATGTGATTACATTTAATGGAATGTTTTCAATTTGGGAAATTATGCATCATTTGCATGCTACCTCAATTTAATAGGAATTTCCGTTATCAAGTAGTTAAGTTTCACTTTTTGATGTTTCAGATTATTAATCACAATTTCTCAAATATTGAGGTTCAGCATATAATACGCACAACTTTTATTTCCTAATTTGTTCCTTTCTGACATTAGGTTTAGAATCTTATTAAGGCCCTTTCATAGATGAAGCAAATGTAAGAATCTCATAAGCCAGAATATTTTTCTCAAATATTTCACATTTTATTAGCCTTGGTGTTTTAAATGTATAATGACCAACTACACAGCATAATATACACTCATTTCTGCAATTTCAGACAGGGGGTATTGTGAGTTCTTTAAATGGTAATGTTAATTTTTCAGAGGAAAATTTTCAACTCTATTACTTTTAGGTGTGCAAATTATAATCAAGCTTCAAGCTTGGTATTTGGAGGTCCTCCAGTATTTGGAGATGTTTTAACTCACTAGAATCATGGGATAGAATTTATAAATTTATATTATGGGATAACAAGGACAATTTAATATTCTAGCATAAATAAAACTACAATAAATCAAGATTATTACGATCCTACATATCTCATTATAACTTTCTGATCCCAAATGCCAGCACTTCCCTCCCAATCCATGTTAGCATCAGTAAGAGTGTGTGGAATCAATGTCAATGGTTTCCACATTGTAATTTTACCAGGACTACAACATAAATGCTTCATAATGATAATAAGTGGCACTAATATTCCATTTCAATGCTCACTTTGTTTATTTGCTCACTTTGTTCTTACTCCAGACTCTTGGAAAAATACATAAACATTCCTTTTTAGAACTGAATTCAAGCTTTGCCACCAATAGTTGTTTTGCTTAAGACTAATGTTTCAAAGTAACTTACCGAAAGTACAGGTTAAAAGAAGATATGAAAATACACACACACACACACACACACACACACACACTTTGCAGAACTTTGTCTGAATTGTTACTTAGTCAAGATTAAAAATCACCCTAGAGAATGGAATATTTTTATTTTATTTTATTGCATTTACTCTATTTTATTAGTGATGATATCAAATAATTAGATAGTGGAGGGGCCTGGGTGGCTTAACAGCGAATGACTCTTGATTTGGACTCAGGTCATCTCAAGGTTTGTGTGATCAAACCCTGCATCAGGCTCTGTGCTGACAGCATAGAGCTTGTTTGGGATTCTCTCTCTCTGCCTCTTTCTTTGTATCTCTCAAAATAAATAAATAAACATTACCAAAAAGAATTAGATCGTAAATAGCATTTGACTTCTCGCTTTTAAAGCACAGGATGGGGTGTGTTGGTGGTTTGGTGGTGAGCATAACTACCTCCCAAAGCTCAGGATGTCAGTGACAATGAAGAGACTGGTGAACAACAGAGAAGGTACTGGAGAAATTGGGGGAGAGGAGAACAGATAATGAGAAATTAGATTTATTAAAATCTATTTCATTTAATCCAGATAATTGCCATAAATGTAAACTCCGTAAGGACGGGTTAAGACATGATACTGCCCTGAAAGGAAGACATATTCTAGTGAATGAACACTGTGTTCAAAATGTGAACTAGGTATGAGACGTTACATTCGGTTACCTGTTTCTCCATCCATAAAGGGGGGCAAACAACACTATCAAAGGAATGAGTAAGAAGAATCAGTGTCAGTGCTGAAAAAGATCTATTAACAGTATTGTCGTCTTTTAGTTTCTTGGGTTTGAAACAAATATAAGACCTCACATTGAGAAAGACAGATGGAATTTAAATATATTCAAATTTTAAATACATTCAATAAATGAAATTTAATGATTTACAATGAATTGCAAAACACACACACATAAAACAATTCTGGTTAAGACTTTAGAAGAGTGAGGAAGATTATATAACTTTTCATTACGTAGACTTTAGACAAGTCTTGGATTATTTGAGTTGCAGGGATACTAATAAAAGGACAAAAACCAAGTTTAACTTTTGGAAACTGTGATAGACGGATGTAACAGTGAGTGTAAGGTGCTGATAAGGCTGATGGAGTTCCTGAATTGACACACTTATCAGCAACTATGGAATTGCTACTGGATAAAAGTCTGTAAAAGAACAAGAGGCTCAGTACAGCAAAGATCCTGACCTAAAGCATGTGAATCAATGCCTGTTCCTGGTCTTGAACTTTCGGAACGAACTTTCTGGAAAGGAGACGTTTTCCCCCATGAAATCACAGAACTGAACGGATTCTTTGATTTCAATGCCCCCTGTAGAACACACAATCCAGAAGTGAAATGAATGTTTCATTGTTATGTTTCAAAGACTCAGAAGAGAGATGGGAAGTGATGGGGAAAAAACCCTCAAATTCTGCAATGTGAATTTTTAATTAACTGAAATTTTATTTTCTGTAAATGCGTTGGGAATTAAAACCATCAAAAAGGTAGATCGTCATCAATCCCAAGAGAAATTAAAAAAAAAAATTGTCACTAGATATGAGAACCACAATTACCTAAGCAACATAATGATATACAGAAAAAGAAAAGTTCCAATATTTACATGGATCAGAAAGCATATTCCCTAGAGGATGGACTTAGTTGCTGGGTGGAAAGAACAGTGCGCTTCCAAACAACACAAGGGAAAGAAAATATGCAGAATACAGAAATCTCTACTCTTGAGCAGAAATCATTAAAGTTAAAAGAAAAGTTCCATATATATATATATATATATATATATATATATATACACACATATATATATATAAATTATATCTTTAAATTATATATATGTATATATACATATATACACATAAATATGCATAATATATATATATATATATATATATATATATATAGTTTTTTATTCCCTAAGTTACTGTCAAAGCATTCATGTTTACAGGTTGACTTCATCACACCATGAGAAATCTGACTCCCATTTTTTGTTAGGGTACTACTACATATATTTAAGTTGCTTTTGTACTTTTTCTGGACTCTGGTATGAAATAACATTTTCTCAGATAATTTACTGACATTTGATCCAATTCAGATTTTTATTTTTGGCTATTGGTATAGTACATTATCTCTATAATCTTTGATATAATACACACTCCACATAAACACCAAATGCTCTAATCTTTGGTACCACTTTGAATTCCAGACCTGTTCCTACTGTCTTCAGGCAAGATACCACGTGAACATTTCAGTAGCTGTAAGTCTTGTACCAAAAGTGCCACATAATTCACTGAAATGTTTTGTGACTTAGCCTGACCAAAACCCAAGTGACTCTTGTTTTGATGTTGTAAAAGCACACTGACTACCAAATTCTTCTGAAAGGTTTTAAGGATATTTCTGTAAATTTCAAGAAGTTCATGCTATATTACCTTATGAAAAGAAAAACACTTTACTAACTAAATATTACAACATCCTAAGATTTTAAAGGAGGAAGTTGGGATTATGCTTATGTTTAAAATGGAAGCCCCTTATGATTTAACAAGTACCAAACTTAAAACTAAACCCTAAATATTCCTATTTAAAAACAAAACAAAACAAAACAATACCTAGGAGAATGCATTTGCAGGGCAAAAAAAGAAAGTTATTTATCTTGATTTTTATCTCATGGGATTTAGAAAACATGTTTTAGAAAGTATATATAGCTGTCAGAGTTTGAATTTCCACCCTGAGAGTTAGAATGTGCATTGATATATTCCTGTTTTTCCCTCCAATTTCAGAGGAAAGGATGCTCTCTCTCTCTTTGCTCAGGCTGCGAATCCCGCTGCCTGAGGAGTTTTCAGTCATTGCCACTTCTCTAAAACTTACATCAGCCCCTTCCTTCTTTCAGACCTTAAACTTTTCTCTGCATGCTGAACTCAGATATATACAGGTACCTAATTTTCAGAAAGGTATTTTTTAAAGTAGGTGTAAATGTTTTCTCTGTATTTATTTGTTAATTTTTTTCATTTTATTTATTTGAGAGAGAGAGAGAGAGAGAGAGAGAGAGAGCACAAGTGGGGGAGAGGAGCAGAGGGAGAGAGAGAGGGAATCCCAGACAGGCTCCACACTCAGCGTGGAGTCTAATACGGGACTCGATCGGACAACCCTGGGATCATGACCTGAGCCGAAATCAAGGATGCTTGACAGACTGAACCAAGAGGCGCCCCTTTCACATAGTTATTTTAAAATTCTAATTATCTTTGCCAATTATCTCTCTCTCATCTCTGATTTTCTGTATTTTATAAAGTTTAACCTTATCTCTGATTTACTCATTTACTCTCTCTAAGATAGTACTTATTGCCATCATGGAATAAATATTTTCCTTAAAGTCAATCATGTCCTGCTAATTGCCAGATTCATTTTGATGCTTTTCAGGCCACATGATACTTGGCTTTCCAGCAGCCTTTCTAAATAAGATGTGCCTCCCCTTGAGTTGTCTGATGCTCTTCTGTAATGTTCTACCTTCTGCCTACACGTGATCTCTCTCCGTAGTCCCCCAGCTTGTTTTCCTTCCATCTAAAGCCTAAATGTTGTTAATACCAGGGTTCTGCCCATGGCTCTTTTCTCCATTTGTCACTCTCATTAGCAATTTTCATCTGTTACTCATTATTCAAAATGTTCCATAAAACCCATATATGTTTTTAAAGTATGCTGTTATGTTTTCAGTATGTTCTAAAATCCATGTTCCCAGGCCATACCTCCCTAAAGTTCTAGACACATGCTGTCCAGTATGGTAGCCAGTAGTCACATGTGACTATTTAAATGTAAAGTAACTAACATTAAATCATATTAAGGATCATTTCTTAAATCTTACTGGCCATATTTTAACTGCAGTATAGCATTTCCTGTGTGTAATGCTGACTGACTTTATCTCCTCATTATTATTGGCTACACCAATATCCTTCCAGATCATCTCACTGATATTATTCTTGCATCCTCTCTAGCCACCACAATCTCAGATACCTAATCATGCTAAAATGTAAATCTGATCAAGTCACTCTCTTACTTATAACTCATAAATGACTGATAATCATTCACAGGAAAACATACTAACTTATTACAGAATATTGGACTCTCATGATCTGGTTTCTAAATGCCTTCTTGTATGTATTTCCCAAGACTGCTCTTGGAAAACCGTATTTCACATTGACAAACTACTTGGCTACTAAAGCTCTAGGCATTTTCTCATACTGTTCTTTACAACAGGAATACCTTTCCTTCCCTTGAGCGTCTGGTAACTCCTGCCAAGTTTTAAAAACTCCTGTGAAGTATCATAGCCTTGAGGATTTTTCTTCCCTTCCTCCTAAAGAGGGGTTATATGGTGTTTTTTATGGGTCTTTATAAACTCTGTGGACCTCTTAGATTTAGAACTTTTCTTATTTACTGTATAGAAGACATCCATATGTCAAACATTGGCAGTACCATGGTGAATGAAAGCCAAAATCTTTGTACTCATAGAGCTTATGATCCATGGAAGAGGATCCACAGAAATTTAAAAAAGCAAAGTTGCAAACTGAATAATTACAATTTTGTTAAGGTTATAATGGAAATAAATGGTGAGAGGCTTTGGAGAAGCACGGCACAGGGGAAGAAGAGATGGAGAGTTGCATGAGGTAGGGTGGTCAAGGGTGGCCTCTCTGTGACATGAAAGATGATAAAATGCTAGCTAGACAAAATGTGAACAGTGCAGAGAAAACCATTACGTTAAAAGGATCTGAAAGTGAGAAGACGGCGAGGCAGGAGGAACATTTTAGTGTGTGGAAGAGGCCAGCTTGACTGGAGTATAGTGAGTAAAGGAGAGAATGGAGGAGGTGACTCTGCAGCCCACAGTGTGGGGTATGAATTTTGGAAAGCATTCTAAGCATAATAAGTTACTGAAGGGCTTTGAGCTGGGGAGTGACTTGATCCAATTTCTGTTTTTAAAGGTCACTCTGGCTGCTAATTGATTTGGAATTGTGCAAGAGTGGAAACTAAAAGATCATCTGCTAGTAAACCAAGTGAGTACCATCAAGAGTCTCTATCAGGAAAGAGTATATATTAACCTCTATGATTAAGAATGTGAAACTCTCGGACTCTGATCGTGGTATAATGCTGATGGGGAATTAAGTGTCTGCCCATATTTTATTGAGTTTACTCATATTATTACATTATTGAATATATTTTGAGTAATGTTACTCTAGCCGTCTTTCCCATATCTATATTTTTTTCCCATAATTTTGTAGAATTTGAAGTTTTTCAGGAATACACCTGCCATTTGGTAACAGGGTTGCGTATATACATATTGCTGTTACTACATCAGAAACATTTGTACTTCTTTCATTGTGTCAAAGATGTTGATACTTGGCGTGTTGACAATGAAAGTGTCACATGGTAAAAAAAAGAAGCATTAAGAAGAAATGTGGGGAGAAACTATGCATGTTGCAAATACATAGTATGCACATTTCAACAAAGAAAGACTAACCTAGTTTCAAAAATGACTTATTCAGCAGCAAAATGCATTCAAAGTACCCCACCACACTCAGATCCTGTAATCCATAGCTGACCTTTAGTTTCTGAAATTGTGTGTGTATGTGTGTGTACGCGTGTGTGTGTGTGTGTGTGTGTGTGTGTGTGCGCGCGCACATGTGCATCTATGTACTGTCAGGGTGGTAATTGTTGTCTTTAGCCCAAGACAAAAAGAAATGTATCTTTTAGTGATAGCAAAAATAATATAAAATGCTTAAATTTGGATGCACATATAACATTTTTGATAAATATATGACCCCTTTATTTTAAAAAATACCACTTACATTACTTCAAGAGGTAAGAAAGGATACTGTGTGGCTTAGGGGTTACTGTTGGTAGTGGCTGTGGTGGGATGTGTGTGTATGTGTGTGGGGGGGGGGGAGAAAGAGAGAGAGAGAGGTAATTGAACTTGTATTGAAAGTTATTGTTGTAGTAATATATCAATAGGGAAGCATGACAGATCAGTGCAGGAAATAGAAAAATAATCAATAATGTTGACACAACTGGTTAGAAGTTTTGGAAATAATTATTTTGGAACACCATGAACATAGATTCTAAATGAATTTAAAAGTGAAATATTGAAACAAATGAAATTTCAATGGCGAAGAGTTTTCTAAGCAAAAAGCATTCAAGAAATGACTATGAGAAAGACTTATGCATACAAAGAATTAAAAAAACTTAGTATCCAAACATAATACACAAAATTAAGAGGCAAAACAAGGGAAATTATTCAAAATAAATATGACTGAGAAGAGCTTATTAAATAGAAAAGAAAAACACTAAGATTCAAAGAATAAAAAGACCAGCCTCCTCAGAGAAAAAGAAATCCAAGTGGAAAATATCATTTGAAAATGCATTCTACTTTTCTGACCTCTAAAATGGAGAAGTTTACCAGCACGATAAAAGATATCGGCTGCAAAATGTGATCAGATTAAATACAAAAGAATATCCAATACCAGAAAGGATTCGGTGAAAATACTTCTCTTATAAGTTGCTGGTGATAGTTTAAACTGAAAAGGAATTGGAAATATGTGTGTCCATCTTTGGAAGGGTTCAAGCCCTTCACCCTAGGAGTATCTCTTCCAGGAATTCACCCTGGAGTTATATTTTACAAGGCAGGCAATAGTTACAAGGCAGACATGAATAAGTATTTTTATTTATGCACACAAAAGAAAAATAACTGTTATCTATTGTTGGAAACAACTGGAGAGACTCAAAAGTCAATAATTGTCAGCTAGTTCAATTAAAAGCTGAATATTCATACAATAAAAAATGTGTAGCTATTAAAATAACATGTTTTAAAGGTTAATGTCACACAAAATAATCATATTATGATAAGTGCTAATCATGGATGACATTTTCAACACAAGATTAGCATCTGCAACAATGATAAAACTTATAAGAAGGAGATAACTATACTCACAATTAAGAAAGGTTACCTATGTGGGGTCGGGGGGATGCCTGGGTGGCTCGGTTGGTTAAGTGTCTGACTCCTGATTTCAGCTCAGGTCATGATCTCATGGTTTGTGAGTTCAAGCCCTATCTTGGGAACTGTGCTGACAGTGTGGAGTCTGTTTGGGATTCTCACTCTCCCTCTCTCTCTGCCCCTCGCCAATCATGATCTCTCTCAAAATAAACAAATAAACTTGAAAGAAAGAAAGAAAGAAAGAAAGAAAGAAAGAAAGAAAGAAAGGAAGGAAGAAAAAAGAGAAAAAGAGAGAAAGAAAGGTTACCTATGGGTAATAGGTGGTTTTTGTTCTGATTTACATTTGCTAGGTTTTTAATAAAGATGATACAATGATTTTAGTTTTTGAAACAGTCAAAGCAGAATACAATGTTCCTCTTTATTGATTTTTATAATATGCCAGAGAATATTGTTTTAACATTACCATGGGAGCTCTTAGCATCTGGGGGGATAAAAGTAGATGCCCCTGTAACCTCTGAAATATACACACACGCGCACACACACACACACACATGCACACACACACACACACACACATATATATATATATATATATATATATATATAAATAATTTATGGCATATAATTTATGATATACAAAATTATGATATATAATATATATATCATATATATATATATACATATATATATGTATGGGGTGCCTGGGTGGTGGTATATATATATACCTGCGTGGTTATATATATATATATACACACACACACACACACACATATATATATATATATATGTATATATATATATATGTATATATATATATGTATATATATATGTATATATATATATATGTATATATATATATATGTATATATATATGTATATATATATATACATATATATATACACACACATACATTTATATATATTTTTATATATTTTTACATATTTATATATTTATATATTTTTATATATTTATATATTTATATGCTTATATATATATATACTTATATATATACTTATATATTTATATATATATGGTGGTATATTTATATACCTGGGTGTGTGTGTGTATATATATATATATATAATTTTTGTGTGTTTAGAGGCTGAATCCACAAATGTTTCCAAATCCATTGTTTTCTATATTCCTAAAACAACCTGTCCTTTTCCTATAAAAAGGAAAGGATAGGCTTTTTTCCCCCCATTTCCAGTTACTGGAGATAGCATGGTGAGGCTATTATCAAGGTTCCAACTTGTAAATCCTGAAGCTAATTTATTTTTATTAGTCCACTGCAGTTTCAGGCAAAGAATCACCTTCGGTGAAGCAGTGTCCTCTCTACCTGAGTGCACAGTCTTTAAAGGAAAATACATGAAGTGGGTGGGAGTGACAGAGGACAATCTGATCAATTGTTTCAATCCTAAAGACAAATTAGTTCACTAGGGTGCATCAGTGTCACATCTTCCTGATGACAGCTGGAAATCTTTACTCCTTCATGTGTTGGTTCAAGTACTCAAAGATTTATTACGGCTTCTTCTGTAGCAGATCAAGACTATTTTGCAGGCTGAGGATATAAAGTGAAATAAAACACAGTCCCCGATGGGTGAATTTTTTGTGGTATGCAAATTATGTCTCAATAGAGCATTTAAAATAACAGCAAGAAATCCCAGACCTCAGGGAGAATGCTGTTAGGTGGAGAAGGAGCATTGTCCATAACTGATAGTAAATACCATATGGTAATCCATACATTATAGATTTATATACTGTTTCCTTGGGATTTACAAGAGAAAGCCATTAGTTGTAGGCGTGCCATGGAGGGTGTAAAAATGGTTGCAAGAGGAGATGGACTTTTACCTAAATATCTGAGTAGTTATTTCCCTAGTGACTATATAGAAGCAGAGAATTCTGGGAAGAGGAGGCAAAGCGTTTAAAGGAATGGAGATGAAAAAAAGCTCCTCATTCTGTACTAGTCTCCACTCCTAGAATAAGTGGCCATACTTTTACACAATGGCTTTCCTGTTATGTCTTTTAGAATTTGTTATCCCAATTTTGTTCTAAATCATTTAGTGACCCTTATTGTTTCCTACTAAACACTGTTCCTGTTAGTGATTATATAAATTTGGGCATGTGAAAGAATGATAGAAAGTCACAGAAAAAGATAATTAAGTTTCTGTGGCTCAGAAAAGTTTAAAAACTTCTGCCAGTTCACACTGCCAGTAAGTATTGCATCCAGAAGATGCATCAAAGGGATGAGCAATAAAAATACTAATGGTTTCAATGGGAAATCAGAGCCAGACTTGGCTCTCATTCTTCTATCTCACATTCCCAATCAACTTTTGGTCCAGGCAGGGAGGAGCCAGAGTTCTACTAGGGCTGCTTCTGAATGAAGCTGGTCCCTTCATGTCCCTAGGGACTTTGTTCTTGCCTTGTTGTTTAGATCTCCACAGATTAAGATTTTACTGGAAACCCCAGTCCCTTGAAACAACAAAACAGTAACGCAACAGAAACAACAGCACTTACTGAACACAGTATGTACCAAGCACCGTCCTTTTACATATATGAACTCAATTAATTCTTGGGAAAACCCCCTGCAGTAAACATTACTAGTGCCCCTTGGGATGGATATTGGGACCAAATAACATGATAAAATCACAAGGGCTTGATACATGTGTTCCTGATCCTATACTCATTTTTCCTTATCCTGTGTTACACGTTTTGCCTTTACTCTGTTACTGAATGTCCATTCAGTTTCTCACCAACTGGGTTTTTATCATGCGCCTCAATTCTCTACTGATTGAATTACCCGTGTAGTAAGTGGATCTCATAATTCTGAACCTCAGTTTCTTCATTACTATTACTTCCAGAAAGTTCTTTTGAGTCCTTACCAACACTACTGGACCTTCCTTAAATGCTAGCCAGTCTCTCAGATCTTATGTTTCTTTGCAAATTGAGTCTTAGCTGTGATATTGATCTGTACTCAAGGTAATGAAATCCTATTTGTCATACCTCCATTGGCTCTTCACCTGCTAAGGAATATTTCCAGGTTCATAGATTCATAGATCCCTAATCTCTTCCTTCCCGCTTTCTCGTCTCTGCCTCTCAGCTAACCTGGTTCAGTTCACCATGGATGCAACCAAGAAAAGGTAGCATTATTTAGTCCTTTGCTCATTGTTAGAAGGTGCAGGAGGGTCAAAAATGTATCCTCCACCCTGAGAAGGTACTTTAATATAGAAAATCAAAGCAAACTACCTCATACCTTTTACACAGAGTTTTATTCAGGGTAACTTACCTACAGGGGCAATGGGTGAACGGAACATCCAGGGCCCTGTGTACCTAGGGTGGGTATTCCCCACCCCTAGTCTCCCCCAAGTCCAGACCTTAATCCCCAGCTTTTATGGAGTGAGGAACGTGATGGTGAGGTCACAAGGTTGTTATCTAAAGTGGGGCCCTCTGTGCACCAGTGTGGAGAACAAGATGGAGGGCCAAAGATGGAATCAGTGTTAATAGCACTGCTACATTCATGTGAGATGTAGCAATGGTAAATAACTGAGGGTTTCACTCTCAATGTTAAATTCAGCCCAGAAGGTTAAAGCTCAGTAGGATTGTGCAGCATGCTAACTCTTACTTCCTTCACTATATGGAGAGTAGTTCAGATTGAGTATTTAACGTTCTAAAAGCACTCTACAGTTAACAGTAAAGTAGAAGGTGTAAATATTGTAAAATGCAATCTCTTCCTTTTGTCTTGAACTTTAAAATCTTTTACTCAATCTTTTCATGTCCTTAGAATTAACTGAGTTTATTTCTACACTGAACTCAAACATCAGTTATGCAAATCAAAGGCAAATTAGGTTTTTTTTAAACTAGATTGCTTAGAATACTCTTCATAAAGGTTCATTATGCACAAGGAATTTAGCATCTCTTAAATACCTCCAACAAGTATAGTAATTACCATAGCAACTTAAAAGATTAAATTTATTTGGCAAAGCAGTTTTTCCAGGTTATTTGGTTATTGTCCAAATTTGTGATAGATTTGCTGTCCAGAGAATTTTTTTATTCTGTGCAGTTATTAATCCTATGACATTATAATCATTTTAATGATATAAAGCTGTATTATGATTTCTAAATACTCATCCTAGAAGTTTATTTCTTTAGTATATTGGAATACTTAAGACTACACTTAAAACTGCTTTCTTTTTTAACATTTATTTATTTTGGTGGGGGAGGGGCAGAAAGAGAGGGAGAGAGAGAATCCCAAGCAGGCTCAGTGCTGTCGGCACACAGCCAGACACAGGGCTTGATCCCATGAACTGTGAGATCGTGACCTGACTGCTTAACTGACTGAGTCACCCAGGCACCCCTTAAAGGTGCTTTTATTAGCAGGCATGTTAACAATTTCTTTTAAATTCAATTAGCTCTATGCTTTGGATGTTGAACAGATATGATAGGATTATTTACATAAATGGCACAGCTTATTTTCTATCAAGTCTTCATTTAGCTTTCACTAAATAAAACAAGTTTTCTTTAAGTCAGTTCTCCTGTTATTCCAAAGGTTGGCATAAACTAATCGCAAGTATTGATTAAGAAATGAGAACAAGCTATCAACTATTTCATCAAATCCCCCATTCCACTCTGGCTCCATTACAAACAGCTCTTGGGGCGCCTGGGTGGCTCAGTCAGTTAAGCATCTGACTTCAGCTCAGTCATGATCTCAGGTTCATGAGTTCAAGCCCCGCATCAGGCTGTATGCTGACAGCTCAGAGCCTGGAGCCTGCTTCTGACTCTCTATCTCCTTCTCTCTCTGCCCCTCCCCTGCCCATACTCTGTCTCTCTCTGTCTCTCAAAAATAAATAAAACATTAGAAAAACAAAAGTAAAAAAAAAAAAAAAGAAAAAAAGAAAAGAAAAACAAACAGCTCTTAAATCTCTGCTAATTTTTTTTTTAATTTTTTTTTTCAACGTTTATTTATTTTTGGGACAGAGACAGACAGAGCATGAACGGGGGAGGGGCAGAGAGAGAGGGAGACACAGAATCGGAAACAGGCTCCAGGCTCTGAGCCATCAGCCCAGAGCCTGACGCGGGGCTCGAACTCACGGACCACGAGATCGTGACCTGGCTGAAGTCGGACGCTTAACCGACTGCGCCACCCAGGCGCCCCAAATCTCTGCTAATTTTTTCTGCTTCTTGGGGAAGCAGAAATTTGAGGAAAATTGAGATCTACTCTGATTCTGATAAATATGATCCCACACCCCTTCTGGTAAAACAGTTAGTTTTGTAAGCAGTTGCTGATTTATTAAACTTACCATGAAAGTGAAGATGGGGGGTAGATATTTTAGATGTGAATTTTCCATTTTCCACTCCAAATTAGAATTCAAAAGTGTCATGATATAAAAACTTTGTAGGCTCTCTGTATGCACTGGTGGAACATTTAGATGAGAAGTGAAAAAATATTTCCATCAATCAAATATTTTTGCCTACATAGTATCAGAAATTGGAATATCTATAAATATTTGCTTTTCTTACTTTGAGCCAGATGTTTGACACATTACAGTTACAGCTCTCTGCCGCTGAAACCTTCTGTCACTTAATCTCAGATTGGCCACTTCTCCCAGAGACTTAGTCTCTTTATCAGTCGAGGCAGAGAATGACGCCCATGCAGGGTTGTTAGTATACAAATGTAGTACGATGTAAAAAAAGCGTCTGATACACAGGTATTGATGGTGATTATATTTAGTTTCACTGAATTTTCACCTGGAAAATTGCTAGATGTGAGCTCATGAAAAAAAAATTGTCCTTTTTTTTTTTTTGTTTAAATTGAGCTTAAATTTTCCTAAATTAAGACAAAGGTAAATGGCACATTTATTCCATGAGATACATAATAGAAATGCAATGATCTGTCTATAGTCTTATTTTTTAATGCAAGAAATATTTATTAATTTTATAAAATTAGTTCTCAGACTAGTAGAGAGATATTGATTAGCTAGGTTCAGAGTTTACAAGAGAACCAATTTCTAATAATCTACCATCATCCCATGCATTTAATATTTACCTGTCAGCTTCAGTTTTATAAGGTTGGGAAAGAATAACTGTGTCTCATAAAATTAATGAGGATATGAATGAATTACTTTTACTTGAGGTATTCTCCAAGATGCAACATACTTAGATAGGTAGATAGGTTTAAGAGCTGTTAAGATAAAATATATACATTTATAAACAAATTAATTTTTACCAATTATTTAATTTTTAATAAAAATGGAACTAACAGAACACCAAATAAGAGTAATTTTCATACTATGAATCAGTGTAAATGAGAAAGTTATGATACAATATTTGATACTTTAAACTTTGTGGCATAAATTAATATGAATTTCATAAATCTATATTTTGAATAAATAGTCCCACAAGAAGAGTATTTCTCTTCTATATAAAGGCTTGATTTTTGTAAGCTAAAAATCAGTCAAATCTTTTAAAGAAAATAAAATTTTCAATATTTCAAATTTATGAAGAGTAATCTACTAATAAATCATATATACAATAGTAAGCAATTGATTTCACACACTGCAACTGATCAAGCATTTTACCATCTTTCTTTTGACAGGAAATATTTGGAAGAACATTTGTCTAAGCTTAAAGTCAGTCCAAATCTTATCTGTGCTGTAAGGAGGGAATATGCTCCAAATGTAAACATATTTATTGTTACTACGGAATATAACAAAATTTTTTCTAAAACTGTTTTTACTAGATAAGGAAGATACCTCCATAATGGCAAATATTTTAAAAATTGGGTGTTCTCCCTTTAGCAGAAGATCTATGTAAGCTACCTTGAAAGATAGTATAAAACTGTTCACAAAACAGCCAGAATAAATGAAAAGATCATAGTAGATAGATATTCCACTACATCATCCTTCATTCCACTCTAGTTGAACGACAACTGGGAACCATAGTTGTGCAGATCGTTTACACTGGATTTGTAAGACATTCACTTACATTTATAAAATTAAAGTATGGCTTAATTATAGCCTCTGGTCAGTTAAGAAAAAGAAGACATGAATCTTTTATTCCAATATCCCATTATTGAATACAATAATAAAGTCAGATACTTAGAACAATTAGTTATTTATTCTCTCATTTATTCATCCATGGAAACTTTATTGAACCTCTACTATCTTTGGGCACTAAACTGAGAATTAAAAAACATAAAGACATGACTGAATGGAAGAAGATATTTGCAAATAACATATCTGATAAGAGGCTAGTATCCAAAATATATAAAGAACTTTTTCAACTCAACACCAAAAAAATGCCATAAATAATCCAATTAAAAATGGACAGAAGGGGTCCTTGGGTGGCTCAGTTGGTTAAGCATCTGACTTTGGCTCAGGTAATGATCTTGCACTCTTTGTGAGTTCAAGCCCTGTGTCTCAGGCTCTGTGCTGATAGCTCAGAGCCTGGAGGCTGCTTTATATTCTGTGTCTCCCTCTCTCTCTGCCCCTTCCTCCCTACCTCTCAAAAGTAAATAAACATTAAAAAATTTTTTTAAATGGGCAGAAGACATGAACAGATATGTTTCCAAAGAAGACATCCATATGGCCAACAGACATATGAAAAATGCTCAACATCATTGATCATCAGGGAAATGCAAATAACCACAGTTATCACCTCACATCTGCCAGAATGGCCAAAATCAAAATCACAAAAAACAAGTGTTGACAAGGATGTGAAGAAAAAGGAACACTTGTGCACTGTTGGTGGGAATGCAAAGTGGTGCAGTCACTGTTAAAAACAGTATGGAGGTCCCTGAAAAAGTTAAAAATAGAATTATCATATGATCCAATAATTCCACTACTGGCTATTTACCCAAAGAATATGAAAACACTAATTCAACAAGACATATGCACCCCTGTGTTTATTGTAGCGTTATTTACAACAGCCAAATTATAAAAGCAGCCCGAATGTCCATTGATAGACAAACGGATAAAGAATAGTAACACACAGACACACAGACACACACACACCCTGGAATATTACTCATATTACTCAATCATAAAAGAATGAAATCTTGCCATTTGCAACAATATCAATGGAGCTACAGAGTATAATGTTAAGTAAAATATGAGAAAGACAGATACCATATGATTTCACTCAAATGTGGAATTTAAGAAGCAAAACAAATGAACAAAGGTAGAGAGAAACTATAGAGAACAAACTGATGGTTACCAGAAGGAGGTAGGTGGGGGGATGGGTGAAACAGATGAAGAGAATTAAGAGTGCACTTACCATGAAGAGGACTGACTAATGTATGGAATTATTGAATCACTATATTGTACACCTGAAACTAATATAACACTGTGTGGTCACTAAACCAAAATTAAAATTAAAAAATACACATGTACATATGAAAATATTGTTCTTCCTTTTAGGAAGCTCATATTTTTAGATGATGAGAAAGCTACATAAAGTATCAGGTATAATATGATAAGTGCAAAAATATATTTAGAAAGACTTACAGATACTTGGAAAGCATCACATAAAGGCAATATTTGTGATTTTTTTAAGTTTATTTAGTTTGAGAGAGAGAGAGAGAGAGAGGGAGAGAGAGAGGGCAGGGGAGGGGCAGAGAGAGAGGTAGAAAGAATCATAAGCAGGCTCTGTGTTGTCAGTGTGGAGCCTGATGCAGGGCTCAAACCCACGAACTGTGAGATAATGACCTGAAGCGAAATCAAGAGACGGACACTTAACTGACTGGGCCAGTCAGGCACCCCAGAAAGGTAATATTTGGACTACATTTTGAAGGATAAAAAATGTATCCGGTAGGGGACAAAAAAGTTCATTTTTGGAAGATAGAAACAGTGCAAGGATGGAATCATAAAACCCATGTATACTTAGAGGAAGTAATTTGGCTAGATGGAGTTCTGGAATGATATATAAGTCAAAGAAGATAATTCTATGGCAATGTAATTTTTTATTATAAAGTACATTAATTAATTCATTTAAAAAGCTATTGAATGCCTAATCTATGCTAGGAACTGGATTTAAAACACTCCCACTATTTTCTTTTTAATTTTGAAATAATTTTAGATTTACAGGAATTGCAAAGACAGTACAGAGAGTTCCTCCAATGTTAATATCTTACATGAGCATGATCTTTTACCAAAAATAAGAAATTGATGTTGGCAAAATACTATTAACTTGTTGACAGACTTGATATCTTACTTTCTTCTGGGATCCATCTCGTACACTGCACTTAGTCACCATGTCTCCCTAATCCCATCTGTATCAGTCTCTCCATTTTTCCTCGACTTTCATGACCTTGACACTTTTGAAGATTACTGGTCAGGTGTTTTGTAGAATGTCCCTCAATTTGAGTTTGTCTGCTTTTCCTCACAATTAAACTGATATTACAGAACATGGGGAAAAGATGCCACAGAAGTGATGTGGCCATCTCATGGTGTCACTGAACAATATGAACACGACTTATTACTGACAATGTTAACCTTGATCATTCCATGAGGTCATGGCTGCCAACTTTCTACACTCTTCTATTTGATAGAAGTGAATCAATAGTCCGACTTATGTTCAAGGTGAAGGGAATTAAGCTTCACCTGCCGGGAGGATTATTAAAGAGTTTTTGGACATATGTTAAAACCACTATGACAATTAATAATATCTTGGGGAGATACTTTGAGGTAATGAAAATATCCTTTTCCCCCTTGAAGTCTTTCCTACTGATTTATTTCAGCATCCATCTGCAGATTCTGCCTGTGGCAATTATGAGTATGGCACCCTAATGGTGATTTTCTATTTCTCTCATTCCTTCCATATTTACTACTTGGAATTCCACTTTAAGGAAAGTTTGTCCTTTCTACCCTTATTTATTCATTCATTCAATTATTTATTTATATTGTCATGGATTTGTGGATATTTATTTTATTTTTGAGTTATAATACTATTGCCTATTTCTCTTGTTGCTCAAACTGTTTTAGCTTTGGCCATGGGAAGCTCTGCCAGGCACCTGTGTTCTCTTGACATACCTTTACTGTTTTAACTTATTCATTTGTTGAACACTTCCTTACTTTCTGACACGACACAATGCTCCAGGCTCATTTGTATTTTTCTTGTCCCAATCCTGGATATACCATTTTTCAAAAGTGCCCCAGATCCTTTTACTGGAGCGTGGTGTTTAAACATTACGCTCTGGATGCTAGGTGTGAATGCCGTTCTTAGGGTATCAGTGAGGTTCATTCTGGTCTTTCCCTTTACTTATTTTAACTTCTTTTTCTGACAGTAAGAAACCTGGCTCTCAGGGCGCCTGGGTGGCTCAGTCTGTTAAGCGTCACACTCTTGATATTGACTCAGGTCATGATCTCACGGTTCGTGGGATCGAGCCCTGCAAAGGGCTCTGTGCTGACAGCATGGCGCCTGCTTGGGATCTTTCTCCCCCCTCTTTCTCTCCCTTCCCAGGTCATGATCTCACATGTTTTCTCTCTCAAAATAAACAATAAATATTAAAATATTTCTACAATATTTTGGCTCAATATTTCTACAAAATATTAACTTATTCATTGAACCTCAGTCCACACATAAAATAGTGTCAGTATCCTAGACCATACCCCTGTGAGAAAAATATTGCCAACCAGAGCACAGAGTTTTTGCATGATTCTTTGTGTCTGAGCCTTGTAATAGCTAGACAAAACATCATTTTCCAATGTTATTTAGGTTATTTCCATTCTTCCCCATCACTCCTTTTTTTTTTTTAATTTCCACAATTCAAAGGAGATTGAGCATTAACCAATTATTGCGTGGGACAAAAGATGTAAAGTTCATGCTAGATCCCTTAAAGCAAAGGGAAGAACCCTTGCTTGTGTTAATAATGGTGAAGAAACATCCCCTAACTTAAACATGGCATGTCAATATTATTGAGTATCCTGGTGCATGGAAACCAATTAATATTTGTCATAAAGTAAACATCATTAAATTGGCATTGGTAAAATAAAAAATTTATGCATTCAAAGAGTATCACTGAGACTTTAATATATATTTGGCAATGCACTAGTGAAGTTTAAGAAGATATGATGTAGTCCTTCCTTAAAAGAAGTATCTGTATACGAGTCAGTGCTGTTCTAAGGACACACATAAAAAGAAGTGGCTGTGAGGTGCCATGCAGTAGTCATGGAGTACTTATTAAATCTGTAAACTGTTACAGCCTAAAGAGACCTTTAAGTGTGTAATATAGAAAGCAGTGTCAACAATTTTCACACATTGGGGTTCTGTTTTCAGGGTGGATTCTTTGGAAATCATTCTCATCCTGCCAAAGATCAGAAACCACTAAAACCTTCTCAACAAATGTCAGAGGAAAATAATGGTCACAATATTCACAAAGCAAACAGATAAAGTAAAGAGACCAAGAATCTGGGAAACATAGAAGTTAAGTATTTTGTAGAAAATGTACTGGGAGCTCCAACCTTACGCACCTCTGTTCAATAACAGTGGCTACAGGAATATAATTGTTCAACTTGGTTATCCCCAACTCAACTTCATCAACTTGGTTTTCACCACCTGAATTTCAAGCATCCCCTATTCTTGCAAGAATTTCCAGACCCTCCATACTCCCAGTAATGGCAGGTTCAGGAAGATTTTTCATTTCCATTCCCTGCTGCTGGACTCTCATACTTCTCTTAGCAAATAGATTCTCTAGACATTGTATTCCTTGATTTTCTATCTTTTTCTCCCAACATACCTTAATACATTCTCCTTAACAGCAGGGACTGCTTTGCTGATCCCTTTATTCCCACTACGTATCCTATAACTATCAGCTTTGTTTTGTCAAGCAAATGAATCAATACTGTGCACTTGAACTATAGCCAAGAGCAGGTGGAGATGAAGTATTCTTACAATTTGCATTAGAAAATCTCTAGACAAAGAAGAGACTATTCTAAAGCAGAATTGTGTGGAACACTAAGGTGGATACAAACGATGATAAGTAAATTGTCAAAAGCAAATCTAAACTTCAGAAGAAATGTTGTATTTGTTACATGTATTAAAGACTTCCCCAATTTTTTGGTAAAAGTAATTGAATGTTTAAAAAAAGTACATATTTTATATTTTTATAGTTTTAAATATACAAATATGCTTATTACATATATAAGCTCATGCAATTCTTTTTCCAAAATATGAACGGTAATTCTCAACTCATCGTTTAAAAAAATCCAAACAAAAGAATCTCCTTCTTGCTGTATTAGGTGGACCCTCTCAGAAAATGATCATCAATTTGTAGAGCCCAACATGGGCCAAACATATAAGTAGTTCCTCTTTACAAAGTCATATGTCACAAAGGCCTTTGCATCTCAGGAGCACATTATTATAGTATGCATCTAAGGTGCATATTATAGGAGCATATAAGAGGGAGAGATTAATATTTTTCCTTGTGAGGCTTACAAGAGCTTCATGGAAAAGGGCTAAGTGTGATTTTGACAAATAGAAAAATGTGGGAAAGAAATTCTGTACATAAAAAAAAGCTCTGCCATTTTATTGACAATTCATTTTTTTCATTCAGTACCTGTGTACTCCACAGTTAGTAGGTGAGACTATACAAAGTGCTGAGAATACTGGTGTAAGTCAGTCAGATCTGGCCACTGCCTTTCTGGAACATGTATCTCATGATGGGGAGATAGAACCAATTTAACAAGATAACCATGATGCTCATCAGGAAGTGCAGACCAATAAAACGGGTGACATGATACTTAGCATCTGTGTGACTACTTTAGTCCCATTACTGTGCTGGGGGAAGTTTACTGGGCTCTGAATGACGTGAGGAGTGTGCCTTGGGAAGATGAAAGGGAACAACAGCAGCTGTAGACGGAGGAAGTAAAGCCCGGCTCCAAGGCTGGAAGGAGCTTGGCTTGTTCCTTCCGGGTTCAGACTGAAGGTCAGTGTTGTGGGAGCACTGGGAGGATGATCTGAGATGTGTGCAGGAAGGCATTACCAAGGCCACCAAGATAGACATCTTGTTAACAATGGACTTCAAGATCTTCCAGCTAATTGAGAACTGTGATCTAGAACCACAAAATCAGAGCGGATACAGAATTGTCTGGAAGGTAAAATACAGATAGTAAGATTCTTGATGGTCTGGATATTTAAGAAATCCTTTAGGTAGTAGGAAGTAAGGGCTGTACTGGAGCAGGGAACTGATTAGAAACTTCCAGAGAAGAACTACAGTAAAAAAAAAAAAAAAAAAAGCTGACATTCATTGGGTACTTGGTATGTTCTAGCCATCTGCCTTGTGATTAATACCCACCGTGCCATTTAATTCTCACAACTCTAAGAGGAAGAAGTATTGTTATTGTACTTTATAGAAGCACAGAGAGATTAAGTAGTTCCCTCAGGTTGCATAACTAGTAAGTGGTTAGAACCAGGGTATGAGCCCAGGTAGTCTGGCTCCACACCTCTACACTTTACTCCTGCATTGTTTAGCTTTCTAATACAAATTGAAAATAACTGTGAAAAATGAATATCTGTTCATATACATATATGCATATATATGTATATACATATGCATATATATATATAGTTGATTTAGAAAAGGTCATCACCTGTATTAAGAAATATTTTCAACTAAAATACTTTTATGCTTTACTTATAGGTTACAACTCATTTTTAGATTTCTTCAAATTTCATTTTGTGCATCTATAATAACAATGAAATGCCTGAGGACTTTAAAAAGCACAGGACATAATATTTGGTGATTTGAAAAGAACTATAATAGGCAAAGTGAATAACAAATGCAGACATAATTCTAATATATACATAATGTTTTGTTCTTTCAAAATGCTTTCACATATATGAATTCTCCTAACAATCCCGGGAGAAATGATATCCATTTTTAAGAGGTGAGGAAACAAGTTTGGGAGTTAATGTGTTCAAATGACTTCACACATAAAGACACAAAAGATAATTAAGATATATCTGTAAGGGCATGCCTTAACAACTAAGACCTGTGTCAACAAACTGTAAGTGAAAAATTAATTATATAAAATTCTTTTTTAAATTTAATTTAATTTTTATTTTATTTTTATTTATTTATTTTAATGTTTATTTCTGAGAGAGAGAGCGGATGAGCAGGAGAGGGGCAGAGAGAGGGAGACACAGAATCAGAATCAGGGTCCAGGCTCCTAGCTGTCAGCACAGAGCCCAATGTGGGGATAAAAATTTTAATTTTATTTTTAACTTTATTTTGGAGAGAGAGAGAGAGAGATAAAGAGAGAGAGAGAGAGAGAGAATGAACTGGGGAGAGAGGCAGAGGGAAAGAAAGAATCTTAAGCTGAGCATGGAACCTGACAGGGGCTCGAGCCCACAACCCTGGAATCATAACCTAAGCCAAAATCCAGAGGTGGACATTCAACCAACTGAGCCACCCACGTTCCCCTATATATAATTCTTAATTGTCGAAAATGCCTTGATAATCTCTAACTGTTGATATTTTATTTTTATATGGCATAGATTATTTTAAATATATCATAAATAGATCACAGAGTTTCAGACCTGGAAAGTCATATACTGATCTTCTTATCCAACTCCCTTAGAGAATACTCATGTGTGAAAGAATTCAGATTTCTAGCATAGCTGCTACTGAAAACATTTTATACAATTTTTATTATATGAGCTAATGAATACTGATTAGCACTTGTCCCATAGGCAGAAAATAATTGTCTTGGGGTCTGTATAACTCAATATTATAAACTCTAGCAATGCAAACATGCTATAAGCCACCTATTTCCATCAATGGCAAATTACACCTCCACTTATACAATGAATTAAACATTCCTTTACAGCTGCTACCATGTTTTATATACACTTTGTCTCCTTTCAGTAAAACCTAGTGGAGAATTCTTGAGTTGAAGTTATTTATTTATTGATGATTGATTGATTGATTGATTGACTTCACAGCCAACACAGACCCCAATGTGGGGCTTGAATTCACAACCCTGAGCTCCAGACCTGAGCTGAGATGAACAGTCTGTCGCTTAACTGACTGAGCCACTCAGGTGCCACTTTTTCCATTTAATAAGGATCCCTGTGTGTAGAACACCACCAGCAGAAACAAGGTTCACTGGTTGGAAAGGGACTTTTCTCTCGGTAGTATCTGACCCTGAGGTTTTGTTCCTTTGAAGGGTATGTTTTGCACTAGTTTGGAAGATTATGGTATTTTAGCTGGGACTCTGGATAACAGTAAAGAAAGTAGTCTGGATACTACTAAATACATCCAAAATTCTGAAACCCATAGCTTAAAATTTGCTGCCAAGGTTTTGCATTTTATATTTTATAATGAACATCTGATAACAAGTCAGAAGAGCCAACCTAATGTCAATTCAAATGCCCAAAGAATGAATCTTTCCGTCAGTCCCTATGTCCCTATGTGTAAAGTTCTTCTTGGTATCCTTAACTGTGACAGATGCCACTGTTTAATTATTGAGAAATAGAAACATTTTTTTTCTTGAAATCAAATTGAATGTACTTCTAAGTAAAATTGGGAAGAATCAGAAATGTCATTGAAACAAGGGTAAAGTAAGAATAAGATAAAACCAGAGAAAGAGCAAATGTAAACAGTGGAAATACGGAAGGGAAGTTTTGTAGAAAGACTCATGCCTTTATTGAGTTCGATGAGTTCAGTTATAACTGATGGAAATTTATCTGCACAAAAGTCCTTCTAAATAGAAAATATGGAAGGATTCTGGGAAGGTACCAGAGGACTCAGTCATACACTGCTGGATATCAAACCATCAAGAATATGGAAACTCAGAGTTAACTAGTGTGCTTTTTCCTACACCTTCATCTCTGTACCGTAGGAATGTTTTACACAGTGTGATCTCCATATGTTAACTTCGATTTTAAAATAAATCAAAGGATAGCCTCAAGACATTACTGTATAGAACAAAGTATTTATTGTGCTTAATTAAAGACAAAAGAAAAAATAAAATAAAACTGGGGGGAAGGGTTTTGTCATTGTTCCTAGAGATCTACTGGTGCTGCACCAAACCTGTATTGATACCAAAGGAGCTCAGATATCCATTTGCAAACATGTAGACTGGGCATTTAGAACACATATAATGAATAATTCCCTGAGCTACTGCAATGACATCTATACAACTGAAATATTCTTCCCCGCATCTCTATTAACATCTCAAGTCAGAGTACCTAACCTATGAAAGCTCTTGTGTGTGTGGATAAAAAGAGGATGACTTTAGGCTGAGTGGTCTTGTCAAAGTGTGAGGTCGACAAGATTAATTATACTCATTGCTCTCTTCCAATTTTACCTGATTAATCAGAGAGGGGCGGGGTAGTGTATGTTCTCCCACCAGTATGGAGTCTAAACATAAATGCCTGTGACTGCCTCTCACTCACTGCTCCATTAGGCTCTGGCCCCTTGGCCCCAGGCCCTTGGACTGCACCCTGCTAGCCTCTTCTGGCCCTGCAACATCAGGCGGAGCCAACACGTTATTCTTATTCTTCAAGAGTACTAAAGTTTAAAATTTCCATTCCCAAAGAACCATCTAATCCAAACTCCTACCTTAATAACATCCATGAAGAAAACTGCAGAAAATTGTTTAAATTGGTTTATAGAAAAAATGATTTCTGGGGCACCTTATAAATTCAGGTTCTCTCTGAGAAAATTACAATGATTACATGTGCCAACTTCTTTCCCTGCCCTTTGTCCATATTTGATTAAGACTTCGAACTCAGCCATACACACTTCTCTCTCCATCTCCTTTGCTCTCTCTATATACAGAGGTTGTTAATATGCTACAACAACTTCTCACTGGCTTCAAAACCCTTCCTTCCTGATTCCCATCAGAGGTCATTACTACGTCTATAACTGCACAGCAATGTTACTAGCTCTTATGTAAACATTCCATTTGAGCATTTAAATTGGACACTGGCCAAAGCAAACAGTTCCCTAAAGTATGGATCTTTAAAAGGGTCACACTTACTTTTCAGCAAAATAACAACAACAACAACAACAACAATAATAAAAGTATTGTTGCTCTAACTAGTTGAATATCAAGAACCCCACCTAATTATTCCTGTGTCATAATTATAATACATTTTAGTATCTTTTAAAAGAAAAACAAATGCATATAACACAATGTAAAACATTGCAAATTACCTGAGGACAAGACACCTGGGTCCCTCTTTCTCTGTCACACCCATCTTGCTACAGAAAAGGTTCTCTCTGAACCCACTATAAGTATAAAGGGATTAAATCAACTTACTCTAGCCCAAAACATGCCCGCTGCATTGCCATATCCAAAGAGAAATGCAAAGAGAGTTAAAAGTTTCTCCATCTTTCTAAGATGGATTATAATCCCATTGCTCTCCTTTGTGTCCATTTTGTTTCTGAAATAAATGACCAACTGTTTTTTTTTTTTTAAGCCGTTGTTCCTTTTTTTTTTTTTTTCAACGTTTATTTATTTTGGGGACAGAGAGAGACAGAGCATGAACAGGGGAGGGGCAGAGAGAGAGGGAGACACAGAATCGGAAACAGGCTCCAGGCTCTGAGCCATCAGCCCAGAGCCCGACGCGGGGCTCGAACTCCCGGACCGCGAGATCGTGACCTGGCTGAAGTCGGACGCTTAACCGACTGCGCCACCCAGGCGCCCCAATGACCAACTGTTTTAAAGCAGAAAAAAAGCACCTAGAGTAAGGTGACTCATTAAAGGCTTAAAATGTCCTTTAAAAAAAAATCATATTTGAGATCTTCAATTAAATGATATAAATTTAAGTTTCAAATTTTTTAATTGCACATGTGCTTTTTACTTATTTTCAGAAGAAGACTCACACCTTTTTGGTCATATGAGATGTCGTGGATCCTCTCATTACTGACCCCTTTCAGGCTGACGGGTGCTAAAAGACCTTGTTCCTCTCACATTTATCTCCTTTCTTCTTCTACTACTTACTTATAAGAACATTTCAAAGACTCTGTTCTCTTTCTTCAGAATACAAAGGAAGAAATGAACATACCAATGAAGGAAATGATGTTCTATGAATTCAAAGCTGTGCTTCCAAATGATTATCTCAACGTTATGCTGAAAAGGTTCACCAAAACACCAAAAGTCCACGACCCTTTAAGAGATCTTTAATGAAACTGAAATGAAAATAAAAACATGGGCAGGCCCGTCTCAGTAATTACAGTAGTATTTGCTTTGTGAATCTTTGGGAGTGGGGGAAATGGCACCTGGTGCAATGGCTCTTGTAGGGAAAAGAAGCATGCCGCACATGACCAATTGCATAACTCTAGGGAGCTCATTCTCATTGTAGGAAAGAGTTTGGGGGAAGGACTTTGGTAGCACTGTGATGAACCACCCATATCCCTCTTCAGTGAAGTCTTCGTTGCCTCATTTGCTAACAATTAAAGTGCAGAGGGGCGTCTGGGTGGCTCAGTGGGTTTCCAACTCTTGATTTTGGCTCAGGTCATGGTCTCACAGTTTGTGAGCAAGCTTAGCGTGGAGCCTGCTTGGGAAACTGTCTCTCTCTCTCTCTCTCTCAAAATAAATAAATAAACGGGAAAAAAAAAAAACAATGCAAAGACTGTAAGATTAGACACAAAATACCAAACTATATGCTGCTGTTAAGAATATGCAATTTATCATAAGAGCCATTTATGAAAAGCCCACAGCTAACATCATCCTCAATGGGGAAAAACTGAGAGCTTTTTCCCTGAGATCAGGAACACGACAGGGATGCCCACTCTCACCGCTGTTGTTTAACACAGTGTTGGAAGTTCTAGCATCAGCAATCAGACAGCAAAAGGAAATCAAAGGCATCAAAATTGGCAAAGATGAAGTCAAGCTTTCGCTTTTTGCAGATGACATGATATTATACATGGAAAATCCGATAGACTCCACCAAAAGTCTACTAGAACTGATACATGAATTCAGCAAAGTGGCAGGATACAAAATCAATGTACAGAAATCAGTTGCATTCTTATACACTAACAATGAAGCAACAGAAAGACAAATAAAGAAACTGATCCCATTCACAATTGCACCAAGAAGCATAAAATACCTAGGAATAAATCTAACCAAAGATGTAAAAGATCTGTATGCTGAAAACTATAGGACGCTTATGACGGTAATTGAAGAGGATATAAAGAAATGGAAAGACATTCCCTGCTCATGGATTGGAAGAATAAATATTGTCAAAATGTCAATACTACCCAAAGCTATCTACACATTCAATGCAATCCCAATCAAAATTGCACCAGCATTCTTCTCAAAACTAGAACAAGCAATTCTAAAATTCATATGGAACCACAAAAGGCCCCGAATAGCCAAAGGAATTTTGAAGAAGAAGACCAAAGCAGGAGGCATCACAATCCCAGACTTTAGCCTCTACTACAAAGCTGTCTGTAATCATCAAGACAGCATGGTATTGGCACAAAAACAGACACATAGACCAATGGAATAGAATAGAAACCCCAGAACTAGACCCACAAACGTATGGCCAACTCATCTTTGACAAAGCAGGAAAGAACATCCAATGGAAAAAAGACAGCCTCTTTAACAAATGGTGCTGGGAGAACTGGACAGCAACATGCAGAAGGTTGAAACTAGACCACTTTCTGACACCATTCACAAAAATAAACTCAAAATGGATAAAGGACCTGAATGTGAGACAGAAAACCATCAAAACCCTAGAGGAGAAAGCAGGAAAAGACCTCTCTGACCTCAATCTCTCGAGTAGCAATCTCTTACTCGACACATCCCCAAAGGCAAGGGAATTAAAAGCAAAAATGAATTACTGGGACCTTAGGAAGATAAAAAGCTTCTGCACAGCAAAGGAAACAACCAACAAAACTAAAAGGCAACCAACGGAATGGGAAAAGATATTTGCAAATGACATATCGGACAAAGGGCTAGTATCCAAAATCTATAAAGAGCTCACCAAACTCCACACCCGAAAAACAATAACTCAGTGAAGAAATGGGCAGAAAACATGAATAGACACTTCTCTAAAGAAGACATCCGGATGGCCAACAGGCACATGAAAAGATGCTCAACATGGCTCCTCATCAGGGAAATACAAATCAAAACCACACTCAGATATCACCTCACGCCAGTCAGAGTGACCAAAATGAACAAATCAGGAGACTATAGATGTTGGAGAGGATGTGGAGAAATGGGAACCCTCTTGCACTGTTGGTGGGAATGCAAATTGGTGCAGCCACTCTGGAAAGCAGTGTGGAGGTTACTCAGAAAATTAAAAATAGACCGGCCCTATGACCCAGCAATAGCACTGCTAGGAATTTACCCAAGGGATACAGGAGTACTGATGCATAGGGGCACTTGTACCCCAATGTTTATAGCAGCACTCTCAACAATAGCCAAATTATGGAAAGAGCCTAAATGTCCATCAACTGATGAATGGATAAAGAAATTGTGGTTTCTATACACAATGGAGTACTACATGGCAATGAGAAAGAATGAAATATGGCCCTTTGTAGCAACGTGGATGGAACTGGAGAGTGTGATGCTAAGTGAAATAAGCCATACAGAGAAAGACAGATACCATATGTTTTCACTCTTATGTGGATCCTGAGAAACTTAACAGAAACCCATGGAGGAGGGGAAGGAAAAAAAAAAAAAGAGGTTAGAGTGGGAGAGAGCCAAAGCATAAGAGACTGTTGGGAACTGAGAACAAACTGAGGGTTGATGGGGGGTGGGAGGGAGTGGAGGGTGGGTGATGGGTATTGAGGAGGGCACCTTTTGGGATGAGCACTGGGTGTTGTATGGAAACCAATTTGACAATAAATTTCATATATTGAAAAAAATATATAATAGATTTGCATAAAAAAAAGAATATGCAATTTAAATATAAAGACAGCCACCAGTTTAATGTAAAAGGAGAATAAAAGGTACACCATGCTGCTTTGCATCTGTTGTTTTCCACTCAAGCCTTAAAAAAACTTTTCTTTAGAATTGTTTTGATTTTAGGTATTTTTCCTCATTTTTCCTAGTTTTCCTGACTCTTTTTTCAACAGTGTCTATTCCTGCTCTTTACAATTTCCCCCCTTCTTGGTTTCATTTTGTGTTTAATTTCTTAATCTTGTCAACTCACAGTTCTTTCATTTTTTTTCTTGTCCCATCATCTCCTCCCCACGTGCCTTTGCTATGGTTTGTGCTATTGCTTCATAGGAATTATTTTTAAACTCAGAGTAAAATGTCAGTTGCTTCTGCTCCTTATCATACATTTTTAGCATGCTGTCTTCATCTCTTTATTTTCTTACCCCTACTCATTATTTTCCCGCAACAACTTGTACAGCTTCTGTACTGCTTTTTTTTAATGCTTATCCATTTATTTTGAGAGAGAGAGAGAAAGAGAGAGAGCACACACATGTGTGCTAGTGGAGGAGGGGCAGAGAGGGAGGGAGAGAGAATACCAAGCACAGAGCCTAACACGGGTCCAGATCCCATGAACCCAACCGTGAGATCATGACCTGAGCTGAAATCAAAAGCGCTAGCTCAACCAACTGACCCACCCAGGAGTCCCTATACTGGTTCAGTTTTAACTCATCGGACATTGTGAGTTTTGCTGGGATAAGCTATACGTATGGCATTTGCCTAATAGAAGTACCAGAGCAACCTTCACACCATCTGGACATTTAGTTGATTTAGTTGGTAATGTCTTTATAGACAGTGACAGTGAGCAGCTGAGAGATTTTCAAAGTGAAAAGGTTTTCTCTTCCTCCTCTGCCAAAGAGACAATGCTTCTTATGAGTAGTTCTTTCTTTATTCTTTCCCCTGGTTCTGGGAGATCACCTGACACTTTTAGGGGTAACTGTCAACCCATATTCATTGTTAGAAATGAGATATTTTCATCATTTCAAGGTTTAGTGCCTCAACTGTAAGAAGAGTGTTTGGGCTGCATCTTTACAAGATTTGTTGTCGCCTTCTTTCAATGGCGTTCTGCTTGGTCTCCATGCTTCCCGTAATCCTTTATTCCATCAGCTTTCTGGGGTCTTAACTATTTTCTAATTTTAACAAAACTTGAGGTTGTAATTTTAAAATTTTTCTTATTTTCTTTGTACTTTATCGAGGAAGAATAGGCTATCTCTAAATAGGAGATAGCCTATTCACAAAGCACTAAATAGTTACTGTAGACTATCCTTAAATATAATTTTCTATAATTGAGCTCCTGAATCATAGTATCTTAATATTTTTCATTCAGTAGGATACTATTTCTCTTCATGTTATGTCTACATTTCCCTCATAAATTCAGTACATTTAGATAAAATAGATAAGTGTTTTTTAATAACAATTTTCAAAAAAATTAGAGTATCAACTTCAACTTTTTACAACTCAAAATACTCAGGTAAAGAGGACACCTGAATTTTTAACCTCATATTTGGACTTAAATAATATTTTCATGAATTCATGCTTAGCATAAAATCAATTATTGAACAAAAAATTCTTTAAAGGCACAATTGCCTGATAGCCATAACTTACAGAGATGATAATTTGAAGAAAAGGCTTTAAATGAGTAAGATATGAAATTAACATTAGAAAATAAGCATGACTGAGTATTGGAAATCAGAGCTACGCTGCTGGAATAATTGAATGTGACTTAAAGAGCTATATTGCCATTTCCCAGCAGGTAAAAGGAGTTCAGCACAACAGAGTTGAGGGATAGTTAATGAAAAAGTCAATATATTTCATGCTTCTACCCAAGGTGTTACTTTTCAAAAATCCAGTTACACCTAAAGGATTTATAAACTTGAACAGTATTATCACCGATACTGTAATATTAGTCTGTATTATGTAAATATTAGCACAGTTTTCACCTAAAAGAAAAAAAAATGATTCATATATGTTCTACATTGTTACCTGATTTTCAAAGATTCTGAGTACAATATTGATAAGATAATTAATTTTTTCACTCTTATCCATTCTTCCAAATTCTGTTCCCAATCCTAAGTTATGTGTTGTTTTTGAATACTTTAAGTCAGGTTTATTCTAACTTGGTTTTGACTGTTTTAAATGCTGTTATTTAAGGAAAGTTATTACTTAATATATTGATAAAATAAAAACTTTACCCACTGAGTTTTTTTTTAATAGAATTATGCTACTGGTAGAGAGTTAAAAACAATCAAGCCATTTCAAGGAAATTATTTTCTACAAACTCTAAACCACAAAAACTGTCACGCTGAAATAGGTTATATTCCTCGTCAGTTCCTAATTAAATTCTAAGACATGCAAGAATGTGTTCTTGTCATATTTCTTGTGTTAAGTTTTTTGCCTCGGAGCCCTCTCTTTGACATAGTTTCCATAATAGCATCGTTACATAAATACAAAGTGACTGAGGATACACTTTTGTCTCTACCACATCTGGATCAATCCTGGATGAATCCTACTTTCTGATTTTTTTTTTACTTTTATATCCTATATATTGATTGCTGCTAGAGGAAAAAAACAACACAAAAGAAAAGCTGCATGCAAATATTTGGCACTACGAACCCATCTTCTAGTGACAATTATCTTCTCAAAGTTGTTAGTCGACAGTACTTTTACTTGTTTTGGTCAGCCAACTTTCCATTCTCTTTGGTGTTTCTTGTAAGTTTTTAATTTTTTACTCCTTGCCTCCTACGAATTACCACTCCTTCCTTCTCAGGAAGCAATGGAGCCTTCAGTTTCACTGTAAAACATGGTGTATGACTGTCCCATGTCCTTAATCCACAGCCATCCCTCTCCCTAGTATTAGAGGTTTCGAGATGTTTCTTTCTTTCCTTAAAGGCAAAATGCTTTACCTATGTTCTTGTCCTAAATCTTGTTGCAATACTGACCTTTTCTGGCTCTTACATCTTGGCGATGGTGTGCAAATTCCACGGGTTTCTTATATGCTGTCACACCTCTTTCCTCTATGTCTTGCTAGCTATTGACAACACCCAAGATACTGGCAGGACTTGTACAGAAAGGAAGATGGTTACAGTGATTATAGCCAGTGATTAGAGCACAATTCACTGGACAGTTTGATATGATACTAACATGGAAAGCCAAAAGAAAATGGAAGATAAATGTTTGTACCCTAGCCGCTCTCAAACTTATTTTTCAAATCAACACACAGGATGGATGGCATTCATATGTGTAGCATATCCCTACGCACAATTCCCAGGACAATGATTTATTTATTAGGAGTGAAATTATTAGAGTAAATATAAATATGCTCTTATGTTTAATTGTACCTTTTCTGAACTCTGCTACTTTATATTTAATAATGCATTATTTGCACCAAACTTCATATCTGATCACACAGGAATGCTACAACATTGAGATGGAGAACCATTGGTCCAGATCAGTGGTCCTCAGTGTGTGCTCAGAAGCATCGACATCACCCAGGAACTTGTTAGAGATGCAAATTTCCACACTTTACCCCAGACCCACTGAGCCAGAAACTCTGGGGCATAACCTAGCAACTTAAAGTGCTCTGATCTAGATGCTAGACAAACAATTTTAAGAAGAAAACATTGAATTGTAAAGTCACACTGGCAGAGTTAAAGCCCTTGGATAGTCTAAATAAAAACTGTCTTGCGCTTAGTAATTACTCAAATACATGTCAGTTGAATGAAATAATTCAGATGCTTTGTTACATATTTTTTATAACAAAAAATTTAGAGTTTTTTTCTATTTGAAAAGTATCAAAATGATTCAGTTGTATGCAGTTTAACTATTCTGTGCCCTGACACAAATTAATATATAGACTTTTTAATATATCCACTTTTCTCTGTGCCATATATTAAGTATATGTCTTTATTCTTGTATAGGGAGAAGCACTGAGAAGTTATGAATACATACAATAAGATTAATATTCCAGACTTGCACATACTTGCTGCAAGGCCTTGAGACTTAAAGTCTCAGTGCCCCCACCCATGTATAGTGATCAAAAATACTCCCCATTTATAGAAGAAGAGACAGAAGCTTAAATTTAATCACTTATCCCAAATTGACACAGCTAGTTAGTGACAGAACTGAGGTATCTGGTAGGTCTGATACCTGCTCTTAGCCACTGTCAAGATCTTAACAGACTTTCTCTCATAAGGCTCAAGTGAGAATTAAATTAGGTAATATGCAAAAATTAAATTAGGTAAACGCTCAATGCATTGAGCACATAATATGTGTTCAGTGAATATTAACTACTGGTAGTATTGGTATTATTGTTATTACTACTAGGCCAATACCCAGAATTCCCAAGGATTGCCACCAGCAGGATGCTTTGCTACCTTATAGCTCTACATGCTCTCTTCTGGAGCCTTCATGTGCTTTCTTTTCCATGACTCTCTCCCTTTAGAAGCATCCTTGCTCCACTGCAAAACAGTGGGGAGGACTTCAGCAGAAGCGTGGGTTCCTGGTTTTCAGAACTTTACTCTGATCACATCTCGCTGTCTTCTTTAAAGCTTGCATGATATGGTTAGGGTCAAGGGCATTACTTGTTTCATAATGCAAGCATATCGAGTGTCTAATCTTTAACCGTTAGAAAGAGAGCATGAGTTCAATGAAAACGTTACAATCACTTGATTAGAAGCAACCTGTGAGCTATAATTCAATATCCATAATGAAGGTTCAGTAATAAATTATTAGCTATGATCCTGTACTTGATGGGAGCAGAGCATTATTTTATAGCCAGCATTGTGATAAGTAATTTCATGTATATCTTGCCAACTGCACTGTAAACTGGACATTTTTATCCTCGGTTTATAGATGAGAAACCAGAGGATCAGAGATATTAAGTAATGTACACAAGGCTATCCAGCTAGTGAATGCGAGGGTCAAGATTCCAACTGGGGTCTATGTAACATCAAATACGAGGCTTTTAATCACTTCCTTCCACACGGCTCGGGTGGTTTAGCACAATTTAAATGACAGGCATTGTGAAAGCGTGTCATCATGGTATCATTTTTCTCAAATGCTGTTAACCATAATATTCCATCAACCAGAACATTCCATCCTCCTAGGGTAATTTACTGTAAAATCAATCACATTTGAATCTGAAATATGATCTTTTTATTAGTTAGATCATTAATAATTAATTCTCAGACAAATTTTACCTTAAGCAGAATTTTTGCAAGCAGAAAATAATACGCATTTTCTTTTGTCTTGAGGTTTTTGTTTCACTCTACAACCTTGTCGATAGGTTATGTCAGTGAAAATTCCGGGAAGATAAATCAAATCAAATCAAACAGAGGTTGATTCCAGAAGAAACCACATCAATTATTTAATTCCGCTTTTTTCATTGTTACTGTTGTCAGGTATCTGGTACTACAGGAAAAAAATATTTCTAGCTGCTTTAGACAATAGACTTAGAAAGTCAGTGCTTCAAATGAAGAGGCTTATTAACAATTAGGAATCTTTAAGGCACAAAGATATCAGAAGTGTTTACTTAAAAATGTTTAGGTTTTTCCTAAAAAAACTAAAACTAAAACTGCCATAGGATGCAGAAATCTGACTTCTGGGCATATATCTAAAGGAAATGAACTGAGTATATCAAAGAACTACCTGCACTCTTATGTTCATTGCAGCATTATTCAAACAGCCAACCTATAGAAACCATCTAAGTGTTCATCAGTGGATGAATGGATAAAGAACATGTGCTATATTGATACAACGGGCTATTATTCATCCATGAGAAAGAAGGAAATTCTGACATTTGAGAAAACATGGATGGATCTTGAGGGTGTTATGCCAAGTGAAATAAGCCAGATAGAGAAAGACAAACACTGTATGGTCTCACATATGTGTGGAATCTAAAAACAGAGTCAAACTCATAAAAATCAGGAGTGGAAAAGTGGTTTCCAGGGCTTGTGGGGTGGAAGAGGGGGAAATAGAGAGAGATTGGTATAATGATATATACTTTCAGCTATAAGATGAATAAGGTTTGAGGATCTAATGTATAACATGGTGAATATAGTTGATGAAAGTGTACTGTGTAATTAAATTTGCTGAAAGAGTAGAGGATAAATATCTTCATCAGAACAAAACAAAACAAAATAGAAAAGATAAATATGTATGATGGTGGATATGTTAATTCTACATGGAAGGGATCTTTTCACAATGTATACACATATCAAATCACCATTGTGTACATTCCAAATATCTTACACTTTTATTTGTCACTTATATCTCAATAAGGCTGAAAAAATTTAGACCGTTGCAATTATAAATTTGACTGGTATATGAAAATGAATGCTTACAAGGGTAAACTTTGTAGGACAAATATTTTAATGTGATTCTTTAGACACTTTTATTTTGATGTCCTACTATGAATGATAAGAGCCTAGTTCACTTACACCATATCTTCTCATCCTTTTCTACTTCTTCTCTCTAATGATCTAATGATGATAATTATCTTATTATCTGCTTGAATCATATGAGTTGCTGTGTGAAAAAATGATCAAATATAGGTAGTTTCATATGGCCTAAACTATTGTATATTTTAGAGTAGTATTAGTCAAATAATATTCATAAACTTATATTTAACATTCTCTTCTCATTTTAACTTCCCCCTTCTGACTTCAGTGATCTGTAAATTTACTTATGCATTTTCAACTTGATGACATTCCTAGTAGGTCCCATCACCAAAGGTGATTTTCTATCTTTTGTCTAAAGTTTGACTTTACACAGAGAAAGACAAATGCCATATGATTAGATGAACATCTGGGAAGGGCGGGGAAGAGAGAGAGAGGGAAACAAACCATGAGAGACTCTTGAAGGTAGAGAACAAACTGAGGGTTCATAGAGGGAGGTGGGTGGGGGATGGGCTAGAGGGGCAATGGGTATTAAGGAGGGCACCTGTGATGAGCACTGGGTGTTGTAAGTAAGTGATGAATCACTGAATTCTACTCCTGAAATCAATATTGTACTGTGTGTTAACTAAAATTTAAATAAAAATTAAAAAATAAATAGTTTGACTCTAGTGTTAGAAACCAGTAAGATTAATTTGCATAATAATAGCCATATGAATACTGATCATTATAGAGTGAAGTATTGGACCACCAGGAATCTCCTCTACAAAATCCAGATTCATTCCTAGTGAAAAATTTTTTTGGTACTCAAGTAAATAATTCATCTTGAGTCTAAAATTCAAGACAGACCTACCTAATATTAATCACCACATAAGCAAAATTTTGTATCACTGGTTTGAGGTAAGGCATTACAACTACTTCAAAAATGATACAGAATAAAATGTAAAAAGTTGAAATTGTGCTCAATTGTATATAATAACAGACAAATTATAGAGGGTCATAATAAGCAAGTGTATATTTAATCAAGAATATGCAAGAAAAAAATTTATCTTATGCTATTGTATTTTATCTTACGCTTTTATTTTAACATAACATAAGATATTTTAACATATCTTATGCTTATGTATTTCTGTATGTAAACAGAAATACAAATAGTCTAGCCATGAGCAGATAGATAGGGAAAGGAACACTGAGATAACCATCTATGGAACACTATAACTAGAAGCAAGTGATGGAGACAATAAACTGTTTTGCTTTGCTATGAGACTTTGGGAAATTCCTGGTTTTCTCTATGCCTTATTTTTTTTTTTTTCCTTTTTGGGAATAAATGTTGTAAGAAAGAAAAAAAAGGTGATATGTTGGATTTCATCAAAATTAAAACATTTGCAGCAGGGAATCAATCCCATTCGCAACTGCACCAAAAATAATTAGATACCTAGGAATAAACCTAACCAAAGAGGTAAAAGATATGTACTCTGAAAACTACAGAACACTTATGAAAGAAATGGAAGAGGACACAAAGAAATGGAAAAGCATTACGTGCTCATGGATTGGAAAAACAACCATTGTTAAAATGTCTATACGACCCAAATCAATCTACATATTCAATGCAATTCGTATCAAAATACCAACAGCAGTTTTCACAGAGCTAGAACAAACAATCCTAAAATTTGTATAGAACCACAAAAGACCCCTAATAGCCAAAGCTATCCTCTAAAAGAAAAACAATACTGGAGACATCATGATTCTAGATTGCAAGCTATATTATAAAGCTCTGGTCATCAATACAGTACGGCACTTGCACAAAAACAGTGCAAGTTTTTGCACATAGATCAATGGAACAGAATAGAAAACCCAGAAATAGTCCCACAACTATACAGTCAACTAATCTTTGACAAAGCAGGAAAGAATATCAAATGGAAAAAAGAGTCTCTTCAACAAATGGTGTTGGAATACTTGACAGCAACATGCAGAAGAATGAAACTGGACCATGTTCTTACACCACACACAAAAACAATTCAAAATGGTTGAAAGACCTAAATTTGGAACAGGAAACCATCAAAATCCTAAAGGAGAACACAGGCAGCAACCTCTTTGACCTTGCAGGAGCAACTTCTTATGAGACTTGTCTCCAGAGGCAAGGGAAACAAAAGCAAAAATGAACTATTAGGACTTCATCAAAATAAAAAGCTTCTGCACAGTGAAGGAAACAACAAGACTAAAAGGCAACCGACGGAATGGGAGAAGATGTTTGCAAATGACATATCAGATAAAGGGTTAGTATGCAAAATCTGTAAAGAACTTATCAGACTCAACACCCAAAAAACAAATAACCCAGTGAAGAAATGGGCAGAAGAAATGAATAGACACTTTTACAAAGAGGACTCCCAGATGGCCAACAGACACATGAAAAGATGCTCAACATCACTCATCATCAGGGAAATACATATCAAAACCATGAAGAGATATCACTTCACACTTGTCAGATGACTAAAATTAACAACACAAGAAACAACAGATGTTGGCAAGGATGTGGAAAAAGGGGAACCCTCTTGAACTGCTGGTAGGAATGCAAACTGGTGCAGGCACTCTGGGGAAGAGTATGGAGGGTCCTCAAAAAGTTAAAAATAGAACCTACAATCTAGCAATCGCGCTACTAGGTATTTACCTACAGGATACAAAAATGCTGAATTGAAGGGGCACATGCACTCCAATGTTTACAGCAGCACTACCAACAAGAGTCAAACTATGGAAAGGCCCAAATGTTAATACTGATGAAGGAAGAAGAGGATGTGATTGATAGATAGATAGATAGATAGATAGATGATATAGATATAGATATAGATATAGATATAGATATAGATATAGATGATATACCGTGGAATATATCTTGCCATTTGCAACAACATGGATGGAGCTAGAATGTATTATGCTAGGCAAAATAAATCAGTCAGAGAAAGACAAATACCATATGATTTTGCTTATATGTGGAATTTAAGAAACAAAATAGACATAAGGGAGGGGAGAAAAAGAGAAAGAGAAACAAACCATGAGAGACTCTTAAAGACAGAGAACAAACTGAGGATTGATGGAGGGGGGTGGGTAGAGGATGGGCTAGAGGGGTGAAGAGTACTAAGGAGGGCACTTGTTATGATGAGCACTGGGTGCTGTATGTAAATGATGAATCACTGAACTGTATACCTGAAACCAATTTTGCACCATATATTAACCAACTAGAATTTAAATAAAAAATTGAAAAAAAAATTAGAACATTTGCAAAGCAAATGTCAAGATGACATGACAAGCTACAGACTTAAACAAAATACTGGCAAAGCATATCTGATAAATGACTAGCATTTAAATATACACAGAACTCTCAAAGTTCAACACTGAAAACAAAAACCAAAAGAAAAAACATCAGGTAATATGAAAAAGACGTGGAGAGATACTCCACCGAAAACAACATACAGATGCAAGTAAGCACATAAGAAGAGGTTTAACATCATTAGTCACTAGAGAAATTCAAATTAATACCGCAATGAGAAGTCACTACTGGAGGAATGACTGAAACAAAAAATAGTAATGGCACCAAGGTAAGGATGCAACTTTATCCTATGTTTCCACACCCTTATCTGGTAAGGATATGGAAAAACTAGATCATTCATACCTTGTTGGTAACAATGTAAAGTGGTACAGTCACTCTAAAAAATAGTTTAGCAGTTTTTTAAAAAACTAAACGTGCAACTAACACATGACTCAACAATTACATTCTGGACGCATTTCCTAGATAAATGAACACTTATATTCACGCAAAAATGTATACACAAAAGTTTCCAGCAGCATTATTGATAATGACAAAAACGGACACAACCCAGATGTCCTGCAGTGGGTGGTGGATGGTTAAAATTGTGTGGTTCATCCACACTGTGGAATACTACCCATCAATAAAAAAGAACAAACTATTGATACACACAACAACTTGTATGAATCTCAAGGGCATTATCTTGAGTGAAAGAATCCAATCTCCAAAAGTCAAATATTGTATGATTTCAATTATATTACATTCTCAAGAGACAAATTACAGTGATGGAAAAAAAAATGAATGGTTTCTAGGGGTTAGAGATGGTGTCTGTAAAAAAAAAAGTAAAAATATAAATCAAGAAGCAGACCTTATGACAATAATATTTAAAATATCCTTGAAAAATAGAAGGAAGATAAAAATTTGGTGATTCTTCCTGAAATTGACATTGATAAATAAGGGAAAGAAATGAAAATGAAGGAATAAGGACACTGTGTTTCTTTAGGCATTGTGCAATTGGATTTAAAACCAGTCCTTAAAAATCAGTACCTTAGCAAGTACTATAAAACCTTAAAAGCCTTGAAAATATGGCGTCATGTGTAGTAAGACCAAAAAACAAGAAAAACTAGAAGCTGCTTAGTAATTTACAGGGGTATACTGAGAAAATGCCTGAGATTTCAAACTTGCTTTACAGTGTAATTGTTGAAAGAGTTGGTTTTGGAATTTGTTGGGTTTGGGTTTAATTCAAGGCTATATCACATACTAATTACGTGACTCGGAAAGGCTGTTTTACCCATTCTAGGTCTTGAGTTTCTGTATCTGTAAAATGGAGATCATGAAAGTTCTTATGAGGCTAATAAAATAAGACAATGTAAGTAAACCAATCAGCCCAGGGCCTGCCATAGACTAATTACTCATTAAATGTTAACCCATGTTAATTTGCTATTATTTTCAGAAGAAAGTTGTAAAACTTCATTCTAGCCACTAGGAGAGCATCTTACACTTCCCACATTCTTACCTGGTTGAAATCTCAGAATCATTAAAAGCCAGCTAGCCACTTAACATGATAATTGTGTACTTTGGAGATTGCATTGTGACATTAAGCTCCAATGCAGAATCACAAGAGATGAGAAAAAGATGCAAATAAAAATTATATGAGGTGTGTGGCTCTTCAGGAAACACTCAAGAAAATTGAACCCAGTAGGGTTAAAATCTCATCGACTTAAGGACTCAAAGAGGAGTTCAGTATTGAGGGTTTGACATTAGGTAGTTACAAAATTATGTCTTGAAATTGATGTTTACAAAGAAAAATATGTACAGTATACATTTTTTGGTTCTCAAAAACTTAAATGGAAAATCTTTAATGTACAAACTTCAAATATTTAATTTATACACAGCAGAATCTATGGACAATTATGGTATGTAAAGATAATAGATAATTTCTTACTTGTCCACACCATTCTTGTTGCCTATAGAACACATGGTCTTAGTAGAGGGCATGTCAAGAGGTAGATGGGCCTTGAGAGCACCACTAAAAATACATTAAGCATTGTAGGCCCCTCCAACATCACACCTTAACCCCTATCCCATTATTTGGGGAAAAACAGATCCAGTTAAGAGATGACTGAAAGGTTACTGAAGTCATTTCCAAAATAGCCTTCAAACAGATCAAGGAGGACTGTGAGAAGGTGTTGTTAGTCAGTAGTACAAATAAGAGAAAAGTGGAATGATGATTTTCTAGCAGATCTATGCTATGTGTGGAGAAGAGGACATACTCAAGTCAAGAAGAATTAAGAACTAGAGTATTTGCTTCTTATAGGTCTGTGACATAGAAATGAGATGTTCCTCTGAGTCAAGTTTGTGAGACCCCCGACATCTGCTCTTTCCTTAAGGACTATCTTGAGTTATAGACCCAAAGTCCTCCAAATGGTACCCTAAAACTTTTGGGGGAAGCTTGGTTACTTCCCTCTAGAAGTAAGTAATATCCCCCAGGATCTTGTCTGAAGTCCTACTGCTGTCCACTGCCTGGGTTTCCACAGTTATGTGAAATCCATGGGCTTCCTGGCTAGGAGACGGGGTGCGCATCTGTGCAGGCTCAGTAGTTCAGTGGAAAAGTGCAGTGGAAAAGTGAAATCCCAGATCATTATACCTTTCAGCTTGTCCATGTTGTCATCCCAATGGTAAGAAAATTGTGTTTCATTCACACTAAGGAACACTAAGGGGAAAAAAAGGAATAAGCATTGATACCCATAACAACTTGGATGAATCTGAGGGTTGGTGGCCAAGATGCTCCACTGGAAGATATGCCTGGCTTTAAGGTGGGTTCTCCCAAAGCTCAAAGACAGTGTATCTGCTGTTGACCATAAGATGAACTCCTTTCAATGGTGGAAGATGTAGTGTTGAGGACCATGGCATGAGATTTAGGGTTGAGGGACGAATTAGGAATGTCAGCCCAAAGGACAAATGCAGACCTCCCTTCTGAGACACAACTGACCAGTACTGAGTCTAGAATTTGGTCTAACTTCTCACTATTTTCTGAGCAAACCTTTATGCAGGCCATGTATCAGGGGCTCCTCCTTATATTTAAAGCCAATATTAAAGTAGAAGAGGCTGTGAAAAAAAGACTTAGATTTTCCAGCCCCCCAAAATTGAGCACTGACAACTTTTGTCAGCCCAGAGCTGACACCATGTTGTGTTGGTATCCAATCGTGGTCAAGTCTATAATGGGAATTCAGCATTCCTTCATCTACTCCATCTCTTTATCACAGATTAAAATTACAATGATGTTTAAAAAAAGACAAATGATGCACATCTCAGGGTAAGCAAGGTCTGATTTGGAGCCAATGAAAACAACTAGCAGATATATGAATCATATGCTGCAATGATATTGGTGATAAAATCAGATATAATGTCTCATAAGCAGGTTTGGATGATGTCAAGTTATATGATCTGATGTAATATAGTAACCTAGTACATCTGCAGAAACCAGGCTTAGGTAATTTTAACAGTAACAGTTATAACTATAACACAAACACCAGTGAGCAATAGCATTTTTATAATGGACTTCAAGTGGAAGAAATGAACATGACTTAAAAAAACCACAGGCCTTAAAAAAAATCTCACGTCAGTGCGAAGAGGTCAAATTGCTACTGTATTATAGTGCCTCTACTTTTAGTTCAGTTAATAATGTGTTTATCATTCAGTAAGAAAGAGCTATTAACTGGAATTTGATTATAATTGATTTTGTGCCAGATCAATTTATTTAGAATTTATTATTTTATTTTATTAAAAACATTGTTTTTAATATTTTATTTATTTTTGATAGAGAGAGACAGAGCACAAGTGTGGGAGGGGCAGAGAGAGAAGGAGACACAGAATCTGAAGCAGGCTCCAAGCTGTCAGCACAGAGCCCGACGCGGGGCTCAAGGTCACAAGCCGCGAGATCATGACCTGAGCCAATGTCAGACACTCAACCGACTGAGCCACCCAGGCGCCCCTAGAATTTATTATTTTATATAAAATACTTTAGATGGTTGTTTAGTTGCTAATGTCAAAGACTTGCTAATTCTGTAAGAATAATATTACTTCTGCATAAATAAATAAATAAATAAATAAATAAATAAATAAAATAGGCCAAAAACTCCAGAACTCTTTTGCAGTTGCTGATTCAATCCCTATATGGGTAAAATTATACATCTATACTATGCTGTGAGTATAGTTTCTTTCTTTTAAACATTTTGACTAAACTTTTCACCAGTGAAGTCAAAATATAAAAGACTTGTGTCTCTAACTGTGATGGGATGGCAAGTAGTGGATTAGCATTTCTTCTGATACCATTTAGAAAAGCTGGGTAAATACAAACAAACAAATAAACAAACCTGTGTCTGCAGGCCTAACTAGGACTTGAGGAGCCAAGATCCCAGAGCAAGAGAAACCATAGAGAGGTGAACTGACCTTCCACAAACCATATTTCCCCTCAAAGCATTTGCCAAGGCAGCCAGAGTACAAGGCGCCTATGTCCCGGCAAAAAGGAAGACAGATGGAAGCGAGCGTCATGTTCGGTAACTCTTCTCAAGGCATTCATTCAAATGTTAAGCGTCGTAAGAAAATAAGTACTACATTTATCTGAAAGCTGCTGAAAATTAGAGCAAAGTATTCATCAATTTCACAAAAATTCAAAGGCAAAATTCATATTTTGGAACCTGAAATGAGAAGTAGTTTTATTAAATAGCCACGGTTCTCAGATCCTGGGGCCCTATAACATATTGTTGGGGTCAAACAGGGACTCATAGAGTCTTGCAAAGTCTGAAAATTAGCCTCTAATCTGCTCAGCTTGTGATTTGATTAAGATGTCTATTCTAATCCTAGGTGCCTGCCAGAGGTTAGGGTATATCCTCTTTGAGAGAGGCAAAGCTTTGGATGGCAAAGTTTCTATAATTTTTTTCTATAATTTTTGAGACACATTTTCCACTTCTATATAAAAAAAATGTGAAGCATCCTAGTAAAAAATTAAGAGAAACAGACCAACACATAGCCTTGTTATTGGCATTATTAGCCTCAGAATTTAAACTAAATGTGTTCTTTAACAATATTCAGGAGTGATATAGAAAAATGGAAAGTTTTTTGAGAGATCTAAAATCTGTAAAAAAAAGAATCAAATTGAAATACTGAAAGTGAAAAATGCAATAATTGAAATTAATAATTTAATTAATGAGTTTAACAACAGATAGATAATAAAAACAAAAAAGAGGATTCGTGGATAGTAAAATAAGGCTACATAAAATACCCAGCTTATAGCACAGAAAGCAAAACTGGATGGAAAACACATTATAAGAAGAACTAAAAGACTGCTAGCTAGATGACAGAGTAAAAAGGTAAAACCGTGTAATTGGAGGCCTTAAGGGAGAAGAAAGGAAAGTGCAAAACTATATCTGAAGTGATAATGACTAAGAATTTTCCAATACTGATGAAAGATATAAAGCCATTTAAGAGAAATGCTCCAAATGTCAAGCAGTGGAAATCCAAAGAGTTCATGTAAGTACATTATTGTAAAACTACAAAAACAGAAGACTAAGTGAAAACTTAAAAGCAGTGAAAATAAAGAACACTGTTCTCAGCAGAGCGCCAATCAGACTGATGGCTGACTTCTCAACAGAAACGATGGAAGTCAAAAGTCAATTGGGTGGCATATTTAAAATACCAAAAGAAAATAATTTCCAATCTAGAATACTCTGACAAATGAAAATAGCTTTAAAAGTGAGGTGAAAATGAAAACGCGTTCAACCAAACAAAAACTGAAAAAATTCACTGCCACCATATCCATGCTAAACATGCTAATGAGAACTCGTGGTTGCTGTAGAAGAATGGGATCACAAGAAGGAACAGAGGGCATCTAAAAGTAGCAGGTATGGTATATGCAATTACAAAAAGAAAAAGGAAAACTAAAATATAAAATAAAACAGATTTATAATTGTTCTTCAAAAGAATAGAAAATTAAATTTATCCAGCTCAGCCTGTCCAGCCTGGAAATGCATGTGTCTCAGTATGTGTAAAATTTTATTTTTTTTAAATAAATGCACCATCCCTCAAATTTATTTCAACATGCTCTAGGGTAAGAAATAAAGAGAATATTAGTTCATCAAAAGTCAGGTAAATATTTTGTAGTGCTTGGCCTTACATTTCAAATAATTTACAAATGTTTTCAAAGTACTGCTAAAAAATTTGGGAAAATAAACTAAAAGTATTTGTTACAGGAATTAAAATTAAATTCCTATATATATATTTTTAAATAAATGATTAGCTACTAGGGCACCTGGGTGGCTCAGTTGGTTAAACGTTCAAGTACTGATTGCCACTCAGGTCACGGTCTCACCGTTTGTAAGATTGAGCCCCAAATGGGCTCTGCACTGACTGTGTGGAGCCTGCTTGCAATTATCTGTCTCCCTCTCTCTCTTCCCCTCCTGCTGGTGCTCTCTCTCTCTCTTTCTCCAAATAAATAAAAATTAAAAAAAATGATTAGCTATGATTAATAAATCAGTAACATGTCTTAAGTATTTTGCTGTTTTAGGCAAGACATTTGAAAATATTCATATAGTAAATATTTTTAATATTTATTCTTATGATTATAGTAAGCATTCCTCTTAATGTAAAACACAAAAATGGCTAAAAATACCCAGCACCACCTATGTAATGATTTTCTCCTTAAAACAGAGCAGAGAATACAATTACTCATTTTTATTAAACACAAGAGATTAAATCCCACTCCTATGGATCAAGGGAGAATGTGACAATATGAAATCTCCTTTCTTCAAATCTTTTGCTTGAATCTCTCTTGATATTAAATTTTCTTAAATATATTAGGAAGAAACTTCTATCTCTAACTTAAGTAAAAAGAAAAAAAATATTAATGGCATTTTTTCATAAGTCATAATTCAACCATGAACAAGGATCTTGCCACAATTTTGTAAATGTTCAGAAAAATAAATGTACATTGTACTTGCCAACTACATATGGAGGCACCCTGGTCTGTTTGAGGCAGTAGGGAATGTGAACTTATATGTAGTAACTCCTGTCACAAGCCTCCTGTCCATGAGGGTGCAGTCTCAAACAAGATGCCTGTCTGTGGGGAGAGGGTTGATGGAGGGCAAACAGTAACTATTATTGAATGTTGCACTGGAATTGAACCAAATGGTATATGAAACCTTTTGATGTACTTGTATATCCATTTCATTTTGATTAAAATAATAAAAATAAATTCTGGTAGACCCTAAAACGCTTCTAAAATGCATTGAGTACCCATGCGTTTTATGAGATGCTGAAGATTCTCTTGAATTATGTTAAATATTTCACACACAATTCTTGTATATTTTTATAGATGAGATTTTACTCTGAATCTTTTTTTTTTTTTTTTTAATTTTTTTTTTTCAACGTTTATTTATTTTTGGGACAGAGAGAGACAGAGCATGAACAGGGGAGGGGCAGAGAGAGAGGGAGACACAGAATCGGAAACAGGCTCCAGGCTCCGAGCCATCAGCCCAGAGCCTGACGCGGGGCTCGAACTCCCGGACCGTGAGATCGTGACCTGGCTGAAGTCGGACGCTCAACCGACTGCGCCACCCAGGCGCCCCAACTCTGAATCTTAAGACCAGGAGCATTGTAAGGATGTAGTTCTGCTTTCAAATAACTTCCTTTAAGTAAACTGAAATGAATCAAAATTATATGTTTCAAATCGATCTACATTATTCAACAATGGGTTTTTTCAAATACTCAATTTGTTTACATTTTCTTAATCAGATTGACCTCTGCCTCTATATTTACTTCCTAAATATCTATGTTATAAAAAAAAATCAGAGGCTAAAAAAATGAAATCAGAGGCTAAAGTATCATGGCATGAAACAGGTCTGCATTTTGTTCCCCAAAATTATTACTATTAACTATGAATCTAAAAGGGGGCATTTTCCAATATTTAATTGTACCCAATCTTTCAACCACAGAGTGTAACAACTAGTAAGAAAGTATGTAAGTATATGAGAAAGTTTTGCTTTGAATTCTGCTTTTGTTGGTTCACTGCTAAGTACAACAGAATGGAAATAAGCTTTTATTCTTCAGGGTAAAGTTGTTGATATTTTATATGTTGGAAAAATTTCTTTATCATAAGCACTACTATAATGAAATGTTTTTTCATTAAACCTTCTTTTATTCATGAAAGGGCAAAGTCATTTGCTGGTTCACTTTGTCCAAGAACGTGCTGGAGTGGTAAATGAAAATATGCCGTTCAGCTTTCTAAGTAGCTTGCACATTACAAATCAAAATGTTAAGCTGTGAGGTTAAAATGAACTAGATAAGCAAATAAGTCTTTTCCCTTTGCCAACACTTTCTTTTTATTCAGCACATACATAGAGGCATATCTTATTTTTTAAGATACAAAGCTATTTAACATCCTACAGAACAATAATAACCCTGAAATTTGAGTGTTCTTTAGAAATATTTCTTTCTCCTTCATTGTAGAGGTTCTCAGAGGCTTAGAGGTAGGCATTCTGATTATTTCACATGATGACTCTCAGAAAGCAAAAATTCTGGCAAAGAGTGGGTAGTCCTAGGAATGTAGGTCACAAGAAAATGTTTTTAAAAAAGATTAATGTAGCTAGTTCAGTCCCTTTCTCTGTTCCAAATATTTAAAACCATGTAAAAGATGGTCTCTTTCTCAGTTTTAATACATTCTCAGCTATAGACAGAGGAGCTTGGTAGGAAACACCAACAGTGGATACTGAGAACTTCTAGATGACTCTAGAATGGATCCACCATTTCAAGAATATCCTGAGTCAAGATCTTTTATGTATCAAGGTAAAAGGTAGGGCTGAGGATCCAACTAACTATATCCCTACCTCTAAAACAGGCTTCTCCTCTTAGGTTTGCTTCATTGACTCCAAAGGGGATTGGATAATATGTATGGCCATAAATCCATCAAGACTTTGGAAAACAACTGATCTCATAAATTACGTAGTTTTTGAATAGTAATTTAGTACTACCTACATATAACAGGAAAGCACCATCTTAAATACTGCCAGTCTTTAACATAAATTTATACATGGAAATTTAACGTAGATTCATAGCTGAAAGACCCAGGTCCCATTCTTAAAGGAAACAGTAGTTTGAGGCAGGGAGGATGTATTTGAATTTCTTCCAAAGTGACCCAGAGTTTTGTTTTGTTTTGTTTTGTTTTTTAATTTTTAATTTCAAATATGGATTAAATTTCTTTCAGTATGATTTGTAGTTCCTGAGTGAGTCCTTTATTCCCACAAGAAAAGGTCAGGAGACAATAAAACAGCACAATGTCTCTAAGATAATATGGGACACTGGAATATGATAATGAAGTTCATGAGAATCCTTGGTTTGAGATCTTAAAGAAAAAGGAAAGTATCTGTCTCTGTATTTTCACCATCTTGAATAGTGATTTTCATGCATTAAATAAGCCCTCAATAAAACATCCTATATTTGTGTATATATAATTTTACATATGTATATAGTATATTATAAAAAATCATTTAGTAAGGTTTGAAAGTCTTGCTTTAAAAAAGACTTTTGAATTAGATGACCTTCTAGGTCATTCATTGCACATCTCACCATTCTAAAGGGACACTGCTATTGGCAAACAAGTTCTCTTGTTTTTTATGGGCTACTCTGTACTCTGCTAACAAATTATATCTCACTATCTCTGATAATTGCTCTACGGGCATTATCTTAAGAGTTATCACCCAGAAGCAGTCCCTCACTCTTTTTGTTACTTACATAGATCTCTCTCTCTCTCATTCTCTCTCCCTCCCTATTTAAATAATTTAAATTTTATAATTTATATCTAATTAATGAATTAAACACAGATTTTTAATGCTGGTATATGCTTAAATGCAGATATAGACATGCATCACTCTAGATGCAATTAAACAAGACCCAATAACTATGCTTGTCACAGTACAACTATCATAGAAGAGAATTCACTTCTGTGTAGTCTTCGATGTGGTCTTCAGGATATGCAGCTTCATCCCACCCAGTGTGAATGTGATCTCTACAGAAAACGATACCTATGCTGTCACAAATGATGGGGATGATTATAGATAAAGCACAATGGACTCTCCATTCTTCACTCAATGTAGGTATCATGCCTGCCCTCTCATCCCTCCATTGTGGTTTTGGGGATTCATAATGGTGTGTAACCAGTTACTAGAAAGAGCACCATATTGAAATACAGAGGTTGAACATAGCTGCTGGCAACAGACCAATCATCCATTCATTGACTCTGTTCATCTATTCAAAGAGCATATACTGAACACTAATTATACTAATTCAGTGAAAATGAAAATTACAATGCATTATGCTATGGACTATAATCCTGGTAGGCACAGGATTCTAGCTTATATAGTTGTGTAGTTTCCCGACTATCATTTAGAGGTAAAATACAAGAAAAATGTATCAGAGTATCTGAACACTTTTCATAAACCTTGATTTGTAACAATCTTATTCTCAGTGAAGTAGAATGAAAAGATACACACACACACACACACACACACACACACACACACACACACACACAAAGCAAGAAGCTCCTGCCACTCACAATTAGGCATCACGTACTTATCAAGTTTTTGAGGTGAAGTCTCAACTTGATTTGCCTAACATAATCACTCCAGAGAAGTCTCTGGCTTTCTTTAGTTCAGTAGGTATTCCTGAGAAATACTTTCAACTTCAACCATACTTCCTACAGCATCATGGAACAAAAACTTTCCCTTAAGAATTGCGGCACAGTGCCACTTTAAACTAAAACACACTAATATAATGGGTTACATAAATCCTGTGAAAATGAGCATTATGGAGTAACTATTTGACCTGGAACTTATATCCACTGAATAACAGTGAATTTGTTTTTTTGTAACATAGGTATAATATGGTACTCCATGTATCAGACAAGTGCAATGTCATTATTTTAACTGGCATCATTCAATAAACAAATATGCTCAAAATATGAGCCAACTATGGTATTATGAAACTGTGAAATAAGTTAATTATGCTCAATTACAAAAGCATTATACTTATGACCACCTAATTCAGTGAAAAACACACATTTTTTGAGCATCTTCTGAGTTTCTTAAAGGAGTTTACTGTCTACTTCAGGAGACAGACCTCTACCCACCTGCAAGCCAGAATATAGCAAGAACTTTGCTTGTATTTATACTGGCAACACCTGGAGACAGGAAGGAAACTTTCAAGGAGACAGTAATAGTGAACTAGACTCGAGTGCTTGGAAAACATTTTGACAGGAGACACTAAGGGAAAATTTATTATATACAGAGGGGGTTTTGCCAGAAAATGGAAAGATGAAGAGCTTATTCATCTCAATATTCAATTATTCACTAATATTCAACAAATATCTATTGAATGGATACCACTTCAAAGTCAATTTTTGTAATAGTATTACATATATTCAAGATAGGCCTTTAGACATCATCACATAGGTTTTTACTGCAGGTATATCTTTGAAAAAAAAATGTGGCAAATTTCTTAAAATGTGTTACCAGCTGATAGATGTCTTCTGGGATGTATAAATGAGAGCTCCTCTGATTAAATACCAAGGGGTGATAAAAACAAGGAAGCAATTCAAATTTCAGAAAAAATTAAGACAAAAACACTTGTCTAGAAATTTCATGCATTGGTAAAATGCAATATAAACCTAACATGTCTTAACATGATTGTATTTTCTATAAACAAAGATGTTTTATTAGTCTAGAGATGTTGTAAAGTTTTGAATGAGAACTTTTTATTTAGAAATTGTAATCTAAGGACCCTTTAAAGAAAAAAATTATAACTTTAAAATTTATCCATTAAAATAACACTTTTATTCTTTCCATATATCATATTTATATTCAAGACTAAGAAAGGAAATAATTTTGAGAATACCTGCTTGATGTGAGTGGCTCATCTCGTGCTCTGCTAATGGAGGTGTTTATGTCCCAGTATTAAAACATTTGAAAACTTAAAGAACTAATTAGTCGTAAGAATACCGTGAAGTTATGAATCTTGTTAAGAGATTGCTAATTTTATTTTAAAAACCATAAGAATTAAGTTAAAAGAGTGTCACTTTTAGAATCAAGTAGACAAGGATTCAAATCCTGACTCTGTCATGAAGCAGCTTTGTGATTTTTTTTAGAGATTTAGTCTTCTCAACTTCTTCAAAAGGTGGCAATAATACTTCAGCTTTAAGGTAGATGTAAAGATAAACATGAGAAAAAGGTTTTTTTTTGAGTTCCTAGAATAGTGCCTGTCATACATTAAGTACCCATAAATACTGGCCCTCTCTCTTTTTCCTCCTTACCTTTGTTGGTAATAGTTCCCGTTTTCTGTCTTAAGTAAGTTTTAAATTTTGATGAAATGTGTTCAAGGAAATTGCTTATGTTGACTTTTCCAACATATTTAAAAAATATAATAGTAAACTACAGGCAGAATATAATGAATGCATATCTGATTTATTTCATTGCACTTGTCATTTCTCCAAAAGAATGCAGTGTGCTAGATAAAGCTATCCAGGCATATTTTTAAGTTAACGTTTTAATTAACATTTCTAATTGTATGTGTAAAAGTTTGCCCATGTGTCCTCGTCAGCTCCTCAAGAAGCCATTACTCTATGACACTGCTGTATTTTCAAAGGAAACATGTTTTAAAAGGAGACAAAACATACCCTAATATTAATGGGATGTCATCTATAGTTTAGTTTAAGAGCAGATCAAGTACTGAAACAGTTATCTCTTTTTTCGTATCCTATTTAAATGAAACTGAACTTTCAGAAGAATCACTGAGATTTTTAAAAATTTTAAACAGATCACTTCATTTCCCAGAGAGTTTCGAGAACAACGTAGTTTTAAATTGGTGCATTTTCAAAGCATGTGTGTTTAATATTCATTTTCGCAAACGAATGGCTTCTTTTTCTAAATGTATTTTTTCATCATAGAGTGGTTTTGGCAGTACTAATGTTCACAGGGATCAGGTCTATATTTGTGCTGATTAAAAAGATAGAGCCATGATATTATATCCCTGATCAAAATATTCTCAAATCTCTCAACATAGTGAGATCTCACTGCATCTGGGAGGATTAGAAGCCAAAATCATAAGGACAGGAAAGAGTCCTGAAGCAATCTTTCATCACCACTAGAAAGAAGCAACTGGCCGCTGGAAGCAGGGTTGAACTCACCAGTTTTAATGTGACTTTGGGGTGGGGAAGTGATGGGCACAAGTTAGGTGAAAACACAAGGTTTTCATTTTGAGCTGTCTCCTCAATCTCATTTTCAATGACAACTAATATGCTTATGGAAGGTTTTCCATAGATATTAAGAAAGCAAAGAGCATTGGCTTCAATTTAGTCTAGTCAATACAGTGTACAAAGTAAAGATGCACATTAGAATCCAGTCTCATAAAACGTTTGGCAATAATGATTTCGGGAAAGAAAAATGCAATCATTTATTATATTTCTCATCATCTAGCTTGTCTGAAAAAGTGAAAGACTCAGCGTTTCCTAAGAAAATACTCAGTCCACAGTTTTACTGTCCTAGCTATACTGTTGAGCAATTTTTGTATATCTATCGTCATTTACAAAATCTTTTATGTCTTTGAGCACTGATATTCACAATTTTAACTACTGAACAAATGTGTGCATATCTTCACTTTTGTTACAAAATATGAATTACTTAGAAAAGATAGATTATTTCAGTTTTTAGCTGCTAAATGTAATGTTGATAATCTGAATTGCCACAAAGCATCCTGGCGGTTAAACATGCAGTTATAAAAATATGCCAGTATTCTCAACAACATATTTATAAAAATATTTTTAATGCGGTGGGGTTAATCAGCATATTCTAAAGGCTATGATTATACTTCAATAGAAATTTATCATGCTTATAATAGGCTTTAAGTTTAAAAGTTTAAAATGTGTGTCCAGGACAAGATATACAAGGTATTTGAATTTTTCCTAATCAGAAAGAATAATAGAAATGTTTTTGATATTTCCTATTTATGTAAGGTATGAGTTAATTAAGGTTATCTTATACGAAAAGTTGTTTGGTCTCTTACCATTTCAATAATCAAAGTGGCCATAAAATTCATGTAGAACTTTAATTTTCGCTTAGTTTTTTCTGTGCATTTTAATCTGACCTTCTGGGAATAACTTCAACAGAAAAATAACATAAAAATTACAAAATTGTAAAACTTATAAATAATGGAAATCTAATTTACCTTTTATAAATCCTTGAGAACAACCATTAAGCAAGTAAATGGAAACTTATTTTTCAAAATCAGAGATTTTTAGAAACATTGTTAACGTTCAAAAGGTTTTACTAAAGAGACGTTTCTTCTGTAGAGCTTACTTTCTGCTTTGATGAATGCTCGTGTGTCTTTAAGTTCTTAAGAGGAAGAACTTTTCTAAATCTGCAATTACAAATCTCACCCTGCCTTATTTGAACTATCTATTGATGTAATGATATATTTATTATATTTATTCACTCCAATATTAAGCACCTCTTATGTATCAGTCTCATCAACCTGTTAGCGTTTCTCTTTGAAGGTAACTTTCTTGGCATAAATCTTTCAGCTCTTCACTCCACAACAGCAAGTTTGGCAGAAGAGCAGAGCTCTGATCAGAGCTCTATTGAAAGACTCTCCAGGTCTATGGTTTCTTATTCGTAGGCAACGTACGTGCTTTCTTTTTTCCTACCTGCACTAACCTTTATTAATACAAATCATCTGCATAAAATATTTTGATAAAGTGCATTTAACTGATGTGCTCATTTGCCTTAACTGCATTAATTCACAAATATAGTTTTTAAAGTGCTTCTTTAACAATGTCTTACCTGAATTTTGATTCTAATATCTAAGTATTAGTTATCCCTGTATCTTGAATCTTTGTCATAAATACTTAAGGGGAAACGTTTCCTGGTATGCTGTCCAGGTGAATAGAAGTAGGTATTGCAATGTCAGTTTAAACAGCAAACCGTAACACAGAGATGTTGCTTTCAATGTTTTAACATATCCACCCACACTTTCTTACTCTCATTGTCTAATTCACAGTTTAATTAAAAAAAAAAAAACCCTCTAGTTAACCATTTTTCTTAAAGAATTTGTAGTATGTTCTGTTGTGATTACTATGATCGAAAAGCCAGAAATTATGAGACCAGAAAGATTTTTTTTTCAGTTTACAAGTCTGTTCTAAATTTATTTTTAATAAAACAAGTAAGCCTTGCTTCTGCCTCCTCCCACTCCTTTGGCTTGGTGCTTACTCGGTAAGCAGTAAGCAACCTGCTGCATTTATAGCTGTGGAATTTAACTGGGAAGGGTCTCCCTAAGAAACCATGTGAACAAGGATGCATCATAGTGGATGCAACATAGTGAATCCAGACAGAGCTCTTTTTTTTCAGTCTCTCCCAAACCCTTCATCCCTTGCTAGTATTCTCTAGTTTCTAGTCACAAAAGGCAGCTGAGTTCACAGCTGGAACAACAAGTTGTGCTACGAATCTCAGTGATTTACCCAAGTAGCAAACAGGGTCATTGGCTTAATTGGAATTTCAGTTGCCAAGCGAAATAGGAATCCTTAGCCTTGGTCCAGCCACACTGGTAAAAGTGTTTCTGTTTCTTGATAGGGAATGAAAATGACGCAGAGTGTAATTGATCGACAGGATATTGATCACTTTCCTTTCTACATCCCCCCAGTTTGGGTGCCAGCGAGTCTAGGGCTCACTTCTATACGCCCAGGGGCCACCAAGATCTCCATTTTCCCCAAACGCATAAAAGGCTAAAAACAGCCTTCCTCCCCAGCACCATGGCGTGGCTGCAGCCGCTTTGTTTACCATATAAGTCACATCAGGGGTTCACTCCTCGTCTTCTCCCCTGCTTTAAAGCTGGGTGCAGGGAGAGGCAGAGAAGCATCCCCAAACTCCCGCTCAGCCCAGGTAAACCACAGAAAGCTTCTCAAACCCGGTCTGGAGCCTTAAAGAGAAACCACGCAGCGGGAGCCTTTTGAACTCATAACCCCCCCCCCCCCCCCGCCCCAGGGATGTCCGCCTCCCAAGAGGGAGCCGGCTTCCCAGACAGCTTGAGAAACTTAACTGAGATCCCAGAAAGGAGGAGAGGTGCAGCTCCGGTCAAATGGAGCTCTGAGGCGACACCCTCTTTACCTGCAAAGTTGGCAATCTTCTGGCTGAAGAGCGATCGATCCAAGGACATGCGGTGCGGGTGCTATGCCCAGGGAGAGCACGCCCGGCCAAATCCAATGGGATTTCCTTAGTCGCTGCCGAGTTTTGGAGCATTCCAAGGAAAACGCACGAAGCTAGAGCCCACGCAGCTGGCACCGAACTGGGCGGAGTGAGGATGCTCTGAGAGCGGTGCCATGGGAGGCGGGGGAGGGGCGGCCCCGGAGGGGGAGGTGAGCTCCAGGGGAGGAGAACTTCGCCCACCCCTGCCCCCACCGATCCCTGGGGACGAAGTTAGCGTTCCCACGGCTGACGGCGGACGAGCCCCGAGGAAGATAACCCCGCCCTCCGTCCCGGGCGGTTGCCTGACTCAGGGTCCGCACAGACCCTGCTCGGTAGGGACAGCCGGTGAAGATGCGCGTCCCACGCACCGCTCCGTGTGGCCGTGGAGGGGACCCGCGCGCGGGCGGGCGCTGACGCTGGGTCCCCGGCTCCGCCGCCCCCCCCCCCAGCCCCCCAAACGACCGCCGCCTCCCTGGGCCAACTCCTTGAGGTCAGCCAGGGCAGGCGGACTCCCCAGAAGCCAGCCGTCATCCAGAGAAGCCAGTGGCCAGAAGCCGCCTGAGGTCCTGGGTGCGGGCCAGACACACCTCCAGGCTTTGGGCGGGCTCTGCAGGGCTGCCGGACTCCAACTCGCCCGGCTTCTGGACGCTCGGCTCCCAAGCCGGTAAACCAGCACCCCGGCGGCAGGTCGCCAGACTTGAGGAAAGTAACCCCCACTCCCACCCCCACCCGGGAACTCTCAAAGCTTCTCCCACTCCGGCTCCTCTGGGCTCCCGGCACCCCCACTCCCGTCCTCAAGGTGTCAGACTTCCCCTGCAAGAGCAGGAGGATGCGGCTTGCGACTAGTGTCAACGATCCAGACAGTCGCAAGGAATAAATGACGAGGCGCAGCGTTGCATCCACCCCCACCCAGCTCGGGCTTTCCAACAGGCATAGGAGATCAGTAAGTTTCCAAATACTGAATAAAACCCCAAACACGTACCAGCCCAGGAGCGCGAGGTTCGGTGGCTTCAGGTGGAGAGAGTGTGAGTGTGTGTGTGATGCTCGCATCAGCGCACTGAGGTTTCAGGATGTAAGTTATCTCCTGGCCAATCTCTTTGGTGTTCACGCACTAAAATAAGACCAAAGCGCTGCGAGGAAATGCCATATACTGGCGAAGTTGGCAGTAACTTACTTGCTGTAAATGCGACGTGGTGATTCCCAGCTTGTGACTCACGGAGCCTTGGTTGGTCACGGCCCCGTGACTCGAGAGTCCATTTGTAAGATCAGTTCAAGAGTGGCGTCCGCGCGGAATCTTCTCTGAGGGTTGTCCCCTTGAGACCCTCGGTTTCTACTGGACTTCCTTTATTTTCCGAGAGCCCTGGGGCGAGCTGTTGGTCCCCGACCTCATCTCAGCAGCTGCCTGCTCCATCCTCGGGCTGTGCAACAGATGAGTGGCAACCCTTTCTTCCCGTCCCAACCACGCGATGTGACACCTTCTGGGAGTCGGTGCTGGGCAGACTGAGAGGAGCACCAGTTTCTTCCCGAGGAATATTCCCCAAGGGAGCCGGGGGTAGGCGGCAAGCCGGCACTCACAGGCAGACTCCAACGCGCAAAATTAAATTTCCCTTCTTGGTTATCCCTTTTCCCCCCTCCTTTCCTTTGTAGGTCACCTGAGTTGAGTTTTTTGGGAAGATTTACAGGAGTAAAGAGGATATCGCTAGAGATCACCCACTGGTGTCATGTTCATGCTGCTTTTGTGGTTTTCTTTTAAATCACTTTTCTTATTTCTAAATTTCTCTTTAGTTTACTACTCTTCTCCTGGGTTGATCTCAAGCTCAGACCCGACTCCTAAATTTTTAGGAGCACTACTGCTAGATTATCCCCCTCCAAAAATACCAAAGTACACCGAGGCAAACCAGGTTCCTTTAAGATCTCTCCAGAAAACAAAGACAGGGACAACAACACCAAAAATTCCCTTCCTTCCCTGAATCTCTTTTGACTCTCAAACACAAAAATACATTAGCATCTTCAATTTTTTTTTTTTTTTTTAGTTTTCTTAATGTTAAATGATGGCTTTTATAACATGTTCGAGAACACATCTGTCTGTAGACGTGGTAATGAACTTTACAATAAATACAAGTCTGCTTTCTATTTAACAAGGGAGGGGGCAATATATATGAAAGTAAGTCTGTTTTATACAATGCAACTGTAAATAGTTTTGTATTTTTTCAAGGAATAAGTCATCTTCCTATTCATCATCAGTAATTAAAATGTTTTAGTGCCTAAGAAAATAAAAGTGAAGCTAACATTTATTGATGTAATGTTTTATCTTGGCCAGATAAACAAAATTCTGCATATTCTATTTGAGTGTGTCTTTAAAAATAAACCCCTAATAGAATTACACATACTGGGATAAGTATATGTCTTTAACAAATATTTTAAAATATATTTAAAAGAAAGTGGACCAGTGAGAAGACACAGCTATTGATTAGAAATTAAGAACTTTACTTTGCAATCTTACCATCTGTACGAAATAGTATACCCCTTCCAGGCTCTCTTAGGATATGTTTTTTTTATAACAAATGCCATCTCTGCCATGGTGTTGGTGACATTTTGTCTATTTCCTTAATTTGTTTTTTCCATAAGTAATGTGCCTGTGAGTCTACAATAAATACAAAACAGAAAAGAACAGTGAGGAAAGCCATCTGAATGGGCTGTGTTTCCATGGGAAGAAGAATGTTCTATTGATCCCGGAACTTCATTTTCAATAGTTTCAGGTGATTATTGATTGCTAACCTCATGCCTCCTACTGAAATGATTAGCAATTATGGGGAAATTATTTGAAATCTATTTAAACAACACAGTGAACTGCATATACTACGGTCATCAGCAATAGAAGAAGGAAGGTTTGTTTGTGGTTTTTGTTTACATTTTCAAAATACGAATTTGGCATCATTCCACAAACCTGCAAATGCAATTCACTTAAAATGCAATTCATCGAAGCGAAAGAAATTTACAAGAAAATGTTATAGCTTACTGGAAATTTCTTTTTAGTACCTTAGTCAGAAAAACAAGGAAGCATTCTTGTTTTGACATTAGCAAGAGACAAGTGACCCAAGAAATGATAACAGTAAAAGAATTCTCTCCAGTGCCAGTTCATAGCTTAAATACATCATGGAACTAGAATTTCAATACAAGAATTTCTAATACAAGAAACTCAACTTTCAACTTAATTTCTGAAATTATACTTCCACTTAGAAGCTTATATGTAGCGTGTGAAGCATTTTTTTCCAGAGCAGCTATATCTCAGACTCAGAGGCAATCACAGAGGCAGGTATTTGGAAAATGAAGTTCTGCACATGTATCTCAATCATGATTTTATGTGGTGATACTTTGTATATAATGATGCTATCATCAGATACATGATAATGGATTTTTCTTATCTTAGGCAAATTTGGGAAATAGGTGAGCATTGTCTTTGGAGCCCATGTAAGCTATCTTCAACCTGTAGGACCAGGACTTCCCCCTGTTCTGCACAAGGGCTTACCCAAAGGCCCTCACTAAAGGGCTTGAGGTCTGTCACCTTGCCTTGTTCATAGTGGCTCCTGCTCCAAGTTTTGGGATCCCTTGTTTGCCATCAGTTGTACCTAGGCTTTGATCTAATCCACATGGACCATGCTATCAACACAACTTTTTAGCTGTCTTTAAATTTTTAAAAATATTTTCTAAGTTACTAAGTTTTCTTTAAAAATTACTTAATAATTCAGTATACATTTCTATGAAATACTTTATTCTCAAGTCTTGTAAATGTGGTTTGTTTTTATAGTATTATCCCCTGTTGTAAGACTTTGTTGGAAAGACTTTGCACGCACATTTTTGTCTAAACATCACATTTTGTCCTCAGAGTAGATTCTTAGAAATAGAACTAGCACATCAAAGTGCAAGAATATTTTAAAACTCATGATACATGTTACATATGTTTTATTGAGCCCTTGTTAACACAGCGTATACATAATCTTCTTTTCCCTCACTTCTTTCTGTATTTTTATTAACTTGCTATTTTTGAAAAGTGGCATCTCAGTCTAATGAGTTGTATTATTAGAAAATGTGACTTTTATATACTTTTTAATGCTTTTGTATTTGTTTCTTTTCTTGTGAGTTTATATACTTTTCAATACGTGTAGGGTTCAATACTTGTAGGGGTTTTTTTTGCTGTTTTCCCCATTTGATTTGTAATAGGTCTTAATATAATAAGAACATTAATATAACATTTACAGTAGATATTGCTTATTTTTTATTTATTGTTAAAATGTTGGGTAGTGCTGTTTGTTTTAAAAAAGGTTTAATTCTTGTATACTTTAAACTACCACATTTTCCCTGAGTAGTTTATTTTAGTACTTTAATATTTTAAAGCCTTTCCCCCTTTTATGTTCACCAATTTTTTAAGCATTTGTTTTAACAATTTCATTCTTTTTTTGAAATATTTATTTAATTTTACACAAGCAGGGGAGGGGCAGAGAGAGGCGGTCAGAAGATCTGAAGCAGGCTCTGTGCTGATAGGCTCACAGCAGCGATCCTGATGTGGGGCTGGAACCCACGAACCGCGAGATAATGACCTAAGCTGAAGTCCTCAACTGACTGAGCCACCCAGGTGCCCCTTCATAATTTCATTTCATTTCTTATAGGGGCGCCTGTGTGGCTCAGTCAGTTAAGCGTCCAACTTCAGCTCAGGTCATGATCTCATGGTTGATGAGTTCAAGCTACACGTGGGGCTCTGTACTCACAGCTTAGAGCCTGAAGCCTGATTGGGATTCTGTGTCTCCCTCTCTCTTTGCCCCTCCCCTGCTTGCACTCTGTCTCCTTCTCAACAAGAAATAAACATTAAAAAATTAAAAAATAATTTCATTTCTTATACAATTACTTAGTTATTAATTTTATGGATTCTATACAGTAAAGGTACCTATGTCTGAAATCCCAATCTTCACATTCATTCAACAAATATTTATGGAGTCTATCTTAAGTGTGCTAGGTGCTTAGTATACATCTGTGAACAAAACAGATGAGATCCTGTTCTTGCAGAGCTTCTGCTTTAGGGAAGACAAACCAAAAGTAGTAAGTATATTAAATAAGTAAATTACATACAATATTTGAGAGTGATTCAAAGGACAGGGTGTGGGATTAGAAGAGCCAGTGGGAGCAGACAGTGATGGTGGGTTGCAGTTTTAGACAAGTGTCAGTAATATGGAGACATCGAAGACCTGAATGTTAGGGACCTGGCTATGGGATTAATTGGAGGAGCAGTTCCAGGTAGAGGTAATGTGATCTTATTTGTGTTTCAAATGATTATTCTGGTTGCTTCATTGGGAATAGACTGTGGCGAAGCAAGGGGGAAGGCAGGGAGACCACTGAGGAGCCTATTGAAACAAACCAGGGAATGTGGTACGGACCAACTTAGAGCCAGAGGAAATTTCCAAAACGTTTGTATGCAAGCCGTGAGTAAGAAGAATTCAGGATAGCCATAAGATTTTTGGCTTGAGTAGCTAGATGACTCTGAGTAAATCATGTTCTGGGAAGAAGATGTCAGAGGATGGGATATGTTTTTAAGGGGGAAGGTTAGGAATTTGCTTGTAGAAAGTCTGAGATCGTTGCTGGAACACTTATAAGCTGTGTGACCTTGGACAATGTTACTTAACATCTATCTTTTCTTGTTTGTGAAAGAGTGAAGTAATCATGCCTACCTCATAGGCTTGTTGTGAGGACCAAAGCACTTTTATATGTAAAGCACTTAGAGCAGTGATCAACACACAGTATACAATATGTACGTTTTGTCTACTAACAGTATCACATTTAATTATAACATACCTGGGAATTATTTTCGCATGTATTATTAAATGAAGAGGTAACTGTTTCTGTTTTGCAAAATAGGGAACCAGAACTATTTATTATAACTAGCAGATCATGAATTAATGCTTCCTTCCTCACTGATTATGTCACCTTTATTATAAAAAAAAAAAATATTTTGCCAATGCCTCTTTCTGAGCTATCTATTCTTTTCCACTGACACCTCCATTTTCATGAATTAGCCCCAAATCACCATTTGTCTCCTTCCCTATCCTTTTGGGAGTTGGTGATTTGCTAATTCCCACAGCTGGCCCGCTGGCGTTGGGCATCGCCTCCGTCTGTTCTAATGCCCAGCCAGATACAGCTAGGGAGGGCCGTGATAAGGCTGACAGGAACCAGTATCCGTACGGTGCTTGTAATAGGGATAAGCACATACTCATGCTCAGTAAATATGAACTGCTGTCAGCACTCTCAGTGCCCATCAGTGAATGAGGCTCAGGAATAACCGTTTACCCTCTTACCCCCAGCCAGGAGCCACGTCGCACATAGTACACTGCAGACTCTGAGCCCAAGCCCGCCCTGCTTACCCCAGCACTTCTGCGCTCTGACCTGGAAAAGCTTCACAGCACGCAGTTCAACTTTATAAACTACTGTTCCACAAATGCCTTCTTAATTAGGTTCTAGACATTGCCGTCTCTTGCTAGATCTAGAATGGAAGTAAGTACCACAGGGGGAACCGAGAGACATTTTGGCCTCTCAAGGAACAAGTGGTGGAATAGCATAGGATCACTTCCCTAATGGATACCAAATGTAGACACTAATGTATAAATGGGCACTAATTCCGTAAAAGGAAGCAGATGCTGAGAAGGGACTAAGGGGCCTTCCTACCTTCAGGAGGATAGGCTTGCGTAATTCCTTAAGCAGAGCACTAACGGGACAGCAATTTTGTTGCACAATCCATGTTCTATTATTTTTTAATTTAGTACAAATCCTTCCACATTCTGGTGATAGGACAACAGTCCTACGTAATTTCAACATTGTTATAAAATCTCTGTTCTGAGACGTGAATTTGGGGGATGTTAAGAGAAGTTGTAAAAGGGCTGCTAGCTAGATGCTATCTTAAGCTGGACCATTTTACCTAATCTTTAAAATCAGACTATTCTTGCAAAAGGCAGTAAAAACAGCACGTAGTTATTGATTAGAGACAGGTCTTCTTAACAACTGTATGCCTTGAATTATCTGGGTCGTCACTGTTTTCCTATAAGGATTATAAGTTCCTGAGAAAATAAGTGAATGTTAAATGGAAAGGTTCTTATCTACCTTTCAGTATCAAATGAAATAATATGTCAGGAAATAATACTTAGGCTATGGCTTATGCCTAACCCATTGAAGGAACCCAATTACTGTTGAGTGATCAGCCTTTAGCTTCTAGTCGATCGGTAAGACTATATTAACAGAGGTGCCTGGGTGGCTCAGTCAGTTAAGCATCCAACTCTTGATTTTGGTTCAGGTCATGATCTCACAGTTTGTGGCTTTGCGCTGAGATTGTGGAGCCTGCTTGGGATTCTCTCTTTCCCTCTCTCTCTGCCCCTCCCCTGCTTGTGATCTGTCTATTAAAATAAATAAATAAACACTGAAAAAAAAAGAATCCATCAACAGATCAAATGACTTTTAGAAGTCGGTGAAATGGACAATATGGTACAATGGGCAAGGACACATATTCTCCAGCTCAACTGCCAAGGTTGGAATTCAAGCTCTGCCATTTACTGGTTGGTATGACTTTGGGCATACCACCTGACTCCTTTACTTCAGTTTATTTCTAAAATGGGACGAGTACCTTCTCCATCTCTTTAAATAATTGTAAATTAATAAATATAAATTACTTACCGTACTACCATTATAAGGGTTACATGTTTATTTCTTACTTTCAATAGAAATATGTCTATATTCTGATTTTTTTTACAGAGTATGAAGCTGCTTCTTGAAATGTTAATAAAAATGTGGTCTATTCAAGAAAGTTGAGGCCGATTTTGATGAAATTCTCACAATGCATCAGGAGAGAACAAAGTAGAGTAGAGGTTTGCAATTTAGCTGTGAATTTAAGCAGAGAAAAGAGCAAATTCAAGGAACTCAGAAATGCAAGAGCAATTCAGTCCTGGATTGTCTGGATTGTCTGTCCTTCCAAATCCACTGGACAAACCGGCCCCCACTGTGAAGGAAACAGTACCAGGCAAATTACGTCATTGAGGGAGGGCTGAGTTCTTAATTTTTAGAAAAATAACTTCGAGGTTTCAACACACAGATACACCTTTGTCCTTAGAGGTAAGAAACTTGGGTTTCTAAATAGCTTTTATGAGTTCTTTGTGATGTAAGGTTTTAAATTGTTTCATTTTTTTTTCAAGTGCTCATTATTGTATGATGTCCAAAATGCATAGGCTTTAGAGTCAGACTACCTGGATTCAAATCCTGCCTTTACCCTTCCCTAACAAAGTGATCTTGGGCCAGAAAAACTTAACCATTCTGTAACTCTGGTTCTTTTTTTTTTTTTTTAATATTTAAAACAATTTTTTAAACATTTATTTATTATTGAGAGACAGAGAGAGATAGAGCACGAGCATGGGAGGGACAGAGAGAGGAAGAGACACAGAATCTGAAGCAAGCTCCAGGCTCTGAGCTGTCAGCACAGAGTCCAACGTAAGGCTTGACCCCATAAACCGTGAGTCCATGACCTGAGCCGAAGTCAGACTCTTAACTGGCTGAGCCACCCAGGCGCCCCAACTTTGGTTCTTCATTTGGCAAATGGACATAATAATAATGGACATAATAATTTCTTTCTACAATTGTTATGAACATAAATTGTGGTGACATTTGTAAAGCACAAAATAGGAGTTCAATAGATGTACTAAATTTTATTCTTCTTTTCAATGCAAGAAACTTACTTTAAGAGCTTCTGAAAAGAACAATACACAGCATACTATGTAAGTCCTAAAACTATAGTTTTCATGTGAGTGCAAATTAAGTGAAGAAAACCAGTGAAAAAATAATCAACTTTACTTATAAGAGGACACAAATATTCCTCTATACACGTGATAAATATATGGAGTTTAACTATTCTCACTGCTTAAAAGCAATTGCCAAAGATTTGTTATTAAAGCCAACCCTGGCTTCTGACCTGGTAATATGTGTGTCTATCAAACCTGCTGCCCATGATGGAATCTGGGTCTCTCTATTTGTTTAATTCTTTCTCATCCAAAAGCAATGGAATTCTTCTTTGACAAGTATATATGCCATCAAAGAAGTACACCCCCTTCCTAATTGTCCAATCATGGCACTGACTTCTCTATGCTATCATTTTGAAAGAACACAAATTGCTTTTGTTGAGTTACTCATGACCCTGTATAATTCACTTCTTTGTGGAGTAACCAGCTCATTACAGTTTTCCATAGACATTCTTGGTTTTAGCCCCGAAAGTCCTGCACCCTTCAAAGTCCTCAGTCCTAGGCAAACCAGGATGGTTGGGTACCTGACTTCTTTGTTGACAACCACAATCTAAAACAACTTCTTTTCAGGGGCGGCTCAGTTGGTTAAGAGTCTGACTTCGGTTCAGGTCATGATCTCACAGTTTGTGAGTTCAAACCCTGCATCGGTCTCTGTGCTGACAGCTTGGAGCCTGGAGCCTGCTTCTGATTCTGTGTCTCCTTAAATAAACATTAAAAAAAATTCTTTTCAGGGTGCGTGGGTAGCTCAGTCAGTTGAACATTCAACTGTTGATTTCAGCTTAGGTCATAATCCCAGGGTCGTGGTATGAAGCCCTGCATCAGGCTCTGGGCTGAACATGGAGCCTGTTTAAGATTCTCTCTTGGAGCACCTGGGTGACTCAGTCGGTTGAGTGTCCAACTCTTGGTTTCAGCTCAGGTCATGATCTTGTGGTTTCATGAGTTTGAGCCCCAGATCAGGCTCTGAGCTGATAGCATGGAGACTACCTGAGATTCTCTCTCCTTTCCCTCTGCCCCTCCCTGACTCACACTGTCTCTGTCTCTCTCAAAATAAATAAATAAACTTTAAAAAAAGTAAAAAAAAATTCTCTCTCTCTCTTTTCTTAACCCCCACTTGCACATGTTTGCTCTCTCTCTCTCTTAAAAAAAAAAAATCTTTTGTCTCTGAATTTCCATGCAATATGCTTAGCATGTTACATTCATTTGGTACTAACAGGGTTCATACTTTGTCATGTATAAAAAGTTTTACTGCCTTAGTAGATTTAAATTTCTCAAAGATACAACATGAAGTACATAAATTTTACATGTGGATTGAACACAGTGGGCCTGAATTCAGACACCACTCAATGTATTAGCTTGGCAATTTTAACTAATTGTTTTTTAAATGTGAATTTTTTTATTTATGAAAGAATAATAGCAACAGTAACAGATATGGCTATCAGTCTATAAACTCAGTTGAGAACAACGTTTAAAAATATCATATTTTTAAATATATGTCAGTCCTAAATACAAGGTAAAACCCTATTTTTCTCCTTAATACGTTTGAAAAAATTGTTTTTGTCAATTAGAATATAAAACATAGATAAAATAGAAAAACGTCTACTTATATTTAATTTATGAATTCACCTGTGCACACATTTGAAATCATATTATATGAAATAAAAATATTGTAAAATATTGCTTTTGTCTGTTCTTATATTTCATGAAACAATTAAATTCTTCATCTGTACTTTCAAAATAAGTTTCCTAGTCATCATTAGACACATTACTTAAAAATCTAACAGTTTATAGAAAACCTTATTTCCATTTTCATTTAAATTCTTAGAGGTATATAGAGCCCTTTTGAATACACTCTATGTGTGAAGCTGTCCCTGAAAAGTTTACCTCAAGAATCCACTCATATAACATTAGAAAAGTTTTCTTTCATTCTCTAAAAATCATCATATATACTGCTGATTTGTGCAAAAAAAATAAGTAATGCTTTTTAATAATATAAGCTTAATTTACAATGTTACTGAACACAAATTATGAACACATATTCCTAGAAATAATTACTACTATCTGTCCTGTCTTTCTCTGTCTTCTTCTTTTTTTTTTTTTTTTTTTGCCTATGACTCTAACTGGTGAGTGATATCCATGATCTTCATTGACTGGGATTATCTAAGATTAATTTGAATTTCCTAAATATTATTTTTTATTTCATTAATCAAAATGAGGTCATGAAGAGAACTCCCAATCTCACCAACTGCATTGTATGAAAAGCTACTTGAAGACTCTGAAAGGGGTTATTATTCCTTTTCTGACGTTGCATATTGAAGGATACACATGAAAATAAAATGGATTCAATTGCATTACATAGTACATGTAGTCATGCTGAAAACGATATTAAATGCCAAAGTAGCGATTTTCTTGTGTCTTCAGTTTTTTCTGATTGCACCAGTCTTCATATTTCATTTGGAAAAAAATACAGTAGTTATTAGTTCCGGCTAAGGGAGAGGGAGAGGGGAGAGGAAGAGGAAGGAAGGGGAGAGGAGAGACTTAAAGGAAAGAGGGAAGGGAGGGAGGAAGGGAGAGGAAAAGGAAGGAAAGACCTGGCCTCTAGACATCTTCGAAATAGTGTACCCCCGCCCAGTGAGTCAAGCTCTCTCAAACTCTTTGAAAAATGTAACGGATAAAAACATTCTCATTTCTCACTGAATTGATGCATTTTATTATTACTTGACTATGTAATAGTGATTCCATATCAGTGGTGTCACTTTTTTGCCAGAGGTCCCTTGAGATGAATTCAAGTTGGCTACTGTAAATGTGTCCTCTGCCATGTCTTGTCACAGCCTGGTGTCAGCTGTGACGTGCTCATTGTCCAGACGTACATCTTTGATGCACCAAAATGTAATCAAGCACCTCAGTTTCTCTAAAAAGAGAAACGTCATGTTGGTGTCTTTTGCTTGTTCCTTTTGGGGTATCTTTTCCTTTTATGAGAAAATATAAACTTGATCTACATGAATTGAAAGACAGGGTGTTGCTGGTTTTGTTTGCAAGGGGGTTGGACATGTGTGTGAATAGCCATAGAAATTGGTCTTCATCAGAAGGAAAAGCCGTATCCTTCCCAAGACAAATTTAATGCTACCTACAAATTATGCGTCAACATGTTACAATTATTTTTATTTTTGAAATGTTTTAAATTTTAGGAAAATAGCTGATTTTCTAAAGAATTTAAGTACCTATTAGGTACTGCAAAATATACTTGTTTTATTTTGTTTTGAAGTTTATTTATTCTGAGAGAGAAAGAGAGTGCGAGTGGGGAAGGGGCAGAGAGAGGGGGAGAGAGAGAATCCCAAGCAGGATCCCTGCTGTCAGCCCAGAGCTTGACACCCGGGGCTTGGTTTCAGGAATGGAGAACGAGAGATCAAGGGTCAGACACTTAATCGACGGAGCCAGCCAGGCACCCCAATAACTGCAAAATGTATTTGTAAAGATAACAAGGCCTTAATATTTATGTAAAGTCAGGTAACATAAACAGAGTTTTTTTATGCCACATATGGTAAACCTGAGTGGTCCTGGAAAAATGTGATAAACCTTAAGTTTCTTGTCTACAACTTGCAAGTAACAGCATCTTACGTGATAATGTCACAAAATGTTAATTATGTGAGTGAAACATTCCTGCAAAATATAGAGAACTAATTTATCTATTTTCCATTTAAATAATTTTATATCTTATTTAAGCACATGAATTTTGTCCTGTACCAACTTTTATTTCAAGGTTATTAACCACATGTAGTAGAACAAGCTTCAAAGGCTTTTATAATAAAATGCCCATGTATAGGACGAAGCTTGTTTTTTAGAAGTAGTAAATATACTATACTTTTATATATTTATAGTATTTTTATAGTATTACTTTTATAGCATTTATATTTTTATAGTATTACTATTACTTTTATAGTATTTATAGTATTACTAATTTATAGTATTTTTTATATTATATATAGTATAGTATTTTATAGTATTATATACTTTTATAGTATTACAATTTCATTCCTATTCATGAAAGAAAGAGGAGGCATACAATTTGTACTCAAGGACTTAGAGTAAAAATTCAGAAACATCTGTTTAATGAATTAGGTGATGGAAGAGAGTGGGTGATTAAAATAATAATAGCTTATGTAAAGATCAAGGCTATAAAGCTGTGAAATGAAGAGAAGGTAACATGCATCTCCTTTTGGAGACTTCCTTTTCTCATGTGGAGAACGTGTGCTTCATTAAGTCACAGACCTCGGTTAGAAGTGAGGGTCTGAACGACACGCGTCAGCAGCTCCAACTAGAACGACGATATGTAAATGTGACATTAGTGCCCAGCATAGCAGCTCTGCTGCACGATCACTCCTTTGTTACTGACTTGGTGCGGGGCAGGTAACACACGTACCAAGTTCCAGAATCTCTTTAGACGGTTTTGATGACTTTCAGTGCCTCTTCCCAGTGTGACCTAAAACTTCTTACTTTGTTAGCTCTGAGCTGCCTTTTCACAAATAAATTAAAAATACAGAAATGAACACTCTGAAAATGCATTTGATATTTAAGATTTGTTAAAATGTTGTGCATCACGCTTTCAGTTGTCTTTTCCTGCACTAGAATCACAATTTTTGAAGAATTCTTTGGAAATATGTGTGTGTGTGTATGTGTGTGTGTGTGTGTGTATGCACATCTAGGATTACTGAGTCAGATTATGGAATGTAGGAATGAAAATATTTTTATTTTTCACACTAAATGTGAAAATGTTCTTGGGGCACCTGGGTGGCTCAGTCGGTTAGGCATCCGACTTCAGCTCGGGTCATGATTTCACGGTCGGTGAGTTTGAGCCCCGCATTGGGCTCTGTGCTGACAGCTCAGAGCCTGGAGCCCATTTCAGGTTCTGTGTCTCCCTCTCTCTCTATCCCTCCCCCGTTCGTGCTCTGTCTCTCTCTGTCACTAAAATAAACATTAAAAAAAATTTAAATGTTCTTGCAAGTGGAAACTGGTAAAGAACAGTGCTGTAAGTGAAAAGTAATACCAAGAGAAGAGAGATGGTTATTGAATCATTTACCACAAATTATACCCCAAAAGGCAAGGAAAAAAATGGTCAAGAGCAAATAAATTCAGCTTTAAGGATTAAACTGATTTTGATTCAACAGATAAGTAATTTTATGTTGTTCTTTGCCATTGTTTATAAAGGGACACTATTTGGGGCAGACACATATTTGTGTATCTCCCTCTCACAAGACAGTTCTTGAGTGATGGGTCTCAGTTTTATCATGTAAGTTCAGTTCATTGAGGCTGATTACTCATTAATTTTCAAGGTTGAAAATGAAAAAATGTTAATGGCAAACAGATAATGTTTCTTCTAGCTGACTAGCGCTGAAAGGAAACAGTGAAATGGCCAGAGAACAGACACAATAGGCCTATAGATGGTGCTGTGGAGAAAATTTAAAAGTCTTAACACCTTTATGTCCAGACACCAGAGTTGGTAGAAATTATTGAATGACAAAAATTTGTATCATCTAGGAAAAGCCCTAAGGCGTTTAACTCCATTTCTAGGTTTTATAGGGGAGGGACTGAGAAAAAAAAATTTCCTAAGATCATAAAATAGAACTAGCTCACCCAGAAACCAATGCTCTCAAATGGAGAAAAAGCAGCTGGCAAATGAGTGGAAGGGCCATGTGACCAAAACTAGCAACAGCAGGTTATGTTGGTTAGCTCCTAGTGTAAAATACTAGACACAAATCTAATTAGTAAAAAAGAAATGTGGAAATTGCTGAGGTACAGAAAACATTTCCACAGTCCAGGTGGATTCCTTGGATCATATCGACTAGAATTTATTTGAAATAGAAACAAGGAAAATGAAAGAAATAAATTACGCTCATTGGGACAGTTGTTTTTTCCTTTGGTGGGGGAAAGTGCAAACAGAGGAGGGGCGGAGAGAGGGGGACAGCGGATCTGAAGTGGGCTCTTTGCTGACAGGCTGCCAGCAGTGAGCCCAATGTGGGGTTCAAACTCACAAACCATGAGATCATGACCTGAGCCGATGTTGGACGCTCAACTGAGCCACACAAGTGCCCCTGCTCACTGGGACAATTGCAAGTTGCTCCCTCCATCCCTGCTTTGCCCACCAGCTTCAAATGACTTTGACAAATGTTTTAAGAGAGACGTGTGAGCTATAGAGAATAATACGTGCAACTTAGTAAACAATTAAGTGATACCAATTTCCTTGTTCCTTTCTCTTATTATGTAATAATTCTTTATTATATTATCAATTATCAAATTATCAAATTCCCATTTATGCTAAATAATATATATCTGATTTTTGTATTAGCATGCTGATTCATAAGTGCAAGAGATTGTTATGAAAGAAACAGGTCTACCAACTTTTGCCCTATTCTTTAATAAAACACTAGCCTTGCTTTTCTCATATGGTTTGCAAACTTTGTTTTCTTCCAAAATTATTATGCTCTATTTTATCCTTTTTTTGAATGAGCCCTTTTCAGAATAGAAAGCATTACATAATAAAATATAACAAATTAGTACCCTTTCTAGGTTCTTCAACGTACATGTTTGTTCCCGCTAAGCAATCAGATAACTGTAAATATTTTTCTTGGAATCTAAAATATTCATTCCAACAAATGTCTACCATGTCGTCCATAGACTATCTCTTAATTGGTTCTTTGTCGGTATAAAGCACAGTATAAAGCACATGAGATCTTAAAGTGCTTCAAATGTCACAGAAAAAAGAAAATGAGAGATGAACATTTGATAAGCAGAAAAAATATCCAGAGACAGGAAAAAGGACAGAGGGTACAGTGGAAACAATGGTGTAAATGAGATGACAAGAAAGAAAAATGGCAAATACAATCATTACTCAAACCTCTATAAATGGAAAGGCATACCATTCTCCATTCACCCACTTCCACTCCGTCTCTTACTACAATTTACCAAATGTTCCCTTTTTATAGGTGGAATTTCTACTTATGATAAATAAATTTACAATCTGGACACAGGTTATGGAATATAAAGGAAAAGCTAGAACACAGTGCTGAAAAGATTTTCTCACTTAGAATCTCCGTAAAAGAGGGGCCACCTGGTGGCTCAGCTGGTTGTGTGTCTCTTGATTTGGGCTCAGGTTGTGATCTCACGGTTCATGAGGTTGAGCCCAACATAGAGCTCTTGCTGACAGTGCAGAGCCTGCCTGGGATTCTCTCTCTACTACTCTCTCTGTTCCTCCCCTGCTCGTTCTCTTTCTCTATCAAATAAATAAACATTTCAAAAAATAATCTCAGCCAAAGAGATTTTTTCCAAGTAGGATGCCATTCAATACATTTCTTTACTGTATTTTCTAGATAATTGCTATCAATTTGATTGTACAGGTAAAACAAAAACAGTCTGTTGGGCTTAGGAAACCATATCTAATAATACTTTTTTAAAAACATGAATTCTGTCTTTAGCTCTGATGATTGAATTAAAATTAAGGTCTGAGGTTAACAATTGTCTTTTTTCTGCCATCTCAACTGAACTTTCTCTTACAGTGAAAGCCACTTTTCCCTCCACTAACCTCTAGAAACTCACTGAACCCCCCCCCCCAACTATCATCATAGAAAAGGCCAGATATCCTCTGGTCTTAATGATTGGACTGAAAGATGGGCCCTTGACAGAGGCTGGACAAATTATTCACTGGGATTTATTTGTGATAAAAAGTGAAGCCCTCCCTGTCCTCTGAAGCTTCTGAGATAAGATAATTTAAACTTAGCACTACCTATAGTTGTATTTCCTATTTTGTGGAGAAAGCAATGACTCTTCAGAATAAATGTTCTCCATAATCTCAGCAGAAGAGATTGCAGGACAGCAAACAGAGAGGTGGAGAGAGATGGAGATGTTGCATATAATGACAGAGATAAAAATGAATATAAAGAAAGAGATCTAGAGGCAGCAACTGAGTTTCTGAAACCAGTTGAGCCTGAGAGACCTATATCTGCCCATTCTCTTTAGGTGACACAATACCCTTTTGTTGGTTGGCTTAATGGAGTCATTTTCTTCTGTTAAACTCCAAATATTGAATTGGGGTCCTATTGGTTAAAAAAAAAAAAGAAATCCTGCTTAATAAAAGGACAAAGGTGTGATAATAGAATGTAAGGACTTGAAAGTCTATTAGAATATCAGTCTACAACTTTTTGGCTGCGAGACATTAGAAAAGTGATTTATTCTATTTTAATGTCAGTCCATGTACTAGTAAAATGTGGATGCTAAGCTTTGTCTCAAAGAATTGCTGGAAAAATCAAATGTGAGTTGAAGAGTGGATGGAACATCTAATTGTTCTGCACTGAATTGGAAGGTCTGCCCAGATGGATTATATTAGAAAACCGAGCTAGAAATGGAGTACAGTGGAGAACAAAGAAAGAGTGGATTGATTTCCAAGATGCTATAGGCCACCTTAGTGAAAATGCTCCATGCTCTGATGTATGGTTACTCTTTGTACTAGGAAGTCCTCTTGACCTTGCCCGGAATAACTATCTTCCCAGTTTTCCCCCCAGAAATGGATCCCTGTCTCCGATAATCAATCCCCAAACCCTTCTTCTTCTTCTTCTTTTAAAAATCTTGCCCAGATTTTTATTTCATTTTATTTTTTAAGGTGTATTTCTTTATTTTGAGAGAGAAAGAAAGAGAGCGTGGGGAGAGAGAGGGAGAGAGAGAATCCCATGCCAGCTCCATGTTGTAAGGACAGAGCCCGATGAGGGACTTGATCTTATGAATCCTGGGCCAATATCATGACCCGAGCAGAAATCGGGAGTCTGAGGCTTTACCGACTGAGCCACCCAGACAACCCTTGCCCAGCTTTTTAAACCAACAAGTCTACGAGACCATCTTTGCAACTATTTTATTGTTTTTGGCAGGCTTTGCAGCTCTATATCTTCTTTAGGGAAATGAGTACTTGAGACCCACTTTAATGACTTTTAAGAAGTTTGGCTTCTCTTTTATTTCCTTTTGTATTCTGATGTACACCATTTAGTGATTTTTAATGTAGAACATAAAAACTGTCTTCTGTTCTATTTCAATAAGGCTTTTTTGTTGTTGTTGTTGTTGTTACTGTTACCAATGGTTCCTGTGTGCTTCTGGATATATGCCATAAACCACATTTTAGTCTGTTCTATGAACCCAGAGAAAATGACACCTGTGACACGTAGGAATGGCATCTTACCTCTCGTATTATTTCATTGTTAATGGTTTAATGACTGCAATAAAGCAGAGCTGAGCGATCACATCGTGTCCTCTGAGCAGCCTGTGCTTCAGCCTGGCACTTCTTCCTGTTTATTGGCTCTAACGCTTTTGAGAAGAGGTGTTTGCTTTGTTTTTTGTTTTTTGTTTTTATATCATTGTGTGAGAATGGCAAAGAATAGTAGGAGAAAATGGCTGGGACAAGGTTACTAATGGATGTACCTGCCATCAGGTGATCTCTTCTGGATTGAGATGTTTTGCCTCTTTTCAACATTTGCCTTTCAGCACCCCTGAGCCCCAAAGTACAATACCAATAGATGCAGTATAAAACAAAATGTGATTGAAGCATGCTGAAATGATCCTAAGGTTCCATTTCTAGAATGAATCATTCTGGATGAGTTCTTGACTGAAGTATTTCGCATTGCATCTCTTTCTCAAATGCTACTTGTTTGTGAAACCTTACATAAGGAAAACTTACCAGAGAAGCAGGAAACTTTAAAAAGCTACATAGGTAGAATTCTGATAAATTAGAAAATGTCTACACTGGGGAATAACAAATGAATTTTCTATACTCTAGAGTGAGTCACTTGTTGAATAGAATACTGACTAAGGCAAGGTTTCCATAGGCAAAAACAGTGTACCTCAAAAGGTACCAATAAAATGCTGAAATAGGTGATTTGTAGCTTACAATCAATTTCTGAAACTGGAAAACCATCAATAGCAAGTCACTGTGGACTTGTTTGTCATAAGTTTTAAATAACATCGCTGTGCTGCTAATCCTTCTATAGTATATTCTATGATGATATTGATGATGATGGTGATGGTGATGATGATGATAGTTTTCTCTAATGGTATACTTACATAAATTATCTTAGTTTTAAATTGCTTGTCTGCAAATGGTATTATGTCCTATTTTTCTCCCTTAGTACCAAGCACAGAATACAAAGAAAAACTTAAATACAGGTCTAGGTGGGGATAAAAATGGCTCTTACTAACTTTGATGAGGAAACTATGACACAGAGAAGAGTTCACTGTCTCAAAGTCACCCTACTTTTTAGTAATGAAATCTGGGGCTCTTAACATCTAATCAAGTGCTTATTATCTGAAATTGTCAATAAGTAATGCTAATCTCAGGGGTCTTTATACCTGGAAAGAAAAAAAAAAAAAAAAGAAGAAAAGATAAAAGGAGACCTCTTTCTCCTATGACTTGCTGAATAATCCAGGCTGTCAAATTTATGCAAACTCACACTCCAGATTAGAATATTAAGGAAAGTCATTTTTATAAAACAAGATGTTTATTTCAGATTAGGGACACGTGGGTCACACTACTGGAAGTACTCTCTCAACAAAACAGCTTTGCCCCTTCTTTGTAGAAGACGATGCATACATCTGGAATGGCTCAGGAGAATTTATCAATGTTTACTATTTTGTACAGATTGTACACATATTATCTGCTTTAAGCTACAAAGAGCCCTGCAGGATTGATCGTCCCATTCCCGCCCTATGGGCCATTCAGATAATTGAGGCTCAGAGAATTTAGGAAACAGTTTGAAGTCACAGAGGAGCACAGCAGAACCAGGCAGATCTGCCCAAGCAGATTATCTGATTCCCAAGCTTCTGCGTGTCCATTCCTCTGAACTACCTCCATACAGAAGAGTGGATCTAACCTTGTCCATGTATTAGAATCATGTGGGGAGCTAAAAAACATTATTCTTCTTATTTTTTAAAGCACTCCCGACAAGACCCCACCTATGACCGATTAAGTTGAAATCTCTTGGTGGAGTCTGAGGATGCTAGCGTGCACCCAGGTTTGTGGGCTTTTGTTCTGGAAGATAATCAGTAGAATCACTGGCTCATGAAAGGGAATGAGCCATGAGAGCAATTCCTCATTGCTATAGCAGTCTTGGTGGGGGAGGGAGGGCATAGTATTTATCATCCAAATCAGGGCACATGAGCGAGTGCAAAGAAAGTGGTATTAATAAAAAGCAGGGACAACTAATATAAACCAGGTTGTCTTGAGCTAACAGATCGGTATTTTTACCTTCTCCATGATCTCAGACTGAGTCCCAGGATATTGCAAGTCTAACAGCAAGACTGCTTTATTTAACGCTGCCTATGATGGAGCGTGGCACAAAGGATATACTTGATATTTGCAAGATGAATACATTCAAGGCTGTTTTCCCCTATTTTACAGAATATCATTTTCTCACTTAAAATAATGGCTGAAATCATGTAAAGTAGATTTAAAAAATAGCCATTATTTTCTGAAAACAAAAACAAAGAGCTTACATACTATTTCCATTATGGAAAAGCTTTCTGGACAGGTGTTATCCCAATGTCCTCCTTCACTCTGTTCTATTTCGTAGAATATGTCATTTACTGTGGGAATTGTCAGAATCATCTTCCCCCTTATTTTATATAGATCTGAGTTTTTGGCTGAGATAAATAAACCTATGGATACTTCATGTATTTGAATAGCAACATAATTACATTTACACTCAAAAAAAAGATAGCGGTAGTTTTGTACAAATGACAATCCTAGACAGAATACATAGGAGATAAGGAGACAAATTTTGGTTGGATAATGGCCTAAACCTTATTACCCAAAGCAACAGGCCATATCTAATCGCCATATCTCTGGATGGCAATTCAAAAGAACACACGCGGCAGTAATGTGACCAACAAAATGCTCTTGAGATTATTTAAATCACCATAAGTAAGCTTCATAACTTAAGATACAGAGCAAACTATTTATTTTGAATAAAAGCTCAGAACTTTTAAATGGCAAGGACTTATTATGCACTAACGTACACTTAAAAGAAGCCCCAGAGGATGCAATCTTTTGAGCCTTTTTAAATCCTCCTGTTTATAGTTCATACTGCAAAATTAACATAGAAGCAAGTGAGCTTTTCCTATGTGCCACACAGAATAATAGATTACAGAAGCCTTCCAGAATATATAGCTCTATGAAAAGCTCTCAAAGATACATTTAATTCAAGTTCTCTTTCCAATCATAAAAGTTGATTAATTCTTGATTGAAAACATAACACTAGACAAAGTCATGTTAAGTAAAATGTTTTTTGTTCTGAGGTTTATTAAACAGTGTAATTGTATCAACCTTTTCCTAGGAAAATATTTTATACGATTGTATTGTACTAGATTATTCAAAACACTAACCTGTGGGTATATACTACAGGAAAACAAGATAAATATAAAAAGACTTATTTTAAAATAGAAATATAAATTATTTGTGTACATTCTAAGTTAAGAGCAGAAACTGAGAAATAACTTTTAAAAATATGATTCTGGTCCTCCACTAACTTCTGCTTTCATTTGTCTTTACTTTTCTTTTCCTTCTTGATGCTCCCTGTAGTTTCTGAAGGTTTAGCCCTCAAATCTCCTCACTCTTAGGGGAATAACAGGTTTCATTTCTCACCACCAAGCAGATGGTTCCCAAATCTGTGCTTTAATTCGTCTTTCTTGCCACAGCTTCTCCTTTGATCTATAATTTCACATTCCCAAATGAAACTCTCACTGGGTTGTTCCTCGCTAATGTCAAACAATGATTCTACAAATGAATCCATCATGAAAGTTAGAGATAAACACACAGCTTTTGGTGATCTTGTCCGATATATTTTACACAACGTTCAATTCCCTTTTGTAGAATTAACAAACGTAGTCATTCAACATCCTCACTATTTATCTTCGCTATTTTGCATGGACTCCTTAACCCCACAGCCTCAATTTTTTGGCCCCTGAGCCGTGTTTTCTTTCCTACAAACATGCGTTAGACGCCTGCTCCCAGAGCATGCACTGGGACATTCCAGTTACTCCTCTGTAATGGCAGCCTTGGATTCGCCGATTATGGGAATCGGATTTCCATTGTTGTTGTGGCCTCTGTTTCTCTGTTGGAAAAATTGCTATCTCCTGTAACCACAGCAACAAAAACATGACTTTCTCTGCCCCAATTCCAAAATTTAATTTCCCATGAAGCATCCAAAGAGAAGTAAGACATTGTTTAAGTTTGGAAATTTGCATTTGGACTGGGGAAATGATTATCAACCTACTTTTTTTTGCCCTATTTCTATTTACTGTGTAGAAAGCCATCAGATTTTTTTCCCCTTAAGAGATAAGGACTACGTTATTCTAATGCATCTAAGTGTTATTTTAAACTAGTTTTTACTTTATTATTTTGAGTGACTTAATGCAAAGAAAGAAACCTAGATTTAGCCATGTCCTAGTAGGGATAAAAAATAAAATGGAAAGTGGAATAATGCTACCACCCACTGTGGGCCAGAGGGAGAAGGTTTTAAAATTATTCAATCTTAAATTTTTATAGATAGCTTCATATGCCATTATCAAGTAATATAAGTAGGCCTGCCAAGACAAAAATATAAGTTGTACCACTGAATACTTTATGCACTAATAAAGTCTGACACCACATGGGCATTAAGTAGTTAAATATTAAAACCCCATTCTGGTACACCTCAAGAGGCAGCAAGCAAACTGAACATTTCTGCAGAGGTAGAAAGACTTTCAGATATGACTTACCCTGGAAGTTATCCTTCTCCAAAACGAAGGCAGTCTATGTAAACTCATTCCCAATGCACTGAAACAAGGAGGGATTCCTGGGAAATAAGTCATGGCAGCAGGGAATTAGTAGATGAAAGAGACAGAAATCCCTGTTTCTAAAAATACAGTGATTTGTCCAGTACCTAATTAAGAACATGGACAGCTAAAGCTATCCAACTATACGTAGTTGATGAAGATATTTATAAAATAATTATATGCCTACCCCTTCGTATACCTTGCCAGATTGCACTTTCCATTAAAGTCATTCTTGTTCGCCACACATGTATAGCAAGAATTTATCATAGTGACTGGTACATATTAGGCACTAAATAACTGTAAGGAGGTACTGAGAATTTTCTACAAGTAATGTAAAAGCCCTGACAAGAAGAAAGGACAACTCAGGGCATGGATGAATCAGAAGGTGACTAGCAGATAATGTAGAAGCAAGTGAAAAAAAAATAATAATAATAGCAAGCTGTCATATAATGCTCACTATATGCTGGGTGAGATTGTATATAAATTTATTTAGTTCTCTTAGTAAGTGTCTGTAGTAGGAACTATTACATCAAGGAAAAATTAAAGGTATAGAAATTAAAAATGAGTAAATAATTATTTTAGCTTGCACAGGATATGATTGTTGAACTAGAAATAATTAAGAAATTAAGTTATGAAGAATTAGTTTAAAAGAGAATTCAGTGAATTAGTAAGGTACACAATTGATATATGATTAATAGCATTCATACAAAAAATAACATCTATATAGAATCTATAATGAAGGACAAGATCCCATTTGGAATATTAACAGAAAAGGTAAAATATATAGGAAAATTATGAAGAAATTAGCAAAGCTTATGGAAAGACAATTGTAAGATATTAAAGAGGGAAAAACGAGAAGCTACATAAGTCGATATGTGTAAATAATTTTGTGAGATGTGCCTAAAGAATCTACGAAAGGCTAAATGATAAACTCTCCAAGAACACTTAAGAACCAAAAGCAGGTGTTCTATCTGTTGGAGTTGGGGGTAGTGTGGGAACTGGACCCACTGGGTCAAGGATTGGCAGAAGACTCATTATTTTCTCTTTAAATACTTTTTGTTTTTTTAATCCATGAATGGATCACTCATTCTAAACTTAGGAAAGAAGTTTACCCAGGGGCACCTGGGTGGCTCAGTCAGTTAAGCATCCGGCTCTTGATTTCATCTCAGGTCATGATCTCATGGTTCATGAGTCTGAGCCCCGCATCGGCCTCTGTGCTTACAGTGGGAAACCTGCTTGGGATTCTCTCTCCCCGCCTCTCTCAACCCCTACCTTGCTTGTGTTGTCTTTCAAAATAAATAAATTTTTAAAAAAGAAGGAAGTTTACCCAAATCCCAAGTATCTACTTTATCTTAAGAGAACAGAATTCTCCATATACATATCACCTAAAAAATGCCCGAAAGTTTTGCCAATCTCACACTCTTTTAAATGCATAAACTGTAATGAATATTTTGGGTGAATTATTATAGGCAATAGGTTTCTACCATGGGCAGACAAGAAATAAATCACTCATAGTAAATTTTTCAGGCATGTGGGTCTGTATATCACTGCAATGCTGTGAATCGAGTTCAAATTCACTTTCATCATGAGATGAAGCAAAATGAGAAATTGAAAAGAGCAGGGAAATCATCTGGAGATCAGCTTTGAAGGTCTTGCTTCAGAAAACATGATTTTTTAAAAAAAAGTTTTCAGGGGATTTCAGCAGGAACTTGTAAATATATCTCTATAACTTTCCTGTCATCAGTTGGAAGATACTGAGTATATTAACTTCTTTAGTTATGGCAACTTCATGATCAGACACCACACAAATGCACTGAATGCTAAGCATCATATTTTTGACTGGAGTTTGCACAGAAATATTAAAATGACCCCACTAGGAAACAACCCAGCAGAATCAAACTCTGAGACTCACAGTGCAATTCTCCTGGCACTCTAGGGAAGGAAGTGGGTATTAGGGGATTTAGTACATGACTTTAGAGCACTTGGTACATGACTTACAATGTGGCAGCATGCTGGAGTCAATAGGTCATTGAAAACCTAAAGAGTGATCTTTCCTCAGCCAATTTTAAGGAGGCATGTCGTTTGCATGTGAATGAGTGTTTTATTATATTAGGTGACTGCCATAAGATGAGGCTGGTTCATTATGAAGTCTAGGAAACACATTTATTCCTTTAAAAATTTACCTTCTAATAAACTTAAAAAAAATTTAAAAGGTGTGTCTGGATGGCTCAGTCAGTTAAGTGTCTGACTCTTGATCCCAGCTCAGGTCATGGTCTCACAGTGTGTGGGTTCAAGCCCCACATTGGGCTCTGTGCTGACAGCATGGAGCCTGTTTAAGATTCTCTCTCTCCCGGGGCGCCTGGGTGGCGCAGTCGGTTAAGCGTCCGACTTCAGCCAGGTCATGATCTCGCGGTCCGTGAGTTCGAGCCCCGCGTCGGGCTCTGGGCTGATGGCTCAGAGCCTGGGGCCTGTTTCCGATTCTGTGTCTCCCTCTCTCTCTGCCCCTCCCCCGTTCATGCTCTGTCTCTCTCTGTCCCAAAAATAAATAAACGTTGAAAAAAAAAAAAAAAAAAGATTCTCTCTCTCCCTCTCTCTCTCTCTCTCTGCCCCTCTCCAGCTTTCTCTCTCTCAAAATAAATAAATTTAAAAAAAAAGAAATTATCTTTTCTCATATAATCATATTGTTACTGGGCAAATCTGAGAAATAATAACATAGCACAAATATTAGAGAAACATAACTTGACATAAGAAAATTCAAAAAGCGGTGATGCACAAGGGTTCTAGATGTGCTTGCATTTGAGTCCGGGTTGCTTTGCCCACTCGATGAGTGCTTTTTTGACAATTTACTTCACCTTTGTGTGACTAGGTTTCTTCATTTCTAAAATGCATCTCCAGTGACTATCTCATGGTGTTCTTGAGAGAATAAAATGGATTAATGAATGAATGAGTGCTTCAAGTAGTCTCTGGTACATAGAGTAGTTTAAATAAATGTTAATAATTATTCTTATTATATTTCACCTCTTAAACTGAAAAAAGTTAATCATCCAGTTAGTCATTTTTTTCTATCTTAAAAATCAGTGTAGATTACTGTGTATTAGTGATCAAGATGACTGAAATAAAAAGGGCATACGATATAATATGGAACTCTGTTCTAAACTGTGGTGCCTGTGGCAGGGAGGCATGGGATGTGATCCACTGAGTTACAGAAAGAAACCATTCAAATAGGAATTCTATTAAATAAGAAAATAAAATTTCAATAATAAGAAAAATAATATTTCAATATTAATCTAATGCATATTTTGAAAATAGTGACTACAAATGGAGATTTTACAGATTGGTGTGAACATTTTGGAAGTTTCAAAATAACTGACGTAAAAGAATAAAGCAGTAAAATAAGAAGCAATTTTTTAGAATGGGCTGAGCAGCCAGTACGCTGGACCTCTGGTATAGTTCTGCCATTTATTTACTCTGTAATTCTAGGCCAGCAGTACTAAAAAGTAATCTTGCATTGTAGGCATTAGCATCACCAGGTAACTTCTTAGAAATGCAGATTCTGGAGCCCCCCCCCAGACCTGAATCAAAAATTCTGAATGTGAAGTTCAGCAGTCTATTTCAACACCTTCTAGGTGGTCCTCATTCAGGCTGAAGTTTAGGACAATCCTCTCAGGCAATCCTTTTCATTGGGTTCATTCCCTGAACTGTAAAATCAAGAGGTTGAACTGCTCTTTCCTTTATTCCTTCCTTTATTCCTTCAATCCAGGAAATCATGGCCCCCAAATCATTTTCATCAGTATTTTAGTTTAGTTATGCCTTAGTAAATGTCTTCATCAGAATTTGTCATCTTAAAGAGTAGCTTCAACAATTCATAGTATTTCTGCTGTCTGAAACATCTCATGAAATGCAGAGTGTGAATTAATTTCTTACAGATAATCCAATTTTTGTCATCCAAGTAATTGTTTCTGTGTGAAAAATTGCTTGCAAAACTATTTGAGAGAAAATGTAGGAGAGTTGAGAAATAAGGTTTCAACATGGTAAGGAATTATTTTTAAAAATTATACCAGAATCATAAAATTTGATTTTGATTTGACTAATCCAAGTGTGAATAATTTTCTCTGAAAGAAATTTTAATTCTTTATTATTGTGCAAATGAGAAGTGTGTAAGAAAATAAAACACATACAAATAATTTGGTTGATTTCAGGAAAATTATATCCAAGGAATTTATATAGAAGGAGTCTATAAAATGACTTTTGATGCTGACACTATGCAGACCAGTCTGACTAATCAATGGAAAATTTCACAAATGTCCCATGACCTTTAACATTTTTTATCAACACATTCAAAACTTTCTCATAATCAGTCATAAGTGTATCAAGAAATTAAAGAATAATACTATTTTTAATACATTCTAATTCAATGTTTTAATAATACTGATAACTGCAGTGTTTTATTTATTCATAAGACCTTATCGAAGAGACCTGCTTCTGGAAATATTCAGGAGACATACTTTTTTTTGTTCTTCTGATGAAGAACAACTAAAAACCATGGATATCATATTTAAACAAACATAAGAAGACTGAAAATGGAGAGAAGAAGGTAGACTTCCCAGGGACCCAAAGGCCTGAGGAACAACAGGGTGGTAGGTTGCTGCAGTTTCTCTTTGCCTCAAATATCCCAGACTTAGAGCTGAAGAAGCCAGCAACCAAGAATGGTCAATGGATACAGACCCAGAAAGCCCCACCAAACCCTGCTATCTCTAGTTAAGGAGCAGGAAAGGGCAACCTAGCAGCACACAAACAAGTATCTCTACTTCAAATATGTGCTAGAGGAGAAACTGCAGTCCTTTCTCCACAGTGTCGGCAGAGGCTGAGTGGGGATATCGACTTCCACCCTGTGGAAGCTCTCAGGAAGCTCCCCAGTCACCCTCTGCACCCCCAGGGTACTATCAAGAAGTCTGAGTGTGGAGCCAGGACTTTGATCCCTGCCAGGCAGTAATGAACACCCCCACCAACCACTGTGCAGTGTCAGTGGGTATCGTGTGGGTAAGCCTGGATTTCTCCTCTCTCCTGTCAGTAATGGGGTACCACTGGGATGGGGTGAGATGTGGCCTCATGTCAGATTAGGATTTTCACCAACACCCAGTAATAATGAGGCCTTTCCAACTCTCCAGCATCAGTGGAGGCTACCTCAGGAGGAATAATGGGGTGCTTCCTACACCCCTCAGCCAGAAAATTACCAGAGGAAGCCTAAGGGCGAAACAGAGCTCACACTTCTGCTCATCACTGAAAAGTCCCTCCTGCTCGGAGTCCAGAGAGTTAGAATGGAGACCCCTAACTTCCCTTGCCAACGCAGTGTCACAAAATTCAGCTAAAATAGATGGTTTAAATTGAATCCTGAGCCTCATAATGTTGTATTCAAAATGTTTAGGTTTGAACTGAAAATCATGTCTCATACTTAGAACCAGGAAAATGCAACATGAATGAAAAGAGACAATCAACAGACATCAACGCTGAAATGACAAACATGTTAGAATTACTTAAATAGATTATAAACAAGCCTTCATAAAAATGCTTCAGAGGGTAATTATGAACGTGCTTGAAATAAATGGGAAAACACAGATTCAGCAAAGAAATAGAAAATAAAAAGAAGAACCAAATTGAAATGTTAGAACTGAAAAAATACAGTAGCTGAAATTTCAAAGGTCAGTGGATGATCTCAACAGCAGCATGGAGGGGCAGAGGAAAGAATGCGTAAACTTTCTTGAGGTAGAAAAAGAGAAGTAACCCAATGTGAATAACAGAGAAAAGAGAGTGAAAATGAATGGAATCTCAGGGACCTGTGAGACTATCCGTAAAGATGTAACATTTGTGTCATCCAAGTCCGGGAAGCAGAAAAGGAAGAAGACAGGTCCTCAAGTTCACTTGAAGAAATAATGGATAGAAATCTCCCAAATTTTTCAACACCCCCGCCCCCAAAACAAAACAAAACAAAACAAAACCTACAAATTCAAGACCCATTAATAAATCTCAAACAGGATAAACCCAAAGAAATTCTGTAAATATCTATGGAGTATATTTGCCAAGCATGGATAAAGTAAGGCCACTTCCCTACAGTGATCATTTCTAGTGTTATTAGATATATAGACATGGAAACACATACTTTTAATCAGTATGATAGTTGTTATGGTGAATGTCTGTGCAGTTCGCCGTGGGACAGCAGAGGGAGTAACCTTGGATAAGATGACTCAAGCTGAGTCTCCAAGTTTAAAAGCACCCAAAAGAAAGGATCTGGGGAAGGGGCATAAGAGGAATGTATTGGCAGAGGAAAAAGCATGCACAAAGACAAAAAGGCTTGAAATATGGTGTGAGTGTATTTTGATGCTATTACATTGCAACTTGTAAAGTGGTGGGTGGGAGCTAAGACTCTAGAAATAGTGTGTGAGACCCTATGTCAAATCTTCTGTGGAAGATTTAAAATTAAGTAATGACAGGGGCACCTGGGTGGCTCAGTTAGTTAAGCATCTGACTTTGGCTCAGGTCGTGATCTCAAGGTTTGTGGGTCCAAGCCCCGTGTTGGGGTCCGTGTTGACAGCTCAGAGCCTGGAGCCTGCTTCGGATTCTGTGTCTCTCTCTCACTCTGCCCCTCTTCCACTCATGCTCTCTCTCTCAAGAATAAGTAAACATTAAAAAAAAATAAGTAATGATAGTTCCCTGTTCCCTTTGAGGAATTTGGTAAGGTGCTAATAACCTGCCATTGTATTATCTGAGGAACAGAAGAGTACTGTTCTTCTACAAAGCATCACGCTGATTAACCTCCTACGGTCACAGTAATCAAAGCTTCAGACTAAGACATTAAATGTCCTTGCCAAAGGTCCTTCAGTTTTTTATGCAGATGGTAAAACAATAATTCACCATCTGTCATTAATATTAGGGTACTACTCTTATCTCCTTTCTTAGCATATGCAATGTGTAAACATCCTACGGAAGCATCACAAAAGCAAGCTTTGTTGTAGGAAAATCAGAGTATTGGGGTAATATAGGGACGTCTGTATAGAAATTGATATTGACGAGGAAGAAGTTCTGGGAGAATAAGACACCTGGGTCAAAATACATAGCTTTACGTGGATTAGCTGAAATGTGGGTTAAACAGAACAGTACAAGTATAGAAGTTAGCATTAAGTTTCGTTTATGAAGCCTGAAAAATAAGCCCTTTTAAGAGACGTAGTAATGAACAATTTGCTCCCTTTCTCTCAACAATTCTACCCTATTCTAAGCCACCTGATCTGATCTTTGCTGCTGAGCCCAGGAAACCTTCATGTATCTGCACTTTGCTCTTTCCCAGACTCCTAAGGAACAAATGAATACTGTAGCTAAAACCAAATCATCAATTAGAATTCATCGTGGACATCTATTTCACATGAGCTTGGATGGAATCGTACCTTTTAGCACAAAAGACACTAACAGTTAAATCTGCAGGCATAGGCCTCTAAGCACACAGCTCTGAAATTCAATTAAATCAATATTTTGAGCTCTGGTTGTAACATTTAAGTTACTGCCGTACTCAACTTCATACCAGGCACTATTCTAGACCTAGAGACACATGTTCATGAGGTCCTCGCTTTCGCTAAACTTATTTTCTCAAGGAGATGGACAGAAACATGCAAGTAAACACAGGCTTAAACTTCTTTTATGCAATTATAAGCGTTATGAAGAAAATTGTAATAGGCCATGAAATAGGAGGCTCCTGAGCTGGGCAGAACACAGTACGGAAGGCCTTTCTGAGGAAGTGGATTTGAGCTTGTGTAATGAGTAGGGCACAGGCATTGCATTCCGGGAAGAGGAAGAGTACGAATGAGCCAGGAGAAATGCCCTGTGCCTGGAAAACTCTTGGAACACTTGAGAAATAGAAAGCACAATGCATGAGAAAGAGAAAAGTAGGAGATGAAGTGGAAGGCGTACGTAGGGAGAGTGCCATCCTGGTTAGTCATTTCTTATTGCCGACAGTTGAGCATAAAGACGTAAGGTAATCATTTATTTAATTTACAGTTAATTAAAAAAGAGGAGGATGGCCAGGGCAGCTCTTGGCTGGACTTCAGATTACAGAAAATTTCTGGACTTGCAGCAGCAATTGGCATCAAAAGCAGGTGTCAGAAGCATCAGTTAGGATGAACAAGAGGAAGTTTTGGGTGGAGTAATCTACTCTCCTTATCTTTTTCTGAGATGTCTCTACAATGTGTTTGGACCGAGAAGCAAGGAAATTTCTCCGCTTATGGAAGCACTTAGAATCTCAGCATCTACGCTAAGATTTTGTGTGTAATGAGAATGTTTCTTTCTAAACCTTGGAAATAGTCCTCATGGGCTACCGCAGTTACATCATGTCATTCCCGGTTCCTATCGAATTTCACTTTCCGTAATCTCTGGAACCTGAATCGGGCAGTAACAGGACTTAGGCAAGAAATGGTTACAACCTGGAATACGTCCAGAATCAAGTAAGACTCCAGATTTTGCAAATAAGAAAATTTCTCAACAACTTGGTAGAACAGAGCAACAAGATAATACATGACAAGCAGAAGAGAGCGATTGAACTTCCCAGAGATACTGTGTTTAAGGAGAACATACCTATTCATGGAGTTTCAGGTTCCAGGTCAGAATTCTGACATCTGGAAGAACTCAAAGAGGAAGACTAGCCAGGCAAGGCAATGCCATAACAGAAGTGTGCCATGACTGTTGATCCAAATGGGAACTCTGAGAGAAGCACCCTAGGACAAACTATAATTGACTTAGAGAACAAACATATCCTGCCTTTTTAGGGCTTTCAAAAATTTGCACATCATTTGGAAAGGTCATTCTGTTAAAAGGAGAATATAAGACTAGTTGTGAACCTGTCTTGATGATCATTTTTCTCATACGAGTAAGGAGAAATAAACACAGAGATTATACGTTCATGATGGGCAGATAGAGTGACTGTACTTTCTTGTATTGGAGATAGAAAGGTATGAAAATGTTAGAGAGATGGGCTAACCCTGGCACAAAAAAATACAGCTTTAAAAAGTTGGACTGTAAAATACAAGCTAATGGCCAGGCTCTAAATAATATCACTTAACAAGAAGGAAAACAGAGAAACAAACATGAAAATTCCCCATCATAAAACTCAAGAGAAGCATTTTGTGTTAGATAGATAGATATAGATGACAGAGAGAGAGAGAGAGAGAGAGAGAGAGACAGAGAGAGAGAGACAGAGAGAGAGAGAAAGTAGGTAAGTAAATCCAATATAGCAGCACAAGGAGAGATCTGATGAGCACACATTCAAAAAATTTGTATGATAATATAGAGGGATAATTTTATTAACTCCACAAAACATGACGGTGCTCAAAGCACTTAACGGTCAATTTTAATTATATTAAAAGGAAGAACAAATTAAAATATATCACAAAAGATGATAAAGCAGGCTAAAACTAAGGACCCGTTTTAGTCAATTGATCAGATAACAGAGCAGATCAGAGAACACAGATCAGGCTGCGTTCTATATTTTAGGCATGGTACTTGACATTTAGGCTTGTCACTATTTGTAGAAACGATCCACATAAATTGTTTTCATTTGTATTTAAAACAAAACAAAACAAACACACAAACTGTTCATACTAGCTGGTAGACTCTTAGAACAAAGAAGTTGGAAATGCACAGGTCCTATTTTTTTCAATATTGTTCTTAAAGAAAATGACTTGCAAACGGTAAATATTAGAACAAAGCCAAATATTTGGGAATTGAGAGATTTTGGATAAATTAGCATTTGGCAAATGATCCCTGGTGCAAACATTTTCACTTTATCTCTAAAATAGTCGTGAAGATAGAAGGAGGTACTCACCCCATCATCAATAACTATGAACTCATTAAAAGAATAAGAATCTTGGAAAATTTTCTACAGAGAGAGAGAGAGAGAGAGAGAAAATGGAAGGAAGGCATGGTATAAGACTGAAAAGTGACAGAGATGAAGCAAATTTCCCAGACCAAAAAAGTCTTTACAAAACTACTTTAGCTGTAATCTATTATCAGTCCACTTATTTCACAGATGTCAAGTCTGTATTAACCACATAAGTGTGTCTTCATTTCTTGATATTAAAAATTCTTAGTGTTATCTTGTTGGTTTAGAGAATGCTGTCTGGAATTCATCATTCCTGACACATCATTACAGAGGAAAATATTATGGTTACTGTGGTGGGCTGAATAACAACCCCCAAATAGGACCATGTCTTAATCCCCGGAACCTGTGAATATTACCTTATACGGCAAAAAGGACTTGATAGCTGTGATGAAATGAAAGATTTGGGGATAGGGAGATTATCCCGGCTTATCCAGATGAGCCCAGTATAATCACAAGGCTCCTTAGAAGAGGGATGCACAGAGTCAAAGTAAGAGGAGAGATAATGCAATGACAGAATCAGAAACTGGAGTGATGTGCTTTGAGGATAGAAGGGGCCACAATCAAGGAATGCAGGCATCCACTAGAAGCTGAAAAAGTCAGGAAGTGGATTCTCTCCTCAAAGCCTCCAGAAGGATCCAGCCTTGCTGTCACCCCAACTCCGACCCAGTGAGACTGATTTCAGACTCCTGATCATGAGAACTATAGAGGAGGTTTTTATAAATGTGTGTTGTCACTAAGTTTGTGGTAATATTTACAGCAGCAGTAGGAAATTAATATGATCGGGGAGCCTGGGTGGCTCAGTAGGTTAAGCGTCCCACATCTTGGTTTCAACTCAGGTCATGATCTCACAGTTCATGGGATTGAGCCCCGTGTCGGGCTCCTCGCTATTAGAGCAGCACCTGCCTGGGATTCTCTCTCTCTCTGCCCTTCCCCAGCTCTCTCTCTCCCAAAATAAATAAATAAACTTAAAAAAAAAGAAATTAATACGGTAGGCATTGCCCAATGTTATAAATATATAGATATGGTTATGAAAATGTGAGTAGTGGTTATTTCTGGGCTATGTGAAAATTCTTCAGGCCTTTTGATGTTTTTTCAGAAGTTCTTCAGTGAACTTGTATTGCCTTAGGAATTAGGATAAATACAATAAGTTTTATTAAACAGTAGACACATATAGGTTGAATTTGTGTTATTTTTATTCCAAGTAAAGTTTAGAAACAAAGGTAGTTTCAGCCTTTACTTCCAGGTTTCCACTGGTAAAAATGTTATTACGGTCATTTGTTGGTTTGCTCATTAGTTTTTAAAATTTCTTCTATAGGGACGCCTTGGTGGTTCAGTCAGTTAAGCATCCGACTTTGGCTCATGATCTCACTGCTCCTGGATTTGAGCCCCGCTTTGGGGTCTGTGCTAATAGCTCAGAGCCTGAAGCCTGCTTTGGATTCTGTGTGTGTGTGTCTCTCTCTGCCACTTCCCTGCTTGTGCTCTCTCTCTCCCTCTTTCTCTCAATAAATAAATAAAGATTTAAAAAAATCTTAAAATTTCTTCAATATATTAATAATTATATCAGCTCTTTATATGTTTAAATATATCACTACTGTTAATTCATGCAAAGTTGTTTTGGTGTTTTGTTTGTTTTGTTTTGTTATTTGTTTTTCAGTTATAGATCCCTCCCTTGGGGCAGAGCATGGCTTTAAAGAAAGGCATTAATTGCTTCTTTTCTAGTTACACTAATTCTAATTTCGCAGCTTCCTGTCTCTCCCTGAGGACCTCTTTTGATGTCAATACATACTTCTTGTGATTCTTGCTCCTGTCATTATTAAAGTTTCTGGGTTAAATTTTATATTTTTTCCTGATGATCATTCCCAGATTCTCCTAGTTTATCCATATTCTTAGCTTATTATCTTACCATGAGTTTTCATGTCTTCCCATGTTTCTACGGAAAAATTGATAATTATAATCACTTTTCCAGGTGCTTCTGGGCCAATACCATTCTTTCGGAAAGTTACTTCAGTGATTTCTTCTCAGCTGCCATAAAAATGACTTTACTGCTGATTTTACAATTCAATACCAACAATCTTATGATTTCCTAAGAGTTGCTTTCCTGAATCTATGTAGCAACTACGAAAATATTTCCACATTTTTCTGTTTAAGTGAAAAATGCATTGTGTATTTGTATCTCTATTTCTTTAATCATATAAGAAAAATATACAGAGATGTGATGTTTATGCCTAAATTATCATTGTGTGTGTGTGTGTGTTTATTTTTCATTCTTGTAATTAGAAAAAAATTGGAATTGGGTTTCTTGAGTAATTATTCCTGATCTATGTTTTCAGATTCTCTCACTCAGGTGGGAATTGAATAAAAAAAGCAAACTTCAAAAACTAATTGAATAGGGCATAATAAGATCCAATTAATTTTCTCAGAAAATAATTTTTCTATGAACTGCTCTGCTTTAGATATTATGACTGTTCCTCAAATCCAAGATTAGCATCTTGGTGTTTTATATAGACAGTTACATCAAATTAATTTGTTTTGAATTGATACATGAAATGGTTTATAAGTGGAAAAGAAACTTAACAATTATAGTAGCATTTGTTTTTAAAAATGTGAGAAATAAATCTGCATCCAAACAAAAATAAAAATGCTCCACATCATTCATTTGTCTCCCTTTCTTCAATTCTGGATGGTTAAATTATTTTGTTGGAATGGAATAGTTTATGGTTTTTTTAAAAAAAATTTTAATGTTTTATTTATTTTTGAGGGAGAGAGAGAGAGAGAGAGAGAGAGAGACTGCAAGTGGGGGAGGGGCAGAGAGAGAGGGAGACTGAATTGGAAGCAGGCTCCAGGCTCTGAGCTGTCAACACAGAGCCCGACGTGGGGCTGGAACCCACTGGTGGTGAGATCATGACCTGAGCTGAAGTCGGACGTTTAACCCGCCGAGTCACCCAGGTGCCCCTGGAATGAAATAGTTTAAATGACAAAGGTACATGAAAATACTTTACTGAAAGTTGCTCTTCATATTTGCTATTGCAACATGTTACCCAGTCTCATAACTCCTGACTCCTTTATCTGCTCTATTTTTAAATAGACTTCTCATATTCTAATAATATACAACACGATACTTATTTACTATGGTAAAATGTAAGAATATTATGACTATATCTCCAAACATCGTGCTAGACTAAAACTCAACATTTGTATGGTTTTGTTGAGTCATACATCCTTGTGTCTGGTGTATAATAGAACCTCAATTAACGCGAGATGAATAAATGAGTGGGTATGTACTACTGAGAGCCAAACTATGTTATAGACACTGAGAATAGAGCAATGAACAAAATAGACAACATCTTTCCTTGTGCGGTTGACATTCTAGGGACTGAGGTCAACAGTGCCCTAGATAGTCCTCAACAACAAAAGAAACTTTGGATCTTTTAATGTTAATGTAAGGAGAGAAAACGGGACGATACACTAATAACTGTGTTAGTTTTAAAATTCAGAGAAGAACTCACTGGGGTGTTGATCTTTAAAGCTGATCCGTGAATGATAAAGAGCAGAATGTCTTGGAGGCACATTTTGAACAGAAGACACGGCAAGTGCAAAGGCCTTTGACAAAAAGCAAGAATGGGGTGATGAAAGCATGCTAGAAGGGTTGGGATAAGGTATCAAGAAAGACCTATGAGTAAGCAGACACCAGAAAGATAATATCAGGAGTGAGTGAAACATTTCAGATAAAGAAACCAGCCTAAAGGAAAAAGAGACAAGTAGTGTGTTTGGAACATAGCATATTTAAGGATATGGCCCAAAAATGAGACTGGGTAATTAAGTAATGGTCAGATGCTGAAAACATTCTACTTCGTGTTAAAGTTTGGACTTTATTCTGAGGAAAGTGTGAAGATATTGAAGGACTTCAAGCAAGGTTAAAAAAAAATCGTAAGAAAGACTTCTGCTTCAGAAGACAGAGATAGTCCAACAAGGCTGAACACTTTCAGAAAATAATTACTCTATTAAAGTCAAAACCACAGGAAAAAAAAATGGCTCCATCACCAACCCTGACAACAAAGGCTAAGTAAGAACTAGGATTTCTATCCTAGCCAGAAGATAAAAAGCAGTGTAATCCCCAGCTGTGATGGAGGCAAAAGCATCATGGTTTTCACCAACTGGAAGAGGTAGTGAGAAGAAACCCCCCAAACCCCAGAAGGGATCCTTCTCATATTCCCTGGTTCTTTCCTATGTTGAGGAGGGAACATTTTCCCCTACCTGTCTAGCTTCTTCTAGCTAGTCTAAGAATTAAATTGGAATGAGACAAATTAACAGGAGAAAGTCAAATTCAATTGCGTACATACAGGGAATTCACATAGACATGAGATTCCAAAGACAGTCAGGTAAATGAAGTATATATATCATCCTGAACCAAGAAGGAGGTTGGGGTCTGGGACTTCAAAAACATGGGAAACAATGTACAGGAAGATGAAAAAGAATAAATGTTTGGTGAACAGATGTTTTCTGGGCCATACAGAAACAATGGGATATGAGGAGGAATTTTAACACACAGATTTTGCTAAGTTGCTCCTCATCCGCCATACCTAGTTCATATTATAATATTGTTATCTATGGTGATTGCTCTTTTCCTGGAGCAAGTCCTCTCTCTGAATCCTTTTAAGCACTTAGGGGAAAGGTCAAAACTTTTTCCTGAGTCTTTGAAGCCTTAATTATTTTTAGCTTAAAATAATCTGCATGCCAACGTGGCATATCTTGGGTGGCCTCCCTTTGGCTCCTAACCTGCAAACTAACCAATTCACAGTCTAAGCCATACCTACTTCAAGTCCACTAATCTCCTCCTTGTCTTCCATCATAATCTGCACAACTTTTGATAATATTCTTAGGTTTAAACTTTTGCATACCCTGCTACAAATTAGGAGCTATTGGTTTTACAGCCTGCTTCTCCAAGGCAAAAGCCCTAAGCAGGGCTCTGGAGTTGGGTGGGGCGGGGGGAGGGGGGCGTTGGGACAATGGCAAGCTTCTTTCTGAGTGACACCTCTATTCTGCGAGCTCAGTGTAGGGATGGGCAGCAGCCAGATGTCTTGTGGGTCGTCTCTGCTGGTGTCAAACCATCACAACAGTTAATTAACTGTATAATAGCCTGCTATTGACCAGAAGACTTACTGATAACGTAAGAAGTCAATTAACATATTTTGTATATGTGCTATATACTATATATTTACGATGCAGTGAACTAAAGAAAATGTTAAGAAAATCGTAAAGAGAAAATATAGTACTAAACCACATTTATTGAAAAAAATCCGTGTATAAGTGAATGAACCCACACTGTTCAAACCCATGTAGTTCAAGGTCAAGTGTATTCACTGAACACCCAGAAATTAGAATTCTCATCAATTGTTTGTCAAGTGAATTACTAAATGTCCAACTAAAGAACAGAATAAGTCAGGTTAGTAGTGATGATGTTGCTTCTCGGTTTTTCTTCACTGCCACTTCTTATTCCTCCTAATCGCTCACACTGCCCCATTTAAAACTCATTTAAAATGTCACCAGCAGGGCATTGTGCCAAGATCACAGGCACATTCAGTAAGGACACTGCTGAAAAGGTTATCATGGTCTGCAATAGTAGAAGTGCTATTTTGTAGATTTTTATTCAATGCCTCTGTGTGCCTATGACAATCTTTTTTCAAGGACTCTTATTTCGTTTCTTTCTTTCTTTCCTTCTTTCTTTCTTTCTTTCTTTCTTTCTTTCTTTCTTTCTTTCTTTCTCTCTCTTCTTTCTTCTTTCTTTTTGTCTTTTGGTCAGAGAGCTGAAGGCTTAGAAAGGTGAAGAAAAGTGCAAAGTGGCACATGAGACCGTGTGAGCGCAGCCTGGCGCCTGGAGCAAGCAGGAGGAGCCCAGCTGTGGTCTGGACAGGAGCCTCTGGGACTTGCTAACTGTTGCCTAATCAAAATGTAGAAGCCTGGGGTGCCTGGGTGGCTCCGTCCCTTAAGCATCGGCTCAGGTCATGATCTCTGAGTTTGTGGGTTTGACCACCCCCCCCGCCCCACGTCGGGCTCTGTGCTGACAGCTCAGAGCCTGGAGCCTGCTTCGGATTCTGTGTCTCTCCCTCTCTGCCCCTTCCCCGTTTGCACTCTATCTCTGTCTCCATCTCTCTCAAAAATAAATACACATTAAAAAAATTTAAAAATTAAAAAAAATGTAAAAGCCTCTGCAAGGCGTCTTGTCTTTAATTTTTTTTTTTTTTTTTTCCTTTTGGGCCAGGCCGAATTTACCTGTTGAAATAAAATATCAGCAGGCTTAGAAATTACACCACATCTCACGTGTGGATGGCATGGGGAGAAGGCAAACTGAATCAAAAAGGGCTAAGTCATTTCTAACCCAGAAGAGAAAGCTGGTTTGGAAATGCAGACCACCAACACTGAATAATTTTATCTCACTATAAATAGCACATTAACTGAGAAGGCAAATCAGCCAGGCAATGACTGAAAAATGTTTTCAGAGTGCTCGTTTTACCTCTTTTTTGGAAATATGTCCTTTGCGGTGAACTAAATGAATTACTGGTGGCATAAAGAGATTCCTTGGTCATTATATTTGTTTGGTAAAGAAGATCAAGTTGTAAATGTAGGTAAAAACACATTTTTTTTTTGTCCTGGGACTCAAATGAACTCCATTGCATATCTACACCAAACAACGTAAATAATCCTCACATCTGATTTTATTCTCCATAGACAAAGCCTAAATAAATAGCAATGGTTTCAACCAAAACAGTAACACTCCTCTTATCTAGAAGAATTGTATTAAAAACATTGCCTATTTTAAAATTGGCTAGTAGAAAGAAAGAAAAAAATGAATACTTTAATTTATGCATGGGGAAACCCTCAGGTTTTCATTCACAGTTTTCTCAACTATAGATTTAATATAAAAAATTTAAAACAGTATTCTCTCTCACAGCTGCTTAGGAGTCAATGGAAATCAGAATACCATTGGGGCAAATATACTGAGAGCAGCAGTGATAGCCAACAGGCCAGCCTTTTGTCTTATATAACATTTGATTCCTTCTTTTAACTACTGATTAAATATGTGTCCTCCCTGATGGGCTCCAAGATCACAAGACAGGGATCCAATCACATTCACTGATGAATCCACAGTTTTAAAAACACTGCCCAAAACATGTTAGCATTTGAAGATTTTTCCAATGAAGGAAACAACATTTGGAGAGTAAAGACACAGACTGTCATCTTTCCCTTCGTTTTCTAGAGTCAACAACATCATGCAAAGACGTGCTGGAGTCCACATGGGGCAGAGTACCAGCTTTGCAACTTGGAGGCCAGTTATAAACCCAGTGTCGTAGTCATCAGAACTACTCACAAATATTCCGCTTCATCTCCAGACGGGGAATATGAGAAGCTTGCACTTTCTCACTTCCTTTTCAGATATGATTGTTTTCACTAATGAAATGTGAACAGAAGTATCATGCCACACTCCTGAGCGCCTGTGCACAATTCTTCACGTTACCTGCCATAGGTATCCCGGAAGCCTGTATCCAGTTCGAGCCTCCATCGTCCAAGGTCCCTGAGCGACCAGGAAGGGGAGAGCTTCTCAACCCCAGGAAACGTAAATACTTTTAAAAGTTACTGCCTGCTTTCAACTGTACAATCGAAAACACAATCACTTCCTCTGCATTTTTCTCAACATTAAAAATTAATGGGAAATCAGTTAAAACAATACAGAAAAGCCTATAAGTAGCATGCTGAATGTGTAAGACAAGATCTGTCTGCAAAATTTCTCTGGACAACAGCCAGAGTGCTTATTTGGCATTGTGGACGACGGGCTAGACTGTCAAAAAGAAAAACTGACTTTCTGCAACTAGATCCATTTACTGTCCAGTTTCACACCTTGCCTTACATTTTCTTACAAGTATTGTCACAAACCTTAAACTTCAGTGTATTAGTGAAGTTCCTAGGGACTCTCTATAGCTAATAAACATAAAAAATACTTTATATATGAAACATTCAAGAATAAAAAATGCCTATAAGATAACAACATAAGATATCCTTTTATTTATTTATTTATTTTTAATTTATTTTTTTCAACGTTTATTTATTTTTGGGACAGAGAGAGACAGAGCATGAACGGGGGAGGGGCAGAGAGAGAGGGAGACACAGAATCGGAAACAGGCTCCAGGCTCTGAGCCATCAGCCCAGAGCCCGACGCGGGGCTCGAACTCATGGACCGCGAGATCGTGACCTGGCTGAAGTCGGACACCCAACCGACTGCGCCACCCAGTCGCCCCTAAGATATCCTTTTAAAATAAGACAAACTAGGGGCGCCTGGGTGTCTCAGTTAGTTGAGTGTCTGTTGATTTCCGCTCAGGTCATGATCTCATGGTTTGTGGGTTCGAGTCCCATGTTGGTCTCTGTGCTGGAAGTGCAGAGCCTGCTGGGGATTCTCTCTCTCTCTCTCTCTCTCTGCTCCTCACTGCTTGCTCTCTCTCTCTCTCAAAAATAAATAAACATTTAAAAATATAAAATAAGACGAACTATAGGATTTAATGTTCTTATTTATCCCCAGAATATTCTGCAAAGCTGAAAGACACAGATGAGTATAAATGTAATTACCAATTGGGCGTCTGGGTGGCTCAGTCGGTTGAGCGTCCAACTTCGGCTCAGGTCATGGTCTCGCAGTTTGTGAGTTCAAGCCCCGCGTCAGGCTCTGTGGTAACAGCTCAGAGCCTAGAGTCTGCTTTGGATTCTGTGTCTCCCTCTCTCTCTCTCCCCCTCCCCTGTTCATGCTGTCTCTCTCTGTCTCTCAAAATAAATAAATGTTTAAAAAAAATTTTTTAATGTAATTACCAATTAAAAACCTATTTAAAAATACCTATAGTAGTAAAACAATAACTTAAAGACTTTTTCTTCAACATGAATAATCCAATTCTTAATACCTGATTCATTTGTATGTTTCAATAACAGTGAGAAAAATAATTAGATTTAGGTTCTTTACGTATAGGTGATTTGGAAGAAATACATCTAGTCACTTTTTTCTACTTTTTCTTTTTTTTTCTACCCTAAATTCCCAAGAGCTGTAATATCCATATACTCAGTAACAATCATTACAATAGCAACAATACACATATCCCTTCAAACACATGATATCAGGAATGGTAACAGCTCACATTTATTTTGAACTTGAGTTGCATCAACTTATGTTCCATAACAACCTGCTGAGGCAAGATCTATTGTTATTTATTTTTTTAAATAAGAGACTGGGTCACAAAGAGCGTCTTGAATGAAGACCTTGGAGCACTATGGATTTTCTCTGTCCCTTTGACTTTCCCTCACACTTTAGACTTTCCTTTCCTTTCCTTTCCCGCTATGCCAGCTCCTGATCATCTGCTCCCACACAAAACAACAAGGAAATGAAGAGCCTAGAGTCTGGGGTCAGCACCCCTGCATCACATTCTGCCAGGATCAGCTATCCTTATTCTAAAATGGGAAACAAATTGAGGCATCTGGGTGGCCCCGTCAGTTAGGCCTCTGACTCTTGATTTCAGCTCAGTTCATGGTCTCACGGTTCATGAGCCCGAGACCCACGTGGGGCTCTGCGTCAGGCTCTGTGCTGATAGTGCAGAGCCTGCCTGGGATTCTCTCTCTCGCTCTCCCTCTCTCTCAAAATAAATAAGCAAACTTAAAAAAAATTTAAAATGGGAAACAAATAGGGCCTTTGTGAGAATTAAATGAGATAATATAGGCTAAGCACTTAGCTCCATGATTGCCACGTGGCAATTTCTCAAGAAAGTGTATCAATTATTATAAATTCATGCTTCTCAGCCACGAAGAATGTTTAGAATATGATGAAGCCATGCTTATTGTTCCTATAGAAACCATTGCTATGTGATTACAACGAACTGCATTTCTGTGCACTTGTTATTTGTACTTCTGTGTACTTTGTACTTCTGTGTACTATTTAAGTGATTTGCCAAAGCAGTGGTTCAAACGGTATTCATACTGAAGGCTACGCTAGACCCACTCATATTTTACCACAAAGGTCTAAAGTCACAGAGTGTGCATTCCTTCATCCACGATGCATAAATTAATTCAGTTCACTACAAGTTGACTTTGTTGTCGAGTTGAGGGGCCCTGCTGTTGGAGGCAGCTCCCTCAGTTCTAATCGCGGCCCTGCCACCGTCTCTACCTTGGGCTTCTCATTTCTAAAATGAAGATACCCAAAATCCCCAATTCGTAGGCTTATTTTGAGGCTTGAGCCAAGCATTACTATGTAAAAAGGGTTTCAAATAGTACCTGACAAATAGTAACTTTCAGATATGATTTGCTATTATTAGTCTGTCTGTATGTATTAGATATCGACTATGAGCTAATATGCTAGACCTTAGATTCAAAGAAAAAAATGTTGTAATCTATATATAACATTTAATTCTCAAAGAATTTAGGGGAGTTAAATATGCTAATATAAAACCAGAAAACCAGGTGGTAAGTATAATAGAAGAAGATGTGAAATATCAAAAGGAGGCAGAATAGTGCACTGCAGTGATAGAATAATTAGGAAAAACATTAATATTATTTCTATTTTCTGCAGAGAGAAATGACAACTTAGGAAGGTGGCGTGGTCACTCAGCTACGGAGTGATAGAGGAGACACCTGAATCTAAACTTCTAGCTGTGGACCCTAGTGCCTCCATTATATTATATGTATCTAGTTACTGTTCTCCATTTCTCCTTTCTCACTCATAAATTTTTCTGTCTGACAAGTCAGGAAAAAAAATATTGGAAGAGAATCTTCTCATCTTGCCACCAAAGGAGCCAGTCTATGTTTGCAATCATACATTCTAGCAACAATTCATACTCCTAAGGAAGACCAGCTCCTCAACTTGGGCATTTGACCATGTTTTAACTATCCAAGTATTTTGCTCCTAAAATTCTTTCCTTATCCCCATTCTTCTTCTTCTTTTTTTTTTTTTTTGGATTGTTCCTGTTTTCATACTAATATGTCATAAATCACATCCCCTCCAGATTCTGTCCCATTTTATACCAAAATTTCTTGAAATAGTTTATAATCACTCTGTCCATTTCCTCACCTACCATTCTCTCTTGAGCCCATTTAAAAATACACCATTTTCTCACTACTCCAATGAAACCGCTTGTTAATGTCACTTATGAACTCCATATGGCCAAATCCAATAGTTATATTTCAATCTTTAGCTTGTGCACCTGAGTTGAATAAATCCATAGGTGAATAAAAAGTCAAAAGCCCTAAAGGTTACCAGAGGAAACTATTGATCATAGAAACCTTGGTTTATGAAACTTTATGACCAAGAAGAACACCATCTTGATGAGTCTTAGTACATCTTTAAAGGGGAATGTAGAAAGGGGTATTCTTAGGGTTTGGGGATTGGGGTTAGTCACAGGGTCTTTATAGCATGGAAATTGGTAAGTGTGGTGTAAGTTTGGAAGGTCAGAGCCAGCTGAGTTGCAGGGAGGTGGGCAGAAAGAAGGGAAAGACGGTGGTCTTATCTTGGTAACACAGGGGTCCATTCAGAGTTTATCTCTGGTCTTTAGAAAATACGAATCTCAAAGAATAGCTGTTAAAATTTCTGAGGTTAGATGGTTTTGTAGCATGTTATATTTTGGTACAGGTTATCTGTTTTGAGAATCATAGTATGCTTTATTTTGCAATTTGGTGCTTCTATTTAATTTCTCAAAAGGATTCTTAGCTCTTTCCTGTGCAAGAGACCTGGACCAGTTGTTTTGGCTACGCAAGTACTTAGCCCCTTAAGAATGTTTCGATTCTCATCCTGACACTTAAACTCACGTTACCATCATGCCAATCTATGTATTCCTCCTTCTAAGAATCAATATTTTTAGGTGTATTTTCAAGCATACATCCATATGGCTTTATAATGTGCATCTTCACTTATATAAATAGCATCTTATCTGAAGCGGAGACATTGCCATGCCCTGAGTTAACAATTGTGACTTTAACTATTGCAAGCTTCCCCTTGCCTCAGCCTCCTGGAACATTCCTAAAATCCTAAAAGTAACAAAAAGATCACTGAGAGTGGAAGCAAAGTTAATAATGTTCTTTAGTTTGTATAATTTAGCCTATGGGAAAGACTTTGGCCAATTGGTGATTATATCACCTCAGTTATCGTATTTTCTGTCCCAGAGAAGGACAGAAACTAAAGACTAGAAATGATGGTAGGTAGTATTAGGTGCTGGTACTCTGTCAACAATGTGCAGTGATTACTGAATATCTATCAGCAGAGAAAGAGAGAAGAAAGAAAAAAACTGAAAGACTAACAAAAATGCATTTGCCTTTTTAATATGCATTGCATATTTTATGACTCCTAAGAAGGCTGCATGCAAGATAATTCAATACTTTCCTGATGGTTCAGAGTTATCATTATTGTCAACTATTTTACTTGTAAATACACAAACGCCCTCAAATCTGGCTGAAAGTGTTTTATTTTCCCTCAAATAAATACCTTCTAAAGATCTCTCTGTACTATGAGGTAGTAGAATAACAAACAAAACTCATAGAAATATGGAATTTATTTTAGAGAGATTTTAATAAAAATAAATATAATTTCAAAACAAATATCTGGGCTTTAAAAATTATACATTGGGGTGCCTGGGTGGCTTAGTCAGTTAAGCGTTTGACTCTTGATTTCAGCTCAGGTAATGATCTCACAATTCCCATAGGATTAAGTCCTGCATTGGGCTCCATGCTGACAGCAGGGAGCCTGCTTGGGATTCATTCTCTCTCTCTCTCTCTCTCTCGCTCCCTTTCTCTCTCTCTCTCTCTCTCTCTCTCTCCGCCCCTCCCCCCTCAAAATAAAGTCAGCCCTCAACACAAGGGTTTGTAAGGAAAATAATCAAAATTATACATTGATAATATGGAAAATTTGCTTGGGATAAAGACTTCATTTGTCAGTGGTGCCCGAGAGCTGATTCTTTGCTCTGTCTGAGCATTTGAATGCATTCTGCAGAAAAAAACCAAGAACGGAGAATCAGGTTATCAGCATGTATTGTGATCTATCTTGGTCAAGAGCCAATAGGGCTGTTACCATCTTCCAGTAGTCTGAGCATCATTACACAGTTCCTACAAATAGATAGCTATTATTTTAATGCAATTCTAATTGCAGCACTTGCCATAATAAGCAAGGCAGGCTAAGAATACTGTCAACAAAAGTGCTAATCAGATGATTACTATAACCACTGTATATTAAGAGTTTTAAAAGCTGTTGTGCAGCTTAACAAACGTGGCTGGCATAATTTTTTTTGTCGGTGGCAAGTTGTATTCACGAAATAATGTGACAAGAAGAGCTACACACATCTTTGTGCTTTAACTTTTGCTACAGTGGTGCTTTGTTTAAAGGTTCCATATTTACGCAGGTGCTTCATGGTATCCTTCCTCTCTGTGCCTGATGAAAATATCGATACTTTGAATTAAGATTTCCCACTTTCTTTTTCAACATTGCACAGGCATGCCTTGAGAACAACTGCCTGTGTTGTCTTTGTTCATGTTATTTTATGACTTACAGTTATACGAATTTGGCCAACACAATATTGAATTCATGTTTTTCTGTGGTAACTTTTCTACCTTGTCCATACACCATGTTTTGATTCTTCATCTTTGTGTTTTATCAAGCTGTCATTATCTGTAGTTATAGGACACTTTATTTTTATTTATTTATTTTTGTTTTTTAGGACACTTTATTTTTTATCATCTGAATATTCTCAAGTATTGGCCTGATCCCTTTTACTAGTATACCTTCAGAAATACGAGTCTGGACAAAATAGCGCTAATTCAAAATTATAAACATCCTTGTGTTTGTAATTAATAACTACATTAATAAAACATTAATAAACATTAACTACAATCCATCCTTTAGAAGTAAATTAGGCACGTTAAGAGAAACATCAGTGAAATGAAAGAAATAACTTAGTCTTATGTTATATATTAAAGCAGTGCTTTATTTAAGAAACTCTGGGACAGGAAAAAAAATTACATCTGTGAAAATGTGAGTTTACAGTTCTGTTTATATGCATTTATAAAACAGGCTATCTTGAAATCGGCTTTTTAAAAACTTTCTGGGCAAAATGAACAGTCATTCTGTGTACAGTCAATTGAACAGATCTGTGGCTTGTCCAACTCAGCATTTATGATGACAAATCTAATGACCCTCCTTCAGGCACGGTTGTTAGACAGAGACTGCCGTATATTAAGTAAAATCTTACTGGGAAACCAGATTAGTGTCTGCAACTAGAGTTCATCTAAATATCTCAGCGTACATCACAAATGTGAGAGACATTTTCTTTGAATGCACACGAGCTAGAGATTCAGAAATCCTTCATGCAGCCCAACGTACACCCTGGGAAGTATGCCCAAACCTAAAAGACCTCAAGGAGTGAGAATGAAAATCAAAGAGCAGACCTAAAAGGATGTAGTAGACAGTGTCTTGCTTTGTTTTCTCTTCATAGAAATTCATGTCGGCTTCCAGTGGGAGACAGCCCAGGCCCACTACCTTGTGCCTGACGTTTGGCTTCAGAGCCAGTAAATACAACTGTTTTCCAACTTCCCTCAGTTTGCCTGACCTTAAATATCTCAACCACCCCCCTATAAAAAGTTACCGAAACATGGGGCGCCTGGGTGGCGCAGTCGGTTAAGCGTCCGACTTCAGCCAGGTCACGATCTCGCGGTCCGTGAGTTCGAGCCCCGCGTCGGGCTCTGGGCTGATGGCTCAGAGCCTGGAGCCTGTTTCCGATTCTGTGTCTCCCTCTCTCTCTGCCCCTCCCCCGTTCATGCTCTGTCTCTCTCTGTCCCAAAAATAAATAAATGTTGAAAAAAAAAATTAAAAAAAAAAAAAAAAAGTTACCGAAACAATCGCAAGGACAAAGAACGCATCATAAAAAGGTGTCTTGGATTCTTCCACTACTCTCCATCCCTACCGCTTCCCTAGCATCAGTCAAATGTCTTTATTTAATGGTACCTCTAAACAGCTATCTGCAGTGCAAATGAATGCCTGCAGTGTTGACACGGAGCCAGGGGAAGATCCTGAGGGGCTTTGGGCTTATCACATGTCGTACTTTTCAGAAAATACGTTGTACGCCCTTCTCTTTTTCAAACAGTTCCACACAGAACTCCGTTCTATGAAACAGACCAAAGCAGATCATCCCTGGGAGAATCCCAGACGTCAGCTTTGAAAACCTTGGAGGAATTGCTTGTCCCGAAGGCACTGGCAAAGCTATCGGGCCGTGCAAAGGAGGTGATACGGTGTAGGGATGAGGGGAACGGCCTCTGGAGCTTGGATTGCCTGGTTTTAAGGCTGAGCGCTGCCTTTTTCCATCTGTGTGAGGCCACTTAAGTCGCTTGACTTCTATGTCTTGGCGTTCTCATCTGTAACACAGAGTTAGAAGACTTAAATGAGTTTATACAAATGTTTTAAAAAGTCTCCCTTAATTCATTCATTTTAATGCCCTTTGAAATGAGCAGCATGAACCATGCACTATCACACGACTAGGTTTTATTGCATAGGATTTTGTACTTTCTAACCGGATTGTGACCTCTAAATCGACTATATGTTGGTTTGCAATATCCTAGAGAGATTGATCACCACAGGGATGCCAGATCTGGCCTTGCATGTTCTGTGTATATTCCTGTGTGATCTTTTCCCAAGTGGAATACACCATGCTGTATTCATTCTTAAAGACTGACAAGCATTTTAAAATAACTATAAAAATATTTCTAATTTAGGACCAGTTTCTCGATTTTTTTTTCTTTGACTTTCTCTACCTATTAATTAATTAACACCTAGGCTAATATAGATTCATACTATCTAAAAAAAAATTCCCAAGGCATTTTCAACGGCCTCCAGTAATCATTGTGCAATTTTCACTCAGTATGAAATAGAGTTCAGCCAAGTAATAGTCCTTTATCCGCGAAGCCTGTTTTCTGCTGCTGTATATGGAGTTTGAATAAAGCCATCATGAATCAAAGAGGATTAAAATTAAGGATAATAGTACAGGTTTTAATTGGGTTTTTGGTGTGTATGTGTGTGTGCGTGCACGCGTGTGTGTGTGTGTGAGAGAGAACTTATGAGACATGTATTCAGACCTAACATGAAACCAGCCAGGTACAGCAGGAGAGATGAAAACGGCGATGCCCATCACACAGAAATGTCTGCTTGTCATCACTAATTATGTGCTTCATGTTGGAAGTTTCGTTTATTCCTAGCTGACAACTTTGGCTACTTGGGATCTGTCTGTCTCTGGCTTATGGTGTGGATTTTTAATTTTGACAAAAATCCAGCGGATGGCAGGGTAGAAAGTTTCTGATATATGAAAGAGAAATAGGACATTTAATAGCATTTATTTCTGGGGGAAATTACAAGAATTTGCATTGAATTGGAGAAAATGGCTGCAAAACAGGAAAAGCACACTGTGCTACAGAGAGCAAAAAAGCACATTTAGTCCTTACACATTCATTACCCACTGAGCTCAGACGGAACACAGCTCTTTCCCCAGAACCACCTCCATGATTAGGGCTTTAGAAGGTGGTGGCACGGCAAAATAAAAAGCTGATTGGGAAAATTGCTAGTTGGTAGAATACACGTTTTAAGGTTTATTGCTCATACTGAGCTTACATAATACCATCATTACCTCTGACTACATCTGCGTGTATTTAGTTAGAAAAGGTCATTTAATTTCTGAATCTTCTCAAAAAAAAAAAAAACCCACAAAAACTGGCTAAAAGGATAAGATGGACAAATTTCTGAATTTGTGTCAATAGCTTTTGAAAACTGCATGCTTTCGGTTACTTTAATATGTGCGTTCTCAGCTCAAAGCAAACATTTCCCGTTTCATTCTGCTTAAAAGGATATTTCATGTTGGAAATAAGCAAACAAAAACAAAACACTGCAGAAAGGCGTTAGGTTTTAAATGGTTATTTTATAGAATAATGGCTATTTTTCTGATTGCAAAAGTGATATATGTTCGTTGTATAATACATGGAAAAAAGAGTGAACATGAGAAAATAAAAACAGCCATTAATCTACCATTAATATTTAAAGCCGATTTCTATCTTCCCATATGTGCGTGCGTGCGTGTGTGTGTGTGTGTGTGTGTGTGTGTGAGATGACGGGATATGAGAATTAGTATTTCTATGTCCTTTTATTTTACTTACATTATACAATAAAACTTTCCCACATTATATATATATGTATATATGTATCATATGCATATATGTATTTCATTATCCATTATATTTATGGCCTAGTATGATTTACTTAGCCTTTTACTGCAATTAAAGGCATTTACGTGAAAATTTTAAAACAATATTATGACTATTGGTACACAACTCTCTAATACATAATTTATTTTTCTAAGATAAATTCCTGAAAGTGTCAATGCACTATCAAAGTGAATGAGCATATGTAAGTCTTTCAATAACTTGCCGCTGCATTTCAGATATATTGATCAGTTTATACCACCACCAACAATGCAGGCCACAAGTTTTACCATGTCAGCCAACTATTATTGTAAAGTAAATATGTATTTTTTATGGCAAATATTTATTTGCCAATTCGAATTAACGAACACCAACATCATCTCGGGGTTTTTTGTTTTTTGTTTTGTTTTGGTCATCCCGTTTTAGTTTTTAATTCTTTTTAATGTTTATTTTTAGAGAGAGAAACAGAGACAGAGCATGAGTGGGGGAGGGACAGAGAGAGAGGGAGACACAGAATCCAAAGCACGCTCCAGGCTCCGAGCTGTCAGCACAGAGCCCGACGCAGGGCTCGAACTCACGGACTGTGAGATCATGACCTGAGCTGAAGCTGGACGCTTAACCAACTGAGCGCCCAGGCCCCCTCCCTCATCTCGTTTTAATTAACATTAATTTATGTCTTCCTCTTTATCTCTCAAGCTAAGGTAACATGAAGAATGGAATGGTTCCAGGCAGTCTTGCAGAGAGTCCCGTTGAATCTTTCTTGGCACAAGTAAGATCTTTAGTAACTACTGCTGACCGTGACGTAAGGCTGCTGAACCAGCGGGGACTGGGCATACAGTGGTGATGTTGCATGGCTTTAAGGGTGGTAGGCCCCAGCTCAATGTGCCTCTGTTCACACAAAATTTTGTTCCCACAAAATTATATTCGGAGAACTTGTAAAGTGATTGCAGATTTCTTAATCAAGTGACATTTCAAGTATCTCAAAGTAGTGCCCGAAGTAAAAGAATGAACCCTTTAAAATTTTTTTAGGAAGTCTAAGAAAAAAATCTTAATGTTACACTGAATCATCTAATGCAAGTCCTTCAAGAACATTATGATCAACCCTTTAAGGATGGCATTTTAATCAGTTTCATTGTATAATGAGGAAAATTACATCTTTAAGTAACTTGCCCCACATCACAAACTACTGGGCGCTGTGTTCTCACTCTTTCTCTCTCTCTGGATACACACTCACGTACACACACACACACACACACCCCTCTCATACATACATATATAGCACATATACATATGCATATATATTAACTCAAATATGTGTACAAATATCTGTATATCATTGAATTGAGTGTTTGATGAGTTTGGATGTGTATGTGTGTGTGTGTGTTTGTGTACTAATTTTGTGTGTGTATGTTTAATAGAGAACAGTATTTCAGAACTTCAGAAAAGTTCCAACGTTCATTAAAGACTGGATATAATAAAGACTCACGGCTTTTTGATTCTGTCCAATTTTCTAAGTTATCTGTGACTCACCTTCAAGATGAACTTTCTTGCCCTTTATTAATTGCAGGATAAATATATCCAGATCAAAGATGATGTGTCCTAGTGTCTCCTTGCATGTGGGAGAGTATACCCAGTAGATATTTATGCCCAGGGTCTGTCCAGTTCAGCCTCATTGTCAGTAGATGCAGACAGTTCCATTTGCATAATGAACTCTCTGAATGATCTTTAAAGCCTCGGCCAGCAAAGATTAGAGAATAACTGCAAGGATTATTGCTACATCTCCTTCAATGGGCTCTCAGACGCTGTCCACTCTGAGTTGAATTGCGCACCCCTAATTTGAGGGCTAACTGAGGGTTAGCGGTTTGCTAAGACTTCTTAAGTGCCTGAGCATTGGTTATCTCACTGACTTCTGGAGAGCGGGTGGCAGGAAGTCAAGCCAGGCTAAGTGAGTAAAGAAGGGGTCTCCCATTAAACGCAACAAATTCAATTGCAACGCTTAATAAGTATTCATTCAGCACCCAAGGTTACAAAAATTGGGCCAAGTTGTTTGGAAAGGAAAAATTGTTATAGATTGACTAAAGTACTCTTTTTTCATTGCTATTAGAACTCTCTTCGCAGTACAAACTTAATGACCCCAATGGGCATTTAAATAAGGTAACTACTGAGACAGACTTAAAGGTAAATGAAATCCATTGTTTAAGAGATATTTCAAATTATAATCAAGTAACATGTGAACACAAACATAGAGCTAAAATGCAAAGTTACAGCTTTTCTCCCTTAGAGAAAACTTCTTTGACTATTTCTATTTTAGTACTCTTGATTGTAAACCCAATAGCCCCAAGTAATGTATTTAAACCACTAATTCTTGATTTATAATTCTTTAGCTGTGTTTATTATTTACTGTGAAAAATATTCACATGATCCCCTACAGGCATCTCTTCTCCCAATGTCTTTTTAAAATGTACATAATCTTGGGGCGCCTGGGTGGCTCAGTCGGTTAAGCATTCAACTTTTGATTTTGACTCAGGTCATGATCTCGCGGTTCAGGGGACTGAGCCCTGCCTCAGGATGCACAGAACCTGCTTGTGATAATCTCTCTCCCTCTCTCTCTGCCCCTCTCCTGTGCTCTCTCTCTCTCTCTCAAAATAAATAAATAAGCTTAGAAAAATAAATATACATAGTCTCTTGATTATTATGTATAAATTTTTAAATAACCTGAATACTTAATGTGATTCAAGAACTTTAGATAGTATCTCAACTTCCTCCTGTAAAAGAAGAAATGTGGTCCATCCTAATCCCTGCCGGTCAGCCTGCGGTCTGCCAGGCTTCGCCTGTGGACCGGCACGCTCTAGAAGCTTCACCCAGAGAAGTGAGTGAATCTTCAGTAGGTTTGTGTCAGCGTGGCATCTCGTCACTCAGTGGGGGTGGGGGTGGGGGTGGGAGAGAAGAAATGATTTTCTACTTCCATCTACCTCTTCTTTCTCGACACACCATCGCTCAACTTTTCACACCTGTACTCCCAATGTCATGAACTCAAAGTTTATCACATTTATATAGTTTTTTTAGGTTTTTAAAAAGTACTTTCACAACCAGGAGCATATTTGCCATCTCCCTTGTGAAGGGACATTTGGCAATGAATGAGACATGTGAATGGTGTCCCAAGGGCATCCATTGGGTAGAGGCCAGGGATGCTGCTAAATATCCGACCATGAACAGGACTGTCGACCACAGCAAAGAATTATTGGGCCCAAATGTTAGTAGCTCTAAGTTTGGGAAACCATGGACTCTGTAGGCTTATTCTGAAAAATGGAAACCAAAAAAGACAATTTCGAAACTATCATACCACAGAATCCACTGAAGAGCCAGGTAATAGCTTCTGTGTCATCCAAAGGAGAATCTTAAAAGCACCAAGGTTGAATGATATCCATTTTCTTCAACTTCATTATTCAGTAGAAATCATGCCACATTGCTTCTTACTTGGATCAGGATTTTTTTGGTATATTTTTGTTATTCCTGGAATTTCTAATGTCTTATTTTAATCTCATGAAAGAAGAAATACATGTTTCGTTTTTTGTTTTTGTTTTTGTTTTTGTTTTTATTACACCGCTAGGATCATGCAGCTCCTCTGAAAATGTCAGTTTTGTGCAGACTGCTTTCCATGACTGCCGTGTAGCTGTCATATAGGGATTTTGTTTCCCCTGTCTCTTTCATGGCCCTCCCCAATCATTTTAGATTCGGCATCTTCATGCGTTAGATTTCTTTTTCATTTTGCCAATATATGTTCTCATGTAATTATGTCAAGAATGATGTAGGAGATAAAAAAGTTTGAATACCTTCACACTTAATGGTTTAGCAAAGCTATAGATCCTCAGTTTCACAGCCATGTAGCTCAAAGCTTTGGGGATGTTATTTTACTGTCATTGAGTATCCAGGGATCCTGAAAAGAAGCTTCATGTCCGTCTCACTCTAAATCCTTTGGGAGATACACTCCCAAAACTTTTGGAGCTTCTCATAAGCCTTGGTTGAACTTGTTCATTTAGGTTATTTTGGGGTTAAATTCACATAAAAAGGTGTTTGTATTTTTCACGTAAAACAAAATATGAAGACGGGAGCTTCTGATTTGAAGGTTCTCAGCTAGCGTTTCTGAGACCTCTAGGTCTGACCTTACAGTTGTCGGTTCACTGCAGCAATCTTAAGCATCATGACCTCCTGACAACACAAGAAAGCATGAACTTCTCCTCCTCCTCTTCTTCCTCTTCCTGCTCCTTCTCTTTTTTTTTTCTGTCGTCTTCTTCCATTTCTTAGTCTTCCTCTCTCTCCTTCTCCTCCTGTCTCTCTCTTTCTCTTAATCAGAAAGACATTCCCTTTCTCAAAATCCCCCTTAGCCACCTTCCCCCCTTCAGTTCATTGGCCACAATTGGCAAGCATCTTTACTTGGTCACTGATCAAGTAGACAGTGTATGCTTGTCTCCTGTCATTGGGAGAGTATGGACCTTGCCTTATGTAATTTTCTCAATAATTCAGATTCCTCTGAGTAAAAAGGAGCAGACTATCTATTGGGTAAATAAATGACAATATCTGTAGTATTTTGAAATTTCATCAGTAACAGCATGCATGGACTGTTTTTTTAATTTAATAATTTAATTTAATTTAACTTAATTTAATTTCACGATACCTTTTAATCTAAAGAGTCATTTTTATTAGCTTTGGGAAATTTTGGCCTACCGTGAAGTTCCCCATAATTTCTTTCTCCCCTTCCTCAGGAACTACTAACAGAGAGGTGCTGGCCCTCCTGGACTGGTGCCTTTTAACTTTTATTGTTTTTTTCTCAAATTGTTATTATGTTTCTTTTGTAAACCATGTTCTTAAAAAGTTCTAAATTCAGTTCCATAAAGTCCCTACATTTCTCCTTTTTCAATGTAAGTTGTTTTTATGTTAGTGCAAGATCTTGAATCTGTCATGAAAGACTAATTAAGATTTTCTTAAAGTTTTATTTTCTTCTGAAATTATTATTCTTTGTTATAGGGCCATATGTTTTGACTGACTAGCTCTTAGTCATATTTGTTCATGTTGAAGATTTATCTCACATCTTTGGAAACATTGAAATGTGGATTCCATGGCTGCGTTCTCTCCCTGCCCTCTCTGCACCCCCCATGACCCTGGCCCAGAATTCCTGGCTTCTTCTGCCCCGAATGAGAACATATTTTACAAGCTCTAAGCATGACGGCAGGAAAGAACATCCAGCAGACAGTACTTCTGTGCCACCACCAGAGCCAGAAGGGGGGAGGGGGAGGGACATCCTATCATGAGGTACCAAAACCTACTCTGAAAGTTTTATCCAATTCCAAAAGGTCACTGTGGTTCTGAAGAGAATTTCTTAACTTTAGACCAAAAATAAAAATTTATATATTGTACATGGTATATTTGTTGGTTTGGGGAATGTTTAAAGGTTGTGAAAGATAATTCATTCAATCAGTTCCCATTTCTGCCTTACTCCCAACCTTGGCTCTTCATACTTGTTGAATCTAAGCGCCAGACTACAAAACATGGCTCCAATCTCCACTCATGACTTCTCTCCATGTTATGATTGTTACTTTCTCCACTACTATAATGTATAAATCATACCACAGTAGCCTTCTGTCTTCCTGAAATTCATCCCAATCTTGGTCCATTCGTGACCTCTTTCCCCATTCACATTTTAAAAAATTAAAGTATATAGTCTTGTACTCTCTAGTTAACATTTCAATGATTACTGAGAACTGGGAAGACTGCTGGTTTTCTGCGGTATTGAGAAGGAAGTAAAATCAAGTTTTATTTTACTGAGTGAATATTCTGCTCAAGTGTACATCTTCCAATGTTTACGTGGTCATACACGATCATAAATAGCCTCCATTACTATTCCTTGCTCATATATCAAGTCCACATAAATCTAATCCTCACAACATTTTCCTCACTGCATTTTGTAATATACTTACATTGTTTACACCAAGGCTGCATCTTTTTTTTTTTAACATTTATTTATATTTTGAAAGACAGAGACAGAGCATGAGCAGGGAAGGAGCAGAGAGAGAGGGAGAAACAATCTGAAGCAGACTCCAGGCTCTGAGATATCAGCACAGAGCCCAACGTGGGGCTCGAATTCAAGAACTGTGAGATCATGACCTGAGTCAAAGTTGGACGCTTAACAGACTGAGCCATCCAAGCACCCAGCCAAGGCTACATCTTTTAGCACAGTCATGGCACGTGCTATAAGCTCAGGGAACATTATCCATACTGATGGATTAATGAAGTCACATCAATCCCAAAATATTCCAGAAGATGGGCTAGTGTTAATAGTTGCTAAAAAGCAGAACAACTTGTGAAATATTATCATGAATGTTTTTTTGCAATTTGTCTGTGTGCTTTACAACTAGCAATTACTAGTATTGGTTCCCCTTCGGTCTTCCGATTATTTGTCCATATTGCGCCACAGGCCTTGATTGAGCAATCTCTCTTTGTCTTTAACCCAATACAAGCTACCTGTCTCCTAATTCGGCAAAACGTCCCCAACATTTTCTTTTTTGGGATTTCCATCACCCACTATATTGAATTCTCAACGCTTCTAGGAGAATTAAGGTGGTTCGCAGTAATATTTACACCATTCAAACAAGGGTTTTATAGGGGCACCTGGGTGGCTCAGTCGGTTGGGCGGCTGACTTCGGCAAAGGTCATGATGTCATGGTCCGTGAGTTCGAGCCCCGCGTCGGGCTCTGTGCTGACAGCTCAGAGCCTGGAGCCTGTTTCAGATTCTGTGTCTCCCTCTCTCTGACCCTCCCCCATTCATGCTCTGTCTCTCTCTGTCTCAAAAATAAATAAACGTTAAAAAAAATTTAACAAAAAAACCCAAGGGTTTTATAGTCAAATATTTGTATAGTTCAAACAAAGACTTTGTTTTTTTCTGACTCTGGGCGATCAGGAAACCTCTCCAGACTCAGTTCCCTTTCTCTGTAAAATGTGGATAAGCAACAGCATGTTATAGTACGCCATGTGCGGTGGGAGAACTGAGTGAGACGTTGGATGCAAAGCACTCAGCAGTATCTTCTATATGGTTAGTGCTGAAAAAAGTTAGAAAATTATATAGCAAATAATAAGACAGCACAAAAAGAGGAAATTGCAGTCATAACATCTCTGGCACCAATGAGAAAAAAAAAATGGAGATTTAAAAGCAAGCTGGAAACATCAAGGGTCCAAATGAAATAGACACTCCCAAATTAACGATGTAATATCTGTACATGGTAAAAATTGTGTATTCAATAAATGAGGGTACATAGTATTAGTATAGACAGTAAATGCATATCATTGGGTGAAAGTATTATCTTTGGTAAATGAGAGTAGTCATTTGCAGATGTGAACTCACTGGATTAAAAAAGAAAAATACAATTTGTATCTGCTTCCATCTGAGTCATTTCTGGTCAGTTTTATCTTTTATCTCCAGGGAACTCCTTGGGAAAACTCACACAGTATCTACGGGAGAAAGAATGCCAGTCAACAGTCCTCAAAATCTTGATTGCATATTTCAGCAGTAAAAACTTTTCAGGACCTCTCTATTTTTGTATATGTATGTTTATTTATGAAGTTTTTATATGTAATACTAAATACTGTTCTCAAACTGTTCTAAAATTTACAAAGCCACAACATAAGGAAGTAATGAGCAAACATTATAATATACCCTCTTATATTTCAAACCATCATTTTATATGTAAATTCCATAACTGCAAAGGGAAAAAAAAACCAGATTCTCAGGGCAGACAAATTCCGATGAAGTGTTCGAACAGCCAAGGAGGCTGGTTTGGCTTTCTCGAGCATCAAGTTGTATCTAATTCTGACTGTAAGAACTTGAGCCACTGAAGACTGAAGTTTATTGGAATTACAGGCAGAGGTAATCTTTTCAAATCCATTTCATCCCTTGCCTAAAGTGGTACTTGTCAAATAATTAATTACAATCGAAGTTAAAAGACAACATAGTGGAAAATAATAGTGCTTTTGAAATTTTTCATGTCATGCGCTCATAGAAATGAGGTTATTTGTATAGCGCATAGGAGTAAATGGCCAAGGCTCCTTGCAGCCCGAAGTAACTGGTCAAAGGTCTCTGTCTCCCCTTGGCTGTTCAGGTGATCTGAGGGCTGAGGTGCTAGGCATAGCTGGAACTGATTTCTGGGATACCAGTGGAGCCACGCTGCCTGAGACCACAGATTGCTTCCGTGAGGAAATGATTTCTGAGTTGTGTTTTGAAAGATGTGAGTCAAAAAATGGTTCTTAGTACTTTGACATTTTCACGTACTGTGCAACCGCAGCATTTTTAGACCTGATTATTTTGTATCTTTCTAATCCCCCTCTCCAGACTGGATGTATTCTAGAAGAGTTTGAGCCGCGTCGCCTTCCTGACACAACATCTTCTCAACTACTTTGCAAACGACTGCCAGATTTGTTCTCAAGCACTGCTTTCTTCAAGTCGCCTCATTATTTCAAAACCTCATTGACTGTATCTCGGTGCATCAAATGCAAGTACATAAGACTAGCTTTGACTGCTCCTCGTAACATGGGTCTATCGCCGTACACACTTTTGTTTCTCACACTTTTCATGCCTTCGTATAGGTAACCATCCATTCATTTATGCACCACACATGTATGAATGTCACATATGCACCTGCTGTTGTGTTAGGCATTAAGGATTTATGAATTAATAAGACCCGCCTTTGCTAAACTAGCAGCCAAGTGTGGGAAAATAGAAAGATCATTACATACAGCGTGATAAATGTTCTAGTCGAGTTCCAAATAAAGTACAGCAGCAAGGGATTGTTCTTTATTGGCCACTGCTCTTGTGTAAATAAGGCGATGATACAGAGGGCTTTAGTGGTGTTGTATTATTGAAATGTTTTCACGTTCCTTAAAATGTTGCCAGCAGAAGGGTTTTATTTCAGAAATGAATCTGCTCTGATAGTTTGTTTACAGGAAAAATGTGGCAGACAGTGTGATGCAGTGGAACAGGCTCTAAAGGGTCGAATTCTAAAATGTGATTTACTGACTACATGGTATAGAATGAATCATTTACTACTTTAGGCCTCTGTTGTCTCATTTACAAAATAAGGACTTGGCCCAAGTAATCTCTAGTGACCATTTCAATTCTGGATTAAAACGTATGGTTGTTTAATTGGCCACTATGGATTCTGCCCTCTCAGATGTCCAGATAAGAATATTTGTAATCCGCTCCAGACAGATGGGAACTGGGATCCTCGGGTAAGAGTGGTTCTGAAACACACTTGGGCTGGGCTTCTTAACCTCATGTATAAGGGCATCAGCTAGATATTATAGGAATTATAACATCTATATATTTATATCTATATATCTATAGCAAAGTGTCAAAGGTGCCCCTCCTTCTTCAGGTGTGGACACAGGGGGTAACAGTCTGGAGGACAAGGGGAGCAAAGTGGGCCCTGAGGTGCAAGCCTCCTAGCAGACCCTGATGATTTTCTTCAGGCTCCTGGCCAGATAAAAAGTGGCTCTCTGCTAGGGCAACTTTAAAAGGAGGATGCTCAAACGGAATTGGGATGAGTTGTATTTGTTCTTTTCTTAAAGCAGAAGCTTTAAAGCTCTTGGATATTCCACACCTGACTGAGTCTGACCTCCTGTCATTTCACTCCTTCAGTCCTCTTAAAGGCCTCAACATTTTGTGTATTTTACCCATACCTTTCAAAAATAACTTGCGTTTCCTTATGAATGTTTTAAAGGCTTTTTTTATGATTACAGTATGATTCCATAGCTAGAGTTCAGCTCTTTTACCACAGTCTTTGCATGAAATGGATGCAAGTTTATTTGTCTTGCACATAGACAATTAATATTCAAGAAAACTAGTGGCTCAAACCCCCCATATTTGTTGTCAAGGTGTCAGAAATTCCTTTGTCTGTAGAACTTATTCAGATTAGTTGTCTAGGTCCCAAATGCCAAGACTCTAAAATAATAAGAAAGAAGAAGAAGAAGAAGAAGAAGAACATTGGATAAAGCTTTAAAGAAAAAATGAGGTCTAAAGTTAAGAGGAATGCCACACATTCACTCTCTCCATCTTTTCTCTGAATGGTTCTGCTCTGCATTACAAAATGGGTGGGCTAGTATGGAGAGAGGAAGAAATTGACGTGGGAAGGAATTATCCAAGATTTCACATATGGAGAAGGGGTTTATTTTCTTTATATAAATTTTCATAAAATGTACTTTGTTTTCCAAAAAACTTTTTGTAAAGTTTATGGTCAATGCTATTTTTGTGGGATCACTTGTCAGAATTCATGTAATGAAATATTTTCTCAGCATTTTGCAAGCTAGACTGGTCTTCTGGGACTTTGATTCTTTGGTTGAAAAAAAGTAATGAACGTCTATGACATTAATGTTCCCATCTAACAGTGACATATTTTCATCTTGCATTTTATCCATAGATAATCAAAGGAACTATATATTTATCAAATCCTCTGCTGTTTAAAGTGAGTGTGTAAATTTCTTCTACATTTTCAGCATCTGCTAAACATCAAGACTTCTTTCTTGGGAAAGAAAGTTGACACGGGTGGGAGAATATCAAAGAGGAATAACGGGGAGAAACAATATAGTCACCATTTATTTGTGATAGCCCCATGATTTCTTTATGTATCCTTCTCACGATGGCATACTCAGAGCCTTGTACAGTGCTGCTAGGCACACATAGATACATACTTAAAGATGCTTACTAGCCTACATGTCATAAATCAACTTCCATGAGAGATCGAGATGGAGCAGAGGGGTGGGAAACGAAGCAAGGAATGTATTTGCTACTTTAGGGAAGGAAATTTGAAGAACAAGGTGTTATTAAAGTCAAAACATAGACAAGACCCATGGGTTCCTAGTGGCTCAGGGCACTGGTGACCTATAAGACAATCATTTGGTGGAGTAAAGGGGATAGAAACAAGACTGAAGAGAGAATGAGAGACACACAATACTGAGCACAGGATGCAGTCGGTCTTTCGAAAAAACTTGATGACATGATGAACAGAGAGGTGATGATAATTCTAACAGCTGCAGGATCCTTAACAATGTCATATTCTTAATTTACTTATAATTTTAATATGGAGCTACTATGCACTTTATTAGCTTTTTATTTATTTATTTATTTATTTTGAGAGAGAATGAGAGAGAGCACAAGTGGGGAAGGAACAGAGAAAGAGGGAAAGAGAGAATCCCAAGCAGGCTCTGCACTATCAGCACAGAGCTCTCAGTAGGGCTTGAACTCACCGACTGTGAGATCCTTACCTGAGCCAAAATCAAAAATTGGATGCTTAACTGACTGAGTCATTCAGGTGCTCCAAGATACTATGTATTAGAAGATATCCAATTTAAAAGAAGCCAAAACTACAAGAGAAAGAGGCACTTAATGGAGTGGTATCTCGGAGAATGTAGGAGAGGAGAAGGATATGCACAAAGCAGGAGGATTTGATTGGCTTTGGAAAAGAGGGGAGACAACTCTGAAATGGGAGGAAAGAAGAAATAATGAAAGTAAAGGATTTTGTTTTGTTTGTTTGTTTCTGCTGCCAGGAAAAATTAAGTGCACTGCATAGGGTAAAAAGTTTTTTTAATCAATGTTATTAAATAGGTACAAAAGCAATAATTTTATCTGTGTCAAAAAGATTGCCAGTTGGATGTGAACTGAAACATACACATAATAATAGTCTTCCTGTGATGTAATTGAAATACAGTAGAAATTTTAATGACATTTACAAAATCTTTTAGAAGCTCAGAATACCCCTTTTGAGCATTTGATTATCTTAGCATTTTAATATTATAATTACAGCATGTCAGTACTCTATTTAAAATGTAATTATCAAAGCTCAGAGGAAACTGATTCTTGTGCATCCATAATTTCATACAATATAATTTTAGAGCTTGAGCTATTTTTGTTTTATCATTTTAGTCATAGAAACATAGTTGAAAGTCTAGGGACTTGTAGTTTTCATTTTTTGATAGGCTTTTAAAAATAATCTTTGCTTTAAAAGTGGCCTTGTCACTGAATACATGTTTATCTGAAATAAATCAAATCTCTTCTGGTGGAATAAAATGGTTCATGCAGTTTTCAAAAACATATCATGACAGCAAAACTATATCCTCAAAAGAACACGTTTTGTAAAACTCTTTCATGCAAGCCATTTTACCCTACAAGAATTAGGACATTGTTAATTATATTGATTGATGGATGATTTAGTAATTTCATTCGAGTATATACTTAAATGTCATCTCAAAATGGCCTTTTCCAACTACCTTATTTTAAATACCCCCTCAACAAAATGTAACTCCTTGACATCTGGGGCTTTGCCTTGTTCATCCCTGGAGCCCAGAAAGAAGGTCTTTCTTGTTGAATCAACAACTGTTTTAGGTGATGTATGTATATGCTTAAGACAATGATGTCAGCATTGATTAAAACAGTGCTGGTTCCCAAAATATCTGCTATCAGAATCACCCGGAGAGACTTTTAAATATTAAGTTTTCCAATCTTCACTTGTTGGAGACACTATTTTGATGGGTTTGAAGTAGAATTTAGGATTTTAAAAATACTACCTTACGTGTTTTGCATGATAAGTTAGAATGGGAATGGCACTCAACTCTCATTCCTTTTTTATTAAAAATTTCATAACCTGTCTCTTTCCTTCTCCCTTCCTTCCTTCCTTCCTTCCTTCCTTCCTTCCTTCCTTCCTTCTTTCCTTCCTCTGACATGTATTATTAAGCACAGTAAATATTAAACATTGTAGATACCAAAATGAAGTAACTAATCATCCTTGCCCTTAAAATGCATAATGCTAAACAATGGAAAGTTTTTACTCTTTGAGATGGCAAACACTTATCACAAAGAGTAAAAGATAAGCAAATAATGAGTGAAGAAGCTGGTTAATACAACTTGTGTATGCACGAGTGTGTTTAAAAAATGAGGTGTGAATGAAATAATGAAGCTAATCTTCTTATGAAAGTTATGACAGACCCAGGAGACAATCCAAAAGAGACACTGTAAATACATTGTGAGAAAGAGCATAGTTTTTTGGAATAACTGTAGAAAAAGAATCCCCAAACGGCTTGAGCTAGTCTCCTACATAAAAACACTGATTCCTTATTCAAACAACCTCTTCGCATTTAGTAGAAACGTATATAGTGGTAAGGTTCTTTGGCCAACTAAGTCCAACTAGTTCATTAGCTGCTTGAAAGAGGTAGGCCCCCAGATCCTACCCACTGTAACCAAATTTCTCATCGCATTACATTCAAGACACTGAAGAAAGATGGCAGGAACCTGTTACTTTTACTTGCGACTCTGGCTTGGAAGACAAATCCTCTCTCCTTCCTGTAACTTCCCTGCAGAATACTTCTCAACACACTTCTCACCACGATCTTTGTAAGTTAATGCAGAGTTTACAGCAAGGAAGGGATCTGGGCACAAAAAATGCAGCAGAGAGAAGGCATCCTTTCTCCTGCCCCGCTCATTACCATTCCTTCTTTGTAGGTCTCCTCCCTCTGCACCAATACAGTTAGCTCAAAAGCAAGGCAAAAAGAGGGACCTAGGACTCAAGACGGTGGCTGGAATTGCTCTCTGCTGATAAAAGAGAAGGGGATGACTATGTAAGGAAGCATGGGTAATCCACTTTGATAGCGTTAACAACGAAGAGAATTCGAGAGCCACCCACGTTTGGCAAACCGCATTTGGGTGTATAAGTTCAGGTGTGCATACATACAACAAGCTTCGTTATTGTAATACCTCGCAGTAGCACTGAGAATGATAAAAGATTTTCCATTTATTTAAACGGTTTAATTTATTTTTAAAAAGGTGTTTAGTTTAACACAGCTGCTGTGTTAGTTTGATGTCAGATCTGCTTACCACAGATTAAAATGGAATAACAGAAAATTCCAGAAGCATTTGCTTTTCAAAGAATGTCAACTAAGGCACACATAGGTATTGATATCAAAGTGGAAAACAGGATTAAATTTTACCCTATCTCTATGCTTGTCTAGTGGGTCCTTCATCTTAGCATTTGCTATACTGAATTGATCTGAGTCTGTTGGACCATCTACAAGACTAAGATTTTTGAGGGATTTCTGGTGTTCTGATAAACCTGTTCTGGAGTGTGAGAACCCTGATTTGTATCATATTCCTATTTTATTGGTGTAAATACGCCCACCATCACTGATTTCAAGTTACCAAAGTTTTGTTTGTTTTTTTTAACGTTTATTTATTTTTGAGAGAGAGACAGAGACCGAGTGCAAGGGTGGAAGGGACACAAAGAGATGGAGACACAGAATCCGAAGCAGGTTCCAGGCTCTGAGCTGTCAGCACAGAGCCCCACGCAGAGCTCGAACTAATGAACCATGAGATGGTGACCTGAGCTGAAGTCGGACGCTTACCTGACTGAGCCACCCCGGTGCCCCTCAGGTTGCCAAAAGTTTAACAAACCTCCCAAATCAGTTTTTGGTTCCAGTGCATGACTGGCTGGGACAGTCTTTGCCCCACTGCCACATAACACATGGCCAAGCACAGCCTGCTGTAGATTAAGTATCTGCTGGATTCTAGTTGGGAGAGTTTTAAAATAATTCTTACGAGAACGTCGGCTTTTCCGATTCCTTCATTGTTTTACTCCAGGGCATGCCACCTTTTATGGAAGCAAGTTTACCTTCTCCAGCCAATGCCAACCCCTCTCCTACCCCATGAGGGATGAAAAATAGAGGTTCAGCAAGATAGTGTCTTACGAACTCTCGCACAAAGTTCATGAACTTCAATTTCGGAATGTAGTAATATTTCAAAAGCTGCTTTGAGGCTCAAGTAGGCTTGTCTTATGTCATTAAATGGATGGTAGTTAATCGTATAATTATTTCAGGTTTATTTCAGGATTCCTTGTAAGATTTTTTAATAGTGTGCAAATCGATGAGAAGAATGTCCGCCTTTTTGTTACCAAAGAGGACAAAGAATATTGAGAGTGACTTAAATATGCTAGAGCTTGTTTAATTTTGTATCTGTTGCCACCTATTTTATAAATTAAAACGGAGTCAGCTAAAACCTAAATTGAACAAGTTAGGCAATTGCAGCAGCAGCAGATTAGATCCTTGTTTGACTGATTTCAAGGTCTTTGCTTGTATGGTGAGAAGCTACAAAGCGGAGCTATGTGTGGGAGCTGGGTAGGGGTCTAAACATAGCCTTCGCCTGCCCGTGTCTTCTGAAAAGGATGCTGTTCCCTGCTCAGTTCTGGGCTTCCGAATGGGTCAACCCTTTGAATTTAAAAAGTCAAAAGAGAAGGCTGAAATAATCCATATGAGAAAGAAAATTCCCAGTCTTGGAAATAAGAACTAGTGTGGCAGCAACCAGGTGCTGTTTTAAGAAACTCAGAGGAAGAAGACAGAGGATGAGATCATGCTCTGATAAATACCACCTCAGGAGAGAAAAAAGAGACTTAGAGGATTTTTAATGGAGTTTTGCTAGATTTGGCAACTGTAATTCTCCCTCTGCTGCTGATTTACATTTTATGTATTTCCCTAACTGAAGCTTGCCTAAACATAACCCCACTTTATTCTAGTGGTTCCTAATCAGAAAAAGGAAGAAAGGAGGAAAGGAAGGAAGGGAGGAAGGAAGGAAGGGAGGAAAGAAGGAAGGAAAGAAAGAAAGAAAGAAAGAAAGAAAGAAAGAAAGAAAGAAAAAGAAAGAGAGAGAAAGAAAGAAAGAAAGAAAGAAAAAGAAAAAAAGAAAGAAAAGGAGAAAGAAAGAAAAAGGGAGGGAGTAGGAAAGATATCAATGTTTGAGGTCAGCTATTTCTATGATTTCATCCTTTTTTTAAACATAAAGGTTGTTACAGATTTTTTTTTTAGTCAAGTCATAAATACAAAGGAAGGATTTTCATGAGACTTCAAAAACATAGTACTTTGGCAATTTTACTAGAGTTATATATTTCATGTATAATTAAAAAATAAAATATACACAGCTTTCCCTTCTTCCCTGAACAGCAGTGGTATTTTCCAGTTAAGGCAATAATAATAATAATAATAATAATAATAATAATGAGGGGCGCCTGGGTGGCGCAGTCGGTTAAGCGTCCGACTTCAGCCAGGTCACGATCTCGCGGTTCGTGAGTTCGAGCCCCGCGTCGGGCTCTGGGCTGATGGCTCGGAGCCTGGAGCCTGTTTCCGATTCTGTGTCTCCCTCTCTCTCTGCCCCTCCCCCGTTCATGCTCTGTCTCTCTCTGTCCCAAAAATAAATAAACGTTGAAAAAAAAAATTTAAAAAAAAAAAAATAATAATAATAATAATGAGAAAGTTGCTCACCATTTATTATTCTACCAATGGTATAGTTCACTTAACTTTTTTCTGCTTGTTAGCTCTTGAGTATATTAGACTATGTCTTGACTATATATTCTGCTTCACAACCAAAAGGAATCCAGCCACGTTTCCTCAAGTATTAAAACTGATAGCCTTGAATATGTCAGAGGCTAAGTCTGATAGACATGGACTTCTGTGAAGCCAGTTCTTTATTTTGATTTATGTGGTTATCTAAAATGATTTTCAGAAAACTGATTAAAAATATTTTGGAGATTTCCAAAACATGCAGCTCACAGGCATTGAAAAATATAAAGTTTCAAGGCCAAAGACCTGACCGTATATCAAACAGCAAACGGAAGTGAGCAAAATTGGTATGTGTATTTTTGCCTCAATGGTGTGCGTTCTTCTTTAGAGCCACCCAAGGGCTAACTCTACAGACTTACACATTGAAACCAACAAACTGCCTCCTCTCAGATGTCTTTCCACCTTGCCATTATTGTCAGCATTGGGGGATGTATCTAAATTTCCCATGCGTGAAGAAATCGCTAAATACAAGACAATGGCCTCAGGGACATCCTGCCTTTCTCTGTATTCTCTGAATTTTTGAGTGTGCTTGTGGTAGTGGGAGGTCACGCTGTTTATTTAGGGACTTATCATCATGTCAGTGAAGGTATCTGGTCATCCTCTCCCTCTCCTTGCCCCTCACATGAAACTCTGCACATTAGTCTTCATGCAGGGCTTAACTTCACTGCCAGCTTACAGCGGCGGCACCAAGTGAGAAATATGCTGGTGGGTTTGATTACGAAAGTGTTAGTATGTCAGAAAGAAATCACGAGGCATTTGGAAAACCTAATAATAAAACTGAAAATGGAAAACTTTGAGCAGCAAAACAAATCACATTTGGGGTTGTTTTCAGAATTTTCTCGTGAATTTGCAGAATTTAATTCCTTTGGGAAATCTGGACTGTCGAAAGAAGAGAAAATAAAAATTTTAGGTGTGGAGATGTATGCATTCCTCATGATTATAGGAGATTTAATGTGAGCCCACAAAATGAATATCCTTCTAAAGGGCCTTCAATGTTTCTTAACTTGAAAAAAAGTATGTATTGTTTTGTCTTGGAGAAGGGTTGTCTCTTTTCATGGCATTCCCTTTGTCTTAGGGGTGTATGGGTCAGTATTCTTACAGAGTTGAGATCAGCTTATATTTACAAGCCCTCTGCATATATTTTTAAATTTAATTTTTTTACAGAGAGAGAGAGCATGAGAGAGAGTGCATGAGTGGCAGGAGAAACAGAGAGAGAGAGACAGAGAGAGAGAGAGAGAGAGAGAGATCGGGAAGAGGGATTGGCTTGATCCCTCAAGAGTCAGATGCTCAACCAACTGAGCCATTTGGATGCCCTTACAAGGCTCCTGAATCAAGCTTTGTGGCCTTGTTTTTCCTTCAACAGTTATTACAACAATATAAATTGAATGTTTACTGTATGCCAACACTGTGCTGGACATTTTGATCACATTGCTATCTATGTTTTCCTTGTGTAGTGATTTTAAACAATTTAGGTCTCTGGTGCTTTTGTAAATAAATCACATCCCATGAAACATGAATATTTGAAGAGTTAGGGACTAGAATTATAGTTTACTTGGGACTGCTAAAGCTATATCAAGAACTTTATCTTCCTGGATGACACAGACCAAGATATCCTCTGAATTGAGTTCTGGGATCCAGCCACCCCATTGCTATTAGGGCCATTTAGAGTTCTTGATAACTTATTTTGCTAAGTTGATATTAATATAAGGGAACATTGCAGAGATCAATTTACAGCAGAGTTTTCCAGGACATTGCTTCTAATGTTAGACAGTGTGGTAATTACGAGCTCAATGACCTTAAAAAGTTATTTTACCTCTGGGCTTCAGTATTTTTAACTGTGAAACGAACCATATGGTCACTAAAGTTTCATCTAACTCTAAAATCTAAGCTTCTAAAAGGACCCTTTGGTTAGATGACATGTACAATATTCATCCACTCATTTTGTTATTGATCAAGGTTGGCCATAAACACCTTCATAGTATATATAAAAGTAGGAGTCTGTCTTCTCTTTTCATTGAAATCAGACTATAAGTTAAGTTTGGACAATGGGATTAGCTAAAGATCAGGCCTGATATACCATGCTTTGAGCTTCTGTGATTTTCTTGGATATACTTTGAGATAACCAGACATCTTGTCTGGACTTGCCAAAGGGGCTTCTATACCCAATGCAACTCTCCTGAAAGGGATAACTGTAGTCAGATTCCAGCTTGTTAGGGGCAGGGGGTTGCATTAGCTTGGAGCAGTGCTGATCATTTGTGGGATGTTAGGCTATGAATAGTTTGCTACTATAACAATAGATAGAGTGGCCAATTAACTAAAAACTGTAGAGTGGCTTCAACAAATAGATGTTTAAGTTTTGCACCTGTAACAGTACTGGGCAGGTTTATTAGCTGGTGGTTGAGGGGGTGGGGAGTGGTCCTATTTCATGAGTTCTTTAGAGATCCAGGGAGATAGAGGCTCTTCTCCCTTCAACAAATAGCTTCTGTGTTGGTCGCTGCTTGGGTTATTCTTGAGGTAATCTTCATGCTAACCAGTTAGAAGTAAAAACGAGCACGAAAGAGTATTAAAGTAGAGATTTATATGGACTTGCAACTGCATGCCGTAATTTCTATTTCTCCCATATCCTCTTGGTTAAAATCAGTCACTGGCTTGACCTGGCTAGACAAAATTTTTGAAATGCTCTACCTGACTGGGCAATCTGTAAGCAGCAACAACGCCACCCAGTGGAAAGACAAATACAAATTTCTGGTGGGCAGCTAGCTCTCTCGACCATGCTTTACCTCTTTGCTCGCCAAATTTTTATGCACAGCTTTTTCCCCACACGTACAACGTAGTTGTCCCCCTTCCCCAAAGGAGATGACCCAAATTCCCGTGTAGTCGCTGTATCCTGCCGAAAGTCCGTGATCTCTCCATACGGTTAAGTGATCTACAATTTAAAGATGAATCAATGTGCCTCCGTCATGTTCATTATACACAAGTGGGGATGCAACAGGGTATCAACAAATAAATAATCCCACTGATGAATGGGAGCTAAAGAGTAGTCACAGATGAGAACCTGTTGGGAGTCAGAGATAAAACCATCACTACCACTATTACTTCTAGACAGTCGTGAAACCCTTGCTAAGGACAGTAGAGGAAAGTAGGAATGGGTGCTGAGTGCTAACCCATCCCACCTGCTACAATCAATGAGACTACTGTAACTGGAGTACAGTGACAGAGAAGGGATGTTAGAAAATGAGGTTGGAAAATGCTAAGGATTTAGATTTTCAGTGTGATGGGAAACCATGGAGGAGTAGGAGAGTACTCTCCTTTTATGATTTATATTTTAAGAGGGTCACTCTGTTGCAATCCAGATAATAGACTCCAGAGGAGCAAGAGTGAAAGGAATGAGCATAGCTAGTGGGCTTCTGGAATAGTCTGGGGTTTGGACCATTAGTGGCTGGGATTGAATGGTAGCAATCACAGTAAGACTTGATTAGATTAAAAAGTTACTTTGAAGATAAAACCAACATTGTATCTTTCTTCACTCATTCTCTTCAGGATTTGGGCACAAATAAGTCAAATTACACTATAACCTAGGTACCCTAAGCTCTTGTCTATATGAGTTCACAAAATACTCCCCCTCTACTTTCAGATTTCTAGAGACCCCAGGAGTGTCCATGCTCACAAATAAATCAATTCCAACCTAGTGTTTGCACTGTTCTTCCATTCCCTTTCATAGGTGTTCATACCAAGAGCACTCACTAATGGGCATTCTGTATACTCAACTTCATCTCAGACTTCACTTCCAGAGCCCAAAAGGACACACAACACAGTTGAGCAAAAGGGAATCAAAAAGTCAGACCTCATAAAATTTAGATACCCGACAGCTCTCAGAAGAAAGGATAAAATTGATCTGGTAAAATTTTTAAGCTGGAGTGGTTTGTCACTGGTGCTTTTTCTGAGTCTTAATTCTTTGCCCTTCTCACCCCAAACAGCTTTTCAGTATCAAAACTGATAAAATAAAACAAAAATCCCAAATCAGAGTGAAACAGTTCCAAAATAAAATATCATTCTCTCTCCTCTGAACATAGATTTCTCCAGTGCAGGTATTAGAAAAGATAAATATAGGTACTTTCATTAGTTTGTAAACATTTGAGGTATACATCTCCCCAGAGACAACGTAATGATTCACTAAAGTTCATTACAATGCTGTATATTATAATATTTTACTTCTATTATTATTATTAATTCTATTTTAATACTGCTTTTAATAGGTGCTGCAAATATAGCTGAATTTTTACCTTCATCTCAAATACCTCTCCTGTTCCCTGGGCCTTCCGAGTATTGGAAAACCCCTGCAGGGTTTTTGCCCAGCCTCCTGTCATACCATACAGGGGGTCACCCATCACTTTCATCTCCTAATGAATGCACTTGGGATCAACTTCCTGGAGTGCTTGCTTCGGCAGCACATATACTAAAAAAATTTCCTGGAAATGGTTATTCGTTTCTTTCCTTGTCAGAAATAGTCAATACTTCAGTAGGTTCTTGCTTCTTTCCAAAAGCTCAATTTGAGTCATCTTTCAAATACAGATAGAACTTGTTATCACAGCACGTAATATCTTTACAGTGCAAGGAGTAGCTGGCCACTTTGCCCCTCCTGTTGTGACTGAAAGGTTATATTTTGAAAATGAACAGAAAAACAACAACAATAAACTTGAGTCCTGTCATCCTGGCTCAGGATAAACCTAGGAGACAGAAGAGTTTGAAAGTGTATTTATTTATCTGGAAGTACCTAGATTTCAACAAAGTCTTACCACAAAGAATCTTTGTTATTTTGGCTGAGTTCTTGGTACTTTTGTGGATTAGACTTGTTGGAGATTTTATGAAGGGTATCTCTTTCTCTCCTATACTTGCTAGGACAAGTTAGTTATCTTTTTTCTCTTTCAGTCAGATGACTCTGGAATTGAGATTCCAGCAAGCAGAGGGAAGACGTTTACGAACAGGAGAACTATTCTATCAACCAGTCAACCAATTATATATGGAGTGCATAGGATGTGTGAGAGTCTAGGGAGACGGAAGTCTTTTCTGTACATAATCTTGCCATAGGAAGAGAAAAAGAAGAGAAAGAAAAAAAACAAGAATCAGGTGAACAAGTGTCTGTTCTGAGGCTCTCTGATATTCCTGGACCCCTGTAACAGAGAAGAACTGACATATCTGAATCGCCTGGGTCCAGCTATCTTGGGCATCATTAGTAAAATAGATAATTCACCTTCAGATATTGGGAACTGGGACTATACAGACAAAGGGATACTGATACATATAATAAATTATACTGATTTATTAAAATTTGGTTGCTGTTTGTGGTTTATGCATATCACCAAATAAATCAGATTAATCATGTTTTAAGTGGTACTTGCAGAATTCATTCCTTCACACACCAGACGTGGTGAAAGTCTCACTCTGGGTTAGATACTATTCTAAGCAAAGGTTAGAGATACTCCTTTTAAGAAGTCATGCAGATCTTTGGTATCATGAAGTTTAGTGGTTAACTACTAAATCTTAAAAATAAATTAAGAATGGGGCCTGGGTGGCTCAGTTGGTTAAGCATCCTACTCTTGACTTCAGCTCAGATCATGATCTCACGGTTGTGAGCAGGAGTCCCGAGTCAGGTTCCATGATGAGCATGGAGGTTGGGATCCCCTCTTTCTCCCTCTCTTTCTGCCCCTCTACTGCTCATGGTCTCTCTCTCTCTTTCTCTCTCTCTTGCCTTCCCCCAAGTTAATTAATTAATTAATTATATAATTCAATGCAGTTCTTTCTGAATCTTTTATAGCCTTTATCATCTACATTAAGGCATTTACAGTATGGTAGACTTAAAGCTAAGAACTTACGAAAGAGAACATTTAGACCTTAACTTTACCTCTAAGTCCTTATCCTAGAGTTTTCCATATTCATAGCAATGTGAATTTAAAAGTCATATTCATATTCATATTCATAGCAATGTGAATTTAAAAGACTTATGAAAAGCATAATTGTTTAAAATTATAAGACATTAAATGGCATTCAGATAAGAGATACTAGTTCTAATAAAGATTTTTAAAAAATAATAGGATAAGCAAAACCCAGGTTTTATGTACATATGTCATACCATATGAGGTATTTACAAAATAAAAATAGAACAATGGCATGGGCATTGAAGATCAATAGGCCACCTTCTCAATTTCATTTGATGGAATTACCATTGAAATGTACAAGTATAATCTGATTATGGCCTAGAAAATTCTGACATTGAGACTTACAACATAAATCAAATAGATTTTCTGGCCTTGTTTTATTCTTTAGTCCATTTCAATTCTATTCTGAAACTCCTTATTGACAAAGAAACTTTGGCTAAAAGTTGATATTTTGACTAAAAGTGCATGAATCTGGCTTCAGGAAGACCACCTTCATCACACAGATAGGGTAGAAATCTTCCACATTGAAAGTAAAATTTTATAGTATGATTAAACTTGTTCATTTCTTTAAACAATGGAAATAAAAACATATTTCATTGTTTTTAAATATTAAACAGTGTGAAGTTTTTAGTTCGCTTTCAGATTGTGGATCATTTTAAGATGGTCTCAAATCACGTCTGCTTTTATTGCCTTTCGTTTATAGTGTTTGAATCTTTAGTGTTTAAGGGGGACTCAATAATTGTTAAGGTCATATTTAAAAGAAAATTGAAGCTTTTCTTGACAATACTGCAAAGTCTCTATTCATTTAACACTAGAAATAACTCAGTAAGCTTCTCAGGGTGACTTATTTGGGAATAGAATTAATGGGAATCCAATAATACGAAATGATTACATAGACCAGAAGAACCAGAATGAAAATGGAAAAACCTTTATGTAATTGCTTATCTTAATTTTATCTTTCTCCCTCTCCAAGAGTTTTATGGTCCTTTCCTAATCTGAAATAATTTCCCCTGAGGCCCTTGAATGTAATGAGTTTTAACTTAGTAACTGATAATTATAAACTACTCAGCCTCACTTTTTATTTTTTTATTGAATTATTGCTGCTTTCAGGCCATTTGATACAATTTTCATTTCTATCCATAAGTTGCTTTATTTATAGCAAAAGCAACTAATAGCACGGAGTGGCTTACAAAGGCTTATTGACCTTGAAACTTCCCATCATTTGTTAATTCCATCTTTCCACTTTGCAGAAAGTGGACATATGCAATTCTGTGTGATTACATGGGATAAGTCACAGCTCTGTTATATATCCTATCCAAGTTGATGTTGACAGTCTAATTTTCTTGAGCTCTTATCATATGTCAGATGCTGTGTGAAGTACCTTTCATATGTTGCTCCCTAGTGTTACAAATGCAATGAGGTCATATTCGTACAGTACCCATTTTGAATATGTAGTAACTGAGAGCCAGGACAATTAAGTAATTCATTTAAGGACACACGTTTATTAATCAATATGGATTAAAAATGTGGATTTGAGCAGGCATGCATGATTCCAGAGCCATTGTGCTACCATTATGGTATGCTGCCCTGCATCTAACTAAAACTATTTAGTTGTAACCAAACTCAGTTGTATCCAAAGAAGTTAATTCCATTCTGAATTTGCTATTGTTTTGATGGTCCAACCGTTAGCAACATTAAACTTCCTATCAGCATCCTCTCAAAAAATAATAAAATAAATAACAATGAGAACTTCAGTCAAAAACTTATTTATGATTTAACCCATAGAGTATAGTATTATTAGGTTTATGTAATAATTGTGAAGGTAATTCACCAAGTATGGAGCATATTTAATAGTAGTGATCTCTTTCCTGGCCTCTTCTCTGTGTCCTGGGAGTCGTATTCTTATATCTTCTGTGTTTTCATATGTATTTTGGGGTCTAGCAGTCAATAAATAATAAAAGTTACACCCCATGCTGATCTGGCTTGGCCCCCATGAACTTCTCTGGGATTCTATCCCTGCACTATTCTTGCAGAAATAAGGATTTCAACAGAGATTTTTGGTAAAGCGATGTGTATATTGTTTTGCTTCTGGGAGTGAGATTTAGAACATGAGGGAATGATCAAAACAATCAAATGTAGAGGTAACAATAGAAATAAACAGGAATGCACTATCAGTGTGGGTTAAGATTCTAATCTGCCAGGGGAAAGGGTATTAAAGTGGGGGAATATCTCCATGGGGACCAGTTTAGAATATCCTTTTGGTCTTTTTTTTTTTTTTTAATCAAATTGCATTTCTAAAAATTCTTCTCATCTCATTCTTACCCTGCCTCTTCTCACACATAGATTCTCATATCACCAAGATGCCCAGCTCCCACCCTGGGTAGAGTATTTTCCCCAGCAGGAAATCATGCCATATAATTAGAAGTGTTTTTGATGGGACTACCTATCAGGTGAAAGGGGCAAATACTAAGCCATTATAGAAAATCATCCACAGATTATCAAGCCTGAGGGACAGAGTTGCTGAATTGAATGTTAAGGGCACTGACTAGAGTGACAGTATTATGGGTAAGTACACAGATTTTATATGGACTTGGGTGAGTCACAAAATCTGTAAGTCTCTGATTCCTTATCTAGGAGATGAGTAATTATAACAACATCAAGCTCATAAGGACATTGTAAGGTGTAAGTAAGGTTATTGTCAAGAGCATTAGGCACAACATTGGGCACACTCTAAGTACTAAATGAATGATGTATTACTGCAGGGAGCACTGATTGGCCCAGAAGAGAATGATACAGAGCCCTCGTTCCACTAAACCTCCCCTTGTGTGGCTTTCTTTCATGAGGTATGCAGTAATAGAGAATTTAAACAGTGCAAAACATTTAACCTGGATATATAATCTGCATTTTGAATATTTGGGATTACTCTTCCTCTGTTCCTATTACTCTGTTGAGCCTGATTGTATTCAGTCTGAGGAAGAGGGAAGGGGGAGATACTCACTGCTCAGAAGAGTGGATAATGTAATATGTGTACAGTGAGGCTATGCCAAGTAAAGTGGGCTCATTTCTAAAAACAGACATCTGAAACCTCTATGAAAGCAATGAAATGAGTTCCAATGATAAAGTTACAGAAGTGGCAGGTGGTAGGGTTCTTTCTGAACAGCTGTTTTAGAATCCTGGATAGGTTATTTTGGCAACTCTGATGGTAGTTTCACCCATCTTTACTTAAATTCTATTTCCAAATATGTAAATGTGTAAGGAGATAAACTGAATTCAAGTTTATATTTAATTACCTTGTATTATTTCCTTACAAAAAGAGACATTTGTAAGATCCAAGGGAAGTAACTTATGCATTTTCCAGTAGAATTATTTCCATGCTGCTGTGTCTTACTTTTAGTTTAATGCGCTAATACACTTTCCTTCTAAAGATGTCATTCTAGATATCTCCTGGATGCACATAGCTAATGATGCTGCATTTCCATTCAGTTTGTATACTTAACAATGAGGGCAAATATTACCAAAAGATATGTCCAAATATGTTTATTTCACCATTATTTTTAATAGCCCAAACTGGAAAATATCCAAATGCCCATCAACATTATTATGAAAAATAACATGAAATATTCATAAATGAACACCTAAACATCAATAAACTAGCTACAGTTGCATTCAGCCACACGAAATGATTCTCACATATTATTGAGCAAAAGAAACCAAAAACAAACCAACAAAAGACCGCATTATTCCAGTTGTAAAAATCTCTCAAAACTGGCAAGACTATACTGTTACACTTAGGAATGCTTGCAGAAGAGGAAAAATATAAAGAAAGAAAAGAAAGTAATTACCATAAAAATAATATAATGGTTAGCTTTCTGTAGGAGAATCTATGTAGGGGCTTTTTGGGGTCCTAGAAATATTTCACTCTTTCAACTTTCCGTGATTACATAGTATGTTGCTTTTGCTAAATCATGAAGCTATGCATTTTTGTCTATTTTGTCTATTTATCTATTCAATTTTATTATGGAATCTTTTTCCACCTTTTACTTTTTTTTTCACTGTATATTTTATTTTTGAGATAGAGGGAGAAAGACAGAGCAAGAGTGAGGGAGGGCAGAGAGAGAAAGAGACACAGAATCTGAAGCAGGCTCCAGGCTCTGAGCTGTCAGCACAGAGCCTGATGTAAGGCTTGAACCCATGGATCATGAGATCATGACCTGAGCCGAAGTTGGATGCTTAACCGACTGAGCCACCAAGGCACCCCTCTTTCCATCTTTAGAGGGGTTTTCAAAAGTTTCCTGGATTTTGTGTTCATTCCTTCAAAGAAGTGACTTTATTCTTATCCTTGAGATATTGTCCCTGGTATATCCTTATAAAACGAAGGCCAAAAAAGCTTATATTTCTTGCTGAGAAACACAAGTCCAAGGGAACTCAACAATGTTCCCTAGTCTAGTAACCACTAAACTGCTTCATACCTTTCTAGTGTCATCTTTAAATCAATGAACTTCTGGTACATATTTCTCTTTTATACATCTCTAGCTTGGCTTTCAAAACTTTGATCTTCTTGAAAACCACCTTCAAGTACTCCTTAATTACTACTAAAGCTTATTCTTTTTAATTTCCAGAGATAAAACTTTTTCTGAGCCAAAATTCTCAGTTCATTTAAAGCAGGGGGCAGCAAACTTTTTGTATAAAGAAACAGAGTAAAATTTTAGACTTTGTATATGATTATCCAACTCCAACACTGTAGTGTGAAAGTAGCCACAGAAAATACATAATTGAATAAAAGCCACGTTCCAATAAAACTTTATTTACAAAAGCAAACAGTGGGCCTGAATTGGTCTGCAAGCTGTATACAGTTTTTGATCCCTAATTTTGAAAACATCCTGAAATTTTCCTTTCTTAATACTTCTGTCTGGTTCTATGTAAGCATAATTCCTTAAAATAAGGTTTCATTGTCATAAGCTTTTTTAATGTATATTTTGGACCTTCAGACTCAGTATAATTGCATTCAGGCTTCTTTCTGTCATCTACCAAAACGGGGGTTCTACCTTCTGATTTCATTAGGGCATATTAAACTTATATAACAGAGTTTCCCCAAAACAGTGGCTAACAGAATATTGAAACTCATTACACTTTCTCATAAAAGTCTGAGTTGAGTGTTTGAGGAGGGTAGACATCACACTGTCCTTCAGAAACCCATGCAAGCTCTGGGTGTTACCTCACTGGTGGTGTCAGAGGATGCTGTGGTAGTTTCCATTCCAGCCAGGAGAGAAGGTGAAAGAGTGTATGGGGTAGGCACACTCACGCTTTTACCTTGCACCAGGGATGGCACATATCCTTCATGCTCATATTCCATGGGAGATAGCTTAGTCACATAACCACCATCAACTGTAGTGTGTCCACATTCCCAGCTATAAATGAAAAATTAGACGACCGATTTCAGTGGGCAGTAGCAATCCCTGCCATCTCCAATGTTAGAACTGTCCCTATTTCCTTTTGTGTGACAATAAAGCCTACCACATTTTTTACGGGATAAAATTGTAACCTGGACCTTTAAAATTGATAGGCACGACTAGCACTTGATGAAGGGAAGGGAATCGGAAAAGATATAACAGCTAGGAGCACGAGTTAGGCTAGCCTTGACCCTCACATATCCTTATGATGTAAAGGCCAGAAAGGCTTATATTTCTGGCTGAGAAACACAATAGAAGGGCAACTCTACTCCGTTTGGCAACAAGTGGACCACCAACATTCGAAAACTGTTCTAAGGTAGATATTAATGTGAAATTAAAAAAAAAACACACAAACATATACAGTTTGAAACTAAATGCATAAGTCCATCTAACACTGGCCCCATCAAAAACTCCAGGCATGTAAATTTGATCCCCAAATGCTCTGTAATCTCTAATTAATCAGTTGTCAGGGACGCGCTTAGTCATTAAGGCCAGTGTTCAGAGAAAGAGCTCAGTGTGGAGCAAAAAGAGTGTAGGCACGTTGGAAGGTACCAAAACATGGCATCTCTGCCTGTGCATGGAAGCATAATGACCTTCAGAGAATAATGACCGTGGCTTCACTTACTCCCTTTGCATCTCTTTTGGTCACTTCTGATCCACAGCCTTATAGAGAAGCACACTCCTGTAACTAAAGTCTCAGTCTAACCAAGCTGAAAGGTACAAATCCTCACAGATGTGAACATGCCTAGCAGATTTTTTAAAATAAAGAAAGGAGATATTTGCATTTTTTTCTCTACACTGTAACTGCTTCCTTTCTAACCTAGGAGAAGTTTTATAAGCCTGTTTTACAAGATTTTTAGAAGACGTGGATTACAGTTGTCATTCTATCACTAACAGGATCAGCATCCTTAGAGAGATGCTTAGTTTATCTGTAAGGTAAAAAAACTTATTCGAAAAACGAGGGGGTGGGAATGATTGATTTTTAGGATTTCATCTTGCTCTTTGCTTCTAATCATACATGTGAAGTGGTTTTTTTTCTTTTGAGTAAGATTTTCACAGAGCTCAACTCTTAATAATAGAAACCTAGCGATTTTTTCTAAATGTTATTCCATTTAGAAAGTCTCTCCCATCATAAACACAATATAATTCTACTTTCAAAAGCAAGGAGTCATGTTCAAATACAACTTTGATCTGCCTTCCCACTAGATATACATAATAGAGTAATTGAAAAAAAAGACAGAAATGTAGTACATTATTGGGCGTCAATTAAATTTCAGAGCTGGAATGAGTACACAGGGAAATAGGCAACCACAGTTTAATGCATTTAAAATTGCGGACGTTGTTAGTGTTGTACATTAACAAAGCATAAATGAACTGTCTCATGCCATTAGCTTTTAAAAACCACTTCAAATGCATTTATACTCAAAATCCAAATACATGATTTTAAACAAGAAATCGTGTCTGTTTTGTGGTTTTTAATATGAACTAATATGAATATATCCTCTGCGTCTCATTTTCACATTGCAAAAAATGGCATAGTGTATACAAAAACACTCAATATACATACTATCATTTTGCTTCAACCAAAATTGAAAAAAAACTGTGTACTTATGGATTTGACTATTTTTTCTAGGTTGAATATTAGAGTACTAATTTAGATCTTCTTGAATCATATCTTCTACGTTAACCATTTTTTTTTTAAATTAACAAGTACAAAAATAGAGTTTACGTTGGATTGCACTCCCTTGACCATCTTTTACTGATCATTTCTTCCGTGTTTGAATTAGTCAAGCCATGACATGGTTCTAAGCTGAGGTCTTTGTATCCCAAACTTTTTATTCTAAACTACCTGAAGCTTATGTTAACAAATTCACATTGCCTTGGCCCTACCTCTGCTGTTCTTTATGATCTTCTGTTCGGATAGAACCTGATCATCTGAACTGTGAACAAGCTTCTGAGATGATGCTGATACACACCCAAAATTGTGAACCTGCTACTCGAATATTTCCAAGTACAGCTGTATTTGACTAAATAATGATGAAAAACACTTTATTATATGTAAGTGATGAACCACTGGGTTCTACTCCTGAAGCCAAGACTATGTTAACTCACTTGAGAAGATAGATAGATAGGTAGATAGATAGATAGATGATAAATAGATAAAATGAAAAAAAACACACTTTAAATACACGCCTTCCCAATTTCCAATTCCGTTGTCCCTATCAGTCTCTCTCCTTATAATGCTTGATTGGTTTGGCCTCTCACTAGTTCTTTCCTGGGCTGTCATGGAAATCTTCCTAATTACCCTGTTACTTTCCTCCCCCCTCCATTTCTCCCCATATGCTCATCTATCATTATACCAGTGTCCATTTTTCTCAAATGTAAGTCTCCATCACATGATACTTTTCAAAATCAAGCCCCAAATCTATCTAGATCTCTATTGTTCTTTATGCCAATGGAAAATCTATTGATAAAGTGTTCATCCCTATGGTTCCTTTGTGACTCCATAATCACCCAGATCAAAAGGACTTCTGGACTGTAAGTTTAAGAAAAGTATGGCCACATTGTTAATTCTAGCTGCTTTGTCCTTCAGAGCCACCATCCATAAGTTAACTCCTACTCTTTCCAACGAAGTAACTCCTTTTTCTATGGCACTGTACTTTGCTTTTGCTACTTTCTTCCCCTTTTGGGCCTACAAGATACCCTGGCCTCTGGCCTGTAATACTTAACTCCTCTTTGTTGGGCTTCTCCTCACACATAAGCATGGCTAATTCCTATCAACCAGATTTTAGTCCTTCCAAAAATCCTGCAGGGATCATGCACCCCTAAATGCCCAGCAGCAGCTAGTACTTCCCCTGTTGACAACAGATGCCCTATTTTATAATTGCCAAGTCACCTGCTAGTTTGAGCTTCTAAACTGGTGATTTTCAGTGCACTTGGGTGGCTCAGTTGTTTGGGCCTCCGACTCTCGATCTCGGCTCACGTTATGATCTCACGATGCATGGGATCAAAACCTGCGGTGGGTTGTGCACCGACAGTGTGGAGCCTGCTTAGGATTCTCTCTCTCCCCCTCTGCTACTCAAACTCTCTCTCCTTCTCTCTCCCTCAAAATAAATAAACAAGTATTTACAAAAACAAACTGGTGATTTTCAGTTTTTCAGCACTGTTGACATTTTAAGCTTGATTCTTAGAGATTCTTAAGATGATTGTTAGAGACAGCAGAGGGGTAGCTGTCTCAAGCCTTTATCCACTAGATGCTGGTAGCACTCCCCTCCATCTCCAGTTGTGACATTCAGATAAGTTGTCACTTACTTCCAAATGTCCCCGGGGAGAAAAATTGACCCTGGTTGGGAATCACTGTTCTAGATAAGTAGATGTCAATCTTGGTTGCTAATTAGAATTTCCTGGGGAATTAAAAAAAAAAAAATCTATGTCTGGCTGTTACTCAAGAGATTCTGTTTTAATTAGTTTGGTTTGAGATGAAACTTAATCAGAATTCAAAATAAAGAATTTTAAAAAAGGGGATAAAAACTTGACACTTAGCTTATATTAGTCGCAAAAGGAAGGGCTCCATCGTACTTATGGAATATTACCAGCATGTAATAAAACCTAACACTTTTTTTTTGGCAGTTACTAGATAGTTTGAAATGATGAACTGCATGAATAAATGAATTCAGCTATCTGTGCTTCTTTATATTATTAGACATGATTCTACATTTTGTTGTAGTTCTCTATTTACTTGTTTATCTCTGCATAATGCATTCCTTGAAGGAATTTCCATTCTAACATAGTACTTGGTGTATACTTGACAATCAATAAGCACTTTTGAAAGGATGCAGTAGGAAATGAATAAACAGCTAAAGGAACAGCTTTTCATACCTACCTCATTCTTATTGTGCCAGAAGCTGCTGGTTTACAGTTTTCTGTTATCATTAAATTCTGCCAATCCAACTGCCATTCTCACTTTTTTCTCAAGCAAAAATATTCTGAGGCTCTTAGAGAAGAAATGTTGAAGCTCAAACCCTGATTCCCCACCCTTTCTGTAGCTGGGTATAGCTATGAGAATATATCTGGCCAGTGGTGTAAGAAGAAATCATTGAATGGGATTTCTGGAGAAGTTCATTAAAAGGGGGAAAGAAAATGACACATCTCTTTCTATCTTCCCGTTCTTCATTTCTTCCTCCCTAATACAGATGGTTGAAGCTCCAAATTCTATCTTGCACTACAAGGTGACTCATATAATGAAAGCCATTTGCCCAAGGTCAGAAGCAAAAAACATAAAAATCATGTGTTAACATACCAGCCCTAAACTGTACACCTTTGCATCCTTAGATTTAATTGAGAGAAAATAAAATTCAGTCTCGTTTCTGATCTTTGTTACTAGCAGCTTAAATACACTTAACCACTGCAATAGTCAATAGAGCACATTCTGTTGAAAATCCTATTTTCTCTCTCTCTCCCTCATTATACTATGTACATTTCAAAGGAAGAAGGCATATATTTTATTTATGTCTCATTTTATCATAATGTGTACAAGGATGGATATATCATCCTACGGTTTGGGTGTATGCATTTTGATCTGGCCTCTTATATTAAATTAGTGTGTTCCTTTATGAAAATCGTGTCTAGAGAGTTCTTTCAGAATTCCAGAATGTGCCCTCAAATACGCGTCTAAACAATGTTCACCTGCTTCTAATGGGAGTTTTCTTGCTGGGAACTTGCTGTTCATGTAAAAATGCTTCCTTTCAGAGACTGCATTAAGGATTGTAAGCTACAAATATAAAAAATGACTGGCGTGCTTGCTGTGAAGTGGTTGTTTTTAGAAAAATAAATCTTTTCCTTCCAGCAAGATTCAGCTATCTAAATTTACCCAAATGGAATGGAAATTGCCCTCTTAACTAATTACACACTTGGAAATGTTCACTTAGGGCTAATTGTCTATTGGCAATTACCTCCCCATCCACCATCTTTAAGAGGTGAGGAAGTGATTGTGCAAAACCCCTTTGAATATTTCAATGGAGAAATTGTAAAAATACTGTAAGCTTTTGCTGAGAGATCTCTGAAATATTTATAGGCCTCAAATTTCTCCCTAATTGCTTTAAGATACGCATTTATTAACATGATCCCTCATTTCCTTTCCTCTCAGCAAACCAAAATAAAAAAAAAAAAGTAATAAGAAGCTCTGTCAGTTTATTTTCTTGTAAAATACCTTGCATTTTTCAACAACTGAAAAGAAAGCTAGACTCACCTGTATTCCTTCTACGTGTTTGTGTCTTATTTTCTCTCATGTAAGGCAAATGGGAAAAATATTACCCTACTGGGGAAAAATAAGAAACGTTTTGAGTTGAGAGAAAATTTATGATGGCAGATCCATCACAAGTACAGAAGTAATCATCTGAAAGGGACATTACTTTGTCTATAGAATGGTGACATGTATGGAAGCTACATTCCCACATTATAGTCATTGTCAAAAAAACAAAAGTAATGGAATATATTTAAACCCAGCTGTTTTAAACTAAATGAAAAGCAATTAATCCTGCAGCAGCTCTAAATTTTCTGAAATATAATTTTGTTATTGATTTAGTGAAACTATAGTAGAGACATTGCTCTAACGTTTATGCCTTCATTTTCTTACCAATCCTTGGAGTATATTTACAAGGTTGGATAGAGTTGTTTGCCATTGGTATGGATATTACATTCTATTAGAGAAGTGCTTACCAGGCATTTCAGTTTATTGAAACAACACGGTCCTTGCTTTGGAAAATTATATACATTGTATTCTCTTTTTTCAAATGACTATAATGAATACTTTCTTGAATAGCTTCCCCCCACCCCAACGTTATGCCCAACGTGGCATAACACGTTGTCCTAGAAGGTACAAGTAGAGGAAGAAGGGATGTGGCAAGGAGGGAATACAGATAGTGGGGAATTTAGAGACCAGTGACTAAAAGTATTTTAAGAAAGGAGTTGTCAATACTATAAAAAACTGCTAGGAAGTCAGGCAAAACAGGGAATAAATAGTGGACATGAGTTCTAGCGTTGGATGGGTAATTGATAGCATGACGATGTACGTTGTAGTCCAGACTGGGACACCTTTAAGAATGGAACTTTAACATCAAGTTATGATGTAGAATATTGTTATCTCTACCCTTAAAATTAAAATAAGTCTCACTTTTCTTTAGAAGAAAAGTAATTATTTTCCCACTAACATTTTATTTTATAATTTGCATATTTTAAGTATCTTATTAAAAGTTCCAAATATGAATAATTGCAATTCTCAACATTATATTGTGAAATGATAGCATACATATGCTTTAAGATACCATGCCAAAAGGGGCCCAACATTTAGTGCATGTTCATCACTCAAAAACTCAAAATTACATTTGTTGTTCTCACCATATTTCCTTTCTACACATTTTATTTAAACATCAGAAAAAAGTGAATATTATATTTAAGCCTAAATCTGATTTATAAGTTGTGGTACTGTCTAAATTCGTGTATATACATATTCATATACCTACACACTAATGATTTGAATACACATATATGGGGCATCTGGGTGGCTCAGCCAGTTGAGTGGCCTACTCTTGATTTCTGCTCAGGTCATGATCTCACGGTCGTGAGATCAATCCTCATATTGGGCTCTGTGCTGGGTGTGGAGCCTGCTTAAGAGTCTCTCCTTTTCCTTCTGCATCTCCCCTGTTTGTGCTCTCTTTCAACACAAAACAGAATGAAACGAAACAAAATGAAACAAAACAAAACAAAACCTATCCCTATACCTATATCCTTTATGTGGACTCCAGCTACTGTGCAGTGTCCTTTCATTTCAACTTAAAGAGCCTGCTTTATTAGATTTTAGAATGGGTCTGCTAGGAGCGTTTAATTTTTCCTGCATTTTTTAAAATGATTATTTTTGAGAAACAGAGCATGAATGGGGGAGGGGCAGAGAGACAGGGGTCTGAAGTGGACTCTGTGCTGACAGCAGAGAGCTGGATGTGGGGCTCGAACTCATGAACGCTGAGATCACGACCTGAGCCCAAGTCGGATGCTTAACCAGTTGAGCCACCCAGGTGCCCCTCTCCTTCATTTTTGAAGGATGGTTTTATCAGATAGATAATTCTTATCTGACAGGTTTTTTTTCTCTTGGCACTTTGGATAGGTTATGCCACTGACGTTTGGCCTCCATGAACTCTAAGAGAGAATCACTACTCTCATGCTGCTTTCAAGAGTCTTTGACTGACTTTAAAAGTGTGATTATAATGTTTCTCAGGATGGATGTCTTTGAGTGTACCCTTCTGGAGTTGGCTGAGCTTCTGGGAAGTGTCGATTAACATTTCCTGACAATGTGGGAGTTTGCAGCCATTACTTCTTCAAGTATTCTAACTGTCCCGTTCTCTATCTCCCTCCTTTTGGGGCTCCTCTGATGTGTATCTTGGTATGCTTGATGTCAGCCTTCCATAGGTCTCTCAGGCTCATTTCATTTTTATTCTTTCTTTTCTTTTTTGTTGTTTATCAAGACTATCTAAGTTCAACTGATCTACTTTCAAGTTCATGGATTCCTTCTGCAACCTTCTCAAGTCTGTTACTGAGAGCTTCCAGTAAATTTTTCATTGCAGCTATTTCATTTTTGAACTCCAAGATTTCTATTTGTTCCTTTTTAAAAAAAAAAAAAAATTAATGTTTATTTATTTTCGAGACAGAGGGAGACAGAGCACGAGTGGGGGAGGGGCAGAGAGAGAGGGAGACACAGAATCTGAAACAGGCTCCAGGCTCTGAGCTGTCAGCACACAGCCTGATGCGGGGCTCGAACCCGAGAGCTGTGAGATCATGACCTCAGCCAAAGTCAGACGCTCAAAACGACTGAGCCACCCAGGCACCCCTCTATTTATTCCTTTTTAAAAAAGTAACTATGATAGGAGAAGATAGGATTCAGTGGGCAGAGAGGGAAAGATTAGGGCCTGAGATCCCTGGGTGGGGAAAAGCACCTATTTTGGAACAATGCTGGGAGTGTTTGACCATAGCAAGCCCCCTCAGGCATAAGATTCCTCTTAAGAATGTAACAGACCCCACCTACTCCCTGTCTGGTTTCCCCTCAGGGATTTGTCAAAATACGGTAAGTATGGGCATAGACCACGCCTCATACAATGGAAACGAGCCAATCAGGAATGGACAACCCAGCACCTATCAAGCCAATAAGGGTAGAACCTGAGAAGGAACAAGGGGGAAGGAAAGGGGAAGGGCTGACCAGAACCTTATAAAACAAAGGCTGTTGCTTATAGTCCATGGGCCATTCACTTTTGAATGTCCCCTCTCTGTAAAGAGAGCTTTCCTACTGTTCTTCCTTTCTAATCCTATACTCTTATATAATGCCTGCTACTCATTTTATTTTGTGTCCACCTTTTCATTCTTCAGAGTGGCCAGACAACGAGCCCCAGGTATTGAGGTAAAAAACCCTGCAACATAATTTTTATGTTTTCTTTCTTTTCTTTTCTTTTTTTTTTTTCTCAGTTAGATACACTGATCTCCTGCTTTTAGACATGCTTTCCTTTAAGTCTTGGAACATATTTAAAATATCTTATTTGAAGTATTTATTTAGTAAACCCAGTATCTGTGCTTCCTCTGATACGGTTTCTAGAGATTGTATGGGCTGTAATTTCTTTGTGTTTTTTGTTTTGTTTTGTTTTGTTTTTTTGTTTGTTTGAAAATTGCAGTTTCTTATCATAATGTGGCAACTCTGGAAATCATATTCTCTCTCCTTCTCAGGGTTATCTGTTGCTGTTTGTTGTCATTGTTGCTGTTTGTACGTTCAGCAACTTTTCTCAACTAATTTTGTGAAGTCTTCCTTCTTTGTCTCCTGTGGCCACTGGAATCTCTTTTCATTAGCTTAGTGGTCAGCTAATTATTGGATGGGGATACCCTGAAATGTCTGGAAAGAGAACATCCCTGTCTTTGCAGAGAAGCTCTATGTGGACCTTGGAGCACACTTCAAAACCCAGTCTGGCAGTTTACATCTCTGCCTTACCATTTCTTTTCTTCTGCTTTCCCCAAGTGTCTAGGTTAGCCAGAGGGAGCTCAAGGCCTTCTCAGGTCTTTCCCGAGGCTATCTACAATCCTGCTCCTATGTGCATGGCCTTCTAGATTCCCAAGAATATGTCCAAGCTTTTCGAAATCCTTATTTCCCAAAGAATCTCATGCCTCCAGCCTTTCTTCCTAATCTTTTAAGTCAGCTCTTTGTTTTCCCCAACTGCTATCCATTGCTTCAGGCCACAGTGGCTACAATATTTGTTGTTTTTTCTTTTTGATAAATGACTCACCCCGCCCATGTCCCAGGGAAGCTTTAGCACAAGCAAGTTCTAAGGTACTATAAAGACAAGCTTTTCTAGCTGGCCTTCCTGGGAGTCATCAGACAGATGGACTAAGGACAGTTCTTTGCAAATAAGCCCATTCTGGTCACTTTAATCCTGGTAATGGGATGGTGAGCTATTATTTTCGAGGCTGCTGCTGAGCTGGGGGTCTGGGGCTGGAGCCTGGGTAAATTAGAATGCCACACAGCTTGCTGTTCTTTCTGAGATCCAGCTGTTGTGCTACAAACAGTTCCTGAGTTGTTGCAAGCTTTTGACAAATTTCCAGTTCCAAAAAATAGACCTGTTTTACCAATTTGTAAGTTTATAAATTTACACTGCTTCATATTTTATACAAAATCTGATATTATCACTCTTCAATTTTAACCATTCTTGCTAATGTTTAGTAGAATTTCATTTAATTTGCAGATCCTTATGGACAATTTGAATACCCATTTCTCTAGTTTGTTTTTTTTTTCAAATATGTTGCCCATTTATCTATTGAACCGTCTTTTTAAAATGTTGATTTGTGAGATCCAATCACTAATTGGCTATATACAATCCAGGTATGTTCTCCCAACACTTTTGGCCCTCTCCTTCTCCCCCCACCCCTTCCTCCTTCTTCTCCTTCTTCTTTCTTCCTCTTCCTCTTCCTTTTCCTCTTCTTCTTCTTCCTCTCTTCCCCCTCCTCCTCCTTGTCCCCCCCCCCTTCATCTTCTTCAATATCTTTTGATTAGCAGAAGGTCTTACATTTATTGTAGCTAAATTTAACATTTTTTTACCTTTGTGTTTATCTCTGTATTTTCTGTCTAAAGACTTTTTGCCCACCTTTCAAGATCATTGGAATATCACTTAGGAGTAATTATTAAAACTAGTGCATATTCAATAATATAGTAATTCCACTTCTGAATACATATCCAAAATACATTATCCACAGTGTAAACTAGCTGTTTATCGAAGTTCAACAGTTATTTTCATAAAAATATAAACAGTCCTGATACTCTAATAATAGTAGAATGCATAAAAGCAAAAAATTTAAGCTATGGTGAACTACACACAGACAAATCTAAACAAGCTACAACTACACTCACCAATATGAACGAATCATAAAAACGTTTTTATTTAACCAAACATATCAGATACAAACTGTACACAGTCTGTGAATCCAAATTATATAAAGTTCAAAAGAAGACAAAACCATGTTGGAGGTTAGCATAAACAAGAGAGTGATTAACTTTGTTGAGAGGAAACTTTGATTAGAAGATAAGTTGGTGTTTCTGTGGTGTTGGGATTGTTCTATTTCTTGACCTTGGTCATGCTTACATGTTTACATAGATGTATCCACTTAGTGGAAATGTAGCAAACCATTCACTTGTAATTTGTGTTTTAGTATGTATATTAAACTTCAGTAAATAATTTTAATTTAACTGGGGATAACATTGCACAAAAACCATTAGAAAAAATAGATGTTATAGATTAAAAGACAATTAAAATGTATACCATGCTTTCAGAAAATAATTATTTACTAACAAAGCATTTTTTATCCATTTACTGAGAGTGACTAGTTGATCTTCCAGTCTGATTTTACTTGTGTGATCTTTGCCCTGGGAAATTATTTTATTCAACAGATTGGCTAGTTACTGATGCAGTGTCCCAAACAGTACTCTAAGAGGTTTCGTTGGGAAGGAAATTTTGGTAATAACCACATACAAAATGATAGGATACATTTTGTATAACCTACTCTAGAGTTGATGTCTTCTCCTTTACCTTTTATTTTTTACTTTTTTAAAATTGGGATATAATTGATATATAACATTGTATTAGTGTAGGTGTACAACATAATGTCTCAATATTTGTCTGGCATTTTGCAAGCTGATTACCTACACTAAGTCACGTTAATATCCATCACCATAAACAGTTAACAGAACTTTTTTCTTGTGATGAAATTTTTAAGATTTCTTTTCTTAGCAACTTTTAAATATGCAATACAGTATAATTAACTATAGTCACCATGCTGTACATTTTGTCCCCATGACTTATTTATTTTATAGTTAGAAGTTTGTACCTTTTGACCCCCTTCATCCATTTTTCCTATTTTCGGCCAGCACTTTTGGTAACCACCAATCTATTCCCTGTATCTTGTTTTTTGTTTTGTTTTGTTTTTAGATTCTATATATAAGTGAGATAATATGGTATTTGTCTTTGTCTGACCTATTTCACTTAGCATAAAGCCCTCAAGGTCCATCCATACTATCACAAATGGCAAGATTTCCATTTTTTTTTTTTTTTTTTTTTTTTGGCTGAGCAATATTCCGCTGTACTTATATATCACAATTTTTCTATCCATCCATCCATTGATGACACTTAGATTGTTTCCATATCTTGGCTATTATAAAATAATGCTGAAATGAACATGGGGTGTGTATATTTTTTCAAATTAATGTTTTTGTTTTCTTTGCATAGATACCCAGAAGTGAAATTGATGGATCATACGGTCATTCTGTTTTGACATTTTGAGAAAACTCCATACTTTTTTTTCCATAGTGGCTACATCAATTTATATTCCTACCAATGATACACAGTTTCCTTTTTTCCATATCCTTGCCAACACTTGTTATCTCTTGCCTTTTTCATGATAGCCATTCTGAAAGGTATGCGGTGATATCTCATTGTGGTTTTGATTTGCATTTTCCTTATGATTAATGATGTTGAGTACCTTTTCATTTGCCCATTGGTCATCTGTATGTCTTCTTTGGAAACTATCTATTCAAATCCTCTTCTCATGTTTCAATGAGAACATTTGTGATTTTTTTTGCTATTGAGTTGTAGGAGTTCCTTATATGTTTTGAATATTGATCTCTTATCAGATACATAATTTATAAATTTTTTATCCCACTTGGTAGGTTGTTTTTTTAGTTTGTTGAAGACTTCCTCTGTTGAGCAGAAGCTTTTTCATTTGATGTAGTTCCACTGGTTTATTTTTACTTTTATTGCCTTTACTTTTGGTGTCAAATCCAAATAATCATCACCAAGAGTTTGTCAAGGAGATTACTGTTTATGTTTTCTTCTAGGAATTTTGTAGTTTCAGGTCTTACAGTGAAGTCTTCAATCTGTTTTGAGTTTAATTTTATATAGGGTGTAAGGAAGGGGTCCAGTTTCATTCTTTTGCATGTGGCTGTCCAATATTCCCAACATCATTAATTGAAGAAACTGTCCATTACCCATTGCACATTCTTGACTCCTTTGTCATAAATTAATTGAACACATATGAGTGGATTTATTTCTGGGCTCTATATGTGTTCCATTGATCTATATGTCTGTTATGCAAATGCCCTACTTGTGGGGGTTACCATAGCTTTGTACTATACTTTGAAATCAGGGGTTGTGTTGTTTCTAGCTTTGTTCTTTTTTCTCAAGATTGTTTTGGCTCTTCCGGTCCTCTAACTTTTAAATCACTAGAGACTCAGGAATCTATTCTTCCTTCTTACCATATTAGTTCTGATATTTTGTAAGCCTTAATTTACAACATACACAAAATTTCCTAAGACTTTGTGATTAATGTTCATGTTATTTATCCTAGGAGGTATTCACACAGTAACAAAATTTATTGTCCTCCCTGTCTACTAAAAAAGCACCCATATTTTCATTTCAAAAAGAGCTTAAAACATTTTATATTATGTGTGTCTTAATTACTAAGAGTTTTGTCTCTGTTTCATGTGCATATTCGGTGGTCTGTGACTAAGCAGTTATAACAATACAACTGGGAAAAAGTTTATGATTAAAAGATGCTTGGAGACAGAAATATTTATATTTGTATTATTATAATATATTAGGTATTAGGTACAAATAATCTGCAGGGATATGTCAGCCAAGAACTTGTTGGGCAAAGCGTGTCTAGGAAACCAAGATTATGAAACATTTGTAAAAAATGACTTCAGTCTGAGTTGGCTCTTTTCCCCTAAAAAAACCCTTTAAAACCCTCTTAGAGAGATAGTTGCAGGATCTGGTATGTTGATTTGGTCACTATAACCTTAGCTAAGGAAAATTACAGTGAAGATCCCATATGTAGAATATAGATGGCAAGAATACATGGTTTAGTTGCCTATTTTTTGTTTTTAGAAACTCTAACAGTAGGTGAATGATGCTAAATTTATCATTTTAAAAGATGTAAACTCTTTTTTAATAAATCATGCCTGATAGTTGGTATCTAATAAAATATCTTCCTTCTAATAAAGATAGAATTCCTGAAATGACTCAGTTTTGTTCTATCATGGCAAGATAAACAACTTACTTTGCCAAACAACTGAGTCCTTTAAAAATGTACGGGTTCCTCTTTTATTTATATTTTATATTTTTTTTGTTATTTTTTTAAATGTTTCATTTATTTTTGAGAGACAGAGAGCATAAGCAGGGAGGTGCAGAGAGAGAGAGAGGGAGACAGAGGATCCAAAATAGGCTCTGCACTGACAGCAGAGAGCCCAAAGTGGGGCTCAAACTCATGAACCATGATGAGATCATGACCTGAGCTGAAGTTGGATGCCCAGCCCACTGAGCCACCCAGGTGCCCAGGGTTCTTCTTTTAAAGTGCTCTCACATTTACCAGAAAACAAATTGTGTTTGTTGAAGAGGTTTAGTCATCAATTTGGAATGTGCTAAATATTGGCGATATAAAGATGTATAAAACGTGGATGGCTGAGTTTTTGGAAATAAGCACAAAAATTATTACAAAATACCATAATAAAAGTTACTATCTGAGGTATACAAAAAAACAATATGATGGAAGAACAAGAATAAACAATAAATGCAGTTACTTTCCAGATATTCCCAAAGCATTAGTTTAGGTCAAATGTATTCTCATTTTTCCACCTTATAAAATAACCTCTAATTTTGTTCTGTAAATAATTGTACTTAGTTATTTTAGTTGTAATGAGTTAAACTGGTTAGATTTTCATCTTATTTTATCTTTGTTAATTCTTTAACCGTGGCTGAAAACTTGTCTTGATAGAAGTGAAAGCAAGATTTGGGGCGCCTGCGTGGCTCAGTCGGTTAAGCGTCTGACTTCAGCCAGGTCACGATCTCGCGGTCCGTGAGTTCGAGCCCCGCGTCAGGCTCTGGGCTGATGGCTCAGAGCCTGGAGCCTGCTTCTGATTCTGTGTCTCCCTCTCTCTCTCTGCCCCTCCCCCGTTCATGCTCTGTCCCTCTCTGTCTCAAAAATAAATAAAACGTAAAAAAAATAAAAATAAAAATAAATAAGTAAAAGCAAGATTAAAAAAAAAAAAAGAGAGACAAGCCGAGCATTAATTGCAGTATTAGGTGTGACCTTATGAATAGGTTGCTAGATCCAGAAATGGGAATGTGAGCATTGAATGAAAGAAAAAGAACAATTAAGTCAAACAAATTTACTGAACAACTGAAACAGTTCTAATTACTGTGCATTCTATCAAAAAAGAACAAAATACATGAACCCAAGTTGAATTGCATTCCGCTTGAATTGCTTTGGCAGGGGCAGACCTTTAGTAATTAATTCAGGTTGGGGTTCTGGACAGGTCAGCTGTGTCTATCTGTAGTAGTGAGGCTTTGTGGCTTTATTTTGGCTAGGCGACTTCCTGTGTTCTAAAGCTTGAGGGTGCCGCTGGCTGGACTCCATGGTAGGGTTTGTCTGATAATTGGGCTATTTGGTCAAGCAAGGCCACTGCGTGCACTTTGAGGTCAAGATGGTAGGGTGCTACTGACGGGGTGGATCTATTGGCCTGGCTCTGTTTTGTTTTGTTTGTTTGTTTTAACGTTTCATTTATTTTTGAGAGAGAGAGGGAGACAGAGCATGAGCGGGGGAGGAACAGAGAGAGAGGGTGACACAGAATCTGAAGCAGGCTCCAGGCTCTGAGCTGTCAGCACAGAGCCTGACACGGGGCTTGAACCCAGGAACCCAGGAACTGTGAGATCATGACCTGAGTGGAAGTTGGACGCTTAACCCACTGAGCCATCCAGGAGCCCCTGGGCTCTGCTTTTAAACAGAGCCACAGAGTGGGCTCCCTGATCAGGTGAAGTTGCTGGCTGTTCTTTGTAGGCAGGTGGGGCCACTAGCTACCTTCTGCCGTCGCCTGTGGTCTGGCAAGTTGACAGGCTGTGTTACCTGGCAGGGAGATACCACTGGTTGCTCTCCATGATTCGTCAGGGCTATGGTCCAAGATCCACAGTCACACTTGTTTGAGTGGAGTCTCAGACTGTGCTCCCTAACCTAATGGTGCTACTGGCCAGATTCTCTGTTCTGGCCGGCTCCACAAAGGGTTTTACGATTGGATGGGACCTTAGGCTATGCTTTGTGGTTGGGTAGGGCTGCAAACTATGCCCTGAAGTAAGGGCTGCAGCTGGGTTTCATGATCGGGTGGGCCCCTGGCTGTGCTCTACTCTTGGGCAAGTTCATTGGCGGGCTTCCTGGTCAGGAGGGGGTTCCAGCTGTTATCCTACAGTTCCTGGGGCTGAAGGCCTTCTTCACAGTCGGGTGGCGTCCCTGTGCAGGGTCTGTTGTTGAGTCTGCAAGCTGTGCTCAGTGATGGGTAGGAGTAACTGGGTAGGCTTTCTGCTTGGATGAGGCTGCAAGCCAAGTGTTCAATAATCCTGTGAGGTGGTAGGCTGGGTGTCCCTACTGTATAGGCTTGTAGGCTGGTATCCACGACTGCCAGAGTCACTGTCAGCTCTCTGGCTAAGTGAGGCCAGAGGCTGTTCTGACCAGTTTGTCATGGCTGCTGGATTTTCTCCTGGACCATGTGGGGCTATAACATGTGTTCATTGGCTGCCTACATTCTCTGATCAGGTCTCCTGATCAGCTGTTGGGTGGGGTCTGCTCGAATGTGCTTCTGTGCTGAAGCAGGGCTAGAACAGCCTCCGTGGCTAGGATAGCCCATCGGCTGGGGACTTGAATCAGGAAGAACTGCCAACTAAGCTCTTTGGCCAGTTGGAGCCACAGATTTGGATCTGCAGATGGTAGGGCCTCTGGCTGAGATCTGCTTGGGTGACGCTGCAATTGAGGCTATAGAATGAGCGATGCAGCTGCCCAGGTTCTCCGGCCAGGCTTCCTGTTTGGACAGAACTAGAGGCTAAACTCAGCAGTTAGGCAGGACTTTAAATTTTCTTCCCTGCCTTGGCAGGGACCGATGAATTTAAAGCAGCCTTTATAACCATGCTCCATAAAGTAAAGGTAAACTCCATTCCAGTGATCAGAAAAAATAGAAATTTTGACAGGGAAAAAGAAACATGTGAAATAAACAGAACTGAAGAAGCAATATTTGAAAAAAAAAAGTCATTGGACTTTTAACAAAATGAAAATAAGAGAAAAATAAGTCTGCTAATTTGAACATAGATCTACAGAAATTATGTATTCTGAAGAACAGAAAGAACAAGAAAGAAATGTCAGAGATTTATGCAATGATATTAAAATGTGTCATGTTTGTATCATTGGAAGCCTAAAAGTGGAAGGGATAGAGATGTGTTCAAAAAAATCATTTGAGGAAATAATAACCGAAGCTTCTGAGAGTTGAAGCTCAGCAAATCCCAAATATGATGATATCAGAGAAAACCTGGCACGCCTGGGTGGCTCAGTCGGTTAAGTGTCCGACTTCAGCTCAGGTCATGATCTTACAGTTCCTGTGTTCAAGACCCACATAGGGCTCTTTGCTGTTGGAGCAAAGCCCCCTTGGGATCCTCTGTCTCCCTCTCTCTCTGCCCCTCCCCTGCTGTCACGTGTGTGCATGCTCTCTCTCTCTCAAGAATAAAAAATCATCAAAAGAAAAAAAAAAAGAAAACATTGTCCAGGTACATCATCATCAACACTAATAACTTGAAAGCAGCCAGAAAAAATAAATGATGCCTTATGTATAGGAAAATGATCATTCCAAATAGACTGATATTAAGTATGTACATTATCAACCCTAAAGCAACCACCAAAAATAACACAGATAAAATGTTAAAAAAAATCTAGTAGGTAAATTTAAAATGGAATACTAAAAATGTTCAAATAATGCAAAAGCACACATGACAGAAGGAACAATTTTTTTTTTACAATAACAGAGGAGATAAGGATTTTAAAAATGATAGAATTTAACAACTGTTAACAATTTAACAATATGAAGAATTTTATCTAATGCCAGTGGCTTAAAAATACCAATGCAAAGACATAGGTTGTCGTATTTAGTACCAAGGAACTAACTACATGCTATACTTTAAATATGTAATATAGCTAGGATAATAGTAAAAGTTTGTAAAGGATACAATATGCACACATGATTAAAAGACAAGCAGAAAGACTATATTAATGAGAAAAAGCAGATTTTTACAGGTACTATTTTGTAAGATAAAGAGGAACGTTACATAATGACAAGAGAAGAAGCTATAACGATGCAAATATGTGTGCACTTAATAACAGAGCTTCCAAGTAAATGAAACAAAAAAATGATGGATTAGAAAGGAGAAATAGGCAAATTTACAATTATAATTGGAGACTTCAACATTTATTTTCTGTAATTAATAGAACAAGTAGATGGAAAATCAGCGAGGGTATAGAATTACTAAATGATGTTATTAAATTACATGGCACAATTAATATTTATAGAATTCCCCATCAGCAATAACAGAACACACATTCTTTTCAAATGCACAAGGATAATTTTCTAAGATACTCTATTTTCTGGCCTAAAAACAAATTATCAAATGTAAAAGAATAGAAATCATTAAAAATATGTTCTCTAATTATAAAGGAATTAAACTATAATTGAACCCCTCCCAAAAAAGCTAGAAAGTCTTCAAATATTTGCAAATTTGAAAAAGCCCCACATTTCTGTGACATCCCTATTCAAAAGAAGAAATCACAAAAGAAAACAGAAAATGTTTTGAATTAAACAAATATAATGCAACTCATAAACATTTGTGGAATGCTGCTAAAGTAGTGGAAAAAAGTAACAGAGGGCAAAAATGTAGAGGCAGAGAAAAGTATTAGTATTAGTAAAGTTTAAAGTACTACATGTTTGTATTGGAAAAGAAGAAAAACCTCAAAATAATCTAAGCTTCTACCTTAAGACACTAGAAATAGAAAAGCAAATTAAATATGCAGCAAGTAAGAGGAAGCTGAAATCCACGAAGTTGAAAACACAAAAGTAATGAATAAAATTGAGGAAGTCAAGATTATTCTTTGGATAGACTAATAAAGGTTTTGTTTTGGTTTTTTTAATGTTTATTTTTGAGAGAGAGAGAGAGAGTACAAGCCAGGGAGGGGCAGAGAGAGAGGGGGACAGAGAATCTGAAGCAGGCTCTGTGTTGACAGTAGAGAGCCCTATGTGGGGCTTGAACTCATGAACCGCGATATCACAACCTGAGCTGAAGTCAGACGCTCAACCATCTGAGTCACCCAGGCGCCGCAAAATTTGGTTTTTTTAGTTTGACAAGTCTGTATGTTAAGCTATGCTCACAAGTGTAGCTACCACTTGTCACCTTACAAGACTATTACAATATCACTGACTATATTGCCTATGCTGTATCTTTCATCCCCATGACTTATTAAACCTATAGTTAGCCAGACCAAGGGAAAAAAAAAAAAAAATGGAAAGAAGAAACAAATTATCAATATCCAGAATACAAGATGTATTTACAAAACACTATAGATAGACATTAAAGGTTAATGATGGAATACAATGAACAACTGTATGCCCAGTAATTTGACAGCTTAGATGAAATGTAATGAATCTTGAATAATAAACTACTAAATAGTTCGTGATTAAATACTTGAGTACCACAACTGCTCAAAAAGAAATAGATAACCTAAATAGGTAGTTATCAATTAAACAAATTAAGTTCATATTAAAAATAGTAAACAGGGCATCTGGGTGGCTCAGTAAGTTAAGCCTCTGACTTTGGCTCAGGTCATGATCTCGCAGTCCATGAGTTCAAGCCACACATCGGGCTGTGTGCTTACAGCTTTGGATTCTGTGTGTGTGTGTCTCTCTCTGCTCTTCCCCCACTCATGCTCTGTCTCTCTTTCAAAAATAAATAAACATTAAAAATATTTTAAAAAATGAAAATATTAAACAATATAACTTTTGACAAAGATGGTTTTATTAGAAAATTCCACAAAACATTTAAGGAAGAAACAATGCCAATTCTGTGTAATCTTTTCCATCAAATGAGAAGAGCAGCCACTTCCCAACTTAACATCAAAACCAGTAAAGGGCATTACAAGAAAAGAAGTCAATAGAGCAATATCCTTCATGGATAGATGCAAAAAGAGATGCAAAAATACTCAACTGCATATGAGTAAATTGATCCAGGAACATATTTAATGAAAAACAAAAGGACCAAATTGAGTTTATTCTGGAATGCAATGCCAGCTTGAAATTTGGAATACAATATAATGTAATTTACCTAACTAATCAGTTAAAGGAGAATACTCATAAGACAATCTAGATCAGTGTAAATATACAAAGGATTTGACAAAATTAAAAGTCCATTCATAATAAAACCCTCAACTGGCTACATATACACGGGCACTTCCTTAATATGATAAAGGTCATCTACAAAAAATAAAAACTATGGCTAATATCATACTTAATGTTGGAAAACTGAATGCTTTCCACCTATTTTTGGAAACAAGGTCAGGATTTCTACTCTTACTGCTTTTACTCAATATTGTACTAAATAAAGCCTTGCCAGTAAAGTAGTCCAGGAAAAAGAAACAGAAATTATGCATGTTTGGAAGATACTTGTTACACAGCAATCGATAACTAATTCAGTGGGTTTCATAATATGCAAGGATATACAGTAAATACCTTGTAGCTAGGGATTTCTATCCTAAAACAATGGGTTGTTATCCTTGAGTGATTTTATGTGGGGAGTAAAATGGTCACTTTGCTTTACACAAAGGTACCGGGTGCTGTGTCCAATGTAGTTGGGTGGTGGGAGAGAGAAAGGTAAAACACACACACACAGAATTCATTTATAAGTCTTATGTTCCAAATCCAAATGGGAGAAGAAGGAGTTATAGCCTAAACTAAGACGGTTGTAGTAAAGACAGAAAATGGAGAGAGGAATTGAATAAGTCATGTTGTTTAATTGGATGTAGGGGTGAAGGAGACGGATAACACAGTTATCCAGTGATAACTCCAAGATCTTGAGCAATTGAGTAATTTTTCTCAAGATAGGGAACCCTGATAGAAAAGCTGGCTTAAAGGTAGGAGAGATGATGGATTCAGGTTTGCACATATTTAGCAGAAACAGCCTACTATCTACTAAAGATCTGTTCTTCTCTCTTGGCCTACTAACTGAATCCCAGTTCTTAGTTCATCATTTTGCCTTTTGGAATAAAGACTAGATACTTCAATTTTACTTGGATCAGGTGTAGCCATGTGACCAGCTTTTGGCCAATGAGATGACATCCCAAGGGTTGAACAGTAGAGCTAGTTAAAAAAGGAAGAGGCATTCCAGCTTTATCCCTTCTGGTTGTCTGAAATGAGGCCATTGTGACTGAAGTTCCAGCTAGTGCTAGTATGATTGTGGGGGAAGGAAGAAGAAGCCGGGGTTCCTGATGAATCCAGAACTTCCACACCAGTTTGGAACCATGTAACCCTAGATTTATTTTTCATAGCAGAGAGTTAAATGTTCATGTGTTTTAGATATTGTTCTTTTGGGTTTTCTTTTATATGAATTTAAAACGATCCTAACTAATAAAGCACATGATTCAAATATAAAGTCCTCATCTCTATATAGACTATGGGTTTGAAGAGAGAACATTGTTTCCAAATATAAATAATGCCAAAAAATTCAATCTTTAACGTGGGAAGAAGCACTATAGTAATATCCGGGAAAACATGGAAAAGTCTCTTATATCCAGATATCTGCCACTTATAATATCCTTTCCAGAAATAGTTGCCAATACTCCCAAACATTTCCCAAACTCACTATTTATTTGCAAACAAATTTTCTCCCCAAAATGGTTCATGGGTTTTTGTCTCTTCTGTGTCTTCTGTCTCCACCATCCCAAAATCTCATACGAATTCTTTTTCTCTGGTTAGATTTTCTGTTACACAATGTAAAATAATCTTTAGTCCAACTTTGGTTCTTTCTTGTTCTTGCTCTCTTTATTTTAATTAGACTGAAAGAATTCCTAAGACAAAAGCAAGCTGATTCAGATTCTTCTTTAGAACTACACGATGGAAGAGTTAGAGTAATATGTGGAATATGCTTATATTAATATTTCTGGACTTTATTCAGACAGATTGAGAGTAGGATATTTTTGAGCCATCTAAGTAAAGATGTTTAGTGGACACTTCTATATAAGAGTCTGAAGCTCAGAGTGGAATTTTAGGGTAGATATATGAATTTGGGATTTGTTAATATAGTCACAGTAATTGAAACCATGGTGATTGATGAGATTTCTTAAGTTAGGAATGTGAAGTCAAAAAAAAAAAAAAAAAAAAAAAAATGCCTGAGACCAGAGATGCCTGGGTGGCTTAATTGGTTAAGCGTCCGACTTCAGCTCAGGTCATGATCTCGCAGTTCATGAGTTGAGTCCTGCATCGGGCCTGGAGCCTGCTTTGGATTCTGTGCCTCCCTCTGTCTCGGCCCCTCCCCAACTCACGCTGTCTCTCTCTCTCTCTCTCTCTCAAAAATAAATAAACATTAAAAAAATTAAAAAAAAAAAAAAAAGTGCCTGAGACCAAATGCTGAGTTAAATGTTCTTCATTTAATTCCTGAGCAGAGGTCAATGAACTGGCAAAGGAACTGAGAAATCTCAGGATATGTATCTGTTCCAAATTAGTTTCCACTTATGCAGACCAGTTCAGAAAATGGTTTCCACTGGCTATATTGCTGGACTGGTGAATATGAATTTCCCAAGATGGCAAAAGGAGATATACCTAACAGTCGATGTATTGAATGATTATGAGCTTATGGTGATTTTAGGGGCAGAATGTTGCATGGAATTGGTAGATTTCAGTTCACCATCTGAAAGAGCAGTTGAATGAAGTGAATCACATAACATAATTCACGTTGATCCAATTAAGCCTCCTTCCTGATTGAAAAAGTTTAGGCTCAGTTCTGAAGGGCTAGGTTCTGAAGGTAAAGGCTGGCATCTCAAAGGACTTGCGTAGTGCAGCTGTAACACAGGTTTTATTCAGGGTCTAAAATTCAAACGTAACGCTGCCTGCTATGGAAATTTTATTAAAGCCATTCTGATAGTCTCGAACTATTAACATATTTGGAAGATAAACTTCCATATATTGACTTATTTTGCCAATGTTTCTCATATAATGAGAACTTAAAAAGAAAAAATCCTGGTATCTGCAAGCTTATCATTTTGCTTTGTTTTTCACATAAAATCATTTACAACAAAATGCTACCATTATTTTTTACTTCTTACTTATTTAGATTCCAAGTAAATAGAAGTTTTTCCAGCAAAATCTGAGCAAATCAGTTGTTTCCATCTGTTTAAGTTTACTTAGGTCATCTAAATGTCTTCTTCCTAAAAGATTAGAAATATGAATAAGGCATAAAACATTTAGAGATTCAGATATACCTCTTTGAAAATTATTCTTTTCTCCTATTTATAATGTCTAATTTTCAGTAATAAATTGCAACACGTGCTTAATTATTTTGTAATTGTTTATTTAAATCATTGAATATTTATTAACAATTGACTAGGAAGTACACTTGATTTTCTTATAAAAGAAACATTTATTTCTTTCCTTCTTGCTCAGAAGCTACTACACTGAATCACTATTATCTACTTGTAGTTGAGCACTGCCTCATCACTCTCTTTGGTGCATGACTTCCCTCATTTCAAGGAACTCTTTTAAATGCTTCTTTACATCATAAATTTATTTATATTAAGGTTTTTAAAAGGGCTACAGTTTTAGCCTCATCTTAACTGAAGTTTTAACCATCTGAATTATATCAGTTTTCAGTGAGCATTATCTATTTTAATGAAATACTCTTCTATCTGTCTCAAATATTAGCCTTCATTTATAACTAGAAATGCAGAACTAGGGGAAAAAATTCCCCTTTTCCATCCTATGGTACATTATAGTTTATGTAGATAAAATTTCAAGAATTGAAAAATTAAAGTAAAATATCTCTTTTGTATAGTAGTACAAATTATTTTAAAAAAATTTTTTTTTCAACGTTTATTTATTTTTGGGACAGAGAGAGACAGAGCATGAACGGGGGAGGGGCAGAGAGAGAGGGAGACACAGAATCGGAAACAGGCTCCAGGCTCTGAGCCATCAGCCCAGAGCCCGACGCGGGGCTCGAACTCACGGACCGCGAGATCGTGACCTGGCTGAAGTCGGACGCTTAACCGACTGCGCCACCCAGGCGCCCCACAAATTATTTTTTAAATAAAAAAATAAACACAGTAACACGTTGTAAGGATAATTATACCATTCAAAAATTGATTGGGAAAAACAACTTCTGAAATATCATTCAGAGCATATGTCTATTTCCTCCCTCTGATTCCCATTTCAAAAGGAGCAAAGTTTGAGATCCTGATTCTGAGTGGCAATTTAACTCTGCTACTTATTAGTTGGGTGATCTTGAGCAAAATATTTCATTTTTTTCATGCATCACCTTCATCATCTGTGAAGTGAGAATGTAATAGGGCCTGATTCACAACGTAGTTATGATGTTTACATGAATTGATAGCCATAAGCACTGAAAATACTGTTCGACACAAAGGAAATGTTATATATATATATATATATATATATATATATATATATATATATATATTTTTTTTATTACTTTTTTTTTTAACGTTTATTTATTTTTTTTGGGGGGGACAGAGAGAGACAGAGCATGAACGGGGGAGGGTCAGAGAGAGGGGGAGACACAGAATCGGAAACAGGCTCCAGGCTCTGAGCCATCAGCCCAGAGCCTGACTCGGGGCTCGAACTCACGGACCGCGAGATCGTGACCTGGCTGAAGTCGGACGCTTAACCGACTGCGCCACCCAGGCGCCCCTTTTTTTTTTTTTTTTTTTTTTTTTTTTAATAAAATGTACTATCAGTTATTTCCAAACACCTACCTTCAGATAAGCTTTTGTCCATTTTGAAGTGTAGTCCACTTTACGGCCAAAAGGAGACACAGTAAAATACAGGGAGACTTATAAAAAACAAAATTCATTCACTTGATAGAATTCTTCTTTATTATGAAATGATGTTTGTTTATACTATTTTGGTTTATACTATATATCCTTTTTACAAAATATTAAACCAGTAGATGATCATTATTGTCGTTATAGTCACTATGTATGCATTTAATATCTAGAGGAAAAAGCAGTGTTACAAATTTTTTTTATTTTTATTAAAAAATTTTTTTTGTTTACCTTTATTTATTTTTGAGACACAGAGAGAGACAGAGTGTGAGCAGGGGAGGGGCAGAGAGAGAGGGAGACACAGAATCCGAAGCAGGCTTCAGGCTCCAAGCTGTCAGCACAGAGCCTGATGGGGGGCTCAAACCATAAACCATGAGATCATGACCTGAGCCAAAGTTGGATGCTCAACCGACTGAGACACCCAGGTGCCCCAGCAGTGTTACAAAATTTAAACTACTTTAGCCAAAGTGTTTGGAATTGTATTATTCCATGAACTGAAAAGTTCGTAAACCACTGACTCAGAAAATGTACCCCAATCTATATTTCTCTAGGGCTATTCATTTGCAAAGCAGCTAGGATGTAGTAGAAATACTCTGCGTATAAAATGAGAAGACCTGAATTAAAATCCATTTCTGTTTAGCACTTATTTGTCACAATAAGCCAACAGCTTTTCTTAATTCACATTTTCTTTTTTTTTTTTTTTTTTAATTTTTTTTTTAACGTTTTATTTATTTTTGAGACAGAGAGAGACAGAGCATGGACGGGGGAGGGGCAGAGAGAGGGGGAGACACAGAATGGAAGCAGGCTCCAGGCTCTGAGCCATCAGCCCAGAGCCCGACGCGGGGCTCGAACTCACTGACAGTGAGATCGCGACCTGAGCCGAAGTCGGACGCTCAACCGACTGAGCCACCCAGGCGCCCCTTAATTCACATTTTCTTATCTTAAAAACAGTTAAAATGGTATTTCTGCTTTCAAAGTGTAACTAGTACAAAACTTGACATTCTAACAAAAACACCTATAAAATTGTACAAAACGCATGAGTCAACTATTTTCAGGCATTGGATAAGAGGCGCTTTGGGTCAGTGATCCCTGAGGAATGAAAAACAAATGGTGTGAGCCTCAAGATTGCCCAAGAATTGACCTGCTTCCAGGGAAATGGAGGCAAACCTAAGTAAAAGTCTTGCTTAACTAAGGAGACAGAGTACGGGTTTGCAAGGTATTGAGGCAGCAGGAATTTGTAGGATAAAATAAATATCCGCGAAAGAGGAACTGTTGAGGGGAAGGTTACCTGTAAGTGCACATGAATTGAATTCTTCCTTGGCCAATGGATAGGCTGAAAAATCAACAGGCAAAGCTCTTTGGTTCCTAGCAGAGAAGGGGTCCTGTGGGGAGAACACTGAATATTGAGAGGCCAGCAGAGCTGGGGGACACGAGTTACAGTTCACCAGAGTAGAAAGTAATTATTCAGCACACTGGCCATCAGTTGAGACCCTTAAAAGACCATTTTTTAAATGTTTATTTATTTTTGAGGGAGACAGAGAGAGAGAGTGAGCGAGCAAGCAGGTGAGGGTCAGAGAGAGAGGGGGACAGAGGATCTGAAGTGGGCTCTCTGATGACAGCAGAGAGCCTGATGTGGGGCTCAAACTCACGAACCGTGAGATCATGACCTGAACCAAAGTTGGACGCTTAATTGACTGAGCCACCCAGGTGCTCCAAGACCTTATTTTTAGTAAAGACCACATCTAAGAGTAAGGGCAGAGCCATAGGACTAAGTTCAAAAAATAAAACAGGTATGCATTAACAACAAACGAATCCAAGTCTGACAGGGCCAAAATTATCCACCAGCAGTTTATCTGTCAAAACAATATTCAACACGTTTTAACAAATTTGGTATTATCCAGATGCCCTACAGCTATTATATGCAACGTCCAGCTTACAGTACAGCGTTACTAAATGTGCAAAGGCAAACACATATGTGTCAAAAGAAAAAGCAGTATATAGTATTAAACACTTGGATACTTCAATATTGTAATTCACATGAGAAAAATATAAAACAAAAGCTGCTATTTTGGATATTTTCAAGGACTTAAATATGTGGTGATAATATATGAAGAGATGGGAGAAATCATGAAAATGAAAAATTCAAAATGTAAGATAAAATTATATAAAAGATACATAAAATGTACTGGGAGAGCTTAATAGATTGTGAATGGGAGAAGAAAAATTCAGTGAACTTGAAATTGCATTGTTGGAAATTCTTTGATTCAAAGAACAGATAGAAAAAGCAAATTTAAAAATAAGCTTCATAACTCCTGAGACAGTCTTGTTTAATATGGAGGTGTAATTAGAAACACAAAAAGGAAAAGACAGTGATTAGTTGCAATACATATTTGATTAATAATAGCCACTCCTTTTTTATATTCAGCCAACTTTAAACCTCAAGGATAAATATAGCAAAAAATAAAAACAAGAGCATCATTTGAAAGTGCTGATGACCAAACATAAACAGAAAAATGTTAAAGCTGCTAAGTCAAAAAAAAAAAAGACTCATTACACATAATAGAATAGCAATAAGGACTGTATTTTTACTATTAGAAACAAAGATAAAGATCGGAAGACAATAGAGAAACATCTTTAAAAGTGCTAAAATGACAAAAAAAAAAAAAAAAAAAAAAAAGGATAAGCCATCAACCCAAAATTATATTAAAAAACAAAAGTGTTCATTAACAATGGTGAAATAAAATTTCAGATAACATAACCAAAAAGAATTGACAACTAGCGGACTCGCACTATGAGACATACTAATAGATGCTATTTAGTTTGAAGGAACTAATATATTGAAACGGATGAAAAGATCTAGAAACTGTAAATATGTGGAAAATATACATACAAATAAATAAGTGTATACATATATACACACATCTTTAATTCTCTCATTTTTAAAAAAGCATTGGGGTGCCTGGGTGGCTCCGTTGGTTAAGCCACTGACTTCAACTCAGGTCATAATCACATGGTCGTGAGTTCGAGCCCAGTGTTGAGCTCTGTGCTGACAGCTTGGAGCCTGGAGCCTGCTTCAGATTCTGTGTCTCCCCTCTCTCTCTGAGACCCCCTCCTCTGCTCACGCTCTCTCTCTCTCTCTCAAAAATAAATAAACATTAAAAAAATAAAAAAAAGCACTACACTATTTAAAACAAAATAGGTAATATTACATATAGTTATATATATCTATTAATATATACCGTTGTACACAGTTTCTTACATTCTTTATCTTGAATAGGTATTGAATTTTGTCAAATGATGTAATGGCATCAATTGATGTAATTATGTATTTCTTTAAAATTTTTTTAGGTTTATTTATTTTGAGAGAGACAGAGACAGCATGAGTGGGGGAGGGGCAGAGAGAGAGGGAGAGAAAGAATCCCAAGCCTGATGCAGAGCTCAAACCCACGAAGCCGCGACATCATGATCTGAGCTGAAGTCAAGAGTCAGACATTTAACTGTCGGAGCCACCCAGGCACCCCAATTATGCATTTGTTTTAGACAGTAAATATGATAGATTATAGTAATTGACTTTCAAAGATTGATCCCGCCCTCTGTTTTTAGAATAATTTTCACTTTGTCATGCTGTATTTCTCTTTTTGTATATCATTTGAATCTATATTTTAATATTTTGTTGAAGATTTTTGCATGCATAGTCACAAGGAGTCTTTATTTATTTATTTTGCAGTCATGTTCATGAGAGTCTTTAGTTTTGTTACTTTTGTGCTAATGTCTTTCTTTTTGACAGTATTCAAAAACTGGCCTCATAAAATGAGTTGAGATGTTTTCTCTTTTTATGTTTTTCTGGAAAAGGTTTTGTAAAATTTTGGAGAACTCACCCATGAAAACATCTGGACCCAGAACTTTGTTTTCAGAAACTTTTTTTTAGCATGAATTCAATTTCTTTGATTATGAATTCAATTTTTGACCATGAATTCAGTAGTTACAGGCATATTCAGATTGCCTATTTCATCCTGGGTGAGGTTTTCTTTTCTTTTTTTCTTTTTTTTTTTCCAGTTTTTGGATTTTGAGAAATCAGTCTATATCATTTAAGTTCTAGAATTCAACTCTAAGAAAATAAATAATCCCTTTACAAAATAGGAAAAGAGACTTGTACAGATTACTTGCCAGAGGATATACAGATGGCAAGAACGTTATGAAAAGATATTCAAGGGGCACCTGGGTGTCTCAGTTGAGCGTCAGACTTCGGCTCAGGTCATGCTCACGGTTTGTGGGTTCAGGCCCTGCATCAGGCTGTGTGCTGGCAGCTCAGAGCCTGGAGCCTGCTTCGGTTTCTGTGCCTCCCTCTCTCTCTGCCCTCCCCTACTCGTGCTCTGTCTCTGTCTCTTAAAAATGAGTAAATATTAAAAAAATTTTGAAAAGTTATTCAACATCATTAGCCATTAGAGAAATGCTAATTAAAATCATGATGAGCTAACATTACACAGATATTAGAATGGCTATATTTTTTAAAACAAAAATACTCTAGAAAGTCAATATCATCAGGTCACATACTGTATTGTTCCATTTATTTAATATTCTCAAAATGAATGACAAAAGCATAGTGATGAACAGATCAGAATTTACCAAGGCTTTAGGTTGGGGAGAAAGTAAGTCTAAGCAGAGATAACTCTGTGTGTGTGTGGGCGGTGTGTATGGGGGGGGGGGGTTCTTTGAGATTATGAAGCAATTTGTTTCTCTCTCTCTCTCTCTCTCTCTCTCTCATCTATCTACTATCTATCCATACATCCACCTATCTTAAGTTTTCTAGAGCTGTATATCAAATAAGAAGATTACTTGTTTCAATATTGTACTGTGGTAATGTAAGAGGCTATCATTGAGGGAAGCTAGAGTCGGAATAAATGGGGCTCAATGAAGTATTTTTGAACTTCATATGAATCTAATATTTAGAAGAGTCACTTAGAAATATAAAGCATACATAATAGATGAAAATTTGGTAAGTTCTGGTACTACATAATAGACAAAACAAACAAACAAATAAATAAATGGCACATGGCCATGCTAAATGCTCCTCAAAGTCTATAGTTTACAAAATAGATCTAATCAGAGGAACCCTTTTGTGTAAACAAAAGTTTATCATAAAAATGAAATGAAGAACGAAAGAAACATCAGAACACTTTCCTTTTGGCCTCAAGAAAAGGGAAAACTAGCAAGCTATGGATGGGAAAAAGAACCTCAGGCAGTCTCTAGAAGCTGAGAGAGACCCTCTGTCAACATCCACCAAAACACAGGAACCCTCAGCCCATATAGCAAGAAGTAAATTCTGCCAACAACTTGAATGGGGTCAGAAAAAGATCTAGGTTAGAGAAGCTTAAATCTCTGTTATAATTACCTTGAAGTCAACTGATTAGTAACATCCTTACTGATATGATAGCCCATCACATACCTAGGCCTCTCCAACACTCGAGGGGATGGCATTATAAATGAGTGTGTACACCGACTTCTTTTTCATGTAGAAGAGATACCATACAGTTAATGTTTTTCTCTTTCTGACTTGTTTTGTTTTGCATAATGTCCTCAGGTGGTATATCCATCCACCCATCCATCCGTCCACCCATCCATATTATCACAAATGACAGAATTTCCTTAGTTTTTAAGGCTGAGTAATATATATATATATATATATATATATATATATACACACACACACACACATATGTATACATATATATATACATATATATACATATATATACACACACACACAGAGAGAGAGAGAGAGAGAGAGAGACAGATAGAGACAGAGAGAGAGGAAAAAATCCAGTGGATTTTTTTTTTTTTTGGTCTGGCATGTAACATAAAATGTTACAAATATTAGGGCTAAATGGTAGTGAACAATTTTTACTGTAGGGGACATCTACTTCACAGAGGCTTCTGTGCCGGAAGCATGGTCTTGGGCTCTCCCAAATCAGGAAGCCCATGCAGATACTGAGGGATCCTCCACAATTGGTTCAAAATATACACACATTTTCAATTTCAGTGAACATCAAATTTCATTCCAGATAAATTTCAACAATCCTCACTCCTATCCAGAATAGATGAGAGTACACTTTTCCCAGTAAAGAACTGAAAATCATCAATTTTTAAACTGTTGCCCATGTGACAAAATTGAAAATTATCATCGAATGTTGCAATTTGGAGTTTTCTGGTTACTTGTGAAGATTAACATCTTTAAATTTATTTTAAAATATTGAGCTTTCTAGTAATAAATTAGGCATATTTCTGTATTTATTTTTGTTTTGTAATTTTAGGGGCTATTTTCATTCTAGGAATGTTAAGTCTTTAATAGTGTGAATATTTTTGAAATCTATTTGATTCTTGCTGATCTCATCCAGTGTATTTTCTTTCCTTTACTTTTGTATGATCTTAAAATTTGAGAGTGTGCACAGTATTTGTTGAAAAAAACCAAATCAATGATTAGAATGTGTTTATATGACATAGCCTAAGAGCGAAAAGATTCTACACTTCAGAGATACCAGGGACTCAGTATCCACTGGTGATTATACCAATTGTAAATCCACCACTAGAACTAACATTTCTTTCTTTCTTTCTTTTTTTTTTTTTTTTTCTGAAAGAGAGCACCAACAGGGGAGGGGCAGAGAGAGAGGGAGAGAGAGAGAATCCTGAGCAGGCTCCATACTGTCAGCACAGAGACCGATGCAGGGCTCAAACCCATGAACCATGAGATCATGACCTGAGCCAAAATCAAGAGTCAGACACTTAACTGGCTGAGCCACCCAGTCCTGCTCCTAGGACTAACATTTCTTATAGTCCAGTTGACTGATATAAAACATATTGAATATCTCCTTGTAAAGTTAAAAATACACCTTTGCTGTACCACCATTAGGTTGATTAGAAACTACCCCTGAAGGAAGTTAGGGCCTTTTTTTAGCCATATTCACATTTATTATCTCACTTAAGTGCTATGAGCCTTCCTCCAGCATTCTACTTTTATATTCTGTGGTCAGTCAACAGCATTTGTGGAACAACTACTTTTATTCTGGGCCCTGTTCTAAGTGTTGGAGATACAGCAGTGAACAAGGGGAGGCAGTCTACTTTCCTGGGACTTACATTCTATGGGATGAACCTGGTGAAAAGCAAAAAAATGGATGAATATATCATAGTTCAGATAGGTATAAGTACTATGAAGAACGATAAAGAAAAGAAGAGCCGAGGAGATGTGTGTGTGGCTACACAGAGTACAGAGTAGCCAGGGAGAGCCAGCTGAGAAGGTGATTTTTGGACAGAGACCTGAATCAAGTGTGGGGTGAGTCTTTGGAGGGAAGGCACTTGTAGGCAGAAAGAATGGTGAGTGACAACGTGCCAAGGCAGGGCCATGGATCCGTGTGGAAGTTGGGTGGCTGCAGGATAAATTAAGGGATGGTTCTAGAACATAGGTAAGTGGCACTCTAGGTTTCCCAGGGCCTTATAGCCATGGTAAAGACTTGTTTGTACTCTGGGTGACTTGGGCAGCCATTGAAGGTTTTGAGAAATGAGTGACATAATTTAACATGTTTCAAAGGATTGCTTCCCTGCTTTGTAGAGAAGAGACTACGGAGGAAGGGAAGTGATAGAAGTACAGGGATGGTTTAGGAGACTACTCCATCAGTCCAGACAAAATATGGCTGGGGCTCAGAGTGATTATATAATTCTAATATTTTAATTGAGAGGGCATAGATTTCAGAAGCCAGTTGATTTCAGAAACACTCGTATTTCTATTTGGGCATATTGTGAAAATGCAAAGATCCTAGAAACACAATGAGTGGGTACACATTGTGGGTACCACAATGAGTGGGTAGCTCAGTGCTACCAATGAGCTGTGTAGTCATGTAAACTTAATTTCTTTGTCTCGGTTTCTCCATGTCCAAAATGGATTACTGTAAGAACTAAGCTATTTATCTAAAGTAGTTCAGATAGTACCAAACATACAGAAAGTGCTATGTAAATGTTAAATTATTGCTATGTTCATTTCAGATAAGGCTCACAACAAAATTTCTAGAGAAATCGTTATGGCCAGATTGAATGGCTATTGATCTGTTACATTCTTATAAAAATATTTTTAGTTTTGTTCATCAGGGGACATTTACCAATGTCTAGAGACACTTTCAATTGTCATGATTTGGGAGTTGCTCCCTCCCCTCACCCTCCCTGCCCCCCCACTTCCTGCTAGATCATGCTTCTCACATCAAGTGGGTGGGGGCTTGGGATGCCAGCAAGTGTTCTAAAATGCACAGGACCACCCTCCACAAAAAAGACCTATCTATTCTAAAATGTCAGTAGTGCTATCCCCAAGTAAACCTGATGTAAATTCTGGAAACATATTAGCAAAAGCATTCAAACTTTTATGTTTCCTCAAAAGGATTTCAGCTGGAAAGCTTTCACACTGTTCTACTTTTCTTCTTTTCTCCATGTGACAAGCACAAATACATCACTTTCTTCCTTTTCTTTATTCTTTAAATTTTTCTGTCTCTGAGAAGCTTATCCCCAATTACTGTAGTTTTTAAGATCACAACAGATTTCCTATTTTTAGTAAGTAAACTTGGCACCAGAATTAGAGAAAGTGCTTGGAACTTGAGTTCCTGCTACTTGAAGACTTTTCCATGGTATATTAGTATGTCCCAGTCTTTCTGATAAACCTTGAACTTTGTCATGGGGTTTGTTTCAGGTGCTTGTATACAGTCCTATTTAGAGTACATTTTAATGGACTATACCAGATAATTCATTTCATTCTGTATGCCTTTTACTTTCAGAGAAAACCTCGTTGGATTACACAGTTGAATTTGTAGGAGAATGGACATAAACTTGGATCAATATCAGACAGGTACCTTGAACAACACTGTAACCTGAAATGCACGTGAGGCAGCCTAGCTGCCCTACTATGGTGCTCAAGGATGTTTTCTCAGTAAAGGACATGAAAACGAGTCGGAACCCTCTTCCTGGGGCTGCTTTAATTACTTCTCCTTTTTTCTTAGTTATAGCGATATATGTTTTTAAGACTCTCATAGTTATCAGATTGTTTGCAAACATTAGTTACCTGTTGGTGTCATCTGTGTATTATCTATGGACCTTGTTACTGGCAATCTCAGAATACTAAGGTTTAGGAAACTCTTTGCTTCCTATTTAGGTAGTGACTTTCAGTTCGCTCTTTTATTTCTTAAAAGGGGAGCATTCTAACATAAAACTATGAAACGATCCAGCTGGGTTGGCCTTATGCTGTGGGGTAGTTTTTTACTAGAACTTTCATTATGAGCTTCAAGGACAAATAGCTGTCAGTGGTGGGCTGGTTCTGGCTCTAAACTCTTGGCAAGAGCTGACTGTGTACATTCCTTCCTCTCTTAGTGATGTCCTATGGACAGCTTATAACTGGATGCGGTAGGAGAATTTACACCATTGACATTGACACATGCTACAGAACTGGACTTTCTCCTCCAGGGCACCTGCTGTTAGTCTTATCCTCCAAGGGGTCCAACTTGTTCTTATTTTATTAGAAACCAGCATAAGGGCTACACAAGTTTCCCCATGGTTTCAGGGCAAGAGTGAGAACAGTTTAGTCAAGCTTGGAGTTATAGTTAGTTTTAACGTGGGTCCTCCTATTTTCCAGGAGGACTATATTTCTTCCAGCTCATAAGACCCACTGAGATCCTAGGACAGTCAAGGTGAATTAAGCAATTTTTTTTTTTTTTTTTTTTTTTAGTTTCCCTCATCTTTCAAGATACTGCTAACTTTTCCAGTACTATTTATTCATGTCTTCCTTGCTAAGTGGTTTTCATCAGCTAGGTGTTTCTGGCAGGTTGATATCCATCAATACATCTCAGAGTAAATATTGTATTTACCCATTTTGCTTGTTTTGGGACCTTTGAAAAATAATGATGGGGTGATTTTGTTACTGCTGTCAGCATTTACTGAAATAGCTGGGCTGCAGTTTGAATTTGGAGTTACCAATTTTTCAATAATTATATGTTAGTATTTAATTCTGTAGATTTCAAAAACAAAGACTTGAAATTTTATGTCATATCTGCTATTGAATGTATCTTTGAAAGGATCTTTCCTCTGGATTTCTGCTCCTCATTGTTCTCATCTGTTCTATCAGCTAGGCTATAATTTATGGTAGATGATTTCATTCAAGGGTATATGTCTTCTGCCAGCATGTTTGGTGACAAGAGGGTTATTTCATAAACAAAGCAGTTCGTGTTCCAAATATATGTTTTACAGCGTAGCATTTATGTGAAACCGTTTGGAACTCATGTATTACAAGCTATGTAAGACTATTTAGGACTCATGGATCAGTTAGGCTGGTGGCCAGGTAGAGATTCTCAAATTCCAGTGCCATCCCCAAATCCCATATTTTGATGCTGCTTTCATTAGGAAAATATTTTGGGTTTTCAGATCTTAGTGAAATGCATGTTTATACATAAATCACATAAATGTGAAAAAAACACTATGAAATCGGAACAGATAATATAATGATTCCCCAAGTTCCTAAGCATGAGTCTGCCTTCTTATCATTCGAATTTTCTCTATAGATATCTCCTTTATAAAAACCCATAGTAACAACATTTAGGTGCTTCTCATTCAGTAACATCTTGTTCTTAACTGGAGGCTTCAAGAGGTTTGATTTTTCACCTTTTACTCTGTATTCTATACTTCCAGTGCCTCAATCATATCAACTCCCTGTGGTTGCCTCTGCCCACAGTGGCATAGCTGGCATTAAGAACTTGTCCTCTTCCTACGAAAGGCCCCACTTGTCTCTGGGCAATAGCTGACAGCAGGCTGCTCAGGTCTTCCAAGATGGGGCCACAATGAGGCTGCTGTCATTGCAATGTTTGTGTCTATACAATGGGCAAGCTAACTTTTCTTCATTATAACATGAATATCCCTTTATGTCACTTAAACTCTTCATAAACTTTGTCCTTTTAAAAAATTTATTTGTTTATTTTGCAAGAGACAGAGAGAGCGAGCAGGGGAGGGGCAGAGAGAGAGAGAGAAAGAGAACCCCGAGTAGGCTCCACACTGTGAGCTTGGACCCCAATGCGGGGCTCAAACCCACGAACTTCAACATCATGATCATCCCTCCCATACTGTATGCTTTTTTATGATTTTTTGAAAAAGAGTATTAGGAATTTTGTCTAAAGTTGTTTTATATAGTTGTTACGTTGTGGCTTAATAAATGATGGCAAATTATGATAGATCATGCTGACATAATATTTATCTGACTTGGGTTTTTTCTTTTTCTTTTAAAATATTTTAATTACCCCAAAAGCATAAGAAATAAAGCATAAGAGCTGGACATTTAACTGACTGAGCCACCCAGGTGCCCCAAACTTTGTCCTTTATAACACTTTAAAGCATTTGTAAATACAGAGTAATAAATGTTCAATGCAAACACCTTGGCAGAAGTAGAAAAACAAAGAAAAATTGATACACAAAACCCTCTACTCTTAACACTTTGGTGCATATATTTCCAGTATTTTCCCATGTCACATTTTTTCATATCTTTTATTTTTCACTTATTCTATAATGAACATTTTCCATGTGGTTGTGTACTTTTCTCACTATCATTAATTCTTTAAAGGTTTTTATTTTAATTCCAGTGTAGTTAGCATACAGTGTTCTATTAGGTTCGGGTGTACAGTATAGTGATTCAACAATTCTATACACTCCTTGGTGCTCACCGTGTATTCTTGCTATGATTATTTGTAATGTCTGACTAGTAGCGTAGTACCAATTGAATATTTTACCATAACTTTATCAATGATCATGTGTTAGAATTTGATTTTTTTTTTTTAAATAAAAGTGTGATGATTATCCTGGTACCTATACTTGTTTAGAAAGTTGCCTTGAAATTATATTGCTGAGCTGGATGAAAGCTATTAAAATTTTGAGACATTTAAGATATTTTTCCAAATTGTACTCGACACAGGGTGTTGGAATATACACTCCTCAGCGATACACAAAGGTGCCAACTTCCACCCACGTTGGCTACTCAATAGAATACTCAAAGAATGATAGTTCTTCATGAATTGCTTCCCACAAAGAAGAAACTTAAATTTTTCCACTATGGTTGCAATAAAATACTGGCACATAATTCTCTCTGCATTTAGGTTGGAAGCCTAGGGACATGGTGCTTTTATTTTAACAAGGAAAGCAGGGCGAATGTTTCCAAGAAATGGCCTTCTTGCTAAGTGTGCAAAGATCCTCACATTTTGGTGTGTGTGTGTGTGTGTGTGTTTTTCCCTCCCATACTATGTGCTTTTTTTATGATTATTTTGAAAAATAGTATTGGGGGGCACCTGGGTGGCCCAGTTGGTTAAGCATCTGACTTCAGCTCAGGCCATGATTTCATAGTCCGTGAGTTCAAGCTCCGCATCAGGCTCTGTGCTGACAACTCAGAGCCTGGAGCCTGCTTCAGATTCTGTGTCTCCCTCTTGCTCTGCCCCTTCCCTGTTCATACTCTGCCACTCTCTGTCTCGAAAATAAATAAAAACATTAAAAAAAAAAGAAAAAAAAGAAAAATAGTATTAGGAATTTTGGCTAATGTTGTTTTATATAGTTGTTAAGTTGTGGCTTAATAAATGATGACAAATTATGATAGATCATGCTGATGTCATATTTATCTGACTTGGGTTTTTTTTTATTTTAAAATATTTTAATTACCCCAAAGGCATAAGGAATAAAATGTTAGTATATTATGAAATGTGATTGTTAGTACAGTAATAACAGAGTGATGTTTACAAAAGGTTAACCATAAAAATTAATTAAAATTGCTACATATGAAAGTATTTAAGGAGAAATATTTTTAAGTAACCTCATGACATTCAAAAAGTGCATATTCAACATTCCTATGGGTTTAGATATCTAAATATCTTTAGATATGGATTGTCAGTAACTGTCATTTACTATTCAGAAAAATCTATTTTCTCTATACTCCTATGGTCTATTTCTGGTTAACAGCAACATTTTGCATTTTCTAATATTTTTAATTATGTCAGATAAAAAGCACATATGATAATCCACAAGACTTCACTTTTATCACCAAAACCTACATGCTGAAAACAATTCATCACAGCTTATACAGAGTTTACAATTCAGTTTATATGTATGAAAAGAACTTACTACCTTCCTCACTCAGCTTTTCCTTTGAGAACACTGTTAACCCAATTCCTAATAAGGAAACTGCTTTGCACATTTACTGGGAAAAAGGCACGGGTTTCCTTGGCAACTGGAGCCATGTGCAATCTCTCAGAACAGCTCCTCCTACACTCAAGTTTCCTAGGTAGCAGGCTGCATATATTTTATAAAGACAATGGGATAATGGGAGAGAGATCACCCTGTTCAACCCTGCATGTGAAGAAAGCTTCAATGGGAAAGGTGCATTTGCTATAATAACTGGCAATTTGAGAGAAAATATTAATTGTATAATGAGGTTGCTTCCTCTGCCTAATTCAGAACTAACAGTTTAATTCAAGGTCCAAAATATACTTAAGTGTTCATCAAGATTTTTTACGGGTGAAATTAACCGCCTCCCATCTTCATTACCCCCACCACTCCACCAAATCAGTTCACACAATTTTGCAGCTAAGGACAAAGGTAGGTTGCAGGTGAGCACTTTCATGGTAGTGATTCCTTCAGTCTCCCAGAACTCTGTCACTGAAGCAGAAAACCTAATCTTTATCTTACACGAATGGAAAGAAACTCAATTTATCCTGAAATTGACTGCAAAGTGTCACAGAAGTTTAAAACCTCTAAATAGATTTTGTCTATAGGTCTAGAAAATATTAGGAAATAAATCATAAATGGCCTAAAGGACATAGGTATTTACAATAAAATGAAAGAAAAGAAAAAAGAAAACATTGAGGGGTGCCTGGGTGGCTCAGAGGGTTAAGCATCTAACTCTTGAATCTCAGCTATGGTCTTGATCTCAGGGTTGCGAGTTCAAGCCCTCCATGCCAGAGTGAGGCATACTTGAAAAAAAAAAAAAAAAGTAAAGAAAACATTAAGAAAATTGATGACATACAGTCTATGCTATATTAGGATGATTTTCTGGGTGAAGGGGTGGGCAGAAAAATTTAAGTTAAATTCATTTATATCATGCAGATTCTTCTGTTTTTTTAACATAAAAACATTTGGAAGAAATCAAATTAAAGAGCAGATGTACATTAAGTGTAGACAGAGCCAATGTAAAATTTTCTGGCTAATTAGGAATCTTTACAAGTCAAATATTGTTTTAAAAATTATTTTTGAAACCTTTTAAAATTCTTAATTTCATATAATAGAAACTCCTATTCTCTGACATGCAACTCCTATTCTCTCACAATGCAATTAAGTATAATTATCCATTGAGTTACACACAAAGAAAAATATAATTTATATGTAATTAATCACCTCTGGAGCATTGTGAATTTTAAATTATGTGCAACTAGAGGAGTACAGATTACATTGTTTAAACCTGTTTTGTGGAATACTTAGTAGAGTATCTTTACAACTAGCACCTAAAGGGAAGATTATTACAATGCACTCATTTTAATACCCTTCTTGCAAGAGGCACTATTCTATCTATGTTTATATTTTGAACCAAATATTGGGACAATTTTTTTTAGTAAAAGTTTGGGACATAAACATTTTTATATTGCCTTCTAAAATATATTACATTTAATGTCTCTTTTTCTCCCTAACACACACACACACACACACACACAAACACCCTGTGCTTTTATACCCCTATTTATGTGATTCCAAGCAGTGGGGGTTGCAGGGTATGAGAATCAATCTTGGAAAGTGATTGTGAGATTGCAATAATGGGTTATAAATAATTTACGACAATAAGAGCACAGATTTCTTATAGTTTGAATTGCTAGTTTACTGCAATATAGGATGTAACTAAATACTCCATCTGTAGGTTTATTTGCCTTACCATGCAGATTTGCTAAGAGTGTGTTCAACAGCATCCTTCTTAATTCTCGTTCTCATTCAAGTGTGCCTTTTTCTCCCTTGGAATCCTAAACCCAACTTTTCCTCTTCCATTTGCAAAATGTAATATATTTTGCAATATATTGCAAATATATTGCAAATATATTGCAAAAATATAATTTGTAATATATTGCAAAGCTGCAATAATAACAGTAAGAATACTTAGTTATTTAATTATCTAGTTAATTTTGATTTTAGTATTTATAGGTAGTAAGTGTTTTACTTGCATTAGAGGGTCAAATAACGATCATTAATATCCGTTACTTGATTATTTTGTTACGCTTTTCGTCCTATTTCTTTTTTTTTAAACATTTATTCATTTTTGAGAGACAGAATGCGAGTGGGGGAGGAGCAGAGAGAGAGGGAGACACAGAATCCAAAGCAGTCTCCAGGCTCTGAGTTGTCAGCACAGAGCCTGACACGGGGCTTCAACTCACAAACTGTGAGATCATGACCTGAGCCGAAGTCAGACACTTGACTGGCTGAGCCACCCAGCTGCCCCACTTTCAGTCTTATTTCTAATTTAATTTTATCAGGCAATTCTGTTTACACTTTTTTTGTTTATTTGTTTGTTTAACTGTCATTTAAAGCTCAACTTCTGGCTGTTTCTAAGTTTTTTTTTTTGTTTTTTTTTTTAGATTAAGGAGATCTTTCCCATTATTCTGGTAGTGTACCATAAACATATATGAAAACATTGGAAGCATACTCAAATGAATACATCAAGAAGAGAAAAATTACCGGCATCTCTCTGGTTTGGTGATATAGAAGCAACGCTTATTCTGATGAGTTACAAAACTATCCATCATTTATAACTAATAACTAGTTGCCAAGCAGCGTAGTGATTCCAAAGAAAGAATGGCAGAGCAATTTGTGTATATGTTCTACCATAGTTGTATGTTATCTTGTGATGAATAACACTAAAATCGAGGCCATATTTGATAGGCAAATTTAACTTAGTACCCTTTTAATTTTAGTTATTTGGCTCATATATTACCATACTACATTTAAGAGAAGATGTTTGAACTGAACAAAAGATATTAATTTAGTTTGACAAAGGAGTTAACTTTTATGGGATGTTGCAGACAGAATCTCTTAGTTGGGTAGATTATATAGATATTGCCTCTAAGCTCTTTTCCATCTCTAAGATACTCTAATTCTCATGTTGCAATCTTGTGACATAGGGCACTATTAAAGTCTTTGCATGGTGCTGAACTTTGTCCTTTTAAAATCACGTTGGCTCCATTAGCCACAGATAGGAACTTTATACCCCTTTTCCGCAGAAAGGTTAATCTTTACCTAAAACTGGAAGAGTAATATTCTTTAATGAGTTAAAGCTATTGTGTAATTAAGATGAATCTAACTATTTTGGAAATAGCAAATATTCCTTGCAAGAAAGGGGCAAGTTAAAATTTATCAATAAAAATATATCCATTTGTAAATTACACAAACACATGACTGAAGAAATAGTGTCACGAAAACCATTTTCAATTTGAAGGCTTATTGAGTGCATAAAATAAATATTTTATTCATCCTTATGAGACTCTTAAAAAACAGTATCTGAATGAATATCTGAATGACTATGAGGAATTTTCAATTTTGACATTCATTAAGTATATAAAAATTTCCATGTAAACATAGATCTCATCTTCTAAAAAATGTGCTTCTGAAGAAATATACACAAATATCTCCTCTGTGCTCTGTAAGATGGTCTGTGAAGGGTAAGATAACCAATCACCTTTTATTTTGTCAAACATTAACCTGCTTATTTTTCAATGTACTATTCAATGTATTAAGCCATATGTAATCAACTCTAATTAAACAATGAAAGCTTTCTTATTTGATTTGCTATTTGCCTAGTAAAACATCGTAAGAAAATGCAAAATGGGTCTGTGAAAAATACTATGAAGTATCCTTTTTTCACAGAGCATGTGAAATAAACTATCTGGTGAAGCAAGCTGATCCTGTCCCAGTATTAAGAGAATAATAGTTGCATATAGCAGTTTTAAATATTTCTCTAGTTTTGCTGTATCAAATTCAATGCATTTGATAAATACAAATAGATGTAACTATTATTAATATAACTGACTGACCAACTAATATAATGATATAATTATGTCATTATAATATAACTGATATAATGAACAACCATTCATTGACCACCCAGTCCAAGTATTAGTATGTAATTAACAATTAGTATTACATATTGCTGCTTTCTGTCTCTCTCCCTACCCTTCTTTATATTTTATTGCATATATTTTTTTTCAAAAAAATAAGTTGCTTAGTTTTTCTTATTAAATTAGTGAATAAAAGATACTGTAGGTAGTCTTGTGGGACTTTTCTCAACATGATGCTTCCAAGCCCTGTCCATGTTGCTCTGTGCAACTGTATTTCATTAATTTCTCTGCTGTATAACGTTTTATTGTGCTAATATACCACAATTTATGAATATGAATCGTTTCTAGCTCTTTTTTTTTTTTTTCCCTAATAAAGGCTGTATTGGCGAGAACAGGTTTTTGCACATGGTGCAACAGGGAAAAGTTTCAGTGTAAATCTGTGAATGGATTTAATGGGAAGGCGGCGCACAAATATTTAGCTTAATGAGATAGTGCCAGATTATTTTCCAGCATGGTTGTCCTAATTTACATTCTCACTAGACACATATGAGATCATGGTTGCATTATTTGACTTCTTAATTTTGGAGACCTGGGCTGTATACAGGTTGCGCCTCATGTTTGTTTTGATTTCTATATCCTGGATTAACCCCGATTATCAGCAGCTTCTGTATGCTCATTGGTCTTTTGTGTCTCTTCTTGTGTCACCTGTTTGGCCTACTTTTCTATTGGGCTGTTGTTCATACTAATTTCTTTATTGATTTTTTAGGAGTTCTTTATACTCTGCATGCTAAAATTTTGCCATACATACATACATACATATGTATATACACTCTTACATACTCTTGGTTTGTGGATCGTGATGTCTTTCAGTGAACTTGAGTTGGAAAATTTTATTTTGGTCACTTTTTATCAATATTTAGACTGGTCTTTGAGTACCGGTTTTAGTACAAACAGGACGGAGTTTATTTTTTGCATCAGGCTAATCACTTTGGGCTTCCAGACCACAGGCAAATAAGGAAGTTTATGAGTTTGCATGTATTAACCAAACAGTGCCTACTTCTAAATCTTCTCCTGACACAAGGAAATGGAGAAACCATCACACAAACAAGCAATATTTGCTTCTCAGCGAATGGCTGCAGGCCAACTCAGAGCTGCCTATGTGCTTACAATCTTGTAATTCTGAGAGACTGATTTATGTTCGGTAGTTGGCATGTCACCTCTCTGCAGTTGACTTTTTGGAGTGTGGCCTTTGTCTGCACCTTCATGTCAAAACCACACTTACTAATGGAATCTCCGCCGTGAATTTCACGGTGTTCCGAATAAGGCTGTTTGGTGCAGAGTGGCTATAATTTGTCCCAAGACCCTGGCTTCATTCCTGAGCATCACAATTTTTTACAGAAATGAATTTTGATTTCATCCATAAAAATATTCTTTAATTCAAATGCTCAGTCAACAATACAATGGGGCCTGGTGTCTGGGTCCACATTTCACTTACTGCAGGCACACGTTTTGATATTGAAGCCCATGGATATTCGTTCTCTGAATCACGCCTTTTTAAGCTGTTCAAGGCTGAAGTTTAGATACAATACAAAAGAATTTACATCAAGTTATTGTCACCAGAAATTTGGTTTGCCAAAAGGAGAGAAAGAAAGGGCATGGGGGAGAGGTATAATGCCCTAATTCTTTCAACACAGCCTCCATCAAGCACTCTTTCTGTGCTCCATCCATCTCCACTAAGTTGCCAAAATGTTGCGACAAGGCCAGGGGTCAGCAAAATGTCCCCCCCCCCTTTTTTTTTATTACATCAATTAATTTCACTTCATTTATTTCTTACATTAATTTATTGCGTATTAATTCACAAGAATTTCCCTTCCTTTGCTTAAAAAAAGCACATTCAAAACACTTGTCTTATTTTGTACTACCCCTTCTTAAAGTCAATTTGACAATAAATTATATTTAAAAAAGCTACACGAATGAGTTTGTAGTAGTGAATGCTATAGATTATTGAAGTTCTATTTTAAATTCATCACTAACATAAAACCATGAGCCACTTTCCCTCAGGGTAGGGAAGCAGTGCTTTGTTACCTTTCCCGTTGCATACAATGTTCCTTTTTTAACGACAAGGACAACGACAAGGTTTTGCACCTGGTCCCTGCTCCACCAGGCACTTCCACTCCTGTGCCATTAGAAGCCTCCGGAAGAGACTGAAGATGCCAGGAACTGCAGCAAAGTGAACTTTTTCACCATCAACCATCTTTTTCCTTTCTGTCTGTCTGTCTGTCTGTCTCTCTCTCTCCTGAGTCTTGTACAATGCTTTCATAGAAAACTCTCTGGCCCCCTTTGGCAAGCCTCACCCAGAGTTAGCCTTTATATAGAAATGCCTCAGGTGTCTTGGGACAAAAGATCAAATATTAGAGGGTTACTAAGTGCTGAAGTGGATTTAATGTGTCAGTTAGTACCCGAATGGAAAACTTCAAGTAGACCCCGAAGCTACAGGCCCGGTAACTGTGAATTGAAGACCTTCGACTGGCCCAGTTAGTCAGGCACGAGATCTCAGCTGTACCTTCTGCCTAATTCCCAGCCTCCAATCAGCTTTCATTTTTGCTGATTATATTGCATCATTATTTTTCATTTTTACCTTTTACCTTCTATTTTTACTTCTAATAGCCTAGTTTAAGTCATACCTAGTTTTTGATTAGATTTTACTAATTATTAGCTTGTAACAGTACCTTACGGTATTAGTTTTTGATTAAATTTTACTAATTGTTGTCTTGTAGTAATACCTTATGGTATTATAATAATATAATATAATATAATATAATATAATATAATATAATATAACAATATGGCCTATCTCTTCCAGGCACTGTTTCCTTTAATCCAGCCTACAATCTACAGCCAGGTTGGTTTCGCTGGCTCTAATCATGGCATTTACCTGTGCTTACAAACCTTCAAATAGTACCTACACTTTTCTAAATAATTCCCTAATGTTTCATTCTGATGACAATGAGATTGAAAGGACTGTGATTTCTCTGTAGAATGACAAGTTGGAGTGCTCCAAAAATGTAAACTGAAATTGAGCGTCTGAAGTACTAGTCTCTGGTTCTTACATCTGTGCTATTAAAATAATTCATTTTTATATTCTTGTGAATTAAATAATATACACTAATGAAGTCAGTGTGCACACAACTGTTTTTTAATGTTTATTTTTGAGAGAGAGAGAGAGATAGAGACAGAGCATGAGCGGGGGAGGGGCAGAGAGATAGGGAGACACAGAATCAAAGCAGGCTCCAGGCCCTGAGCTGTCAGCACAAAGCCCCACTTGGGGCTCAAACTTACAAACCACGACATCATGATCTGAGCCGAAGTTGGACGCTTAACCGACTGAACCCCCCCAGGTGTCCCACACAAAACTATTTTTAAAAAAGACTAATGAAAAGAAAGTGGGACACCTGGGTGGCTTAGTCGGTTGAACTTTGGACTCTTGATTTCAGGACTCAGGTTGTGATGTCGTGATTGTGAGATTGAGCCCAAACTCAGGGCTCCTCACTGAGCATGGCACCTGTTTGTTTTTTTATTAAGGTTGTTTCTGTATTTTGAGAGAGAGAGAGCTTGCATATGCATACACGTGCATGAGCAGGGGAGAGGCAGAGAGAGAGGGACAAACAGAATCCCAAGCAGACTCCATCCATGCTGTCAGCACAGAGCTCCCCAGGGTTCATCTCAGGACTGAGAGATCATGACCTGAACTAAGGTCAAGAGCAGGATGCTTAACCAAGTGAGCCATCCAGGCGCCCTTGAAACCTGCTTAATATTATCTGTCTCCCCCTCTCTGCCCCTTCCCTGTTCTTGCACTCTTTCTCTCTCAAAATAAATCAATTTAAAAAGAAGAAGAAGGAGAAGAAGAAGAGGAAGAAGAAGCAGGAGGAGGAGGAGGAGAAGAGGAAGAGGAAGAAAGAAGGCATTGTAGTGTATCAGCTACACTGAAAAGAACTGTTTAAAATCCCTGGATTTGTGTTCTCTGCTGGAGCCCAGTCACCTGTGTGAGTCTGCTTCAAAAGCTGATCAGATGATTACAAGGTTCTAGTCATTATGATGAGCTGCCTTTTCCTGCAGATTTATGAATGTGTGCCTTCTTGAAAAACAAAAGATCAAGAGTTGTCTTTCCTATGAGGAAATGAATCAAAAGATTACAAACTATTATATATACACACAGGTATAAGACATACCTCATTATCAAATAAGTTCTTGTCCAACTTTAGACTTTAACATAAAACTGAAGTTTTAACTGAGAATGAATTGCTTGTATTTATTGCCACAATATTCTTAATATAATTTATTTTTTGAGATCAAAAAGAAATTTCTCTTTGGTCAGGTATGTGTGACAAAATAGGTCAAATCCAATTTTTGTGGTTTTCTCAATCTTAGTGATTAGTTGTTTTTTAGAGAACTAGTATCTACACAACTAAAAGTGTAGAAATCAAATGCATACAACTTGATTTTTACATACTGAAATAAAGGTAGTAATCAGCACCAATATAAGAAATGAACCATTACCTATAGCCAAAAAGCCTACTTCCCAGTCACTATTTTCTAGGAAGGGTAATCATTATTCTGATGCCTTACTCTATGGATGTGTTTTACTTCTGCGTGACATTTTTATTAATAGAATCATGTGACATATACTTGTTTATACACGTGTTCTTTCAAAACTGTATTTTTGACATGTATCATTTTTTAGAAGTAGTAATATTTATAAATTTATTTTTGTGTTTCCGGACATTGGTTATCATTAGTATTACTGCTATGAATATCCTGGTTACATGTCTATTGACAAACATATGTACATATTTATGTTTGAATATACATAGAAGAGGAGTGGCTGAATCCCTGGGTATGCATACTTAAGCTGTATTACATACTGCTAAACAGTTCTTGCTAATATATTCTTCACTAGTGTCTTAAGAGGGCTGGCTGGTTGCTCTACATCTTTGCCAACCCTTGATATTATCTGTTTTATTTTGGTCATTGTGGTGGGTGTTTAGTAGCAGTAATTGTGGTTTTGATTTACATTGTCCTAATATGAAATATGAAATATATGAAATATATTTATTACCTTCATGATATTGTCAAGTGTTCAAGTGAAATATGTTTATTACCTTCATGATATTGTCAAGGGGTTAAGTGTTTTGTCCATTTTTCTATTGAGCTGTTACTCATTTTGTTATTGATTTGTAGATCTTTATGTCTAGATAGGAGACCTTTGCCAGCTATATGAACAGCAGGTATCTTTCCCCATTCTTGCCTTTCTAGTCTGTTTATGGTATCTTTTGGTAAGCTTAGGTTCTTAATTTTAATGGAGTCCAAATTATCATTTTTTCCTTTATTGTTAGCTATAGTGTCTTATTTAAGAAATCTCTGAATACCTCAATGATGTGAAAATATTTTGTTTTGTTTTTTCCTAAAATTTTACATATTTACATTGCATATTAAGGTCTAAAATCAGTCTAAAATCGAGTTTTTCAAATGAACTGTGGTTGGGCAAGTTTAATTTATATTTATTTGGTTATCTAGTTATCCCAGAACATTTATTTATAATTGTCATTTACTTCAGTGTACCATGGTATGACATTTGTCACAAACCAAATTACCCTGTACTGGTACTTTGGGTCTGTACTCTACTTCATTGCATCTTGTCTATGTATGTGTCCATGTGGCATTATTTTAATTACCCAAGGTTGTTTTTCTTCATACTTAGCAGTGAAAAATCTCTAGCTTTGCTTTTCTTCAAGATTTTGGTTACATTTGGCATTTTGCAGTTCCAAATTAATTTTGGAACTAGTCAGTACACACAAATGCATGCAAACTTGTTGGGATTTTGATTAAATGTGCGTTGAATCTGTAGAGTAATGTAGGATAAATTATAAATTATATTTTAAAAATATTGAGTATGGAAACCCATTAATGTGATCTATCTTTCCATTCATTTAGTTGTTTTTAGATTTCCTTAATATTTTGGAGTTTTCACTTTAGAGTTCGTATAAAATTGATTTTACAATTACTGTTAAGTAATAGCATTTTCTTGATAATAATATAAATGATCTCACTTAAGCTTTACTAAGCTTACTTATAAATTAATGACATTGGAGTCTTTTAGTTGGCCTACCTCATAATTTGGGGTTGCATGTTGGCCTTTAGAAGTTGGGGTGATTATCTTCTTCCAAATAGTGCTTACCCTTTTGGGCAGCTAGAATAGGACTGATTATTTCAATATAATTAGGGACAAAGCTGTCTAAATTCTGTGTTGTAATGTTGACAATGCTTTATTTACCACTGGATTGCCTCCCCTTAAAGGAAAAGCATCATATTTTAGATGCCCCCTCTCTTAGCACCAAGATTCTGGTCTCACAATTATCTGATTTTCATTTTTCTAGCCCTGGAAAACTACCAAAACAATAGTCAGTTTCTCTGCCAATTAATAGTAGCCTTCTGACCAGATACTCTGCCTAGATCCCTAGCATTTTGTCTCATATGCAAAATTTACAAATGTCCTGAGGTTACCAGAGACCGCAGCCTGGATAGCTTAGCTTTCTTCCTTTCCTGGAAATTTTATTCACAATTTTGGCTTGTCTCAGTAATTCTCAAATGCCTTCAAACAAATGTCCTATCTATCTATTTATCTATCATCTATTATATATTATAGTTTATTGGACTTTTTCTCCTGCCTTCTTTTGGCAGGGTGTCTGGTTTGTATATTTACTCCATTATATCAGAACACCCAGGTCCTTCACTTATATGCATCATCTTTTTTAATATTTCTTTTTCTATTTTGAGAATGAAATCCTGAAAATTTTAAGATTCATTGCTTCTAAAAATTTATCAATTTATTGACTTTCATCTAATTTAATTAACCAATGTATTGGAGAAAATAAAGAGAGTTAAAATACTTATGCTCACTACGGAATTGTATACCATAAGTGTATTTTTATACTGTTTTTGTCCTGTAATGTGAAACAGCTCAGTCCTTCAGCCAAAGGGGATAATTCTTAATTTCTTTTATTTCTAACCATCAGTGGTAACTCAATTGTATTTCAAGCTAATATATGTTCTAACCAAGCACATAACCTGTAATTGCCTCTAATTTCAGTCACCTGAGTATCTGAGTTAGTTGTTTTTGCTTTTCCTATTTTAAGCAGTAAAGACAAAACCTGAAGGAAAATTTTCAGTAACTCCATTCCACAGATACATGTGTAAGTAGAAAATTAACTGCGTAAATCTACAAATGAGTAATCAGTTTTTCAAATAACAACAAAACACACTTAGACATGTTAGACATGCAGAGAGAGAATAATTGTTTTGCAGTTGTATTTTAAGAAGACCTGGAGACTTCTTAGTCTCTTCTGAAAGATCTCATATTTCTGAAATGGTACAGAAATAAGCTCCTATATAATACATTTACAAAATCAGTTATCAGGTGTTTGATAAAATGTGTGTAATTCTTCCCAAACTGAATCAAATAGCCAATAGATTATAAATGCAAATGCAAATACAATACAGATTCATCCTTCACAACATCACTTAGGATGGATATGACTTTTCTTCACAACATAATTTCTAAGCAACTGGACACACTGGAAAGTGCCTCTTCCATTATTGGAGAGAATGTGATCAATGTTTCCTAATTTCTTTACTTTGGGAAGTGGAACTTTTCAACTTACATGTTCACTTTTTCCCCTTCTGTCTCTGGGCTGAAGACAGTGATTACAAATCACTCTCATGCATATACAAAACTTATTAGAGAATACTCCAGTTAGTAATTCTATATTCTTTTTCTAAACCACACTCAGAATCAATCTCATGCTGAATATCATAGCTAACATACCTGAACTCATCTATTGCCCTCTTATCACATTTATTGCCTTGAACAAGCTACATTTGTACTTTCTGTTACCCTTCCCAGAAATGCCTTTCTTCAAGATTTTGCCTGTCTTACTGCATTTTGTCATTCAAATCCCTGCTTCAGTGGTTCTCTCCAGATGTGCCTTCCCTGCCCCACCCAATTTAAACTGGCCAATCCCCTAAACCCTCATGTTTACTATTTCCTTTGGCTCCTTTAGTCTCCTTCTAAACAGTTATCAGGAACTGAAATTATGTACCTGTTTATCTGCTTAGTCTTCATCTACCAAACTCTTAATAACAGCCCATGAGCAGGCACCTCATTAATCTTTTTCACTAATGTATTTCTAGCTCCTAGGACCTTTCTTATAATTTCTTTGTTTTCCAAAATGAATGAATAAGTAAAATATTGAAGTACTTTTCTTCTGAGACAAGAATATTGTTCATTCTGAGAAATAATGTAGCAGCTTTGCAATTTTGAAAGTATCATGTCCAGAAATGTCATTTTTGCACATAGAGATCATTTCAAAGCACTAGTATTTGCCGGCCGTATTAGAATATTATAGGTAATTATTAATGAAGTATAAATATATGAGAAAGAATTTAATGATTGATTATGTGTTATCTGATAAACTGAAAAGACATTACTATTTCTGAAATTTAGAATGATTTCTTTAGTACTGGTGAATTACTCTCATTGTTTTCCACCTAAATGCAGTCACTCACCTACTGTCCCCTCATGAACAACTATTTTTCACACATGTACACACCATGCACATACTCAAGCACATGCTCCATAAATATACTCATGCTCATACACACACACACACACACACACACATATGCAAACACACACGCAAACACACACACACACACACACACACACACACACACACACACACCTACTACTATTTCAAACTGGTTCTGGGCTAACTAGAAGATGAAAATCTTGGCCTGAGCCAATATGATTCACAGGTAGCTCAACTATTACTTTGTCATCATACAAAATCTGTTCAGTTACACTGAGGAAGTTTTGTTGATAGTCATACCCTATGAACTAATACAAAATTTAACTCCTGAGTCAGATGGCATTTAAAATCTTCTTAGATTGTGAAAAGGCAGATCTCCAGGGGGGAAAAAATACTTGAAAAGTGTCCTTTAAGCTTTAAAATAATTAAACATACTTAATTTTCTTCAGGGATTCTTCACACAGCTGGATCTATGAACATTGGGGTCTTGTCAGTAATATTTCCCACTGTGTCCCCAACTTCCTTAATTGTATATGGTTTATGTCTGTAGCTCTGAAAATAATCAAACTTGTAAAGTTTAATAATGTAGTGTTACAGCTGGAAATGAGCAAAAGATCACGCTGTAGGAGAGACAACCAATTCTCAGCACAAATGGTTGTGAAACATATCACCATCGGCAGGCAAAATAGCTAGACTGTGACATTTTGTTGAGGTTTTGCCACCAAAATCAATTGGGCTGATCATGTGCTCTAGTTGTCAATGCTCAGTCTATAAAAGGAAGAAATTCATCTATGTTTTCTCAATCATCAGCAAGACACAGCAGTAAGCGTCATCTATTATTGAATAGCTTTTCAGAGTTGATCCTCCATTAAAAACAATTTCACAGAAAAAAATGGGGAAGTTAATATTAATGAAAATTGTCATTCAGGCTTATCTCTGAGACAAGAGAAAATATCTACAAATTATCTATAATGTAAAGAGTGTCTTTTTGAAAAGAAAAATTGTTAAGAGGATCAGGGAGGTAGTATTTTTTTTTTACATTTAAAAAGTACAATGCACTCTAATGATGTGTCTATTTATGAATGGCATCACATACATTTCAATCTGCTCAGCTATTTCTTAGTTTTAAGTTGGCAGAACAAAATAAAAAAAAAGAAGAAGCTTCAAATAGAAGTTGGTTCTTTCCCTTTAACTTGAAAACATTTCTCTTCAAATTGAAGCTGGAATAATATATTTTAGAAGATATCAAGAACTTGGTCCTTTTGTTTTTCCCAGCTGTAGTTTCTGGTTTCCATCTGTAACCTAATGTTCAATCATTTACACAAGAAATGAAAATCTTCATTTTTCCTTCTGCCTCTCCACCTTTGGTAAATGTTTGCCTCCCACAGGGTGTCATTTGAGCCCCAATTAAGTGGGAATGTTTGAAATAAAATTTCTTTCTCAGTCTCTTTTACCTGATGTATATTTTTGCTTTCCTCTTCAAATTCCTTTCAGTTTCATGGAGAAGCCCAAAATTTCCCTGTAAAACAATTGGCTACATGTTTTCTACAAGATGTCAATGCTATGCTCTGAACCGCGTCGGGGTAGAATGTCTCAATTAACCGACTGCTATATGAGGTGAATAATGTCATTTTTATTTAAAAGCTGATTGCAATGAGAAGACTGTGCCATTTATATTAACAGTCGCTTTCATTCATCACTAAATTATGGTATAATGTAAAAAAAATCTCAAATAGCCAATATTATCTAATTGACTTCTGCTTTTAGAAGTAGTATGGACTGGATATTCTGCTTCAAAACATCCTCATTCTGGATAAATTACAACAAACATAATTTGAAACATCTTGTTAAGCTCACAAAATATTAAGGAAAACACCCAAGGAATAATAAAATAAAAAAAGTGTGAGCTGAATCAGTGTTAAGGACATAAACCACCCCCCCCCCCTTTTTTTTCCTGGAGATAGATGAGGGGTGAAATGTCTTACAAATAACTTAATAGATTTGACAGGGGAAGACTCCTCCCTCAGAGAAAGGCTACAAATAAAGGGTTTCAAATATAACTGTGAGCAAGGGATCCCCCCAAAAAACATCTGTGTTTTAGCTCCAGATTAAAATGATCTCTCCTGAGATTTTGTAATGAAGGGCTACCTCAGTTGGGCCTAGAATTTTTAAAAATATTTTTTAATGTTTATTTGTTTTTGACAGAGAGAGAGAGAGAGAGAGAGAGAGAGAGAGAAAGTGGGGGAGAGGCAGAGAGAGAGGGTTACACAGAACCTGAAGCAGGTTCCAGGCTCCCTGCTGTCAGCACAGAGCTGGAAGTGGGGATCGAACTCACAAATCTCCAGTCGCTTAAATGACTAAGCCACCCAGGCACCCTGGGCCTAGGATTTAAAGTTGTTTTGTCCACATGGTTAGAAGACCTCTAGGTAAAAAAATAGAGTAAAGGATTCTTTGGTACATGCAGAGGTAAGTTCAAAATTTCTGGATGAAAATCTCTTCAAATGAAAATCCTCAAGCTAATATTTAGGCAAAATAAACTCAATAGAAAGAATTAAAAAGCAAAGAAGTAAGTCAATATGAGTGAATATAAGAAAAAAAAATCTCAAGGATTTCAGAAGGAATTATTAGAGATAAAATAAAATTAAACAATTTTATAAGTTATTAAGAAATAAAATATAAACTTGAAACAAAATAATCATGCAGAAAGGCTATTAATGATACCTGGAAATACTTAAAAATGGACAAAGGAAATTATAGAAATTGAAAACATGATAACTGAAATAAAAAGCAATTGATAAATAATGTAGCAGATTTTGTGATAGGTTATAAAAATTAATGAACCACAAGATATACCTATGAAATTATACACAGTGCACTATAGAGGCATAAGAAGAGATAGAAAGCATGAAGGAGACTTTGAGACATCCATAGACTAAAACAAGAAAATTTAATACTTTTTTTAAAACAGAGTGCCAAGAAAGAAGGTAAGGGTATAGTATGAGGATAGAATGCTTGAAAATGTTCCAGAAAAAAAATGAAAGATTTGAAAGCTTGAGTTCATATAATTCAGTGAATTTTCACAATAATGAAAAAAACCTGGTCTTATTATATTGAGAATGAAGAGCACTCAGAGAAAATATTAAATTTAGGAAGAAAAAAAGGACATCACATGTGAAAGAATCAGAGAGGGGCACTTGGGTGGCTCAGTCGGTTAAGCATCCACTTCGGCTCAGGTCATGATCTCATGGTTCGTGAGTTGGAGCCCCACATTGGGCTCTGCTGACAGTTCAGAGCCTGGAGGCTGCTTCGGATTCTGTGCCTCCCTGTCTCTGTCCCTCCCCCATTTGCTCTGTGTCTCTCTCTCTTAAAAATAAACATTTAAAAATTTTTTTTAAAAGAATCACAGAGAAAACTAGGATGTGTTGGGATAATGAACTCAAAATAATAGGAAGTAGAACTACCATCTTGGAACTTTGTACTCAACAAAACTATCTTTCAGTAATGAATGGGAAAAATAAACCAGGAGGAAAAAATTATGAAGGAATAAGGATATGTCCAAATTCAATAGTAAAGAAGAAAGAAAAGTCATAGAAAAGTCAAAACAAATATGAAACATAAATATAGTATGCAAAAGATATGAACAGCCATTTGATGGAAGAAGAGGTATGAATGGTCAATAAAGACATGAAAAATGCCCATCCCCGTTAGTAACCTGGGAAATACTCACTAAATGAAATACGATTTTACATTCAATAAAAGGTAGTGTATCTGGAAAGTACCACGTATGCAGCTATTTATGGAGGTATATTGGTATTAACACTTTTGAAGACAGTGTAACACTAAGTAATTTGAAAGATATGCATACTTGTGACCAAGTATTTTCTTCTTCTTTTTTTTTGTGATGTTTGTTTATTTTTGAGAAAGGGAGAGAGTGCTAGCGGGAGAGGCACATTAAAAAATAAGTAATACTTTTAGCTTGTTAAAAAATAATAACATAAAAAGATACAGAAAGGTTTCACAGGCAACTCCCACCCCTCCATCATTCATAGTCCTACTCCCAACATACAGGTAAACATTTTTCCCGGTTTCTTATTTCCTTATCAGCTTACCCACCACACGCAGTCTTTTAAATCGAATTTTTTTTTTTTCGGGTAGTTTTAGCTATACAGCAAAATTGATCAGAAAGTACAGAGTTCCCGCATATCTCCCAGCCCCCTGTATGCCAAGTACTCATGGCTTCTCCCAGGCACCCCCCAAAGATTTGCAATTCAGAAGAGTACCAAAGACAGTCTCACAGAAATAGGCATCGGTTTGGGGCACCTGGGTGGCTCGGTCGGTTAAGTGTCTGACTTCTGCTCAGGTGATGATCCCACAGCAGTTTGTGGGCCCGAGTCCTGCGTCAGACTCTGTGCTGCCAGGGCAGAGCCTGGAGCCTTCTTTGGATTCTGTGTCTCTGTCTCTCTCTCTGCCCCTCCCCAGCTCATACTCTGTCTCTGTCTCTCAAAAATAAAACATTAAAAAAAAAAAGGAAGAAAGAAATGGGCATCTGGAGGCATTTGCAGTCTATTACTGCAGTACTGATTTTAATGCAAAAACTTGAGACAACCCATCTGTTTGGACTTGGCATTGACATACTCAATGCAGTATTATATTGCAGTAGCAGTAGATAAAAGAGAGGTAGAGATAGCAATAAGCGTGGAATCCCCAAACATAATTATTAGGAGCACATCGGAAGTTGCAGAGAAGTACATAAAATGTATACAGCATTACACTATTTATCTATAAATGTATACACCTGTATATTTTACATGATTTAATAACACATTGCTTTGGCATATATACATATGTGGACAAATTATAGTGAAAAGCAAAGAAAATATAAACAGAGAAATCAGAGAAGCAATTAACATCGATGGAAGAGTAGCTCCAGTAAAGTAGTAGAATCCAACAAGTATCAAACCAGCTTCCTTAAAATTTTTGACAATATTACATGCTTAAAACCAGTGGTTCCTTAAAAAAAAAAAAAGGTGAGTGTTTGGTGCATATGCTATGTTTTGGTCTATTATACTTCATACTTATATAGAATACAGTTTTCTTCACATATGAATATTTCTTTCTTAATGCATTAAGTAATTTGATCAAATATTTATTACTTTAACTTAAATTTGGTATACGGTGCTTGACAATTAGCCCTAAAAATCAAAGGCCATAGGTGACTTTAGAATTATAATATTAAAGTTTGCCTTTGGTTAATTATAATCCTAAAATTACAAATGACGTTACAAATACTATTCCTATCTAGTGTATGTTGTATTTTTTTATTTAGAATAAGTCTTGTTTCCCAGAAGAATTTTTGTTGTGGGCTGAATTTACAATGTGTGATACATTATAGAGCATGAATAAATTATCAGTAAATACCATCATAGGGAAAATGTTGGGCCAAATTGACTCCCCAGATTTCTTATACATAAGTCTCAAAGAAAGTAAAAAGTCTCAGTGTAGATGGTACTACTTTATCTTATTTACACTTTCTTATGTGTTTTTTCCTTTTATTTTTTAACCTGTTACAGCAAATACTCGGCACCCCCCCCCCCCCCGGAAGAGACAAGCCACATGCACTTGGGGAATCAGAAAAGACTGTTTATTGAGCACCTGTGTGGGCCCAGCGGAGTCACTTCCAAAGGCTGAGCCCCAAACCTTGGCACTGACCTCCTTTTATGGCTGGGATAGTAGGGGGTTGAGAGACAAAAGAAAAAGCGTAGGGGGCACTTACCAGTGGTGCTATCCCAGCAGTTGGTGGACACAGGAGGCAAGCAAGATTACAGAAGCCAAAAGTATGCAAGGGGAGTATCCAGCCTTGGGCATCTGACTGGCCCCTTTTATCTTGTTTTTTTTTTTACTAGCTTTTCTTCTCAAACCCTTTGCCAATTTCCAGAGGTTCAAATGTATAGTCAAAATCATAAGAGTCTCAACAAAATCATTCCCTTTAACTGAACTTTAATTTTGAGCAAATGAAATTATGTTAATTCCCAAAACATTGGGAACTTGGTATTATCCTCCTGGTTTTATGTGTATGGAAACCAAGGTTCAGAGAGGTTAAGTAAACTGTCTAGGATCACACAGATAATAAGTGATGGAACAGGGATTCAAACTCACACTTGACTATCATACTATATGTTATTCTCCAAAACATGATGCCAAAAGAGGAATTTTTGTCTATATTTACATAAATATATATATATGTATATATATATATAATATTTGATTATATATATAGGAACATAGATTTCTAAATGAATATATGACTTAAAACATTTTTATCATGGACAGAATTTGCATATGTTACATCTATGCTTTCCATTCTACATTTTGAATGGTTTAAAGAAATATTTTCAGTATTACTTTATTCAAATTAGTATTTATTACAGCAATTTCCAACTACATTGGTCTAATATTTCCAGTTCTTGGATACATACTGTTAAAATTGTTCTTAGGAATGACTTATCCATTTTCTCCAGAGTTACTATAAAGTAAATCTGAATTTTCAGTAGTGTTGGTATAATTTAGCAGAACTCTTCTAGACTATGGAAGACCTGCCTTCAAAGGGTTGGCAGGGGTTCCCTATATAATCTTGTCATTTAAAAAAATCTGATAATATACATGGTGACCTCCATTCATGAATTTGAAGTAATACTCTTTTGCCTAAAAGACAATGTATTCTTATTACTAGATGATCTCAAATGCTAGGAACCTTTTGATATTAGTTCATTTTGAGACAGTTTAGGAAAAGCAAGAGAGACTTAACTCATATAAACCCGCCAGTCTGAGGCAAGTGTTAAAAGTTTCCATACACGAAGACAAATACCTCCTTCTGGGAAAGTGAACAAACAAGAGATAACAGCCCTTAGGGAGTAATGGTCGTCGGGGCAAAATTAGAAGTAACAATTCAAAGCCCACTTACACAAGTATTTCTATTTCTTAGGAGCCCCAAAAGAATGTTGACCATGGAGAAAGGCATCCTGTGATTGTCTTGGGTCCACTGAAAATTAATGACCACAAGATAATGACTGTGGGACTGAAGGATGCTTCCCCATTCCCAGTCCCTCACCCTTTGGAAAAGTGCCTAGATAAGCCTTGCACACTACCCCTTTGGGGAGCGAAATTCCTCTTTCTTGTCGGCTCCCTTTTTTACAGCCTATCTCTAATAAACTACTCCTGCTTTCCTTCTCTTGAGTTCAGTGTTCATTTCTATGACTCAAGAACCAGGTCTTGGAGTCTGGTAACAATTTTATTTTGAAACAGATATGTGCATTTTATCAAGATGTAATAACTATTAGAATGTAGCTAATGTTGAATGACACATCAAAGATGATAATGGACTACTAGCCAGAAGTATGGTGTTACTTCATAAATATAAGCTTTTGTGATTAGCAGATTATTTAAAAAGCAAAAACTATGAAGAAGAAAACTCATTGTATGACTATAAAAAACAAAAGCCTATTAACGGATCACTTGAAAATAGTAAAATTGATTCCTTCTCTACTTTTAGAGACATTAATTCAATAGACTTTTACTTAACATTTGTTTTAGGGATAGAACTATTCTCTAAATATAAGTACTCTCTCTGTGTATATGCATTCTCTAAGTAATATAAAATCTCAATCTTCAAATTCAACTTCATTGAGGAGACAAGACCTACAGAGGTCAAATGTGGGGATTAGATAAACATACAGTCAACAATAGCATACACTGTTTTTAAGAATTGTAAAAAATTGAGGGGCACCTGGGTGGCTCCGTCAGTTAAGTGACCAACTTTGGCTCAGGTCATGATCTCACAGTTTGTGAGTTCTAGCCTCACATCAAGCTCTGTGCTGACAGCTCAGAGCCTGGAGGCTGCTTCAGATTCTGTGTCTCCCCCTCTCACTGTCCCTCCCCCCCCCGTTAAAAATAAATAAACATTAAAAAAAAACAATTGTGAAAAATGGAGTAGATAGAAAATTGGTGAAATCCAAAATTCAGTCAAAAGGTTTGGAATGAATGTCTTGTGGTATCTAATCCTCTTCTGAGACCCCAAGGTTCTTGTTCCCAGGAAGGAGGCCCATTTTCTCAATTAGATGAAGTTAAAAGTTATACTTGCTATGCTATGACTGTGTCTGCTTTCCCATCTTGTTGACTTATTTATGTAAAACAATTTACATATATTTAAATTACATAAGCTTTTTATTATATGTGAAGGAACAAAAGCTTCATTTGAGTCATTCTTACCCTGTATTTATTAAACAATATTCGGCCCAGTGAGTCAATGCTGAGGAAGCTGTATGTCCAAATTAGAAGTGCAGGGCTTACTAACAACCGAGGGAAAGAGGGAAGCTGAGTACAACACAGGTGTGAAACCAGGAATGGGCCCAGAGGAAATGTTACTTGGAAAAAATGTTCATCTGTAAAGAGGAAAAGGGATTGCTTTTGTTCTTTGGTTTTATGTGACATTTTGCAAATACAAATTACTCTCTTTTGCACTGTGTATTTGTATGTGAAACACATGAAATGCCCATGCCTGGATCAAAGGCTTTTGCATTTTGACCATAGTTTCTGCCTGCAGGCGGTCTGCCCCCTTGTCACCACTCACTGCAAAGGTCCACCTGCCTGGTCACATAGTAGCCCAGTAGATACTGAACCCACAGCCAGGCAGTGACTCTGGGAAGGGGCTTTTGACCGAGATGACCGAAAGCTACAGAGGATGCCCTCCCATTTTCTTTTGTCTACTGGCTCATATATTCAAGAGTATGGTGAAAATATATCAGCAATCTTTTGAAAATACCTGATGACTATAAAAGAGTGTAGAAATGACCAAAATGAGCCAGTAATTTTATGAGGCTGATACGCTACCTACTGTGCTAACAAGGCACCTTGAACTTGTTATTTTAAAGGGAACAGTTCATTGAGTAGATGAAAATAATAATTAGGAAACACAGAGTGTTTTAAAAGATTGTTACGTTCATCAAACAAAAGTAAGCCAATGTAAAGGTTTTGTAGTTTCAGATTTTTGATTTGTCTATTCATTTTTTAAAATCTCTGCCTATTTTGTATTAAATTCCTGAATATTTTATTTTGAGTGAGGGAATAGTTTATCTTTTTTAACAGATTGTCTTCTTTGTGAGAATTCTTTATATATTCCAGAAAAAGTGCATTGCAAGATACAGATTTTAAAAGTACATACTCTCAGGTATGACGCTGAGCCTGGGTCTCTCAGTCAGTTAAGTGTCCAACTCTTGGTTTTGGCTCAGGTCATGATCTCAAGGTCGGTGAGATTGAGCCCTGCCTTGGGCTCTGTGCTGACAGTGCAAAGCCTGTTGGGGATTCTCTCTCTCCTCTCTTTCTGCCCCCGCCCCCACCTGAAAATAAACAAACATTAAACAAACAAACAAACAAACAGACAAACTATGTACTCCCAGGGTGTGGTTTGCCTTTTCAAATTCACTATAGTGTCTTTGGGTGACCAAAGTTTTGATTTTGATGAACTATAATTTTTTTTATCTTATAGTATTTTTTTGTGCTGTATTTAAAATTTAAGAAATTCAAAGCCATCCAATTTCCCCCTTTGTTTTCTTCTAAAATTTTGTATTGTTAGCCTTTATCTCTTTGAAGTAATTTATATATGTGGTATGAGATATTTGATATGTAATTATGGTTTTAGTTACATTTCTCACATTTAATAAAGACATTGAGCATTTTTATATGCTGCTTGTCAAGTTGCATCTCTCCTTTTTCTATTACTTTCCCCCTTTTTTTCCCATTGGATAATTTATATTTTTGTTACTCAGTTGTAGACGTTTTTTTTATAAATTCAGATACCAGACTTTGTTCATGTTTTGGGGGGATGAATATTTTTCTGTCTGGTCTGTCTTACACATTTTTTTTCTAATTTTTACTTTCTTAATTTGATGCAGATTTTTCTACGATGTTAATGAAGTCTAATATATATATATATATATATATATATATGTACATCTATATCTATCTATTTATCTATCTATCTACATCTATATGTATGTATATATACCTATAAACAGATACACACACACACATACAAACAGTTGTTGCATTTTGGAAAATGACCAAAGCAAAAACAAAACAAAACAAAATCTCTTGTCTCCAAAGTCATGTAGCTAGGTGCTTATGTTTTTCTCTAAAATTTCTATGTTTAGAGCTTTTATCTTTAAATCTATGATCCATATTTAATCAAATGTTCTGCATCTCATATAAGATAGGAGTCCAATTTCTCTCCATTTATTTTTTCCATGTGGATATACAATTTCTGTAGCAAACTTTGTTGAAAAAAATTTGTTCCCCTATTTAACTAAAGTGATGCCCTATTTAAAGTCAAATGTCTGTATAAATATGAATGTGTGTTTGAGCTATTTAGTTACAGTGAATTTTTTTGTCAATATGTATGCCAGTACCATACTATTTTGTAGCTTTGTAGTAATTTTTGAGTCAGATAATATAAACTTTCCAAACTTATTTTTCAGGATAACTTTGGTTAATCCACATCTTTGTAATTCCATATAAATTTTAGAACTTTCTCATTAATTTCTACAAAAAAGGTAGTCTGGTGTTTTGATTTAGATTGCTTTGAATTTATAGGCCTATTTGGATAAAATCGACATCTTAACAATATTGACTATTCCATATATAAGTTCAATTACTTAGATTATATTTAATTAGGTCAGCAATCTTTTATATGCTTTAATGATGCGGCACTGCGTATCTATTATTAAATTTATCGAACGGCATTTTATGTTTATGAGTGTTATTTTAAATGGTATTTCTCCTTCAGTTCCTTTTACATTTATTTACTGCTGGTATTTATTAACCTTGTATCATGAAACCTTGCTAGATGTATTCACTAGCTCTAATAATTGTTTTTAGGGTCCTCAGAATTATCTGTGTGAATAATCATGTCAGTTGCAAATCAGTTCTACCTCTTCCTCTTCAGCTTTCATTCTTGCCTTATTGCGTGAGAGTATATTCAGTATATTGCAGGATAGAAGTGGTGGAAATGAGGATCCTTTCCTTTTCCCTGATCTCTCTAGGAAAGGTTAGGAAAAGTTTCAATAGTTCAATATTAAGTATTACTTTTTTCTTTAAGTGTTTATTTATTTGAGAGAGACAGAGAGAGCACAAGCAGGGGAGGGGCAGAGAGAAAGAGAGACAGAGAGAGAGAGAGAGAGAGAATCCCAAGCATACTTTCCACCACCAGCATGGAGCCCAACGTGAGCTTGAACCCATGACCTGTGAGATCATGACCTGAGTCAAAATCAAGAGTTGAACACTCAACCAACCAAGCTACAGTATTAAGTATTACTATTAAGTATTACTTTTAACTGTGGGCTTTTTATAAATGCTTTTTTATCAGATTGTGGAAGTCTTTTTATATTCTGACTTGATAATAATTTTTTATCTGTTGAATTTTGCCATATGATTTTATAGCATGTATTGAAGGAAACACAGGTTTTTATCCTTTATTCTTTTTTTTTTTTTTAAATTTTTTTTTTCCCAACATTTATTTATTTTTGGGACAGAGAGAGACAGAGCATGAACGGGGGAGGGGCAGAGAGAGAGGGAGACACAGAATCGGAAACAGGCTCCAGGCTCTGAGCCATCAGCCCAGAGCCTGACGCGGGGCTCGAACTCACGGACTGCGAGATCGTGACCTGGCTGAAGTCGGACGCTTAACCGACTGCGCCACCCAGGCGCCCCTATCCTTTATTCTTTTTATGGTAAAATATACTGATTGATTTTCAAATGTTAAATAAACCTTGAATTGTTGGGACAAAAGGTTCTTGTTCATAATATATTAAATATATACTACTTATATATATTAATTATATATATTAATTATTTAATATTTTTAAATATTGCTGGATTTGATGTGCTAATATGCTTTTGAGCAATTTTACGTTTATATTTATGAGAGATATTCTGTATGTTTTAATGTACTTTTATTATCTCTGTGTTTTTTGTTCATTTTGTTATATCTTGTTAATTTTAGTGTTAGAGGGATGCTGGTCTCATTAAACATGTTTGGAACTCTTCCTTCCTCTTTTGCCTTCTTGGTAGAGTTTGTATGGTGTTTGTTGGTGAGTTTTTAAATGTTTGGTAGAAGTCATCAATGAAGCCACCTGGACCTATCATTTACTTAGCTGAAAGAATTTTTATAACGTATTACGTTTCCCTAATGTGTCCAAAGATGTTTTCATTTTCTTTCTTTTTTTTTGTTAATGTTTATTTATTTTTGAGAGAGTGTATGATTAGGGAAGGGGCAGAGAGAGAGGGAGACACAGAATCCGAAGCAGTCTCCAGGCTCGGAGCTGTCAGCACAGAGCCTGACACGGGTCTCAAGCTCATGAACCATGAAATCATGACCTAAGCCGAGTTGGACAGTCAACCGACTGAGCCACCCAGGCGCCTCTGTTTTCATTTTCTCTTTAATTTTGTATCAGTTTGGGTACAGTGTGGTTTTTGAGGAATTTTTTTCTTATTTTATTTAATTTGTCAAATTTATTAGCTAACAGTCATAAAGTTTCATATTGTCCTTTTATTGTCTGCAGTAGCTATCCCAGTTCTTAAGCTTTTATTTGTAAGGTTAGTAATTTCTAATTTGGCTAGGTGGGAGTGCATCATTTTTATTACTCTTCCATGAAAGCATTTTTGGTTTTGTTAATTTTTCTCTATTATTCATCTTTATTAATATCTCTATTATTCATCTGTTCACTGATTCCTTTTTTAAGTCTATTTATTTATTTATTTTGTGAGAGACAGAGACAGGGAGAGAGAGAGTGCTGGCAAGGGAGGGGCAGAAAGGGAATCCCAAGCACGCTCTGCAATGGCAGCACAGAGCCAGAGGCAGGGCTCGAACTCACAAACCTGAGCCCAAACCAAGAGTTGGATGCTACACTGACTGAGACACCCAGGGGCACCCTATTCACTGATTCTTATTATTTTTTATGATTATCTATTTATTTTTGAGAGACAAAGAGGGAAAGAGAGCACAGCAGGGAATGGACAGAGAGAGAGCGAGATACAGAATCTGAAGCAGGCTCCAGGCTCCAAGCTGTCAGCACAGAGCCTGACATGATTCTTGAACCCAGGAATCATGAGATCGTGACCTGAGCCGAAGTCAGAGGCTTAACCCACTGAGCCACCCAGGTGCCCCACTGATTCTTATACTTATCTTTATTTTTTTCTTTTTTCTATGTTTTCAGTTTTTGCTTTGCACATGTGCATCTAAAGCCATACATATATCCCAAAGCACTGCTTTTCATGTAAATTTTCATGCAAATTCTGAAATTGTATTTTCAATATCATTTAATTAAAAATATTGTCTAGTTTATTTTGTGGTTTTCTCATTATAGATTTCTTGGAAGTATTTTATTTCCAAATATTTGATGTTTTCCTGGATATCATAAAATTATTGATTTCTGATTTCATTTCATGATGGTCAGAATATCTGTATGATTCTGTATGATTTTAATCTTTCAAAGTTATGGATATCTGTTTTATTGCCTGTCTGTGGGCTTTCTTGGTGGATACACTATGTGCTGCTGGAAAAAATATTCTGTACTTCTAGGACATATTGTCCTGAAGTATTAGTTTGGGCAAGGTGGTTAGTCATTTTGTTTAGATCATTTCTGTCTTAATAATCATTTTTCTTTCAACTACTGAGAATATGGTGCTAAAACTCCCACCACAATTGTAAAGTGAACCAAATTAAATTCTTTTAATTGTGTACTTTTTTAAAAATGTGTTTTGAAGTTATTTTTTAAGACACATACACTTTATGGTTTTATGTTTTGATGAAAAATCTCTTTTTATCATTACAAACTGTTCCTTAATTGATATCACAATATACTTGGTCTTGGATCTATTTTATCTAACATTAATGTAGGCAACACTTACACAGAAAAACCTTATTATCCTGCTTGAATGCTGTACACTTCCATCAATTTTCTTTCAACCTCCACGTGCATTTATATTTAAAGTCAATTTATTTAGAAACCATATTGATTGGTCTTTATGTGTATATATATAGATACATATATATACATATACATATATATACATACATATATACATACATATACATATACATATATATATGTAAAATTCATTCTGTCAGGCTCTGCCTTCTAGTTGTGTTTCCATTAACACTGAATGTGATTATCAATAAAGTTGGATTTTATTCTGCCATTTAATTATTGGTTTCATTTGCGTCTCTTTTTATTTCAACTATTTACTTTATTATTAATAAAATAAATTGTTTATGATTATTTCTTACTAACTTATTTCGTTTCTTTTAACTCCCTTCTCTAAATTCCTGAGTTGAATAATCAAGATCATTTGTTTTCAATTTTTAATTATTCTTGATAGATACTTAACTTAGGATTTAAGTAATGGCGTATCCTTGAAGACATTTGCTATCTTGGTAATTACATTTGGAATTGCAGTATATCTAGGCCCTTTATAGCACTCAATTGTATGTAGTATAAGATCTCATGATGAATTTAAAGGACTTTGTCAGAATTATACACAAAACCAATGAGTTTGGAATAATAAGATGACAAATTCAGTATATTATCCTCTGGGCATGAAGAGAAGCAGTAATAATTAATTGTAGGCACAATATTTTAAGCATCACTTTTTATGCTATTTTACAGAATATGTCCATTAAAGCCACTGGCTTGCCCTACTTACTAATTGTCTGCCCTCCATGATTTATTTTTTTCCTCTCTCCTTTTTTTTCTTCTTCTCAGCTCTTACATCATTTAAATACTCAGTGATTAGTGCCATCATCAACTCTTTTTCTTCCAACATGTTGATTTAATTTAGCATGTGCAGTTCACAGCTGCATGGTTATTGATAAAATTTTGAAAAACAAGGACAGGTTTATTTTAGTACTATACAAATGATAGACACTTTACAGTTTTATGTGTTTCCATTGCAAATAAACTGCCAACAATCTTATTTTTCAGTTGCATTCATATTTCTTCTACCCACAGCGTGTTTAACATTCTAAAACTCACCTAAACGGTATCTTCCCCTAAAAGTTTTACTTCTGAAGTTAAAAAATAGCATAGAAAACTCTGCTGGATTATGCACATTATTTAGTGACAACTTATTTTTATCAGATACATGACAGAATAATCTGTTCCCTTTTTATGTGTTATTTGCTTGTATATTAATATTCTATAAGGTATTGCTATCAATACCTTCCCAATTCATGAGTTCTAAAAATTACATAGATATGATTTCATCACTTCAGTAATTTCAAGAAGTAAACAAGGAAAGGTGATATTTATGCTTTATGACTGTATAAAAAACAATGGCTAACTTCCTAGAATAAGCGGGTTGGTAAATGAAAATAAAGACTAATTATTCTGACTTCTTGACATCAGAAAATGCATCATTATTAAAATAAAATGGTTATTCTGCATTGACTTCTTTTCAAAATACATTTTGTCATATTCAAAGCTTGGAGGCAGTTAAAGAACGAATTAGAGAAAAAGATCAAGTAAATTGGGAATTCAGAATTTCTCAGCTTTCACTCATATCCACATTTAAATCTCTCTGAATGTTTTTCTTTTACTTCAACAAATTCGAGAAAGTGTGTCAACCAAGTAATTCATGCATAACATTTTCTGTTGCCTTCACTTATTAATAGAAAACTGCATTTAGATATCACTTAAGTTTTGCTGTGACCAATAATAGAAAATCAATGCAAAAGCATACATAAAATAGAAGAACACCAAAATCAAGATCTTATGTAGATTTCTAAAGTGCATGTATTCTGGGGCGCCTGGGTGGCTCAGTTGGTTGAGCTTCCGACTCTTGGTTTCCGCTAAGGTCATGATCTCACTGTTAGTGACATTGAATGGGGCAACAGATCAGCACAGAGCCTGCTTGGGATTCTTTCTCCTTCTCTCTCTGCCTCTGCCCCACTCACTTGCATGTATGCGCACACACTGTCTCTCTGTCTCTCTCTCTGTCTCTCTCTCTTGTTCTCTCAAGGTAATAAATAAACTTTAAAAATAAAGTATATTTATTTTGCATTTTCTTAAGGTTATTAAAACCAATTAAGGAAAAACTATAGATAAAAATAGAAATATCACAAAGCAAAAAAGAAATAATGGAAACCAGCACTACATTTTCTATATTCTGAGCATATTACCTAAATAATAATAATAAATATTAATTTAATCCTTACCTATTCTTCACAAAAACCAATGCATAGGTACATGCCTATTTTACAAATGATGGTAAAATTAATTTCATAGAGGTTAAGTGTTGTTCAAGTCACATTATTGAAGGTGATAGAATCAGGATTCAAAACAAGTCTTTCTGTCTCCAGTCCATGATGTTTCCACTGTACAGTAAGGGAAAGGGAAGAAGAGGTATTGGATGGAAAGAAAGACAGATAAAGGGTACAAGTAAAGCACAAACTGCAGTGCCAGCCAATTTTACGTACAATAATTCATTATTTTCAATTTAGTTTTATGTTGGCACTTCCATTGATTTTCAACAAATTCAAAAACTGAAATTCAAGAATTAATAGTTGTGTCCTGGGTCCAACCGTTGGGACAGGGTGGAGCTAAGGTTCAAAAGAAGGTATTTCTGCTGCTGTATCTTGACATCTTTTTCCCCCCTAAATTCAAGACTCACATACCAATTAAAACTCTATAATGCCTCATGTGGTTCAACATAAATATGTCTTAAACCATCTCCACATCTGAAAACTCTCACCGTCCTCACTGTGTTTTCCCTAGTTTGGCGAATCATATCATTATTTACCCGGTGACACAAAATGTGAGCTGCACATGAATTTCATGCCTAAAAGGTATATATATGTTTTTTATTTGAGTATAGTTGACACACAATGTTACATTAATTTTAGGTGTGCAACTTAGTGATGCAACAAGTTTATAAATTATGCTCACCACAAAAGTACCCTATTTTCATAATGTCACCCTGAGAAGATAATATAAAATGTGAATCCAGGCCCCTCTTGAATCCTATAAAATATGTCTTACCTTTCTACAAACAGAGAAAAAAATGTTAAGGCACATAATCACTATACACGAAAGTAATAACACTAATAATATGCTAACACTTATAAATTGTTTGTTGTGTGCCAGATACTGTACTTTAAGAGTTTTATTTCAATAATTTTCATATTACAGTAAAACCTTGGTTTGCAAGCATAATTTGTCCTGGAAACATGCTTCTAATCCAAAGCACTTGTATATCAAAGCAAATTTCCCCATAAGAAGTAATGGAAATGCAGATGATTCCTTTCACAACCCCAAAATATTCTTAAAAAAATGATTTCAATCCTGTAATATAATACAAAATAATAAAGGAAATACAAAATATAAAGAAAAGTAAACAAATTAACCTGCACTTACCTTGGAAAACCTTCATGGCTGGTGTGATGGAGACAAGAGTGAGGAAGCTTATTGTGTAGAATGACTTTCACTATCAGTAACAGAATCACTGCTATCTATTGGCTCAATGGAATCTTTTTCCTTTTGTACAACTTTAACAAGGAACCTATCCAATGGCACCTGCTTTTGCCTCTTTTGGAGGATTTTATGTATCTGTGACATTGCATTGACAATAACCCACAATCCCACAGTGAGAGAAGAACTAATTGTGATCACGTGACATTCAGTGTCACATACTACTTGTATTGCGAGACATTGCTCATTTATCAAGTAAAAAGTTGTTAAAAATGTTTGCTCATCTTGCAGAACACTCACAGAACAAGTTACTCACAATCCAAAGTTCTACTGTATTACTATTTTGCAGATAAGGAAACTGAGATAAGATTGAGTTTAAGTAGTTTGCTCAAAGACAAACTTCCTAGGAGGTGAGTGGTCAAGATCAAAATCCAGGCCATTAGCCTCAAAAGCCTATGGTTTAGCCTCTATGCCATACTGATTTAGTGATTTGAAACAGGTTAGGTTGACAAAATGGCCCATTCTAGTTCCAGGAGTATAAGAATGTAGAGTCTATTTCTTTTGAACTTAATATACTGAGTAGAGGACCAGGGAAAAAGTCAATATAACTACAGAGTAAGTGTTTGTGTGGCTTTAGGGAAGCTGCTAAATGTTTCCTAGTTAGCAGTGTCATCATATGTAATATGAGAGATTTGGTCCGATAACCTTTATGGTACCTCTGTGTACTAAAATTCTGTATTAAATAAATATATTAAGTCTATTATTTTCTTAAATCAGTCAATACAGGCATACATCAGAGATATTATGAGTTCCATGCCTGCCAGACCACCACCATAAAGCAAAATCATAATAAGCACCCCAAACGAATGCTTTGGTTTCCTAGGGCATGTGAAACCTATGATTATACTATTAGGCGTGCAATAGCATTAAGTCCAAAAAAACAATGTAAATGCCTTAGTTAAAAAATACTTTATTGCTAAAAAGTGCCAACCGTCATCTGAGCTCAGCGAGTTGTAACTTCCGCTGGTGGAGGGGCTTGGCTCCATGGTGATGGCTGCCGACTGATCATGGCAGTGCTTGCTGAAGGATGAGAGATTCATTTTCTTAAAATGAGACAACAATGAAGTTTGCTGCATCAATTGACTCTTTTCTCATGAGTGATTTCTCTACAGCGTGAGATGCTATTTGATGGCATTTTACGCACAGTAGAACCTCTTTCAAAATTGGAGTCAATCCTTTTGAAACCTGCCACTGCTTTATCAACTAAGTTTGTGTGATAGTCTAAAGCCTTTGTTGTTGTTTCAACAATCATCACAGCGTCCTCACCAGGAGTGGATTCCATCTCAAGAAACCACTTTCGTTCCTCGTCCATAACAAGCAGCTCCTCATCTGTTCATGTTCTATTATGAGATCGCAGCAAAGCCATCCACCTTCACACACCACTTCTAGCTCTAATTCTCTCGCTGTTTCCACCACATCTGCAGTGACTGCCTCCACTGAAGTCTGGAAGCCCTCAAAGTCATCCACGAGGGTGGGAATCGACTTTTGCCAAATTCCTGTGACTTCTTCCCATGAATCATGATTGTCCTTAATGGCATCTGGGATGGTGACTCCTCTCCAGAAGGTTTCCAATTTGCTTTGATCCATCAGAGGAATCACTCTCTCTGACACTTATAGCTTTACAAAATCTATTTCTTAAACAATAAGATTTGAAAGTCAAAATTATTCCTTGACCTACGGGTTGCAGAATGGATATTGTGCTAACAGGCATGAAAATAACATTAATCTCATTGTACATCAATGAGTGCTTGGACCAGGTGTGTTGTCAATGCACAGTGAAAAAGAATCTTTTTTTCTGAGCAGAAGGTCTCTTCAATGGGCTTAAAATATTCAGTAAACCATGTTGTAAACAGATGTGCTGCCATCCAGGCTTTGTTGTTTCATTTATAGAGCACAGGCAGAATAGATTGAGCATAGTTTTTAAGAGTCTTGGGATTTTCTGAATGGTCAATGAACATTGGCTTCAACTTAAAGTCACCAGCTGCATTCGCCCCTAACAAAACAGTCAGCCCATCCTTTGAAGTTTGAAGCCAGTCATTGACTTAGCTAATGCTGTGAAAGTCCTAGATGATATCTTCTTCCAGTAGAAGTCTGTTTCATCTGCACTGAAACATAGCCACCTTCACCAATTGCCTCAGTGAGATCTCCTGGGTAATTTACTACAGCTTGTACATCAGCACTTGCTGCTTCACCTTGTACTTGTACGTTGTGGAGATGGCCTCTTTCCTTAAGCCTCATGAGCCAACCTCTGCCAGCTTCAAACTTTTCTTCTGAAGCTTCCTCATCTCTCTCAGCCTTCACAGAAATAAAGACAGTTAGAATCTTGCCCTGGATTAGGCTTCGGCTTAAGGGAATGTTATGACTGGTTTGATCTTCTGTCCAGACCACTCAAACTTTCTCCATATCAGTAATAAGTGGTTTTCACTTTTTTCATCATTCATGTGTTCACTGGAGTAGCACTTTTAATTTCCTCCAAGAGATTTTCCTTTGTGTTAACAAGCTTGGCTGTTTGGCACAAGAAGCCTAGCTTTGGGCCTCAGTTCTCAACATGCCTTCCTCACTAAGCTTCATCATTTCCAGCTTTTGATTTATAGTGAGGGATGTGTGACTCTTCTCTTCACTTGATACTTCGAGGCTGTTCTAAGGTGATAACCTTATTCTGGCCTATTTCCTTATTGTGTCTCAGGTTATAGGGAGGCCCAAGGAAAGAGAGACGAAGAAACAGCCAGTCAATGAAGCAGTCAGAACACACACATTTACCAATAAATTTGGCACAAGGCTCCTCTTTTAGTCCATTCAGTGTGCCATAGCAAATACCACAGATTGGGTAGGTAGCTTATAAACAGCAGAACTTTACTTCTCACAGTTCTGGAGGCTGGAAAGTCCAAGATCAGGGTAACAGCATGGTCTTACAAGAACAGCTTTGCCAGTTATTGTCTAGTCTGTATATTCTTTTTGGGAAAGATTGTTCTGCAAGATGGAAACAGTTGCTTAAGTGTGAAAGCACTCAATGGTCTCCTACCCACCGTTTCCTCCTTTCAGTGGCAGCTGGCACTGAGACAAAGTCATAAAAAATATAAACATGTTTTTATACGAAGTCATGTACAAATTTTGGTCTAAATAATATGAACTTTTAACAACAACACCTCTTCACCTGGTGTAACTTACTAATTGACCTCACAGACATCATCTCAGACATAAGAAAGATAGGTTCTATTTTCCCCAGTCTTTTTTACAAAATGGAAACAAATATGTTGGAAGACCACTATGTACTGGGCATAGTTGCTGTTGAAGAAATAACAAATCAAGTATCAGAGTAGTGACTAGTTTTGAGAGTGAAAGTGCTCAGTTCATGCTGTGCTATCAGTGTGGATAGGGAAGGATGCAGAGTCCACAGGGGAACACATCGTTTCCGCATTGCTGATTGTGTTCCTGGGTGTGAGGGAGGTCACTCTTTGTTGAAATTAATGAGGTCACACCCTGAGCTTCCAGAACCTGGAGCACCATCGGTTTGACATCTGCGCAGAGGCTCAGGTAAACCTAACAACATGGGGAGAAGGAAGGATTTTGCTCCTGTCTGTACACATGAAAGGGTGCTTAAAACACTCAGGTTGAAAATGAGTGATCAAATCTGTGAACATTTATTTGGAGATAGAGGAGATTCATTCAAAGTTTCAAAACAAGGGTGCGTGGGTGGCTCAGTCAGATAAGCATCCAACTCTTGATTTTGGCTCAGTCATGATCCCAGGATCCTGGGATCAAGCCCTGTGTTGGCCTCTGTGCTGAGCACAGAGCCTGTTTAAGATTCTCTCTCTCACTCTCTGCCCCTCTTCCCTGCTTGTGTGCACTCTCTAAGAAAAAAGAGTTTCAAAACAATATATTTTATGGATATAACTATACATATAAATATACATATACTACTAGTGGTAATAATTATGAACTATCATATCCATTTATTAATACTGTCTTACATGCTTACTTACATAAGTTATAAGATAGAAGAGCGGGTTAGCTTTATATATTTGTAAATTTCACTTATAGTTTTAGAAAGATGCTTTATTGTTTTGTGATTATTCCGGTCCACTCTGTTCCAAGATTGGTTTTGGATTTTTCTCCCACTGTATTTGTTCATGACACATTTGTATATTGCGTTTTTGAAACAGAAATTTGATGACATAATATCATACTTAATTGTTATGGCCATTTGGTTGATACACATTATCATTCATATCATCTTTACCTGGGATTTAAATTTAACAGTTTCAAACTGAAAGTAAGAATCCAATAACTTTTTTTTTTTTTTTTAATAAGGAGCATTCTGTACCCTATAGATTACATTTAAATGACACTTTCACAAGTTCACCACCTGGCAGTTTCCTACCTCAACACATTTTAAAAATAAAGTGATATCTTCAATAGTAAGCTTTATTTGGAATGTACAGATCCGCAGAATGTTTAAAGGATTTTCTTTTAGTTTTTTTTACCTTAATTTTAACTTCTACATGCATATATATTATGTCTCCTTATAATATGGAATTAGAATAATGTAATAATTCCCAGATATTTAATAGGTTCCATGTGTGAGATACTAAGTAATGTGATTTTCACATATTTAAGCAATAGAAAAAAATAAAAAGAATTGAACAGTCTTTTAAATTCAGGATATTTATAGCACAAAGGCCTTGCTTGCCTTTTAGGATGATGATTTAGATATTTTTTCTTCTGAATACCTGTTACTAAAATATTTTACCAAATTTGTTCTGGTGAGAAAAATCAAGAAAGAATATGATTATTTTAAGGAATTTGGGAAGAAACAATTCCTATGCCATTTGGTTTAAACTAAGACCTTGAGTAACAATGAGCAATTTTGCACTAAAAAGTATCTAAAAGACCAGTGAGAAGGTTTTCATCAATGTTCATACGTGCCAAATTGGAATTATGCTAGGGATATTTAAACTACTATTTCCTTTGATCTGCAAACAAGCCCTGAAAGGTAAATAGATTCGCCCATTTTACAGCATGAATCTGAGGCTTAGAGACACTGCACATCTTGTTTAAGGTCAAGTGGTTGTCCAAGTACAGCCGGAACTCCAGCCCAAGTTCTAACAAACCCAGAACATTTTCTACCATGTCATAACCACCTGCTCTTAGGAATTGCTAACATATCCCTGGGTATTAGGACTATTTAGAGTTGCTTAAAGTATTATACTTTCCAAAATTAAAGGAGAGGATAGAGCTTTCTTTTATTAGAGTATAAATGCAAATGCTTTTCCAAATCATATACCACCAACAGGAAGCCTGCAGGAATTAATAATTGTGCCAGCTATCAATCTTTTCATGCATAAAATTTAAAATTTGTTACTCTGCCTACAGATGAAATGTCATTTTATAAAAAGCTAATTATATGCACCCACAAGTCTGCCTGTCAACACCAAGGAGCCAATGGCAATCTGCAAGACTTAAAGGTGAGTATAATATTAAAATCACTTGAACATAGACATAAAATTACATAGTTTATTCAAACCATGTTGAATATCAATAGAATTTAATTTTAGAATGAATCATAGGCTTTCGGAGTCACACAATGAAGGATAATTTGAATGACACTAGAGCTCATCCTGACTTACCTAACTGCAAGATCAAGGACTCTGAGGGCCAGAGAGAAAGTGAATTGCTCCTGCCTGGGTAGAGGTGGGCTGATAGGCAACCTTTTTTGGTTCTCAGGGATTTCATCTCAGGGATTAGCCAGTATTTACTTCACCTTTAATCCCCACTCAGGTGCCTGAAGTTGTATAAGGATTATTCACTTATGTATTTAAATCGATTGTAAGTCATTCCAGGAAATAGCCAAGAGAATTTACAAACGCAATTTTAAAATATGGAATAAACTTAAAAGGAGGCGTAAAAGAAGAGATAAAAACAAGGATTGATTTACAAGCAGATCCAGGAATGAGATAGCAAAACGCATGCAATGAAGACCTACACATGCTGTTTTAAATTGACTTCAAATTTGGCTGTAAACTTCGTGGTACAAACGCAAGAATTAAAAACTGATCTGGTAGGTAGTTTACCGTATCCCTGAGGCAAGATGCATGCTTACTCCTGATGACAGTGATGTGCAGGAGCTAAATCACACCAGCCCAACCACGTCATGGACTCTGTTACAAGCATCTTTTCCAGACTCTGAGGCCAGTGACGTCACACTGGTATCTTGAAATCAGCTACTGTGAAAGAATCGGCACATGCTACAAATGAGGGGTTCTTGTTCCCTAGAGAGATAGGTGCCAAACATTCACCAGCACACCACTACTTAAAGGTCTTTTCAGGACACACATAGACACACACCTTATAGTGTCCTTTACATTAGCGTAAGTCAAAGATACAATTCAGTAAAAAAAAAAATCTCATGGGGCGCCAATGTGTTGTAGTCTGGATACTCTCATCATGGTTGTAAGAACTGAAGTATAGATGGTAGATTCTGTGGAAAAAAAAGTGATGAAACGCATGTGCTTCTTTAAATGTTTTCCTCTAAGCTGAGTATCAGTCAATACTGGGCAGTAATCAGCTCACACAATACTCTACCTGTGTGTGTGTGTGTGTGTGTATGTGTGTATCAACTTGGATTGGATAATGCATGGATTATGTATGGAAGGCGACTTTTATTTTTCTTCATTTTAATTTTTTTAAATATTTATTCATTTTTGAGAGAGAGACAGAGTGGGAGTGGGGGAGGGGCAGAGAAAGAGGGGGACATAGAATCCGCAGCAGGCTCCAGGCTCTGAGCTGTCAGCCCAGAGCCCCATGCAGGGCTCAAACTCATGAACCGTGAGATCATGACCTGAACCGAAGTTGGACGCTTAAAGGACTGAGCCACCCAGGCACCCCTGGGATGCAACTTTTAAAGTATATGCCACCATGTTTTTCATCCCCAAAATAAATAATCCAATTAAAAAATGGGCAGAAGATATGAAAGCACATTTTTCCAAGGCAAACATCCAGATGGCCAACAAAAACATGAAAAGATGCTCATTGTCCCTCATCATCAGGGAAATACAAATCAAAACTACAATGAGATATCACCTCACATCTGTCAGAATGACTAAGATCAACAACACAAGAAACAACAGGTTTTGGTGAGGATGTAGAGAAAGAGCAACCCTTAGGGGACCGGGGTGGCTCAGTGGGTTAAGTGTCAGACTTCAGCTTAGGTCATGATCTCATGGTTCGTGGGTTCGAGCCCCATGTCAGGCTCTGTCCTGACAGCTCAGAGCCTGGAGCCTGCTTTGGATTCTCTCTGTCTCTCTCTGCCCCTCCCCCACTTGCAATCTGTTTCTCTCAAAAATAAATAAACATTAAAAAAAAAAAAAAGAGCAACCTTCTTGCACTGTTGATGGGAATGCAAACTGGTACAGCTGTGGAAAACAGGATGGAGTGTCCTCAAAAAGTTAAAAATAGAGCTTCCCTGTGACCCAGGAATTTCTCTACTAGGTAGTTGTCCAAAGGATACAAAAATACAGATTTGAAGGGGTACATGCACCTTGATGTACATAGCAACATTATCTATACTAGCCAAATATGGAAAAAGTCCAAGTGTTCATCAACTAATGAATGTATAAGGAAGATGTGGTAATTTATATATATATATGTGTATATATATATATATACACATACATACATATATATATATATATACATACATATCTACATATGTGTGTGTGGTGGAATATTAATCAGCCATAAAAAAGAATGAAATCTTGATATTTGCAACATGAATGGAGCTAGAGAGTATTATGCTAAATAATAAGTCAGAGGAAGACAAACACCATGTGGTTTCACTCATATGTGGAATTTAAGAAACAAAACAAATGAACAAAGGGGAAAGAGAGAGAGAGAGAAGCAAACCAAGAAACAGACTCTTAACTAAAAAAAAAAAAAAGAAAAAAAGTAGAAGCCACCATGTCTTTAACAGACACCCTCACAGAAGTGAAAAGACAATCCACAGAATGGAAAAAAATATTTCCAAATCATATATCTAATATGGAACTTGTACCTAGAACATGTAAGAAGACCTTATAACTCAATAATAAAAAAAGATCTAAAACTCAATTTAAAAATGGGTAAAATATGCAAAGAGACATTTCTTTAAAGAAGAGATACAAATGGTCAATAAGCCTATGAAAAGATATTCAGCAATATTAATCACTAGAGAAATGTAATTCAGAACTATGAGATACCACTTCACGTATACTAAAATGGCTATAACAAAAAAGATATTAACAAATGTTGACGATGAAGTGGGGAAATCAGAACCCTCGTATGCTGCTGATGAGAATATAAAATGTTCCAATTCATTGGAAAACAGTCTGGAAATTCCCCGAAAGTTCAAATCTAGAGTTACCCTATGAGCCAACAATTTCACTTTTAGATATACACCCAATTGGAATGGTAACACGTTAACACAAAAACTGGTACATGAGGGGCGCCTGGGTGGCTCAGTTGGTTAAGCGTCCGACTTCGGCTCAGGTCACGATCTCATGGTCCGTGAGTTCAAGCCCCGCGTCGGGCTCTGTGCTGACAGCTCAGAGCCTGGAGCCTGTTTCAGTCTGTGTCTCCCTCTCTCTCTGACCCTCCCCCATTCATGCTCTGTCTCTCCCTGTCTCAAAAATAAATAAAATGTTAAAAAAAAAACTGGTACATGAATGTTCATAGCCTCATTATTTATTAAAGCCAAAAAGTGGAAACAACCAAAACGTCCATCAACTGAACAGGTGATGAAAATGTAGTATATCCATATAGTGGAATATTATTTATCAAGAAAAAGAAATGAAATACTGATACAAGCTATAACATAGATGAACTTTGAAACTATTGTGCTAAGTGACAGAAACCAGTGACAAAAGAAATCACATTGTATGATTCCATTTATATGAAAAGTCCAGAATTGGCAAATATAAGACAGGAAGTACATTAGTAATTGCCTATGGCTGGAAGCAAAGGTATAATGGAGGGTCAGTACTAATGGATATGAGGTTTTCTTAGGGATGATGAAAATATTTTAAAATTTGTTTTAATGATGGTAGCTTACCTTTGTGAAGATATGATGTCTATGTATACTAAAAACTATTGATATTACTTTTTAAATGCATGAATCGTAAGGTACATGAATTGTTTCTCATTAAAACCATTATTTAAAAAAGAGTCAGTGCCATCAGTCTTCCAAGGAACTTACCGTCACTATTATAGTGATTCCACTCAATTCACATCATTATGTTCTTGAGTCAACCCTGTGTTTCCAGATAAGGTAGACATAATGACATAGAAAGCACAACATCTGAGGTAGAGGAAATTTATTTTTTATCCTGGCTTTTCTGCTTAGTATTTGTATTGCCTTTATACTCATCTTTGTAAATTATTTCCCTCCCTTGGTCCACTCAAATGGAAAACAGGTCAATTAAACTACATGTTTTCTAAGATGGTTTCTAGAAGCGTGGAATACCATAAAGGATATGGTGGATGACCAGATTTAAACAGTGGATATTTTATAGCCTTCAGTAGTAGATCTATATCAAAAGTGATATGAAACTGATATAGACTCCTCATTCAGATACGTAAGAGGCAACGCTATTTTCTTGTCCCTGAGCAAGTGATAAGGATATTTTTAAAGATAAAAGTTAACTTCTTTGTCCATTTATTTGTCCATTTATTTTTTTTCCTATTTTTTTCCGTGTAGATCTCATCTCTGCCATTTGCTATTTGCATGACTACCTATTAAATGGGGATATAATTGTACTTGATGAATTATCATGATGACTAGTTGAGATAGTCCCATTACCTGAGAAAGGGTAGATTTTTGAGAAATGTTTGTTTTTATTACAAAAGAAAAATCTTCAGTACTAGGCTGTCCAGTACAAAAAAATAATTCCATCCTACATAGGACATTTCGCACTCAGTTTCACTTACTGGGGACCAAGCTGACTTCTAGGTTTGTGATAAAATCTGAGCTAAACATTAACAGCTGTAGGATTCCAAGGACCTAAGCCAAAACCTCTCTAACTGGCCTCTGATCCAGTCAACTATCCAGCCAGCATCTTGGCGTGCTTAAAGAATACTTATATGAGTTTACAGAGGTTGCTTGGGTATTTATATCTATTCTTTGGTTATTCAACAGTTCCATGCTAATCAAAGCTGTGCCATATTGTAAAAACTTTATATACTTCATGACAACTTTTTCAATAATTAGTCATAACTTCAGATATTTAACACTTACATCAATAACTGACAAAATTTTAAATACATTTTGCAATCACATGGAATTGGAACTATTAAATAATAGTTCATTTGTAAAAACATAAGTGTGAGTATATGTAAATACTTTGAGATCCCCATTTCAATTCAGTACTATTGTAGATCCACATAAATGGTGTGTTTATTAATCAATTTTATTGGACTTTCTGTATTTAACTGCTTAAATGTTTCTTTTCCTCAGCAACGTTCTTGAAAGTGAGATTTCATGTTTTAGTTTTTTTTCAAAATGTTGCATATGTTTAATTATTAAATATATTTAGAGATAACACACATCTTCTGTGTACCACATAACTTGATGTCTATTTGATGCACAATAAATTAAAAGGTAAGCACGACTATCTCTTTGCGATGTCTACCCTATTTCTATAGATCAAAATTGTTGAGTGCTTAATTAATTTGTTAGAAAAAAATCACTAAAAATCTACCAAAATTAAACTTAGTATAATTTATCAGTGACATAAAATGTTCAGGGATATTTTATATGTAAGAAAGAGTAACTTTATTTTTGAAAATAAAAAGAGGCCGGAACGTGATCCTCTTGAAACCTATTTGGTTTTTAAAGTAAAGAGCAATATCAATGGAGTTAGAAAACGTGGGTCTTAGTGTTGATTTTTATCACTAAGTAGATGTGTATCATTGAACTGATAAGTGCCTCAGCTTTATTATGTGTAAATGAGAGAATTAGACACATTCCAAATTTCATGCTGCCTGTAAAATTTTTATTATTTGATATAAACACTTTCTTAAAAAATACTCTTTTTCAGTTTCTTTTTAAAAAAAAATTTAAAGTGTTAATTTATTTTGGGGGTACCTGGGTGGCTCAGTCGGTTTAGCGTCTGACTTTGGCTCAGGTCATGATCTCACAGTTCGTAAGTTCGAGCTCCGCGTCCAGCTCTGTGCTGTCAGCACAGAGCCCAGTGCAAAGCTCCAACTCAGGAACCAGGAGATCATGACCTGAGCCACCCAGGCACCCCACCCTTTTCCAGTTCCCTCCAACTAAACACTTGTCCCCACTTCTCTAGCTACATTGGCTAAAAAACAAAACAAAACAAACACAAAAACAAAAACAAAACAAAACCAAGAAAATTTTCCAGATAGTTTAGATCTCTTTCATCAGGAAAAGAAAACCTAAATGGAAATTGCTTATCAAAATATGAGTAGGGGCCACAGCACGCTATGACAGGTGGCGCTTGCCTTCCAGAGAAATGAAAAGCAGCGCATACTTTCATTTTTAAAAAAAGGTGGCAGGTCACAGTTGCAAAGCCAACTTCCGAACTTTTGAAATGCTTTCATTTTGGAGCTTCCCACGAAGAAACGCAACCATCTTCCCCGGGAGCTATAGCTGCAGGGTGTGTCTACTCAGGAACACAGAATGGAAAAAATAAAGGTACATGTGATTGCGTACACAGAATGACAGGCTTCATGCTGCCTTATGCACTCTGCTGCTGTAAACAGAATCTATAATCTCAGGTGGTGGAAAGGGGAGAGAATGCATGCATGTTTTAGGAAGATCTTTAGATTCATCCCCCAAATACATTTTTGGTTTATAAGGCAAGCTTTAAACGAAGCTATTTAAATGTGCCACATGACTGTATTCTCATTAAGCATACCGATACATTGCATATCTAATCATTTTCATGTTGAAAATTCCCAGTTTACAGCTAGAGAGCGGTGATTTTAAATATCTTTCTGCTGTTTAAGTTGGATTCTTTTCCAGATCATTAATGCCTCCTGGGGAGGAAAAAAGAAGAGTCAAAAAAAAAAAAAAATCTTATTGAAGCTGTTCTTGTAATTAGGGTGAAATATAAAGTTTACAGTACCACAAAGACAAATGAAAGAGCTAGTCAAAAGTGAAGAAGTAACACCATTCATTAAAAATAAGCCTCAAAAAAAAAAAAAAAACAAACAAAAAACAAAACAAACAAAAAAAAACAAGCCTCAGCCCCTTACACCGCAGCCCCTACGCAGTACTGTGGAAATTTCCTGGAAGCCTCTTGAAGCAGCCTCCTGGAACCCTTGTTTGGACTGTGGTCCAGAGATTCAAAAGGTTTCCCATAAAACCCAGCTAACGAGAGTCCTTTGGGATCCACCGTTTAGTTGAGGTTCCTTAGTTATATGGTTAATTATAACTCTTTTATTCCTCACTTTGATCCTCCCCCCCCTTCTCTTTCCTATGCATGAACACACAAAACTTCATTAAACGTAGGAGTGTGGTACATCAGAAAGTCTTACAATAGAAATTTTTAAATATATGGATTTTTTACTATTTTATTCATCACTAACCAGGTGTGATATTTAATACAAGCAAACTAGCTCTTTAAGCCTCCTTTCCTCCCTTCAAAATAGAGACATATTTTACATTCCTTCATTAGGGTGTTGTGAGGCATGCCTGATAATATGGCATTACTGAGAACCCTGAGTCAAAACACTCATGCCATAGAGGAGAAAAAAGACAGTGACTCGTATTCTCAGGATACAAATATAAAGGCGGTTAAGCTTTTCCAATATTGTCTCTCATAGAGTATCAGTAAAATACTTCTATAGCTTAATAAGTAAAATCTACCGATACTGCTTAATTTTATTTTGGTGATTCAAGGTTTGTTGTGCCGAGAAATCATAATGGTGACTATTAATCTTTCTTTTATAATTCTGCAGATGTAAAAAGTCACTGGAGATTGGATTGGATATGTATGGACTCCAGGTCATATGCTGAAAAATATTTCTCTATCACTATACAATGTGCGCTTTTTTCCTTCGTATTTATCTCTTTCCTCTGAAGACCTTATTATTTCAAACCACATAGGACTAAGATTTTCAAGCCACATAAGACCTGGCATATTGAAAGATATGTCTTGGATATCATTAGATTTTCCTTAATGTTGTCACAACCAAAATATATACAATGACTGCTTGTTGGTATTGGAAAGCAATCAATGCAAGATTATGGTTTTGAAAGAAGGAAGCATTGGAGGTTAGGACCACATGCATTCCAGCTTCCCTCCAAGATCATTTTTCAATTATTAAGCTGCTACATAGAGCCCAAGACAAGAGTGGAAGTCTCACTAGGCAGAGGGAAAAGAAAGAGTGTTCCAAGGTGCCCAAGTGGTTGGAATAGTAGGGGAAGGATGGGAAAAGGAGCCACAAATTCTCCTTGGGTCCTTGGCCAACTGGTAAATTGTTAATGCACAGTGAGAAATTAGAGAAGGCCTAGCATAGAATAGCTTCTAGAAGGTGGATATCCTAGCAAAGATCACAGAAACAGTACCTAGAGGATGAAAGATGGCCTCGGTCCCAGCTGCAACAGAAAGAATTTGATGAATACCCTGATCTTTAACTTGAGACCCAATAGGACCATTTTATGAGAGTAAGAACCAGTTCCTTAGAATAAGGGCAAAACAGAGAGAGTGTCTCTCCCCCATCCTCTCCCCACTCCCAATAGAATGCCTTTCAAAAGCCCAGAATGAAATCTTGAAAGAATTAGGAAAACATGCTTGGATTCAACTGTTTGCCAGTACAGAAAAAAAAAAAAAAAAAAAAAAAATGGTCAAGGGAAGGAGACCCAGAAATGAGCCAGACAGTGGAGTTAGGATAGAAAAGACTTCAAAATAACTCTGATTAATATATTTTTAAAAATCTGAGGAAAACATAAACAATATAGAAGAAAATATGTGAAGACTTTCATTAACTGAATTGATCTGACAGCAGATTGGATACAGCAGAATAGTTAGTGAATTCAAAGACAGACTGATAAAAATTATACATACTAAAGCAGAGAGAGAAAAAATAATGAAATACAAGAGAAAGCACTAAACATATGAAACATGATCAAATAGTTGAATTGTGATTGTTTCTCAGAAGGAGAGGATAGAAGACATGAAATAGAAGAAATATTTGGAGAAATGCTGGTCTAGATTTTTTTTGATTTTTTTAAATGTTTATTTATTTTTAAGAGAGAGAGAGAGTATGAGCCGGGGAGGGACAGAGAGAGAGGCAGACACAGAATCCGAAGCAGGCTCCAGGCTCTGAGCTGTCAGCACAGAGCCCCACGCGGGGCTCGGACTCACGAGCTGCCAGATCGTGACCTTAACAAACTGAGCCACCCAGGAGCCCCTGGTCTAGAATTTTTTAAAATCAGATGAAAGCTATCAACTTACATGTTTGTAAAGCTTAGTAAAACCCAACCCAGTAGAACTGGGATAAATGAAAAGATAACTACATCTAGTCATATAATCGTCAAATCCTGAATATCAAAGACAAAGGAACATTTTCTAAGTGGTCACAGAAAAATGTCATCTTAAAAGGAAAAATAAGACCGATGGTTAAATTTTACCAATAACCACAGAAGCCAACACCTAATAAAAAAATATCTTTAAAATACTAAGAAGTAGGGCACGTAGGTGGCTCAGTCAATTAAGCATGGGACTCTTGATTTGGGCTTGGGTCATGATCTCACATTTTGTGAGTTAGAGCTCCATATCCAGCCTCACACTGACAGTGCAGAGCCTGCCTGGGATTCTCTCTCTCCCTCTCTCTCTGCCCTTCCCCCACTCGCATGTGCTCTCTCTCTCAAAAATAAATAAACTTTAAAAAATACTAAAATTTGGGTGCTTCTGTGGCTCAGTCAGTTAAGTGTCTGACTTCGGCTCAGGTCATGATCTCCTGGTTCATGAGTTGGAGCCCGGCCTCCAGCTTTGTGCTGACAGCTTGGAGCCTGGAACCTGCTTCTGATTCTACCCTTCCCCTCCCCTGCCCTTCCCCTCCCCTCTCTCTCTCAAAAATACATAAACATTAAAAAAACTACTAAAAGTAAACATCAATAACTACCCTGACCACCTAGAAATCTATACTTAGTGAAAATACTCTTTAAAATGATCGAAACAATTTCATACTTGAGATAGTTCATCACTAGACAATCTCCAGAATGAACACTTAAATGGCTGAACAAAAAAAGAACCTCAGAAAATCAAAGCAGTCAAAAAAGCATGAAACATTATCAGGAAGAGTAAACATATTTAGGCATATGTAAATTAATATTGATAGATCTTTAAAAATGAAGGATAAGGGATTTATATAATATGTAATGTAAAATATAAGACAACAGTTGTATGATGGGAGTGGATGTTAAATAGTACTAAGCTGTTTTTGCATTTTTGTGCGCTGGCAAAGTATCAAACTAGGCAGTGATAAATCAAGGCTCCTTTTTAAAAAATCTTCATGATCACTATTAAACCCAAAATATGAAAGTTACACCTAAAAGGCTAAGAAAAAAGTAATTCTCCCTATATTGTTTTTATTTTTCTCCAAGTGGTTATTGCAAATATCTACAATGTTTTCCTTAAGTTTTACAGTGTTTGCAGAAGACGTGTAATCACATTCATAAAGGATATCTAGATCCTAACATCTGCTGTCCTAACATCTTCCCAAAGTACAGTTTTTCTTTGTAATATTTGCAGTTCCCTCTTCCAACATCTATGAAATCCCTTCCTATGAACACAAAGTGAACAGTTGTCTTCTTTATTTTATTTTCTCATGCTTGCTTATTTTTGAGAGCTAGAGAGAGAGATAGAGATAGGAAGCATGAGCAGGGGAGGGGCAGAGAGAGAGGGAGAATCCTAAGTGGGCTCTGCACCGTCAGCACGGAGCCCGATGTGGGGCTCAAACTCACGCACCATGAGATCATGACCTGAGCTGAAGTCAGACACTTAACCCGCTGAGCCACCTATGTGCCCCAAGTTGTCTTCTTATAGGAGCCACTGTTCTTGAACAGATGGTCACGTCTGGGATTTTTCACTGCACTGAAACAGCGTTATGTTTCCTGGAGAGGTGGGTAGTGCTCCCCAAACTCCTCTCCCCCTCAGCAGAACTGTGTCTCAGTGAGTGGCCCCTCTCCCATTGTAAAACTGAAAAAAATGCTTCTAGTCTTAACTGGTACACCCTTCTCTTTCTAGGACTCACACATGTGTCATGGGTAGATTACTATGAAAACACATCAGATAGATTGGTTTTCAACAAGGAGTGATTTTGCCCCATCCCAGGGGAAGTTGCTACTGGCATCTAGTGCCGTAGAACATTCTATAATGCCAGGACGGCCTCTGCAACAAAATATTACCAGTCTAACATGCCAGAAGTGCCAAGACGGAGAAGATCTGTAATTACACCAACCCCAAGCTCTACCCTGAATTACTTATGGCTGAGGCTTCCGTTCTTTTTGATTGTTCCTCTATTTCCTCAGGATTAGTTCTAATCTGAGAGGCTCCTCATTCCCTCAGCATAAAAATACATCTTAATGAACACTTCACGTCAGGATCCAACTAGTTAGTTCTGCTAATAAAGAAGTATATAAATATCTATACATTTTACTTATGCTTAGTGGCATTCCAGTTGAAAGGTTCCAGTGAAATATAATCTTTGAAGTTAATATAACGCCATAATTCAGCTAAATTAGTACATTCTACATTCAAGAAGCATTTATACTTTTTTGTGTATAAGCAACAGCTGATTGAGTAAATTTCAGTAGCATTCTGTAGAAAACTGTAATTAATTTTCAAACTCATGTTCAACTGTCTAAATCAAGGTTTTGAAGAAGAGTAAGAACAGTTCATAATGGGGAAAAATGAAATGTAGTGGCTTGGAGTGCAGAATTTAGAGCCAGATAGGCTCTGAGTTAGCTCAAATTATCTCTGCCTCTTTTGAACTACAAAACCATAGAAGACTTTGTTAACACTCAAATTCTCAATTTCTCATTTGTAAATAAGGATAGTAATAGCTATCTCTTAGGGATGAGGCAAGGGATTGTTTTGTTTTGTTTTGTTTTAAATAATGAAGGGAGAAAACAGGTACAAGATCCACGGAAAGAATTTGCAGTATCTCTTGTCTTCAATAGGAAGGTTGAGCAAGAGGCTAATTCTTAACCCAAAGCAACTGACTTCTTGAACTGTTAAGTCTTAGGACAGACTATTTCTTTTGTGACCAGAGTATTATGTATTCTTTTTCATATATGTTTCCCATTGGTTTTTTTTATTTACTCTATTTGCACCAAATAATTCTTACTGACTGATAATTTCCAGCTTCTACCTTACTTTAGGTTGTATGTGACATGACATAGGTTCCCAGGTTTGTTTGTTTGTTTCTTCATGACTGTAGAACTGCTGATCCCAATGAACTGATTTCTCTCAATATGTTCTAGCTTAATTTCCAAGACTAAGAAATGTGACTTCCCTAGCTCATGTTTTGCCAAAATACATAATTAAGAGTGACTTCCTAAGATTTGGACTGAATGTTGAGTCGCAAATCCACACTTGGGCCAATCAGTAGATGTATGTGTGTCAGAAGGAGGAAAGATATGGTACCATTGCTTTCTCTGACTGTCCCTTGAGTTGGGGGGGGGGTTGTAGGTGGGTTCGGGTTTTCTCAGAATTAGCTTATAGGTATCTTGACTCGCAGATATATTGAATAAATGTTAAATGAGATAGATAATCTATTATATTTTAAGTCTATTTGTACAAGTCACCCAATAACTGTACTTATTATTATTACTATTACAATGATTAAAATTGCTAATTGATGAATATTTCAGTTAAAAACTATTGTAGGAAAATACTCATTAAAAATATGTAGTTTATTTTAAAAGAGGTGGTAGATATTTTTATGCCTAAGTATGAATTTGAAGATGAATTTATCTCCTAGTGAATTTTATATTCACTGACCATTAGGAAAAAGAAAACTTTCAAACTGACTATTCCATGTACTTCTTTACTTATCTGTAAGAAGTTGTAGCTACAACTTGACGTATGATTTGTACATGTTCTTAATTTCTGGGGAACTCTAGGAAACAGCATCTTCTCGGTTAGTCTGGAAATAGATAAGAAAGAGTACTTTCACCATTCTTCCAGCAGAAAATCAATTTGTAATTATAGAGTAAATATACCAAGAGTAATTCAGAGAAGGAAAGAGACATAGAATGCTCATATTAGTGAATATTTCTGTATATATAAATCAGGCAGATCAAAGTTGAATTGCATCCTAGAGATGGTGGTAGAAACTCCCTGGAGTTATGTCCGTGCTTGGGAAATGTTGATTTTGTGACTATAAAGCCCTATGTTTGTTGTGTCCCTCGGAACAACTGATAGCCTGCCAGTTTTCTCTGGAACGTTTGTACCTGCCTCCTCCTGACACTGCTCCACCCACCAATCAACCCAGTAGACACACAATCCCTAGTACCAGAAAAAAAAAATCTAGATTCTTTATCAGTTTATTCGCAGTGTATTGAAGAAAGCTTGCGTTCTGAAGCCTGGTAGACATCTCCCTCCCAGTTAGTTAGGTGCACGACATTGGAAAAGCCATATAGCCTATTTTGGCTTCAGATTTTCTTTTTAATCTATAAGATAATGTTACCTGATTTATGGGACTTTTATAAAAACCAAAGTAATAAAACACACAAAGTTCCTAGCCTTCAGTAGATTTCCTTTCTTTTACTTTTCAAGGATTTGTCAGAGAGAGAAATGAAAAGTTCTATCAGAATACATGAATACAATCTGTTAGTGCTTCTGGTCACATCTCTCTGACTCTGGCAGTTATGGTGTCAGACAGAAGAGACTCTAATACCCACCCCAGATATTTCAACATAAATGTTTCTACCATATTCTGCTTGGCTGGAATATTAAAGGAAGAACGTTGTCAAACTAAAAGAAAGATTTTCTATCAAACAAAGTTCTGGAGCTTTATTACCCACTAAATCAGGGTAAATAACAAGTTTTATCTAGTATCCCAGACAACAGCAAATGTTTATTACTTAGCTTCCCTGAAAAATAAACTCCATCAGGACAGAGAGGCTCCCCACTTGCTCAATGATTCAACCCCAGGATCTAGAATCGTTTTTGACACATAGGTAACACTTGTTGAATAAATGCATGAGAGCTCCAAAAAATATTTGCAGTAATTTAATGAGAAATTAGATCTCCTAAAGAGAGCAGAGATGTTTAAAAATATTATGAAAGTCTAACATTAAGAATCATTAGGATCTGGACCACATAATAAAGAGGCAAAAAGGTTTTTTTTTTTTTTAACTTATTTATTTAAATTCAAGTTAGTTAACATACAAGTGTACTATTCGTTTTAGGAGTAGAACGGAGTGATTCATCACTTCCATGCAACACCCAGTGCTCAGCCCATAAAGTGCCCTCCTTAATGTCCATCTCCCCCCTCACCTCCCCCAGCAGCCCCCAGTTTGTTCTATATTTAAGAAATAGAGGCAAAATTTTTAAGTGTCCAACTAGCCTGTATTAGCACAGAGCACAATGATTGAAATTCATATTGATGAACCTGAGTCATTCAAAACGTTCGATTATATTAAGTATCTTTAATGTTTAAATCAGAGAAGTAAACGTTTTATAAAGAATTCTACAACAGCTAATTTACAAAATAAATTCAAGCTTAGCTATTTAAGGGAAAACTCTTTAGTCAACACTCCATGCCTTATTAATGTTAGATAGTTAATTACAGAATTTCTGGTTGTGTGTGCATGTGTGTGTATAAAATATTTCTAAATGCAAAATGAAACGTTGTATAACGGATTTTTACCTTAAGATAACAAGCTTTCTGATACTTCTGATGTACCACATACTGATATTAATTACAATTTAAATTAAAATCTGGGTATTAATAATTGGAGAATTAGAGATATAGTCACACATATTTCAAATAGTACATGTGTAAATATGTAAATTATATTATTTTTTTGAAATGGCAAAAAGTAGAAGAAACCTAAGAGTCTAGTATTAAGGAACAGATCAGATCAAAGACTGAAACATCCGCACAAAGAAATACTGCAGCTTAAAATTTAAAAGATACCTCCAAATATATTGTTATTAACAACTGCCCTGGTCAGTCTTTTTTTTTTTTTTTTTTCTTTTTCCTTCTCTTTTTTTTGCCCTGGTTAGTCTTAAATAAAATTACAGAGTACTAGCCAATGTGTATAGTATGCTATAATTTGCATGAAAATGAAACATACTATATATGAAATATGTCATATATTTTCACATATATGTTTCCTTCTGCATGGTCTATCTTTGGAAAGAAGGATCAAGAAACCAGTAACTTTGGTTGTCTCTGGGTACTGAGGCAAGTTTAATTTTCATTTTATACTCTCTGACAATTTTTTCTAAGTTGTAGCATGTATGTGCATTACTGAACCACATGCGGCTTATGTCCCATATTTCTAAGCCCACGTCTGGGTTCACAGGCAGTTGCAGGGAGCAGTTTTGGAGCAGACTGACAGCTTCCCACCCCAGACACCTGGATGTGTCTGCTTCTTAATTGAAAGAGGCAGAGACAGAGAGACAGAGAGAGAGAGACAGCGCATGAGTGGGGGAGGGGTAGAGAGGTAGACGCCCTCTGAAGGCAGGCTCCTGGCTCTGAGCTGTCAGTACAGAGCCCAACTCGTGGGTCCAACTCAGAAACCCTGAGATCATGACCTGAGCTGAAGTCTGACGCTTAACCACCTGAGCCACCCAGGGCCCCTGGATGTCTCTGCTTCTGTACCTGAAGTCTTGCTCCAGATCTTGGGAATTTATTTAGACCATGGCAAGAACGTTTAGAATGGCAGCCCAACTCCAATCCTGTGATCGTCACCTTTTCAAAAATTGCAAAAACTTTACATTTGAATATATAATTGGAACTTAAAACATAGGAATATTTTTAAAATATCAGGTATAAATTTCAAAGCATAGATTTGAATGTATTAATATATGAAACCATTTCAAGCTCACATGTTAAGCTTAAAGAAAATGCTAGGTAAATACTTTCTTGAAAAATCAAAATAAAGCATAATAGGGAAGGCTGTTTTAGAATGTATTGTAATGTGCCATTCTTTTTTAAGAAGTTTTTTTAATGTTTATTTATTTTGAGAGAGAGAGACACGGAGCACGAGTGGGGAAGGGCAGAGAGAGAGGGAGACAAGAATCCAAAGCAGGCTTCAGGCTCTGAGCTGTCAGCACAGAGCCAAACATGGGGCTCAAACCCATGAGTGAACTCATGATCTGAGCCGAAATGGGACATTTAACTGACTGAGCCCCCTATGACGAGCCATTCTTAAAGGTCCATAAAATCCTTATGTAATTTGTACTTCAAATAAGTGGGAGTCACTAAGGAGTTCATAAGTTTTATAAAGCATTTGCATTCCATAAAATGTGTCTACTTCTGAAAAATGGATTTCTGAAATCTAGTTACATTTAAATAAATAAATAATAAATAAATGAATAACATTTATTTAAATAAATAATTATAAATAATATTTGTACATAAATATTCTGAAGTTTATAATGGAATGCTTTCTTTTTTTTTATTTTTTATTTATTTTTTTTTTTTCAACCTTTATTTATTTTTGGGACAGAGAGAGACAGAGCATGAACGGGGGAGGGTCAGAGAGAGAGGGAGACACAGAATCAGAAACAGGCTCCAGGCTCTGAGCCATCAGCCCAGAGCCTGACGCGGGGCTCGAACTCACGGACCGCGAGATCATGACGTGGCTGAAGTCGGACGCTTAACCGACTGCGCCACCTAGGCGCCCCAATAACGGAATGCTTTCTATGCCAAGTTATTTACATTATTTCCTTGATTTAAACTGAGCTATCAAGAAAAAATAATCACAAAAATAAGTGCTACTTATGAGTGGTAAGTTTTAATTATTTTAAAATCTATCTATTTAATATATATAGAGAGAGAGTAGATATATTTCAATTGTACATAAATAACACCACTATATCCATCACTTAGATTAAACAGACATTAATATTTTATCACAGTAACATTAAAATTATTTTTGCATTTTTAAAAATAACAAAAGTCACAAACTTATATAAGTCTCTACCCCTTCTCCCTCCATTCTTTTTCTCTCCCTTAAAATTGGTGTACTGCATTTTCTTGCTTGATTTAATACTTTACTATATATGAATGATATATGTAATTTGTTTTTTACGTATACATAAATATTATTTTACTGTGATATGGTTTTTCTTTTAATATTATGCTTTTGAAGTTTATCTAAATTGATTAATGTAGGTATAAGTCATTAATTTTCACTTATACACAATTTTCCATGAATAAAAGAGTCCAATATATAACTAATGTTAGTCGACATTTTGATGTTTTGTGTAAACTTCTGTTTAGTTTTTGGGTCATATTTACTTGGAAAATCTAATACTACATCCTAGGTCTCCTCTCTTCTTTGGGGATGTATACTGTATTTTTTGCAAAAAAAAAATGCTCATTTTCATTCTACAGGATGTCAAACATATTCACATGACACTGACAAGTAATATCAGAGATGATTGTACATATAGCACTCAGTGTAACTGCAAAAGCATCTATAATTTGCTTTAATTTGGGTTCTGTCCATTCCTACAGTGCCTCTGAATATTTCTGGAGAGACATTTTCCCAGGATGAATAGAAATGATGTCTCCAGACACCTAAATACAGATCTGCCTTTTTTTGTCTTGCTTCTTTAAGTCTTGCTTTGGGCTTGTCTTCGATGGTGCAATTTCTCCTTGGCAGATAACTATCCTCTTGAGCACATTCATCATCAAATAGGATTCGCTGAGCAAAGCATACTGAACAAAAGTTTTAAAAACTTCACTAATCTGCACACCTTCTGCAGAGGTGTTCATTAATGAGTGAAAAATGTTGAACGGGAAAAGGAGATAGGGAAAGATCTCTCAGAAAATTTATAGTGATTCCCATTACTCCTTCCTGTACCCCAGTAATCATCAGGATTCAAACTCAATTATAAGACGAACTTAAAATATCTGCTGCACATATGAGAGGAATACAGTAAATATCTTGGAATTAAAGAATAAAAGAGTGTTCCTATTATGATTTTATTCCTGATATGCCTGGACCTATGAAATCTATTTTCACTCTCATGTTTAATCAAATGTAATCAATTGAAGAATGTTGAGTCATGAAGCTTAACGTTTGTTGAATGGAGTACTATGGGCAAAATTTGCATTGCTGTCTTTTGAAAAAATAGGGGATGATAACCTTCTTTCTAGCTTGACTAGTATCATGGCCGCTGCCCATTTGGGAAATAGGAAGCGAACCCACTTGCTCATTCATGCATTCCTTCATGCATCTGTGGGTTGATTCTTTATGGCATGTCATAGGAATATATTGAATACAGGTGATTTAAAGCAGAATAAGAGACACAGTTCCTGGTTTTACACTTTATCGGGACAGAAATCATTTAAATAAATATTTGTACATAAATAATATAGTACAATCATTGCTCATCTAAAATGAACACAGGTTGATGTGAAAATATATAAAAATGTCAAATGATATTAATCTGAAATGTTGGGAAAAGTGCCCCTGATGCAGTGTCATTTGAGATGTGACCTGAAGAAAAGTAGCAGGCTGTCATGTAAAGAATACTTAAAGCAAAGGGCCAACTTCTTATATGAAGATCCCAGTGTGGGGAAAGCTTCTTATTTAAAAAAAAATTTTTTTAATATTTACTTGTTTTTGAGGGGGGGGAGGGTAGGGGAGGGGCAGAGAGAAAGGGAGATATCCAAAGCAGTCTCCAGGCTCTGAGCTGTCAGCACAGAGCCTGATGCAGGGCTCGAACTCACAAACTCAAAATCTTGACCTGAGCCAAAGTCAGATGCTTAACCGACTAAGCCACCCAGGTGCCCCAAAAGCTTGTTATTTTTGAGGAATGAAACAGAGGCTGTCATTTTCCTCCTGCACAGAAAATCTTGATTCTTATTGGCATTAATATACCTTATTTGAAAAGTTAAATACCTGGTTTCCGATCTTGTATATAAGGAGGCTGGAAATCATCACGCTCATCCTCACAATGAGAAATAAACTGAACAAATTGAAAATCAACAACTTTTCCTAGGTACACTGGAGGACCGAGGTCATGGGGCAAATTGGAAAGGCTGGTAGGCAGACACAGAGATCACAGCTGGATGGAGTAGAAACCTAGAGCAGCAACTTTCATGGGCACCAGTACTGGGGTAGAAAAACAAACGATGATTTGCTCGAAGCTCAGTGCAGCCAAGTTTGAGAGTAAAACCCCAGGCTGAACTAGTCTTAAGGGGAACCCCACACTTCTGTGAGTTTTATCTCCAGGAACCCTGCTAAGGTCTCACAGTGATCAGGAAAAAAAAAAAACCCTCATTCTCACAGATGGATAGACAATTGGCCATTTAAAATGGCCTCAAAGGAAACTTTTTTATCGGAGCCTAACTGCCTGGAATTTTACTATATAACCCAACCAACCTGAGAAACAGAAATACCTAAATTCAGCCTTTTCTGGTCTTCAGCATGGGAGAAGGGAAATACCCAACATAGCCTCTTCTAGCCTTTCATGTGGGCAAGGGAAATACCCAGGTCTAGCCTTTGTGTCCAGCTTAAGGGTGTTAAACGCAAAAACAAAAATAAAACCAAAAGCAAGACCCTGAGAAGCACTTGTGAAAGAAACAGACCAGGTTCAAGGAAAGAATGGGATCTCTGTAGGAGAGCACACAAGGAAAGTCTCTAAGGAAACACAAGGACAAGAGGGAGACAGACAAGAATATCTGAGGACATTTTAGCCTCCGACACTTAAAAGTACTGCAAACAGTAAACACAGCTAACTCTTAGTGAGATACATATAAAACCTCATGCTAAAGGTCTATTTACTACATTTACCTTTACCCAGCACATGTCTGGGTAGAATAAAAATTTTCAAGAATATAAAAAAAAACAAAAAAAAAAAGCAAAATGAAATAAAGCAACAAGAACAACAACCCCCCCCACACACACACACATACACAAAAGGGGTTGAACAAAAAGACAGAGCAAGCATCAACCCCAACTCAGATACAGAAGAGATGTTGGAATTATCAGATGAAATTTAAAATAGCTATGATTAAAATGCTAAGGGATCCATCGGGAAAAAAAAGTATACAACCTGCAGGAACAGATGGATAAAGTAAACAGAGAGGGGAATGCTGAGAAAGAATCCAAAGAAAGTGCTAGAAATCAAAAACACCGTACAGAAATGAAAAATGCCTATGATGAGCTCTCAGTGGATCAGACATGGCCAAGGAAAGAGTCTTGAGCTTGAAATAATGGCAATAGAAATGTTCAAAACGGAAATACAAACAGATACAAGAATTCAAAAGACTGAACAGAATATCTAAGAATTGTGGGATAATTTCAAAAGATAAGTTGTATATGTAATAGGAATATCATAAAGGGAAGAACAGAGGGAGTGTTTGAAGCAATCATGACTGAGTTTCCCCAAATTGCTAACAGACTGAAACCACTAGGAAACATAGAAAACACCCAGGAAAATAAATATCAAAAACTCTACATCTAACCATATTATATTCAGAAATCAAAAACAAAGAAGCCAGGGGAGAAACTTTACATATAGAATAGAAAGAATAAGAATTATATGAAACTTGTCTTCAGGACACATTCAACAAGAGAGAAGAGGGGCTCCTGGGTGGCTCAGTCAGTTAAGTGCCTGGCTCTTGATTTTGGCACAGGTCATGATCTCATGGTTCATGAGATCAGGCCAGCCTGCATCGGGCTCTGTGCTAACAAAGTGGAGCCTGCTTGGGATTCTCTCTCTCCCCCTTACTCTCTGCCCCTCTCCTGCTCACTCATACACATGAGTTCTATCTCTCAAAATAAAAAAAAAAAAAAACTAAACTAAAAAAAAAAAAAAAAGAAATACAGCTGATTTAATAAAAAGAGAGATAAGAATAAAATATTTAAATTGTTGAAAGAAATTAAAAAAAACTCATCAACCTAGAATACTGTATTCAGTGAAATTATCTTTAAAAAGTGAAGGAGAAATAAAGACTTTTCCCAACAAACAAAAATTGAGTAAATTTTTTGCCAGGAGACCTGTCTTGCAAGAAACATTAAAAACAATTCATCAGGAAGAAAGAAAAAAAATATGTCACTCACTCAGAACTAAATAGAGAAAAGAATATCATTAGAAGAATATGAAGTAAAAGAAAGCCCTTTATTTTTTATTCTAAATTGTTCTAACAGGTAACAGTTTGCTCAATATAATAATAGCAACAAAGTATGTGGTGCTTACAACTGGTAAATAAGTTAAATAAATGACAGCAAGGGATGGGAGGGAAGAATTGGGTATATTTTGCTGAGTTACTTGTACCACCCAGGAAATGCTGTAATGATATTAGAAAGAAGTCTTGGATTAGTTGGGAACATTTATTGCAAACCCAAGAACAACTAGTTAAAAAAGTAGTAAGAAATGAATAATTGTCATGCTAACAGGGGAGATGAAATGAATCATAAAATCTTATAAAATGCATAATTAAAACCAGAGAAGACAGAAAACAGAAGACACAAAAGAAAAAAAAAAAGCAAAAGAAAGAAAGAAAGAAAAAAAGAAAGCAAAAGAAAGGGCAACAAGAGAAACAGAAAAGTGTAACAAATATGGCACATATTAATATTTACCTGTTGTATTAACATGTCCAACTATATCAATAATCACTTTATGTTAGTTTCAAGTGTACAACATAACATAATTGAAAACATTCAATATTTATATACATTGCAAAATAATTACACTCTAAGTCCAGTTAACATCTAACACCGTACCTAGTTATACATTTTTTTTTATGATGAGAAGATCATAAGATCTTCTTTAAGATCTACTCTCTCAGCAACTTTTAAATATGCAATACGGTATTATTAACTATAGTCACCATGCCATTCGTTGTATCCCTGTGATTTGTGATTTGTTTGTTTTATACCTGGAAGTTTGTGCCTTTAACCCCCTTCACCCATTTCACTCACACCCCATCTTCCGCCTCTGGCAACCACCAGTCTGTTCTCGAAAGCCATGAGCTCCTTTCTTTGTTTTTTGGTTTGGAGGTTTATTTCTAGAGTCCATATAGAAGTGGGGTCGTATTGTATTGTCTTTCTCTCTTGGATTTGTTTTGAAGTAATCTCTGCTAGAAAGACAGATATATCGAAGGATACGTGAAAAAATACTTGGCATATTTTGCAACTTGTAACTAGGATCCTGGCAGAGCCCTTCTGCTACTTATGTAACAGGTGCTTTGGGCCACCCTAGTAATAATGCATCCACCTAGCAATGTCTTTCTTTAAAAAAAAAAAAAAAAGGAAATTAAGAAGTGAACATGTGTGCTCACTGCCCCCACACACACCCGGGTACATACACACCCGGGTACAAGTTGGTTGGTGTAGTGATGAAATCCTAGTATTTCAACCAGAGTAGGAGCTTTCATGTCTGAAGACCATAGCCCTAGTCCATGGCTAGCCATCAGTCATAAATTCTTATGAAACAACTTATACAAATATATAATTCATCTTTTAGGGCTCTTCTCATTTCAAAATAAAGTCAACTGAAATGGAAAAAAATGAATATTTAAACATTTTTTTCTCAATGAAATATGGCCTTTTGTAGCAACGTGGATAGAACTGGAGAGTGTGATGCTAAGTGAAATAAGCCATACAGAGAAAGACAGATACCATATGGTTTCACTCTTATGTGGATCCTGAGAAACTTAACAGAAACCCATGGGGGAGGGGAAGGAAAAAAAAAAAAAGAGGTTAGAGTGGGAGAGAGCCAAAGCCTAAGAGACTGTTAAAAACTGAGAACAAATTGAGGGTTGATGGGGGGTGGGAGGGAGGGGAGGGTGGGTGATGGGTATTGAGGAGGGCACCTTTTGGGATGAGCACTGGGTGTTGTATGGAAACCAATTTGACAATAAATTTCATATATTAAAAAAAAATAAAAAAAAAAACAAAATAAATTGCTGCAATAAATTGAAGTTTCTGTTGGGCCAAAAAAAAATAATAAATAAAATAAACATTTTTTTCTCTTTCAAAATAATGGGAGGAATGTATGAACATTTATAGGAGATTCAGGTACAAAGTAAACAGTGCTCAATGTTCCCTCCTGAAGAACAAAGCGAAATGCGTAGAGGGCAGTGTGAAACTGACATTTCCCAAAGAAAAGCTCCTCTGTTAAAAGCTGTGTGGTTCCATCAAATTTATGTAAAAAACAACCCAGCGATGAAGAAAGGTAACAATTTGGTCATCACTGCCCGTTCTTATGAGTCAGAAATAATGGTCTTTAGGATTAAAAATATCTTTAAGCTTAACTTTAAAATATTTAACAGAATTTCTGAGATTCCCTCAAACCTCTTCAGCTCAGCAAAGAAGCTTTGTTATTCTATCATATCCGAATTTCAGCCATGACAACAATGTGTACTAAGTGTTCCTCCAAAACATTGGGGGTTCTGCATATTGTTACTATGGACCTGATTGGTCCATTATATCTACCATTTTCTTTGATGTGTCTTGTTTTAAAAAATATCCTATGGATGCCTGGTGGCTCAGTTGGTTAAGCAAATGACTCTTGGTTTCGGCTCAGGTCATGATCTCCCAGTTTCAAGAGTTTGAGCTCCACATCAGGCTCTCCATTCACAGTGTGGAGTCTGCTTGGTATTCTCTCTCTCCCTCTCTCTCTCTTGCCCTGTCCCACTTTGTGCTGCTTCTGTCTCTCTCAAAATAAATACATAAACTTAAAAAAAGGAAATACATCTAAAAATATTCTATATTTCAACTCAAAAATACAAACTGCAAGTCATAAAGGAAACAGTCATCCTTTCCAGAGAGACTTAATCATTGCTTTATTTGTTTATTCTGTACTCTAGTGCCTCAAAAGATGTAATGGATTGGTTAAAATAAGACTATTCATCATTTTTAGGAAATGTCTCTGATATAAAGTGGGGTATAAGTGTATTTTAGAGGACTAACATTCACCCTGCATTTCATTGATATAGGAGGAGAGGATAGCTGAATGGGCTGTATACACAGGTTCTTGAGTTCTATTTAATGGGTTTGAAACCAGACTCCTTCCACTTACTAACAGTGTGAAATTGGACAAGTTACTTTAACCCGGCTGTGCTTCAATCACCTGTCTGTAAAATGAAAGCAACAACAATATCTACCTCATAATGTTGTCATGAGGATTAAGTAAGGTCATATAAAGTGCTCAGGTTAATTCCTGGCACATAGTAAGCGCTTCATTAACATCAGTTACTCTTACAATCTCTGCTATTTTTGCTATTAGCACTATCGGTGTATTAAGTGTGAAAACTAAGAAATAGGTACATGCATATGGACATACATAGTTGATCCTCATTATGCATGAGTTCCATTTTTTGTAAATTTGCCTACTTCTCAAAATTTACTTGTAACCCCCAAATCAATATCTGGGTTCTTTTGCTTCATTCATGGAAGGCATAGAATACAAAAACAATTGAGTTGCCCTGCATACACATTTTAGTATCCATTTTCACTTTTAAAATGGTATCTTTTAAAAAATCTTTAATATTGTCCAGTTTATCTTTTTTTTTTTTTTCCTTTTTGAGTAAATGCTTTTTAAATCGTGTTTAAAAAATCATCGTGTCCTTGAGTATCATGAAGATACGGGTCTTTGTTGTCTTCAAAAAACCTTAGGTTTATATTTCAGATTCAGTCTATACTTCATATTTTTTATGTTTATTTATTATGAAAGAGAGAGAGAGCAAATGGTGGGGGAGGGGCAGAGAGAGAAGGAGAGAGAATCCCAAGCAGGCTCCACACTTTCAGCATGGAGCCCAACTTTGGGTTCAATCCCATGAACCTTGAGATCATAACCTGAGCTGAAACCAGAAGTTGGATGCTTAACCAGCTAAGCCACCCAGGCACCCCTATACCTCATTTTAAATTGACTTTTGTGTATGGTATGACTACGAGGGAAGAGTCTCTCTCTCTCTCTCTCTCTCTCTCTCTCTCCACACACATACACCCATACACATAAACCTACATATACAACATTATATTTCCATTTAAATATCAAATTGACATGGCACCATTTATTGTAAAGACCATACTTTCTCCTTTGTATTACTGTATCATCTTTGTCATAAATTATATTATAAATGTCTGTTTCTAGATGATATTAGGTTTCTGTTGATAGTTTATCTGGATTTGAATCAATATCATACCAAATTAATAATCCTAGATTTCTAAGTCTTGATATCTCTATTGTAACACCTTCAGCATCATTCTAATTTATGAGTTTTAGCTATTCTTGCCTTTGAACTTGCACGTGAATTTTAGAATTGACTTGTCATTTCTACCCAAAGAACACACGTTGTAATTTTACTTGTAAATGCATTAACTGTAGGGAATAATTTTGAAAGAAGCAATATATTAAAATAATTGAATCTCCCAAACAGTGCACATGGTATAATTCTCTAGTTAGTACTTCTTTTCTTTCATTCAATAATATTTTGCATTTTTTAGTAGAGAGCTCTTGCTTTCAATATACTAGATTTATTCCTAGCTAGAGATCTTTGTTAATATTAGCATAAGTTGTATAAATTCACAATTTTCAATTTTTTTTGTTCCAGGTATATTAAATAAATTATCATTTTTAATCTTGCTACATTGCTAAATACATTTATCATCTCTGTTTATCTAGAAAATATTTTGGATTTCTACACACACCATCAATTTTTGATGAGTAATGCCAATTTATTTTCTTTCATCCCAATCATTATAAATTTAATTGTTTTTCCTATTATTGTGCTCTGACTAGACTGTCCAGTGAAATGTAAATTGAAGGGAATTATAATCTTTTCTCTTTCCCTATCTCTAGGAAGTGTTTTCAATAATTCATCACTTAGTATAATGATTCCTGAATAATTTTTGTACATAATCATATTCAGATTAAGAAAGTACTTTTCTATTCTTGGTTTGTTTATATTTTCATTTTCATCTTTTCTGTAACATGAAGGATTGTTATTTAGTATTGAATTTTATCAAATTTCTTACATAATATACTAATGTGTAGTGTTAGAATTTAACCAGTCTAACATTTGTCTTATAATTAGGGGATTTTGTCCATTTACATTCAAAGTAAGTTCTATATTGAGCTGGAATCTATTATCTTACTACTTACTTTTTATTTGATATATCTACTACATATGCCTTTCATCTATCTTTTCTTCTATTGATTTAATTAATTATATTTAATTATTTCTTTCCTCACTCTTTTAGCATATTGATTGTACATTCCTTTGCTATTTGTCCAAAGGTTAAACTAAATGTTATATCATGCATTTTCAAACAATTAGAACCTAATATAAACAATTAAATATTTCCTGATTTTTCTAGATCCTTAAAGTACTTAATCCATTTACTAGCCTCTCTTTTGTGTCACTATCTTGCAATTTAATTGTATGTAATTATTTCAATCCTATGACATTTATTATCATTATTATCACAACTACTGTGGTTTTGAATTGATATTTATTTAAATTTAGCCACCTATTTAACCTCAAAGAATTGCAACGTTTTGTCTAAAATCCTTTTTCTTTTTATTAATGAATTATTTTAATATTTCTTTTGGTAATGCCATGCGAGCGATACATTCTTTGTGTTTGTTGTTCATTGTTTTCTTCAAACATTTTAAAAATATCATTCCATTAGCTTTGGGGTTCCATTATTGCAATTAAAAAAAAATCCATTCTTGTTATTTTAAAGACAATGGATTTTTTTCCTGGCTGCCATTTTTGCATTTTTATCCTGATGTGCCTCCGAGTGATTTATTTATTCCATCTAGGGTTTAAAGAGATCCTGAATCCTACCTTAACGTCTTAATTTAGCTCTGGAGAATTCTTGGTGATTTTCAATATTTCTTTGGTACCTTCTTTTCCTCTTCACCTTTTAAAACATAAATCGATCATAAGTTAGACTCTTTCATTTTGTCCCATATATTGCTTACTTTCTGTTCTGAATTGTCTATATAGTTTTTTTCTTTGGCCTAGATTCTAGAGTTTTTGAATGATCTGTCTTCCTATTTATTAATCAATTATTCTATTCTGAACTATTAAGTTCTTAACTTCAATTATTTTATTTTTAAGCCCTAAAATGTCTACTTTACTAATTTTTATACATTTCAATTCTCTGATGAAATTCCTCCTTTAAACTCTTTTCTTCATTGTTTTCTTTATACTTTGACCATATTTACCACAGTTATCTTAAGATTATTGTTATTCTTTTCAATATCTACATCACGTATGGATGAGGCCATTAATTTTTCTATTCTTTCTGTGTTTTTAATTATCTAGCCCTGTCTTTTGGTGTCCCTGTACTAGTAAAATTTCATTGAAATTTGAATATTGTGTATAAAAATTATAGTGTCTCAACACTATTTTCTTATTCTAGGCAGAATTTATGTTTTTCTCTAGTAGACTTTGGGGCTATTCATCTTAAACCAATTAGAGATTGAACTGTCACGAGGCCAAATTGCTGTTTTAGTACAGCTCCGTCTACTTCTACTACCTGACTGCCAAGGAAGAACCTTCTAGCACTTCCAACTCTGAGCCTGAGCTATTAACTAGCCCTTTCACATTATGAATTAGGAACTGTGCCTAAGCACCGACTACAAGACTACAAGAATCTCCTTTTTCCTTTGCCAAGCCTTTTGCTTAGTTTCTAGACTCTCATCTTGTACTTTAGATAATGGCAAATAAAATCTGAGGAAAAAACTAACTGTATTGAGTTAATCATGAATTCCCGAGCCCTCAAAAGTTCTTTTAGCTGGACTAAAAATCATATTGACATGAAACAGAGGAACAGTAGAAAATATAATTTAATAGGCATACATTAATCTACATAGACATGGAAATCCCAAAGGCAGACAAAGTGAGGTATATATGTCATTCTGAACTCAGGAGAGGGAGTAAGGGTCTGGGATTTCAGAGGAAAGGAATGCACTTCATAGGATGATAAGAAGAGGGTATGTTTGGGAGTTAAACGTTTGCCCTGCCATACAGATGGGTCACTCAGATAAAATTTATCTCTGTTAATAACAGAGATATTCTGATACTCTGCAAAAGACCCCCAATTTAGATTCTTCTGTGTGGTTAAGGGAGGGACAAAAGTTTCTCTTGAGCCCACAGCATCTCAAGTGGCTTCAGGTCAAAATAATCCACATGTCAAAGTGGCATATTCTGGGAGGGACTGTCCTTAACCCTTCATATGTCTTTTTTTTCTCTATATTTTTGGTGCTTTGACATGTTGGGAACCTGCTGAAGGACTGCCTCTCCCAAGACAGCCAATTCCTAGAGACAGTAAAGGACTCACACACAAACACGTCTTTCCTATGCAAATAAACAAATCCAGAACTCACCCCGCCCCCCAGACAAATTCCTTACTGGGCTCTTACACTCTGGGCCTCTGTCCCTCTGCCCCAATCACTCCAGCGTCAAGTACCAGGCAACTAAGGACAGCCCTTACACCCCAAACCTTGCTGATATTATTCAAACTAGTCAATTCTAAACCTGCTTCCCCTTTCTTGCCTGTTCATTCTCATGAAAGCCACAGTGAAGTCTCTTGAGGATATTTCCCTCTTACTCCCTCGGCCCTCTGACCAATTCTGGTGCTTCTCCATGTGTGCCCTTTCCCCGTGACATAGCGTCGCCCCTCTTTTAAAGATCTGTGAGTATAACAAACTATCTTTTCAATGGAAGGTATTCCCTGATCTGTTGGCCCCACCATATGTGAATAATTGTAAAACCTACATTTTAATATATGTATTGAATCCTTTCTTTCCTCCTCTCTTCACATCAGACTCCTAACCCCTAGAGATTCCAATTTTTCTTCATTTCTGTGAGAACAACAGAGACTCGTGTATTTTCTGTGCCTTCTAGGAACAATCCTTTGTCTGAGTCTTTCATTCAAAAGTTCACCCACTTATTATTTTTCCAGACCTGGAAAATGTTCCAAGGAAATGGTGGCTAGAAAATGTATGGCTGCCCTGACAACCACTCATCAGCCCTGAACTGTCCTGCATTTTGGCATAATAACATTTTCCTCAAGTATCTGAGTACTAGGTCTATTACCAATTTGTAATATTGGTAATATTACATGTTTCCCCATATGTTTCAAACACTATTCGGTTATATAAGCCAGAGTTTCCCCTTCTACGTGACCCCACCTCCATCCACCATAGGTGAAAATGTCCTTTGATCAGCATTCTAGAATTCCCAACTATCAACTAGCATTAGTATTTTTGTTACCATCTGACTGATGAGTAACACAATTCCAGAATCCTATTCTCAGGATATGCTACCGAGGCTAGTTTTCAGTGTATTTTCTCCCAGCCCATATCATATTTCTTATTTCATTTATATCACTAATTGATGGCATCAGTTTTTCAATTAAGAAAAATACAGATTCAGAGAATGGTCACATATCCCTAATATTCACAGGCTTGTATCTTAAATGTAACATAGCAATCCTGAACACATCTCACTTCTGTAAAATCTGTTGCCTAATTTTGTTACTTTTCCATGTGTAATTGATACTGACACCCCTTTGGCATTATCACAGTTGGTGTACTAAACAATTCATGAGCACTGGAAATTTGGTGCCCTTGAAAATCGGTAGTCACTCTGAAATTGTTACTTAAGCTGTCTCCCTGCTATAGCAGTAGAAAAATTTTTTTAAGTTTTTTTTTCAGCGTTTATTTATTTTTGAGAGACAGAGAGAGACAAAACATGAGATGACGAGGGGCAGAGAGAGAAGGAGACACAGAATCCGAAGGAGGTTCCAGGCTCCGAGCTGTCAGCACAGAGCCCGATGCAGGGCTTGAACCCACAAACCATGAGATCATGACCCAGGCCAAAGTCAGACACTTAACTGACTGAGCCACCCAGGTGCCCCTAGACAGTAGAAATTTTTAATTATATGGTACTTTTTCTTGATTGCACCACTTAACTTCAGGGTGAAATGCCTTATCCGTTTATACTTTGCTTCATGTTGTAAAATAATCGGCTGGGACAGGCAGAAATACACATTTGCTGTCTTTTCCTAAAACCATGTTAACTTTCCTGCTCATTATCACAGTGTAATCTAAAGGAAACTTTATTATTTGATATTCCACAGCTAAACCTTGTGACAGGGATTTGAAAGTACTGATTTTATGGTAAGTCACATGCATGCCAGAAGTTGGGATAGATGATAGCACATCAGGAGGGAAAACATTTTCTTCAAAGTCGAAGACAAGTTATTGTACCTTGCATCTCCTACCCTGAAATAAGGCACAGCACTTCATTAGTCTTTTTGGATTCTGGAGAATGCATATTCCATACTGTATAATACTTCACTAACTACTTACTGAACAATAGAAGACTTTTAGTTTTGAGTGGGTGTCAGAACAAGGGGCTCTGTAGCAGTTTCAAGCTGAAGTGCAAACAGCCTTACTTATCAGATAAGTAAGTAATGTGGGGCATATGACTTGTCAGATCCAAAGGTACATGAGGTACTTGTAATCCCTCATAGAAGAGGTACAGCATGGGATGAGGTGCCGCCACATTCTCCGTACCATTTTAGAGGCAATTTATGGTGTGCTATTGGGCTCTAGCAAAAACTGAGTACCTGACCACGGTATGTCAAGCGACTATGTGATCAGAGTGTCCACCATGAGCTGAATACTGTCAGGACCACCAGATACAATATTATGCAGGGATACTAACAATACAATATACAATAAAAGCAAAGCATTCATGATCAGCCTCAACCAGATTTGGAGGGCACGAGTCAATTACTTATTCTGGTGTCCCAGACATAAAGATGACATATAGTTGAAACATATGTTTCCTAGCACATGACCTTTGGTCATTCATGGGGATGAATTATCTATACCTACCACAACTAGCTAAAGAAAAAAGAAAAACAGAAAAACAATCCCAGACTTGGACCACGGATGGATTGGCTTGATTTGCCAATGTGAGCCAGACATGGACTGCTATCACAGCTATATTCTGTGGTGATTCTAAAAGATTTGGTGAAAGAAAATCCTCTCTCTGAGCAGAGATTCTAGCAAGATACATAGTTACCAAGCTAGTGTAGTGGGAAAAGTTGTCTGAGATAAAGATAAATATGGCAACTGGGCAGTTGCAGATGGCATGGTTGATTGGCCAGAGGACTGGAAGGAACAAGTTTTAAAGACGAGAGACAAGGAAATATGGAGAAGAGACATGTAAATGAGCCATGGGAAAGGTCACAAATTGTGTGGCTCTTTGTTCTAACACGAATTATTGCTGGATAGTATACTCTACAGAGAAGGATCTGAACAAACAACAAGAACACTGTATGGTTTTTCTAGGGGAATTCAGACAATATCTGTCCTTGGAACACCATTGTCGTCACAATGAGCCAACAAATGGAATAGCCATGACAGCAGGGATGAGAGCAACATAGGTATTCAGAGCATGGGCTTCCTCCTACCAAGACTGACCAAGCTACTGCCTTTGTTGAATATACAAACTGTCAGTATCAGAGATCCATGATGAGTCCTTGCAAGAGTATTATACCTCAAGACAGTAAACAAGCTGATTGATTCAGACAATTCTGCCTCAAAGAGGGAAACAGATAATGACACTATTTGTTTCCAGGAATTTTTAAGGTGTTTTTAGCATTGATATACATTCTGTGTGGAGGTTTGCCCTTCCTGTCCATAGTAGTTTGGCTAGAATTACTATCTAAGGGTTTGTGAGGAGTTGTATTTACCATGATGGTCTATAGTATAGACCAAGTGACATTCTTTATAGTGAAGGAAGTATGAAAGAAGATCCACTATTTCTATTAGATCCTCTTATACCACATCACCAAATCCTGATAGACTTATGGAAATAGACTCTTGAAGCCTCAGCTAGAGAACCAACTAAGAAATGACACTCCATGGTATTGTGAAACTGTTTTGCCAGATGTGGCACATATTTGAAACCCAAAGCCATTGTATGAATCTGTTTTCCTTATAGCTAGAATTCCCTTCTCACCAACATTCCCAATGGCATATATGAAGAATTTATGCTTCTTGCCATTACAATAGAATGTTCTGGATTAGAGTTCCTAGTTCCTGGAGAGAGATGATATATGAGAGAACACAATGAGTGTTCTGCTAAACCTGAAGCTACAGCCACTGCATCAGAGTCTTTTCATGTAGACAGACCAGTAGGCAAACAAAGGAATTTTCTACTGGAGTGGGTGATTTACCACAGTGATCTTCAGGACATAAGGTTTTACTTCTGTAATGAAGCAAGGTTGAATATTGCTGGAATACAGAGGATGCATTAAGGTGACCCCAACTGCTAATGTGACCTCTGAAAACTACAAGTAGAAATTTCAGCAACTGTGGCCACACAGGGTCATGGTAACCAGGAGCATGGGCCATCCAGAGAGGAAAATCTGCCCTGTCAATCCACAAGTCAAACAGTTTCGATGAACTGAAATGCTGGCCATGGATGAGGGAAATGAAGAATGGGTGACCAAAAAGGGCGATAATAGTGATCAGTTACTGCCTTGGGCCAACTGTGGCAGTAGGGACCATCGCTCTGAAGCTAGCTCTTATTTTTATTTTTTTATCTTTATTTTTTTAATTTCTATTTATTTATTTATTTATTTATTTATTATTTATTTATTTATTTTCTTTTAGAGAGATAGTGGGGAAGAGGGGCACTGTGGGGGGTGGGTGCGGTACGTCGAGAGAAAGAGAGAGAATAGAGAGAGAGAGAATCCCAAGCAGACTCCATGCTCAGTCCAGAGCCAGATGCAAGCCTTGATCCCATAAGCCTGGGACTATGCCTGAGCCGAAATCAATAGTTGGGTGCTCGGGTCGCCTGGGTGGCTCAGTCGGTTGAGCGTCGGACTTTGCCCAGGTCAAGATTTCGCGGTTTGTCAGTTCGAGACCCGCGTCAGGCTCTGTGCTGTCAGCTCAGAGCCTGGAACCTGCTTCACATTCTGTGTCTCCCCATCTCTCGGCCCCTCCCCTGCTCATGCTCTGTCTGTCTGTCTCTCTCTCAATAATAAATAAACGTTAGAAAAAGAAGAGTTGGGTGCTCAACCGACTGAGCCATGAAGACCCTGTTGAGTCTTATTTTTAAACTGTTATCACTTAGAGAATCAGAGACGGGCAGAAGTAGTCAGTGTGGGGTCCAAGTGGATCTGAGTAGCTCCGGGGATGGTCGGTGGCCGATATCGCTGATGCCTCATCCTCATTCCCTTGACAACTTACTCTCGTATTGCCTACCAACAGCTTCTTGATGTAGGAATATTCTCGCATTGCCTACCAACAGCTTCTTGATGTAGGAATATTCTCTCATTGCCTACCAACAGCTTCTTGATGTAAGAATATTCTCGCATTGCCTACCAACAGCTTCTTGATGTAAGAATCTCCGACTCTGAGCTGAAGGGATTTTTGCAGACACATGGGAGTATGCTTCACCTGTGAGTGGAAGGGTCCTAAGTGCCAGAACAACACCCACAGGGGCAGCCCTCAATCAAAGCTGAATGCAAATTGGTCGATGTGACCTAGCTTCATCCAACGGTTGGTTGTTGTGTACTTGACCACCCACCGCTTTTCCCGCATTTCCCGTCCCTGTATTTGCCACTCCATTCACCTGTAGGAGGGCCTCAGGGTCGCCTTCGGCATAAACTACTTGAACTCAACTCTTAGTCTTAGCATTTGCTTCTGGGGGAACTTTAAGGCAATGACTAGAGAGATTGAAATCAAGAGACAAGTAGCTAATCGCAGTGCTCTTTATTTTGTGGTTATACTGTGACTTTCTTCTTTTTCCTAATTTTATAATATTGAAAAAATTATACTCTTTGTTTTCAGGAAATTTTAAAGTATTTCTAGAACAGAAATGCTTTAATATAAAATAGAAGTATTCTGACTAATAAACAAATATATATATATAATAAATAATAAATGTAAATAAATAAATACTAAAATAAAAATAGAAAATAGAAATATTCTGAATGGAAAACCAGATGGACTTTTAAAATACACACACTCTACTCATTTTTTTTCCTTTCTAGTAAGATTATTTCCATTTTTTTCATCTTCTCATCAGACAATCCTATTTTTTTTTGTGTGTTTTTTTTTCAGCCTGAAATCAGGTCAGAAGGAGAATAGTAGTTTACTAGAAATTTAAATTTTAAATGTATAATCCATTTACTCTGGCCCAAAAAGAAAAATAAATGAGCTCACTAAATATGTCAATTCAGGGGGAATTTTTCAAAATCATTTATTACATTGTTCTGTTGAGGTTGATAACGGTTGTATTTCTAATGTTGATAATAATGGAGACAAACACTTTGAAGTTCAGAGAAGGCTTCATAAGAACTGCAGAATGAGGGATGCCTGGGTGACTCAGTCAGTTACGTGTCCAACTTTTGATTTCTGCCCATGTCATGATTTCACAGTTCCGTGAGTTTGAGCCCTGCGTCAGGCTCTGTGCTGACAGCAGGGAGCCTGCTTGGGATTCTCTGTCTCCCTCTCTCTGACCCTCCCCCACTTGCAGGCTTTCTCTCAAAATAAAGAAATAAACTTTAAAAAGCCCCTGCAGAAAGATTATTATAATGCTCGCCAAAAGGAAACAGAACATGCAAGACAGATGACATGATTAACTAAGATGTGTTCAAGTCTCTATTAGTTCTACCAAATAATAAAAATAAAAATATTCAGGGGCACCTGGGTGGCACAGTCGGTTAAGCGTCCAACTTCAGCTCAGGTCATGATCTCACAGTCTGTGAGTTCGAGACCCGCATGGGGCTCTGTGCTGACAGCACGGAGCCTGAAGCCTGCTTCAGATTCTGTGTCTCCCTCTATCTATGCCCCTTCCCTCCTCATGCTCTGTCTTTTTGTCTCTCAAAAATAAATAAACATAAAAAATTTTTTTAATAAAATAAAAATATTCAATAGCAAACATTCATTAAACATCAATGTTTTACCAGATACTCTGCTCAGTTTGGTGAATATAAAAATTACTCATGTGTGGTTCCATAGCTTATGTCACACACAGTGGCTTCATTTCTTTATGAAGTTTATCTTTGCTTTTTTATTTATTGACAGACACTTGAATGACAAGAAAGTACAACAAGACTGCCGCTACAATATTTACCTGCAACTCATGCTTCTGATGCTTTAGCAAAATGAATAACAAGCATTTTCAGAATTTGGGCAATGCAATTATTTCTTGTACAAATTGTTATAGCTACTATACCTAGAGCTGACCTAGATGTGAATAGCTTGATGACTCCAGAGGTAAGTTTAAAAAATGTATTACAAATTATTAATGCATGAAATAAGGTGTATAAGTGACATTATTGTGTCTAGAATTTGGTCCCTCACTGCAAAATCAGGAGCAAGGATTTAACTGCAGATAGTTTATTTGAGGTGCAATCCCAGAAGGCAATAAGAGCAAAACATATAAGGAGTGAATTATTCATTTGCTCGTAAGAATAGAAAGTCGTACAGACACAATAGAAGGAAGCATAGCAATTTCTTAACGACCTAGACATTCAACTAGGATAAGACTCGGCAAATGCAATCCTCAGCATTTATACCAGGGAAATGAAGATTTATATTCACACAAAAACCTGTGCATTGGTGTTTATAACAACTTTCTTTGTTATAGCTGAAATCTGGGGACAATTCAGATACTTTTCAGTGAGTGCATGCTTCAACAAACCGGTACCTGCATACCATATGAGACTATCAGCAATGGTAAAGGAGCAACCTCGATAGCACAAACCACCTGGATGAATCTCCAGGGAATTATGTTGTGTGAAAAGAGGTCAACCTTGCTACGATCCCATACATGTAACATTCATGCAATGACAAGAGTATAAATACGGAGAACAGGTTAGTGGTTTCTAGGGGTTGGGAAGTAGAGAGTGGAGCCGAAGCGGAGGTGGTTATATAAAAGCCAATGTGATAACTACTTTTGGTGATGGAAATGTTCTGTGCCTTGGCTGTATCAATGTCCACATCCCGTTTTCCAACATGTTACCACTGGAGGAAACTGATAAAAGGTACATGGGAATCTCTGTGTATTATTTCTTGTATTTTAAAATGGCATGTGAATCTACAGTTGTATCAAGATTAAAAGTTTAATTTAACAAAAGACACAAATGCCTATACACACAGTTTACACTCTAGTGAAGAAGTAGACAATAGACCAAACAAACCGATGGACACGTGGGATGTTAAAACAAGATAAGCAATAAGGACATAAAAAAAATATGGAGAGAAGTGAGTTAAAGGGTACGAAGAATAGGGTGCAATACTAAATGAGTGAAAAATATCAGAGAAAGTGCTAAAGTGATGAATTCCTGAAAGTAAAGGAGTGAGTTCTGGATTTATCTGCGTGTAGAGCTGTCCAGAAGGAGGGAACAGCACATGGAAAGATCCTAAACAGGATATTCTGACCAGACAAACATAATAGAGGGACAGAGTAATGGAGGAACCTGGGAGTAGATCACATAGGGTTTTCTAGGATACTGTAAAGGCTTTGGCTTTTTCTACCTGTGAAATGTGACAGTTAGAAGGAAAGAGGTGAGAGATTCAAAGAGGGTGCTTAAAATCTAGAATTTATCCTGATCCAGCTGCCAGTTCCCCAGACTAAGATCCAGTTTAGGTGATGTGAGGCCCCACTCTTCCTGTTAGATTCCCTCTTGTTTCCACATGCTGCCTTATAATACCCACCACATGACCTCGCCTGTTCTTGCGTTTCAAGCAAATCTCTGTGCCTCTGTGAGCATAAGGACTTCAAACAAACAGGCAAACTACCACAATAAATACAATATAAGGGACATCATGACGCACAAGACAGATTTTTTTTTCCAATAGCATTCTATAGTCTGGTAGAGAAAAAAATTATAAAAGTGGAAAAAAGTAATAAAGCAAAATGTGGAGGTGACCTAACAGATATCAACCATATTCTCCAGTGGGAAAAAAAATAGGAAAAAATGATTAATTCCAACAGAGTAAAATAGGCAATTCTTCATGGGAAGCCATTCAAATCGAATCTTAAAATGTATGCAGGATTTCACCAGGCATAGATGAAATGAAAGCATATTGAATGTGCAAGTTTTGCAGAGATGAAGGGTTGGAAACACAATTACTTTCCAGAGTAAATTTGGCTAATATTAATTTTGTCATACATTTTTGTCAGCTTTGACATTTTCACTATAAGATTAGTGTGTGGATGTTAAAAGTAAATTAGGTAGAAATAATGACAATTACAAGAAATACTACTTTGATGAGTTGCTAAGTTTGAGAGAAACCTTAAAATCTTTACTTAAGAATAACTGTTAAAAATATTTGCCTTGGAGGACAAAATTGTGATTCATGGAAATTTTTTTATAAATATAAGAATTTGACAAAACAAGAGCCTGAATATGGTAGCAGAAATACTATTCTGTTTATGCAATAAATATAATATGCCTTGTTATGACAATATAATTAACTTTCATGTAATAGCTTTAGGAAGTAATTCTAAACTGCACCGTGCAGAACAACACAGAAAGATGCCATTAATCCTCCTTATGGAGTAAATTCCAGAATATACCAAAAAATACACTAAACAGGAGGAATTACAATCTTTAAAAATTCATTCTTTTATAAAACCATTCTCTCCTGATGCCATTGTAATATGCTAATTAGTTATAAAATACATAACAGAAACTTTCCCTTTAAATTTATTTAAGAACGACCACTAAGTCTGATGATGAAAAGTGTCCTGAGGCAGCTTGGGAGAAAATTCTCCATCACTCTCTCTGACATTTACACATTTTGTGTGCAAGGCAGTAGCTGCTTTGTTTCTGGTCATCATTTCAAGAATGTTTGTATAGCAAATAATCTTAGAGGAAATAAATAATGTCTCCCTTCAGAGCAAAGGGCAAGTTTATTTACAGGCTTAGAGATATAGATAATGCCCCCCTCTGGAGCGAAAGACACTGTCCAATATAATAAAGACAAGTCCTTTTGGAAGATAAGTAAGGTGTTTTCTTCTGTCCATTAAAAAAGATTTGGGGCCAGGATTCCTCCCCTGGAATACAACCCATTGTCTATGCAGGTGCTAACTGGTCCTTTCCATGCCACCTGGTGGGAACTGGGCTCTGCAAACATGTACAGGAAAATTTGAATACTCTGGCTACTGCTATTGCTGTGAGTAATAAAGCCCTTTGTCTCAAACCCAGGAGTCTTATAGCTTCTGCCAGTATCCATAAAACTGGAGCAGGCTACTTGTTAATTTCCAAGTAGGGTGAAAATCTCAGACATTTCACTGTTCTTGACAAGGTAATTTCTATCTTGGTATTGAGGGTTTTTTGGTTTTTTTTTTAATTGAATTATCTTGATATACTTTCCCCAACACATTATCAGTTCTCAAATTGCAGCAATAATGCCCTTAGATTTCTCTGTCATCCAGGGTTTTAGTTATAGGATTCAGACCCACTTGCTTCAGACTTGATGAAATGGCACCACAACGGGTCTTAAGGATTAGCTGGCTTTAAAATAACACCTCCTCACTTGCTGGCCTAAGGCTCTTGATCTGTAACAGAACCAATTTACTTTCTAGGAGATTTTCAACCCACTGGCCTCGAGGAGTGAAGGACCAGAACTTTCCCAGGCCGGGAAAGCCAGCAAATCTGTCTGAAGCTATCTCAGCTTTCTGGTGAACCCAGCAATTTCTTAGCAAAATGTTTTTCTTTTTTTGTAGATCACACAAATGATTTGTCTAACATCTCTTTGTGTATCTGTGGACCTTGGCCCTCCTTTGCAAAAAAGAACAAAGGACTCTTGCACATCACAAAACAGAAACCGGGCCTCCCTGAGCTCTGAGATAATGTCTATAGTTGGCATCATCGAGTCTGCACAAAATCAAGAAATGTTGCAGGCCACAGCATTCCCTGGACTGATTACCCTAAAACCCCTTGGATACTGTGGGGGGAAGCAGAAATCTCAGAGTTGGATTGTGGACATGAGTTCACCTTCTCCCCAGGTGGCCAGCCTCCTTAAATTCCTTTCCAATCAAAACTTATCTCTTTAGTACTGACCTTTTGAGCCATCAGCACCCAAACTTGGGTTAGGTGATACTGGGAATATTGAAGACGGGTAAAATTTAGTATATGCAATACTCTTAATGTCAAAGAAACCTACTATTTCCTTATTGCTTGACCAGTGTTCTTTCATTTATAAGAATTAAATATTTGACAACCTTGTGAAGAAACCAATGACCTGGTCATCAGAGATTGGCCCAATGTTTATTAGGTACTTAAAGGCCCTAAAGAAAGAGAAGCAGAGTTCTTGCTAAGAATTTACTAATAAATAGCTTATATATAGAATTTGTTAGCTTTTCTTAAGTTAAAAAAATTACAGTACACTAATTTCTATCTCATCTCTATCAACCATAAAAACACATTTCACAGACATAACCAGATTAGAAATTCTCCATTCCTGTAGATTTTTAAAAATCAGGGCATTTAGGATTTTTCCAGATTAAGATATGAAACATATGCTTCTAATTTAATCTTCCCTATAAAATTACAATAAAGAGAGGTTTTTTTTTTAAGACAAAACTGAAAAGGAGGGGCATCACAGAAGAGCAGACAACAGTAATAAAATTCTAGAAACAGGTATGCAGATGGAAGTATTAATATACTTTATTTAATAAACAAGAGAAAGTTGGGGCGCCTGGGTGGCGCAGTCGGTTAAGCGTCCGACTTCAGCCAGGTCACGATCTCGCGGTCCGTGAGTTCGAGCCCGGCGTCGGGCTCTGGGCTGATGGCTCAGAGCCTGGAGCCTGTTTCCGATTCTGTGTCTCCCTCTCTCTCTGCTCCTCCCCCGTTCATGCTCTGTCTCTCTCTGTCCCAAAAATAAATAAACGTTGAAAAAAAATTAAAAAAAAAAAAATAAATAAACAAGAGAAAGTTAAATCCTAAAGAAGTCAGGAAATAATGAAAACCAATTCAAAGAGAATCCTTAAAATATTAGGATACAACAGTCTCAGAATCAATCAAACCTGGAGAGTTAGGTCTAAAATAAATCCAGGGGCACCTGGGTGGCTTAGTCACTTAACCGTCAGAATCTTGATTTGGACTCAGGTCATGATCTCATGGTTCTGGAGTTCGAACCCCACGTCCAACTCTGTGCTGACAGCAAGGATCCTCCTGCTTGGGATTTTCTCTCTCCCTCTCTCTCTGCCCCTCCCCTGTTCTCTCTCAAAATAAATAAATAAACTTTTAAAAAAACAAATAAATCCAAAAGTTGGGTTTAAAATAAATATAAATGTTTAAAAAATGATTGACAGGAGTTGGTTCTCACGTGTCCCTTTCCCATAGGCAATCATGGAGGCTTTTCCTGGGCAGGGGTTCCCAGTGGAGTAAAAGGCATGACTGTACCGAATTTTGTGGCTCCTCGTCCTCTGTCTCCAGTGAGCTCCCAGAAAGCCACCAGCTAGACCTTTATCCTATAGTAATAATACACAGAAAAGTGAGAGAAAGTATCACATCAATGAAACCAAAAGAGAATTCTACTCCAAAAGAAGAAAATAAGTTTTTGGAAACTCATTTGGCCAGCTCATATGGAAACCCTAATAGCAAAAGAGAAAAGTTAAAAGAGGTATTCAAAGAGTTTTAGGAAATATCTCAGAAACTAGAGCAAAACTGCGAGATTTGAAAAATCATAGAGAAAACTGAAGAAAACGTAGAGCTTGTCTACGTGTCCAAAACCTGAACCAGAAAATTTCCTCAAAGACTAAACGGAGGGGAAGGAATTGACAACACTGAGGAAGATAATTGATTCGGGTGCAAGTTATATGTCAAGAATGTAGTACAGGGAGCTGTCTTTACCAGGGGTCCCCCCCACCCCCGTATTCGTGTCATCTTTAAGCTGGGGATATTAGTCTTGACCACGTAGTGATAAACGTTGGGTCTCTTCACTTCCCATTGCTTTCATCAACTGAAAATATGCCTTTAATTCCAGTGAGGTGTTTCATTTTGACCTTCTCATAAGATCAGGCCTTCCCCACAGTAAACTTAGAAGCAAACTACGTAGAGTAGCCTAGCCTTACTGAACTTATTAGGACTGTCTAGCCAGCATTTTGCTGCCTCAACAGTCTTAAAAATGTTTCTACTGTATTGATTCATATGATTCACAAGACTCCTCGATGATACTGACCATTAACTTTTCCAGAAAGGGCTTCTCTATTAGTTGTCAGGAAAGCTGAAGTTAGATTATGCTCCAAACACTGGCTTACCCTCCCCGGGGTGTGGTAAGTTGTCCTTTCCTTACAGAGTTAAACTTGTGAGGGCTGCTCAGCTCGTTGCAAGTAAACAACGTATTTTGCTGTGGGAAGAAAGTTTAAGAATTCTGTATGCTTCTACCAATGGGCTAACAAGGCTTAGGGCAGAAAGCCACCTACCCAGGAGAAAAGCATCCGAGAACAGTTAGAGGTGGGAAGCTGCAGGAGGGCAAAAGCGCCCAAGGTTAGTCAACAAATAGAACCAAGTGGAAAGCGGAAAGCCTCTAGCGGGGAAGACGCCCAAGGTTAGCTGGTGGAAAGGTGCCTTGTTGGCCTTGAGGCAGCAAGCTCAGGCAATCTCACACTTCAGAGACAACAGCTACTTCGCTGTATCGCCTACAGAGAAACACTGTCCATCTGGCGTCTGGCGCCAGTTTGTCATTGTGCTTTAATCTCAACTTGGAACATGGCTCGCCCCCCAAACCCTTTGCTTCTTACGCACACAAGCTCTTGATCACCATCTTACTGTTTTCTTCTGCATGTTCACATGTAAAACCTTGAGAGCTCAATAAATACAGAGACGAAACCCCAGTTCTGGGTTCTTGTCTCCTCCCGGACATTAGCCTCTCTCATTTTCAGGTCTCTGTCGCTCTCTTGCTGGATAAGAGAGAACTCCAGACTCATAGTCTGTGACATTTTGCAAGTATAGCTACACTGGACATAAATTATAAAGGAAAACAAAAGAACGATTAAGCATCAGATTCCTAGTTGTCCCTGGGAGTGGAGGAAGGCACAATGCTTCTCCACATTGCTGACCTTCCACTTGTAACCTACTTAGCAAGTACATGTATAAACCAATTAAACCATGCTTATACATTCACACACTTCTCCATACGTAAGTTATTTCAAAGTAAGACTTTTTTTTTCCTATAAAAAGGCACTCATTTTCTGTTTCCATTCAAGTCAAGAAGGTAAATTAGGGTACTAAAATATCTCACTTTCTTTTTAGATTCTATAATTATGTTAAATAAGATCTTAAAAAAAAAAAAGACAACTAGAAGTATGTACTGGCTCTTACACTTGCCAAAGAAAATCTATTGGAGATTAAAGTTAATCTATTTAATGGATAGGTTTGTCTCCATGACTTTTTGTCATGTGTGTGAATTAACAGGATTTTGTTTGTTTGTTTGCAGGCACTGAATATATGTGGAGAACAATAGAAAAATGTGGTGAGGGGCGCCTGGGTGGCGCAGTCGGTTAAGCGTCCGACTTCAGCCAGGTCACGATCTCGCGGTCCGTGAGTTCGAGGCCCGCGTCAGGCTCTGGGCTGATGGCTCAGAGCCTGGAGCCTGTTTCCGATTCTGTGTCTCCCTCTCTCTCTGCCCCTCCCCCGTTCATGCTCTGTCTCTCTCTGTCTCAAAAATAAATAAAACGTTAAAAAAAAAAAAATGTGGTGAACATTCTGAGGGAGGAGGACAGTTGACCCTCACAATATGGGAGTTAGAAGTGCTAATCCCCGTGCAGTTGAAAACCCACTAATAACTTTTGACTCCCCCCCCAAAACTTAACTACTAATCGCCTACTGTTGACCAAAAGATATACCAATAACATAAACAGTCGATTGACACATATATTGTATGTTGTATGTATCATATACTGTATTGTTATAAAAAGGACCTACAGAAAAAGAAAAAAATGTTATTAAGAAAATTATAGGAAAGAAAAAATACAGTTCTAGTATCCTATTCTGTATATTTGACAACATTTCATATAAGAAGACCCACGTAGTTCAGAATCATGATGTTCAAGGGTCACTGTCTAACTAGGACCAACTAGAATTCAATGGTTTGAATTTTTCCAGATGGTGTGTTTATTATTTGTTAAAAAATATTTTGCATCATATATTTTAGAATGTTTTCTGCTCTAGGGGCGCCTGGGTGGCGCAGTCGGTTAAGCGTCTGACTTCAGCCAGATCACGATCTCGCGGTCCGTGAGTTCGAGCCCCGCGTCGGGCTCTGGGCTGATGGCTCAGAGCCTGGAGCCTGTTTCCGATTCTGTGTCTCCCTCTCTCTCTGCCCCTCCCCCGTTCATGCTCTGTCTCTCTGTCCCAAAAATAAATAAACGTTGAAAAAAAAAATTAAAAAAAATAAATAAATAAAAGTAGAATGTTTTCTGCTCTAAAAACGTGTGCATCAATTACTGCTATAGACTAATACTGTCACAGTTTGGTAAATAGATATAAATTTAATTATTCTGACCTATGCATAAGCACATAATTACCTAATTAGGAAAAGCAATGGTTCATTAAGCAATGCAAAACTTCATGTCTTTCTGCTTTATTAAAAACCTGTTTTGTTTTACAAAGAGTTAATTCAAATGCCATCATAACATGTTTTAAAAGGGTTAGGAATGCTATTGTCATTTTTAATTTAAATTTATAAGAAAATGGATTTACCACTGATAATTTAAGTTAAAATCATGACATATTTGTCCAAAGTGTCTTTTCCAGTACAACTTATTATTTTGGTGGAGGTATTCAATGGTTGAAAATATACTTGCATCTAAAGTGCTAATTGTCTTGCCGAGGGTGGTGGAAAAGTACTAGGCTTTGAGGGAAAGAAAAGAAAATTCCATTTTACGTATTAAGAGTAACCAAATCAGTAAGAACTTGGAATAAACTTCCAGATGAAATAATTATTTCCTTATGCCATTTGCAAAGAAATATAAGATGGGGCAAGATGATATTTAACCGATAGTGTAACAGGGAGAGAATGTATTGAATGCCCAGGGACATTTGAAATGGATTGTGTTAGTTTGGGTTTGGCCAGGAGAAAGAACTACCCTAGATGATATAAGCAGCAAATTAGAGAAAATCATATTATCGATTTCAATATTCAATGATTTTTGAAAAAAATGGGGAAATTACCAAGGAATGCCTCTGCTGGTTTTAAAAACACAGGAGAGAAGGGAATGGCAGGAGGCAAATGCCAATTCTCTCAGCTGCCTGTCAAGGGACAATGCCGGGAAACTGCTGGCAAATCCTCACCTCACCAAAGCCCATGCACATTCCTGGAGGGGTTCTCTTTGCGCGCCTTCCAAAATTCATGTAACTCACATCGGTGGAATATAAATGGGACCCTGTTGGCCAGGGATAGATAGGAAATATTTAAGATGCAAATGCACAATGATGAGCTGCGATTCAACACAAAGATAGATTAAACAGTTTTCTTGGTTAAGACTACTAAGCCACCAGTTATCAAATATAGCAAAATCCTGCCTCAGGTACTAGATAGCATACACAGTAAGCTCTTATAATTTCTAAATTGAGAACTTTGTTTGATTGAAAGCTTGAGCAATATTTTATCTCAGGCCATGAAACTCATATTGGGAAATATAAAATATGATTAATTAAAATATATCTCCAGATAGCTAAGAGCTTTTTTTAAACTTAATTATAGATAATAATACTTTTTACCAAGACAAATTTGGTATAAATTTGATATACATGAGTCCTCTTAAAACAGACATAGGAACAGGATTCTAGTTGATAAATTTAGTAATTATTATAGTCAATCGTCTTAGACATTTACGACAATATTTTAATGACCGATCAAGTGACAGCCAATTAATACAATATTATTAAACAGGCTTGTGGAAACTATTCCTGGTCATTTAGAAGGTGGCATCCTAGTCCAAATGAATTAGGAACACCATGAATGTTGTTTATTTATGGTTTTACTCATACTTCATTTTTATTTTTTTTAATGTTTATTTATTTTTGAGAGAGACAGAGACAGAGTGTGAGCAAGGCTGGAGCAGAGAGAGAGGGAGACACCGAATCCCAAACAGGCTCCAGGCTCTGAGCTGCCAGCACAGAGCCCAAGGCGGGGTTCGAACTCACAAACTGTAAGATCATGACCTGAGTCGAAGTCAGACGCTTAACTCACTGGACCACCAAGGAGCCCTGGTTTTACTCATACTTTATTGTTTTCTTTCATTTGACCAAATGATTGACTATTTAACTGGCTTCTGGCCCTAATCCTCCATTTTTCTTTACTTTTTAAAAATCTGGTCTATCATTGGTATGACTATGCTGACATTTATTTTCAAAGAAAAAAAAATCTCCTGGGAATCTACTTCACCCACCAGAGGGAAAAGATGACACAATCCCTGACGCTACTCACCACGGAAATGCAAGGATGCTCAGATTCTTCTGAAGGTTCACATTCTCACAATCTTTTCTGCCTGTGGATCCCTGATTCGTGTGATTAGTGTGAAGAGATTGCTCACTTCAAATCTATTGAAAAGAAACACTAAGTTTTAAAAATGAAGAGAAAGACTAAAACCAAGGGGGAAATCAAGGGACATAATTTTGTTTCTTAAGTTTGTTTTTATTTATTTTGAGAAAGAGAGAGAGACAGCATGAGCAGGGGAGGGGCAGAGAGAGAGGGAAAGAGAGAATCCCAAGCAGGCTCCGAGGTGTCAGTGCAGAGCCTGATGTGGGACTTAAACTCACGACTGTGAGATCATGACCTGAGCTGAAATCAAGAGTCGACTGCTTAACCAACTGAGCCATGCAGGCACCCCAAGGAACATAAATTTTTTGAAGAACTAAAATAATCTACCCTCAGTTCTTAAGAAAAATGAATAGAGGAGCCACAATCAAAGATACATTCAGAACTCTGGATGGGAAATGAAAGCTCTTTAGGGATACTTCAAGTTCAGAGCCTAGAGTTGATGTATCATTATTACTCCTATGTTCTTTTTTTTTTTTTTTAAGTTTATTTATTTTTGACAGAAACAGAATGCGAGCATGAGCTGGGGAGGGGCAGAGAAAGAGGGAGACACAGAATCCAAAGCAGGCTCCAGGCTCCGAGCTGTCAGCACAGAGCCTGATGCGGGGCTTGAACTCACGAACTGGGCCAAAGTCAGACGCTTGACCGACTGAGCCACCCAGGTGCCCCATTACTCCTATGTTCTTACTCCTCTGTACTTTTAGTTGTAGTTATAGCTCCTGTGGCATTTTCTATATTGTGGAGAAAGCAAAAACTCTACCTCAGCCTTTTCACTTTATCCAGTAGGGATGAGTATCTAGGTTTGCTCTCTCTCTTTTTTTAAAGTAATCTCTACATGCAACGTGGGGCTCAAATTCCTGATCTCAAGATCAAGAGTCGCATGCTGCAAAGACTAAGCCATCCAGGTGCCTCCTGACTCTTCTCACTGAATAATACCCTAGCTCCTTCATTCGAGGGAAGGTTGATAACTGTGTTAGTTTCTGTCTCCTAAAACCTGAAGTCCTCCAAAGACATAAAAATGAAAATGGAAGCCTTTAGAGGTCAGGTGAATGATCTCAATAGTGCAGATTCATGCCAAGCAGTCTTCAACTGTGTATGCAGAGTGCATGGTGGGTCTTACAGAAGAGCAGTAAAGGTTGCCTCTCATCGTTGGCAAGTTCCTGTCGGAACTCCAAAAGCAATTTTTCCTATAAGGGATTTTGGCAAACTTTAAAAATGATGCGAGAAAGCCCTTGGTGAGGGAACATAGTGGTCTCGATAAATGCTCCCAAAGCTCTTGATCGGAAATAGAGCATAGATGTGCTCACTAATTCTGAAACCACCTGCCAGAGAGACCCTCTTTACATAAACTTACCATAGGAGATACGCTGTTTAGAATACAGTGTGTTTCACATCAGTGTGTCAGAGTTCTGCAAAAAGTTGCTCGTTTGCTTGCTTCCTTTGGAGACAGATTTTTCAAGATTTTGCAGCTGAACGTTCTTTTGCATACACTAGTTTTATCCTTTAGCATCTGTAAACTGAGAACTTTACTCATAGTCATGTTTATATGAAATAGTGATATCCTATTAAAAAGATCCCCCCAAATAAAGATAAACTAATATTTAGGCTCCTAACTGAAATTTGTGCAAGTTCCAATTAAAAAGTAACTGAGCGGAGAGGAACGCTGTATCGAAGAATCAACTCTCTTGGAATAATGAATGCCATATCCTGAAATGACATTTTTAGACAGTAATAAAACACATTGTTAGAAGTTAACTGTGGTCTTTTGTATCAGGCTCTCACTCCTCCTTGCCATGGCATCAGCAGTGAGCCTCAGGCAGAAAGGAGCTCTGAGGATATACGTGGAGTGCCCATCTTGTCCTGTGTGCCCCATATTCCGCTAATCGGCATGGATCATGGTCTCATCTTTTTTTTTTTTTCTTCAGGGTCTAGAATAGAGATCCTTGCCTAATAAACCCAAAGAAGCTCTATGTGGGAAAAATGCAACGAAAACAAGCACATCACAGTAAGACTGCTGAAAAGAAAAAAATGAAACCATTTCAAAAGCTGCAGTTGAATCAATATATTAGTATTTATTTCAATGCTTCTGGCAATAAAATCTCTCTGCTTTTGTTTGTCTGACCTTGTTTCTATTCCTAGGGTTTACTGGGTATGGTATTCTATATGGGCAGTTACTTCCTTTCAACTTTTCGAAGACATCATTCTGTTTTCACTAGTCTTACATTGTGTCTGCTGGGAAGTGAGCTCTTTTACTGTCACTCCTTTGGAGTTTATGACACATCTTTGCTCTGCTGCTAGTCTGGTATAGCGACTACAGTATTGCTTTCCTCCTCAGAAGATCGTTCTAGTAACTTTGTATCGAGCCCTGAAAACCGCCCAGGACTTTTCTTCACACTTTATCAAACACTTAAGCAAGCTCATTTCAGTTCATAAGGCAAGGTGAAGCAATTTCTGTTTCTTTGAAGTTACTTAAAAAAATTTTTTTTTGGTCTACGAAATGCTTCTTGTTCGATATTTGAGTATAGGATGCTACGTAGTTTTTTTCTATCATTCTTTCTGAGACTATCACAGGTTTCCTCTTCATAAACCATAAACTGGGAAATATGGAAATGGAAGTATTTTTAGAAGCATAAGAAAGTGGAAAAGATAACTTTTCCCATTTTATTGCAGATATAGTAGAAACTCTTTCTTGAGGTAAGTTTGCCCCCGGTGAAGTGGCAAAAGCGAACCTAGGAGGCGCTATCTTTCAGGTGGAGTGATTATTTGCCTTCTTTTTAGGAGAGCTGGGTAGCCACTCTTCTAGTCTCTGTAAGGGCACTCAGTTTATGCTCGTAATGGAGCTAATAATGGTGGTAAAAAACGATTACAATGACAAAGAAATTTGAGGAATTTGGATGGCTCAGTCAGTTGAGCATCTGAATTTGGCTCAGATCATGATCTCAGGGCTCGTGAGTTCGAGCCCCGTGCTGCTGTCACTGCAGAGCCCGCTTCAGATCTGTCTTCCCCTCTCTCTGCCCCTCCCCTGCTGGCTCACAAAAACAAATAAACATTTAAAAAAATTATGAAGAAATTGGAAATAAAAATAAGAGGGAAGGTACCAGCTTATGTAACTGTATGCTTGGTGGAGTCATTTTCCGAGGTAAAACAAAACAAACCACCCCCATCTCACCCTCCACCCCCCAAAAAGACAAGTACTGACATGTTTTCAATTAGTATTAGTTTTTTAAGAGGAAGAGAATGAGTATTTATTTTGGACAAGATTTATTTGAATTGCCTCTGGGACAATCAGGAGTTGAGTCCAGAAAAAAAAATGTCGGTCTCAATTGAGAAAAATCTAGGATTTCATTTTAGTCAGCATATAGGTAAAAGATGAAGGCAGTGGCATGGTTTCTGTTTCCCTAGAGGAGTCTGCATTTAAAAATTTGAAGAGAAAAGAAAAGAAAAAAAAAAAGGAGAAGAGAAAAAGAGATTCCTGGTGGGAGCAGAAGAATGGCGTCAAAGCACGACATTGAAGAGAGGAGACAAGAGGAAAATAATTAAGCTGGTCTCAGAAGAACACATAGAAATTAGTTTCAGTTGCAATTTGGAAAGTTTAATCAGGATCATAACATGTAATAGATAATGAGAGCATGAAAGGAGTTCTTTAATAAAAGCAGATTACCATTAACTGGTAAAGTCAGTCCAAACAGACCTGTCTCTGCAGTAGCATTATTAGTGTGGCTTGAGGTATGACCAGGATGTGAGGAAGGAGAGAGATCCAAAATGAAGCACTGTGTCGAGCAGTTTAATTACAATGTAAAGATTAGACATTGGCTAATGATGAAGTGGAGAAACAAGGTTGAGTGATTTTTCTTTGTTTTGGTATATTTTTTAAATATTTTTGAAGCAAAGTGTAGATCTACATAAGGTCTATGATTTTCCGACCATCCACACTGTGTGACCCAAGTCTAGTGTCCACTCATACCTAGGTGACCGCCTCCAGTTCCTCACCAATGTCAGTCCCAGTCAATCAGTCAGTTTGGTTTCCTTCTTTTGGTATTGCATTCCTTTCCATTGGTTTAGAAATACGCAAAGCATTTCAGGTAATATTCTTTGGTAAATGTGGTCTCGTTGATTCTCAACCTACACTCTAGCCTTACAATTATGCCCCCATCAAAGAGTAGCTTAATAAAATGCTTAATATAAAATAATCAAAGAAGGAAAGAGATCTGACCCTTATTATAGTCCCAGTCCTGCCCCAAACCCTATGCAAGCTTAGGCAAAGTATAACCTCTCTAAACATCAATTTATTCATCTTGAAAAACAATAGCCACAAGGAAACAAGAATGTTGGATTACATATATGAAAGAAATCTCAGATTTTTTTTTCAGTATGAAATTCTAACAGTCTATTAAGAAATTATCTAAAGTACTCTCAGGTTGCCCCTGTGTTCTACCTAATGAAAACATAAATCACATTGTTTTCAATGGAGGCCATATGGAGTGCTAGTAACAATTAAGTGTTTACATGCAATTACATTTTATGTTTTGTTACGAGTTTACTTGATAGCTGGATCCTGGGTCAGAGACCTTGGTCTAATTTATGCTTGCTTACACTGAAGTTTATTTATGGCACTGAATAAATGATAGTGTAACAACACATTTGAAAATATCTGCCTCAGAGACAAGAATTATTGCATGAATTTGCATTTTTCTTTCTAAAATTTGGATAAATGTAAGTATTTATGGAAAGAACAAATGTTACGTGTTGGCTCTAAGATCTGTCTTTGGTATGTACTAGGGTGTTTATCCTTCATGTTACCTTGATGCTGAGTTCTTTTCGAAGAGTTGTAGGGTGATTTATGAGGCAGATATGAAAGCAATGTTGACTCAGTTACATCTTCTATAATTTTTCCTGGTAGTTTGCAAAGAAAAAACAAAAACAGCTAAATCAAGCCAAATTCTAAAATTGTGACAGCCTGTGAAGAAAATTAGTGATTAATTATAATTCAGATTTACAAGACTATTTGTTTTTGAATGAAATAGATTTCCACTAAAATGTAAACCAGGATCAACCCCAAAATTTTTTTTGATGTGTGTTTTATAAAGAAAATAATTGTTACAATTTCTAAAACTTTTGGCTGGGAGATCTATAGTGAAAAAAATCTGAAAGTGGTATTTATAACTAAAAATAAAACTCAAAAGCTTAATTTCTAATGCTTTCTCTTCCAGAAATCTCAATTGTATTCTCTCAATTGCAATACAAATTAAAATATTTCTTTTTGTGAGGCACCCAGTGTTTTGAAAGGAAAATGAGCTTTTATTTATTTTTTTTTAATTTTTAAAGTTTATTTATTTTGAGAAAGAGAGCAGAGGAGTGGCAGAGAGAGAGGGAGAGAGAGAATCCCAGGCAGGCTCTGTGCTGTCAGCATGGAGCCTGATGTGGAGCTCGAACTCATGAACTGTGAGATCATGTCCTAAGCCAAAACCAAGAGTCAAACGCTTAACTGACTGAGCCACCCATGCACCCTGAAAATGAGCTTTTAGTCTAAGTACACAATAAGGGGCACTAATCCTGGCTTTGCCACGTATCAGGTGAGGGACTGTTGAAGGCACTTGGCCACTTGAGTTTACAGCTTCCTTGTGCATAAACATAAATAATATGCTTACTCAATGGGATTATTGCATTGGTGAGCGGTGCTCTGTTTGTAAAGCATCTGTGGTAGAAATCGGCACCTAACATGCTGGATCATGCTGGTTTCTTCCACCTTTCAGTTCTTTTGTACCCCAAATTCTCCTCTCAACCTAACCTCATGGGATGTAGACTTCCTCTTATTTTCATTGCTTCTGCTGTGACGTATCGGTTAAATATATTATTATAAAAACCAAGACTATTTAGCAACATGTCAGCATGCATCAGATGAAAAAGAGGTGAGCGTGGGTGGCTCAGTTGGTTAAGCGTCTGGCTCTTGATCTTGGCTCAGGTTATGATCTCACAGTTTGTGAGCTCGAGCCCCATAGCGGGCTCTGTGCTGATGACGTAGAGCCTGCTTGGGATTCTGTCTCTCCTTCTCTCTGCCCCTCTCCCTGGTTGGTCTCTGTCTCTCTCTTTCCCTCTCAAAATAAATAAGTAAACTTAAAAAAATTCAAAGATGAAAAAGAGATAATGACTGGGTTTCTGATGTCGATGTGGATGAGACACAGAATGAGGGAATTTGTAATGGTGGCCTGTGTAGGGTGTTAAGATACTGGTAATTGTTGTTATTTATAATTTTAATACCCTGACTTCACAGTAAATACATGGTTTAATCCTTACCATCCAATGAGAAACTCAGAGAAGGAAGCCTGTTCTTAAGACCAAATGATTGGGGGGTGCCTGAGAGGCTCAGTCAGCCAAGTGACCTACTCTTGATTCTGGCTCAAGTTATGATCTCGTGGTTTGTGGGATTCAAGCCCCCTGTTGGGCACTGCTCTGACAGAGCAGAGCCTGCTTAGGATTCTCTCTCTCTTTCTCTTTCTGCCACTCCCCCACTCCCATATGCATGTGCTCTCTCTCTCTCTCAAAATAAATAAATTAAAAAAAAAAACCAACAAAATGACTGAGATACACAGAAGTAGGTAATTTAGTGCTACAGAGACATAGTAGTGTTATTCCATAAATGTAAAAATCAGAGATTATGGGATCAATTATGGAAGACTTCATAGATGAGATGAGTTTGAGATAAATTTTATGGGAATGAAAGATATTCTTGTAGGGTAAAGAGCAATGACTTTGGAATGCTTGGAAAAGTTCTGGCAGAAAACTCCCATGTCTTGGAGAATGTTCGCTGCTGGCCTTGTGTCCTATAGGCTAAATCTCAGTGTAAAATGGGGGAAAAAAATAGGAAAAGTTCACAATAGGATCATTTTACCAAATTCATTAAAAAACCCCACAAAACTTTCTTTTCCTTGGTTTTAGCTCACTGTTGAGTCACACAGTCTGTTGTTCATAAAATGTTTCATTTTCTTTCAATTTCACTTACTTGTTATTTCTTATATTTAATGCCACCTTTATATGAATAGCAATTGCTGGCTATGAAATGAATGTGACAGTCCCCTCAGACACAACAGACTTTTCCGTGGCTGTGATTAATGCTGAATGATTCACTGATGTTAGATGTAGTACCTATTAATTAATATCTTTCCTGTGAGATTAACTCCATGGAGGAAAAGCAAAGCAGTAGTTAGCCTTCAAGTGCTTTTTTGTTTGTTTGTTTGCTTGTTTGTTTTTCCCCAGAAGCCAATAAACTAAACTCTAATTAAAATTGTGATGCAGGGGGCGCCTGGGTGGCGCAGTCGGTTGGGCGTCCGACTTCAGCCAGGTCACGATCTCGCGGTCCGTGAGTTCAAGCCCCGCGTCGGGCTCTGGGCTGATGGCTCAGAGCCTGGAGCCTGTTTCCGATTCTGTGTCTCCCTCTCTCTCTGCCCCTCCCCCGTTCATGCTCTGTCTCTCTCTGTCCCAAAAATAAATAAACGTTGAAAAAAAAAAAATTGTGATGCAAGATGATATTTTTCATGGCGACTGTCGATTCCATTTCTGTACCCTTTTTCTTGTGCCTCCAGGACTAAGGGAGAGTGGCCTTTTCCAGTAGGCTATCGAAGCAACACCATTATTTCAAACTCTCCTCTCTTGCATCAGAATGCATGACTCTATGTTCACTTGCTCTATCATTCTACTTCACAAAGAGCCAATATTTAAACGAAGGTATCAAAACTGGTGATGAGATTTTATTTATTCCATGGGAGAGCATCTCATTAATTCAATAACTGTCATATAATTTTCTAATATGTTTTCACTCGGCAAACATCGAGCATTTAGAATGCATGAGAATAAAACCAACTCAGGAAACGCAAAGATGAATATTACATATTCCCTGACTTCATTGAGCACAAAATGCTGTAGAAGGAAATATTTGTGAACAGGTTAACTATATTATAATATGAGCAGTAATGGGGTTATACAAAAAGACTGTGGGAGACAGAAAAATGAATGTCTCCATCTGTATCATTTCAATATTTTTAGGTGCCTGTGTGTGAGAACCGTGGGTACCGAAGTAATCCTGAAGGGTCAGAACTGGGCTGGTGAGAGGATGTTCCCCCAATGTAGGTGACCAGCTAATCAATCAGTACAGTATTATCCTTGCCAAATAGTATAGTTTTCATATATTATACTTTAAAAATTAGTATAAACCAAGTGTTATTGGGACCATAATTGTGTTGCTTTCTTTTTTTAAGAGTTTTTTAATGTTTATTTTTTTAATGTTTATTTATTTTAAGAGAGAGAGTGAGCAAAAGAGGGGCAGAGAAAGAGAGGGAGAGAGAGAATCCCAAACAGGCCCCACGCTGTCAGCACAGAGTCTGATGTGGGGTCTGAACCCACGAACCGTAAGGTCCTGACCTGAGCCAAAATCAGGAGTCGGATGCTTAACCGACTGAACCACCCAAGTGACCCCACGTCTATTTATTTTTGAGAGAGAGAGCACAAGCAGGGAGGTCCAGAGAGAGAAGGGACACAAGATCCAGAGTGGGTTCTGCGCTGAGAGCAATGATCACGAAACACGAGATCATGACCTGAGCCAAAGTCCGAGGCTCAACCTACTGAACCACTCAGGTGCCCTCCCATTAATCATATCCAACCACATAACTTTTAAAAGACTTTTATTATTGGGATGTTTGCATGGTTGACCAAAGGTAAAAACGAAGCCTACGAGAAGTGGACTGGCATTGGTTCCTCTGAGACATCCTTTAGTACTCACAGCATATGCAAATTTGGAATTACTCTCTGGTTAGAAAGTTACTGAATAGATTTCTGCATTAAAAAATGGACTATTTCTGGGGTGCCTGGGTGGCTCAGTCAGTTGAGCATCCAACTCTTGATTTTGGCTCAGGTCATGATCCCAGGATCATGGGGTGGAGCCCAGCATCCAGCTCCACGCTGAGTGTGGAGCCTGCTTGGGATTCTCTCTCTCTCTCTCTCTCTCTCTCTCTCTCTCCTCCTCTGCCCTTCTTCCCTGCCTGCATGTGCCCTCTCTCTCTCTCTCTCTCTCTCTCTCACTTTTTTTAAAAAGGACCATTTCGAAAAGAAGACAAGAAACTATAGGTAAACTTTGAAAATGAAAATCCATAAAATGTTGCCTTTTTGTCAGTGTAATTTTCACTTTTTGTGGAAATTACAATGTTAAAAGTAAGGCTTAGTCACTGATCTCCCTGACTTGCCCCACCTTTCAGTGTACCAGAACCACTGGTTGAAATCCATTCTCCCATGTATTGGATTATGAATACTGAATGGAGATTTTCTTTATTTTATTATCAAAGTTTCTATTTCATAGCTTTTTAATTTGTGGGAATTTTGAAATTCCCTTTGTTTTAATAATCTAAGTGATCATATTTCTTTGGGTAGCCTTTTGACCCAAGGAAGTCTCAAAACCATCAGAAATCTGAATCTACCTCTTATCATATAAGTCATTAAGAATTAGGGGCGCCTGGGTGGCTCAGTCAGTTGGGCGTCCGACTTCGGCTCAGGTCATGATCTCACGGTCCGTGAGTTCGAGCCCCGTGTCCGGCTCTGTGCTGACGGCTCAGAGCCTGGAGCCTGCTTCCGATTCTGTGTCTCCCTCTCTCTCTGACCCTCCCCCGTTCATGCTCTGTCTCTGTCTCAAAAATGAATAAATGTTAATAAATAAATAAATAAATAAATAAATAAAATAAAAAATAAAAAAAAAGAAACAAATAAGAGAGAGACAACTAAGACTAATAGTTGACATTTTAGAATTGTGTTCCTTTTTAAATAATGAATATAGTTAGCCAGATAGAATTAATTCCCAAAGCATATTTTCTTCTTAGCACAGAATCTACCAGATGCTTACAAAGTCTTTTTATTTTTCCTTGCTGATTCACTTGTCTTTGATTTAGCAACCTTCTCATGTTTTTTTTTTTTTTTTTTTCATTTTTCTCTTCCCAACTCATAGTATCTTGGCCACATAAAATTTTTAGCATTAAATTTCTTGTTCATTTCCCCCCATTCCTACGTATATTTTATAGTCATGTATGACACAGCCATGTAATTCTGAGGTTTTATAAAAGTATAAAAACTCGTTAAATATTTGGCTTTAAAAATGAATACATTTAAACATTTGCAACATGTTATTTTAACAACTTAAGATACATAATTGTTATTTTTAAAATATGAATGTTATTTATAATCACAATCATTTCTCACTACTTATAATACATATTTGCTAAATTCTATTGTTTGAAAAGCCAAGTTATCTTTGTGTTTTTGTATTTTTCGGGAAAACCCACATGGTCACAATGTATCACACAAACCACACATTTTTTCATGCAGTTAATTTGCTAGTATTTTTCTTCATTGAAATACAATCGACATAGAACATTATAGTAGTTTCAGGCGTACAACGTAATAATCATTTGATATCTGTATATATTGTAGAATTAGTAGATATTCTAAGATGATCACCACAAGAAACGTAGTTAATATTCATCACCACACATTGTTACAATTTTTTCTTGTGATGAGGCCTTTTAAGAGCTACCCTCCCAGCAACTAGTATTTATGCAAAACAATTGGAAGTAGATTCATTAAATCTTGGATTTGTCTGTTTTATGTGTTTTTAAAGAATTCACTTAGGGTTTTGTTACTTTATCTCTGTTTCTTATGTCAACACTAATTTGTATGTTAATTAGCATTCTTATATTATGGACTTAATTTGCTAGCCTTTCTCTAAAACTTTGAGTTGGACATCTTTTCTAACACATGCGTTTAAATAAAGTTGATCTTTGTTAGCCTATTGTAGTTGTCAAAATATTTAAATCTTTTTATTCAGATATATTGAAAGCCATTGTCTGAGCCACTACCCCTCAGTTCATGCAAGTCTTGAGCCATGTAGACTACTTTCCTGGACTTTCCACCTCCACCAGACCCTGAATTGGTGTGAGACAAATCACGTACTTGCCTAGGGGACGATATTTAAGAAGACTCCAAAAAACTCAGTAATTAAGATAAAGAATATTTCACACAATATTTTAGAAAAACAAAATTGATAAAAATCCATGGAAAACAAAATATCAAAATTGTAACTTAAAATAGTCAATTATCGTTTCCTTATTTTAAGACCCTGGAACAGGAACATTCATTCCCAACTGGCTTGAAGTTCTCAGTCAGCCAGTCACCAGCTGGGTGAGTTTATGAGTGTTGATAAAGGCATGCAAACAGATCGAGCAACACATACCATTAATATATATACATATATATACACACATACACTACCTATACACACACAGTAAAACCTTGGTTTGTGAGCATAATTTGGGAAACATGCTTAGATTCCAAAGCACTTGTATATCAAAGCGAATTTCAAGAACCTCTGGCTCAGTTGTGATCATGTGACATTCGCCGGGCACATACTACTCATATTGCAAGACATCGCTCTTTTATCAGATTAAAATTTATTAGAAATGTTTGCTCATCTTACAGAACACTCACAGAACAAGTTACTTATAATCCAAGGTTTTACTGTAATTATATTTTACTGTAGAACATTTATTAGCTCTTTTCCACTTGGTTTAAAATATGGGAGAATATTTTGATAAGCCTATAGATGGGCCACAACTTTTCCTTTTGCCTCAGCACAGCTCTACCTTCTAACCTGCCTTCTAATGCCAATCAATTCCCAGTGCCCTAAGAACCCCCAAATTCTCACTTCCTAGACATTGCCATTTGCATTCCCCAAGCACTTTATACATATGACCCCAAGAAGCCACTGGTAGACAACACAGAAACACCAACTATGTCACTGGTGGTCTTGCACACTGACCACAATCTCCAAAAGTCTACATAGTAAGACAGAGCCTGGCATCACTCATAACAGACTTTGCACCCCTGGAGGGAAAAAAAAAAAAAAAAGAAGCCTATCTGGCTTCTCCTCTTCAGTTTGGTGCTGAGAGATATTAGGAGGGACCAGAAAAGCTCATGGCTGATGTTAAAGATCCACCATGGGCTTTGGCCAGCCTCCGTGATGTCCACTACCATAATGAACATTCCAGCAACAAGAGGAAGACCACATATACTGAAGGAGACTTTGGTGAGGTTTAGGACCATGAACATGAAGGATGTGGGCTAATGTTGAATTTCATGTTCATTTAATTGCCCTGGATCACGAAAAACCCTCCATCGTTAACCTATCATAGGTATTAACTACATTTCTACCAATGCATAGAGAATTAATGCCTACACAGCACCTTCCCTATGCCAGGTATGATTCTAGATGAACACTAACCTATTAGGATGATGTAACTCGTCATCTTCATTTTAAAGATGAAGAAACGGAAACTCTGATGGGTCATTTCACACTTGGGTGGTAGACCAACAGAACCATGTTCCCAATTATCCTCTTAAGCCACCTGTCACCTGGCCTGAAGAATTAAATGAGAGTCGAATCCATGATTCTCAAGACACGTTAAAAAATGGAGATACCAGCTATATAAAGATTTCAGATGGTGTTGTAAGTATTATAAACTTGATGAAGCTTTTATCAGTACAATTGTTGTTTTATAGGTAATATTTCATTCCTTTCTGGGTGTTTTTAGGACTTCTTTATTTATCTTTAACATGTTTTTGGCTCAGGGGCACCTGGGTGGCTCAGTAGGTTAAGCATCCAACTTTGGCTCAGGTCATGATCTCGCAGTTTGTGGGTTTGAGCCCTGCATTGGGCTCTGTGCTGACAGCTCAGAGCCTGGAGCCTGCTTCGGATTCTGTGTCTCCCTCTCTGTCTGCCCCTCCCACGTTCATGCTCTCTCTCTGACTCTCAATAATAAATAAACATTAAAAAAAACTTAAAAAATGATAAATAAAACATATTTTTGGCTCAGAAAAAAGCAGAGAGAGAATGCAATAACATCAACAATGTCATTGATTTTCAGTGAATCTTTCTCTTGAAACTATTTACCATGTAGTGATTATCGATTTAATTTGGGGTGGTCGTGAAAGAAGTCAGTGTTGTTTTTTAAAAGAAATCATGACAAGAATGGAGGAAACACTTAGCAAAAAAAGATTCTTCAAACACAACATCATACTAAAAATATCATTCTAAAAATCAGCAAATGGTTTGGAAATAATTAGAATTATCAATGGATGATTGCAATATAAACTATACCACTTGGTAAGCAAATTTGAATATGTAGTTTAGTTCAGAGAATGAAAAGTAATATATATTTTAAGATCTAATTTGTATGTTGGTTTTAAATTAGTTTAAAAATCCAAACAAGTCATTAAACAGTTGGACTTTCACACCAGCATTAAAGGCTAAAATTTCCCTATCATATATTAAATTATCATATTCTAGTATTGACCAGTTTTAAATACTCTTCAAATTGGTTAGGGTTATTTGCCTTATTGATTTGCAAAATCAATTCTTGTTTAGATTTAAATATATGCGTATCTTTATATATATTTTTTGTTTCTGGCATCTTACTGCTTTCTGGTTCAACTTCTCTCTTCCTGAAGTATATATTTGGCAACTCTTGCACGGAAATCATATAATTCAATTTTTTTTAAAGCTCTGCTTCTTTTCTTGAAATTCTCTTTATTTTACTCTCACTTTTCAGTGATAGTTTACTTTCTCCCACAACATTGAAACTATTTCATATTATTCTGGTCTCTCCTGTAGCTATTAAAAAGCCTTTCACTGTTTTTCAAATTGCTTTTTTCTTTAAATTGTTGCTTTGTAGGGGTGCCTGAGTGGCTCAGTTGGTTGAACATCCGACTCTTCATTTCAACTGGGTTCATGATCCCGGGGTTGGGAGATCGAGCACCACATCGGACTCTGCTGAGCATGGAGCCTGCCTAAGATTCTCTCTCTCTCCCTCTTCCCCACTCATACTCTCTCGCTGTGTCTCTCTGAAAAACAAACAAACAAACAAAAAAATCAAATTGTTGCTCTGTAGGTAGTCGTTCCTTTCTTTCTGGGTACTTTTAGGACTTAAGTATTTGTCTTTAGTGTTTTACAGTTTTATTATCACGTGATTAATTATGGCATCTTGAAAAATCTGTTCAAAATGCGGAGTGATTTTCAATTTTAAGATCTATCTTTCCGCAGTTCTAAAAAAAGATTCCAAATATTTCTTTGCTTCCATCATCTCCAATCTTTTTTTCTCTGGAACTGAAAAAGGTTCTGGAAAAACTAAATACATGATTTTCAATCATTGTCCAAGCTCGCAATAAAGGAAAGGAAACACGTAGGGTCCAGCAATGAAACTGGAACTTTTTCTCTGAAAATTGTGTATTTATTTTTTTCCTGAATCTTTTGTTTTTTTTATATGGGGAAAGATTCTGGCCAGCCTGGTCTACCATTTTGCCAGAATCAGACAGATTTCTTTTTACGTTATTTTAAAGCAGGTTTTCTTCTATACTTGGGTAGATGCCATCATCCCTAATCACAGAGTAATTTGCAACGAGGCTTATTTCTGCACATGGGGCTGAAACTCTTTACATAGAAAAACACCATAATATACACATGCAAAAGAGAGTCAGATGGTGAGAGGAGAGACAATTTAGCATATTTATAACTTGCTCATACTAATGGGCACAGCATTATGTTGGGGAGACCTGTGGGGACTGCCAAGAGAAGCTGGTCTAAGAGATCGGGACTGTCACAGGAAAGCCTGAAGGGAAGGGTATTATGCTTCAGAGGCTGGTATGAGGGGAGCGCCCCGATAGGAGATAGTGCTTTTGGAAAGGAAGTCTATTGGAATCACTTAGGGAACTTCGTAAAAATAGCCATTCCAGGCCCCGAAAATTCTTTCATGTGTTCAGCTGGACCTAGGAATCCGTATTGTGATAAGTTACTCCAGGTGACTCCACACAGTGGTATACTGAGCTGCTTTGGGAAACCAGTTGGAACAAGCAGAAGAAGAAATGAACAGGGGGGTAAGAAAACTGGTTCATAAAGTACTTCGGGGGCACTGGGGTGGCTTAGTCACATGTCTGACTTCAGCTCAGGTTGTGATCTCCTGGTCAGTAAGTCCGAGCCCCGTGTCGGGCTCTGTGCTGACAGCTCGGAGCCTGGAGCCTACTTCGGATTCTGTGTCTCCCTCTCGCTCTGCCTCTTCCCCACTCATGTGCTCTCTCTCTCTCTCCCTCAAAAATAAGAATTACACCCCAAGGGCCAATATTGCATGTGACTTGTTTTTGTAAGGCCAGTGAGCTAAGAATGGTTGAAAGTGTTTTAAAGGGGGAAAAAAAAGAATATGTGACAAAAATCATACTTTGGCTCCCAAATCTTTAAATACTTCATGTCTGGCCTTTTACAGAATACGTTTGTGGAGTCCCTGAATTTAGACAAACTGAAGGTTTTCCATGCAATGGTGGCAAATTAGCCACAGCGTGATGGGGGAATATATATGGAAAAGCAGCTGTATGTGAATAAGGCAAAGACAAAGTAGAACTTGACTAGAAGCCATGGTCCAAAGCGCTATCAAAACAAGATCATCAGAGCATTCAACTGAGTCACCAAAGTATCTTCCATGGCATGACACAGTGACCTTTATGCAGTGAGAATTTAATCATGTTCAAGTTGAAATTCTTCATTAATTTCTAATTACCCTTAAGATAAGGTCAAAACACAGCATACAGTACACTAAGCTCTTTGTGACCTATTCCAAATTCACATTCTTCAAGGTGTCATGACTGATCTACCATAATCCATTCCCATGAAAGTCCTCAAGATCCAGTGAACACACAAAATATGTCCTCATTGGTTTTATTTTATTTATTTACTTATTTTTTGGTTTTCACAGTAATGAAGTATATAGTTTAAAAATCAAATTATACATGTGTCATTATGAACATCAACTCTTCCAAACTCTACTCCCAATTAAACTCCAAAAAAGGTCTTTCTTTGTTTCCATTTTTTCCCTGATTTTACCTCCATAATTCTAATGAATTTCCTTATACTTCCTGTTTCTAATATTCTATATTAAGTATTTCCACCTAATTCTAATTGAGATCAAGATTTAGCACTCTTCCGCTATTCACTCCCTCCACATAATCCTTTCCCTTTCTCCCAGTATTATTTTAGCATTTTGATACTCAGCGCGCATGTGTGTGTGTGTGTGTGTGTGTGTGTAGGTATATAGTTTACAATCTGACACATAGTCCACATGTCCTTCCTTCTACAAAGTTTTATTATTTTTTGGTATTTATTTTTTTAAGTTTATTTATTTTGAGAGAGACAGAGACAGTGAGTTGGGGAAAGAGTGAGGGAGAGAGAGAATCCCAGTGCAAAGCCAGATGCAGGGCTCAAACTCCTGAAACCACGAGATCTTGACATAAGCTGAAACCGAGAGTCAGACGCTCAACCGACCGAGCCACCCAGGCACCCCACCTCCTGGCATTTAGCCCCACTTCCTGTCATTTAGCCCCACTTCCTGGCATTTATGATTGCCTCATTTTTTGGTGGCTGAATACTGTGCCTTTGAAACAAAAATTCTTCCTATGTAAAATTGTAACGTACCCCATGGGGCATCTGGGCGGCAGTCGGTTAAGTGTCTGACTTCAGCTCAGGTCATGATCTCGCGGTTTGTGAGTTCCAGCCCCACGTCCGGCTCTGTGCTGACAGCTCAGAGCCTGGAGCATGCTTTGGATTCTGTGTCTCTCTCTCTCTCTCTCTGCCCCTCCCCTGTCTCTCTCTGTCTCAAAAATAAATAAAAAACATTTAAAAAAATTAAAAAAAAATTGTAACGTACCCCCAAAGAACTCCATATATTAGAGAATCTACCACATCCATTTCTATATTTTTGGAATTATCCCTCCTGGAACTTTTTATCATCTTGCACAAACCTTTGCAAATTGCTCGCTAAGTTTCCCGTACTATTTGTCACTCCCCAGTTTTTGAGAAATTCACTTTGCTTCTCTCTTGTTCGTTGCTTTATTAAATGTTTTGCAACTACATAGCATGGATATCCAGCCATCTGTCCTGCTATATAGCTATATTTTCCACCTTCAACTGACTAATGCATATTTTTTATCATGCTCTTCATGTATCTGTTTTTCCCTTTTCACTCATTTTCTGGCTCATATCATCCAGAAGCTGCTGGAGAAATAGAGAATGGAGGCACATTTTTAAGAATCCGCATTCCCAAAATATTTTTATGCAAGCTTCACAGTATGGTTGGATATAGAATTCTACATCGTTTTCCAAAAAAAAGTTTGGGGTCTTACTATTTTCTAATTTCCTGTATTGCTTTTGAAAAGTTCAGTGTCATTCAGATTCCTTTATATGAGAGTGAGTGTTTCTCTTTGTCTTTCCAGAATTTTTAGGACCCTCTATTTATCCTTGAATATTCTGAAATTTCATACTTATGTGACTTGATATACACTTTTTTTTGATATACACATTTTTTAAATTATCATGCTGGGAACTGTATTCTTCATTTTGGAAAATATCTATAAAATGTTTGCTCAGTGCTTGTGCCACACATGTAATCTTTTTGTCTTTCTAGAACATCTATTTTTCTAATGTTGGACATTTCAGATAAAATCTCTGATTTTCACATTTGCTTAATTTGCTATAATATAATAAATTTGTGCATATATATATTTGTATATATACATATACACACATATATAAAACACAGGAACAGAAAGACTAAACACAGGATCACAGATTTGATGGAACAGAGGTAGGTCTGGTAACATGAGAAAAGGTTGACTCTGCCAAGAAACGATGATGTCGTACCTTGATTGATTAATGGAGACTCCTCAGTGTCCTAAATCTGTTCTAGATGGCAATAGAAAGGGGTGGAGTGTGGGGCACCTGGGTGGCTCAGTCAGTTAAGTGTCTGACTTAGGCTCAGGTCATGATCTCACAATTTGTGAGTTTGAGCCCCGCATCAGGCTCTGTGCTGACACCTCGGAGCCTGGAGCCTGCTTCAGATTCTGTGTCTTCTTCTCTCTCTGCAGCCCTCCCCCCCCGCCCCCCACCGCCCTCACTCATGCTCTGCCTCTCTCTGTTTCTCAAAAATAAATTAACACTAAAAATTTTTAAAAAAAAGGGGGGGTAGAGTGTGAACTAAGGTTAAATCTGATTCTTCCTATAACATGTGATCCTTTTGGATTGGTTTATTGTTTCAGTGCTCATCTGAAGTCCTGAGGGTTGCCATGATCTATTGTGAGCTATTTCTATAATTAGTAAAGTGTTAGGTGAAGAAATGAATTAGTATCAATGGAAGTTCAAAGCCAGAAAATGAAGAGGTAGGCTTTTTTTATGTGATAAAGGATGGGAATTTACTACTGGAGTAGGCAGGCTGTTAATCAATCATTCACTAAACAATGAGTATAGTTTATCTGGCTTGTTTCTAAGCTTCTAGACCACGGCTCGCTATCTAACTTTATAGGCGATCATTTTCAGGTGATCTGGAATAGCAGTTGGGTTTCTCACCATCTTAGTCTGATATTTGCTCCATGTAACTTTATTCAGTTGAGAAAAATGTTTTTAGCCCCAGGCATTCAAGGCCTTTCTTAAGTTCCATTTTTCAATTTGGGGGGATAAAAATTATCTCTTTTTCAAAATATGCAAGGCCTTGAATTCTTGGACTTCTTCATTACCTTTCATTTCTGATTTCAAACCGGGCAATATTTTACCAAGCTCATTTCTTCTTTCCTGTAATACTTTGCCAAATGCAGCCAACAGTCAGCAATACAATACACACTATTATGGTACAGTTTTCCAAATGTTTCCCCTAGAGGTAGAGACAGAGCAGGCACAAAATCTGCATTACGAGTTACAGCAGGTAAGTTATTAAATGTCTGCAACAACATAACATGAAAACGTAGACATTTGTCCTGGCACGTCTCTTTATTTGCCACCTGCAAGTAACTAACACTATATATTTTATATGTTGGCTATAGCAAATGCTATGTAGTTTACTTTTTTTTTTTCCTACAGTAGTGTCCCAATTCAAGGTAGTAATTACTATACAGGTAATGATAGCACATAGTCTATGCTATGGTAACAATTATACTTTGAAATATTAGCAGTTTATGTCAGTAAAGGTTGATATTGCCTCACATTACAGACTAAAGCAGGTTCTCTCCACATGATGACTCAGGATCTGGGGTCCTACCAAGATGTGTTTCCAAAGTAACGAAACCCTTTACATCCAGCTGCATTAATGAAAGAGAGAGAAAATACGTGGAAAGTTACACAGGGGTCTTACGCAAGTATAGATGTAACATACAATAGTTGCCCACACATACTACTAGCCGGCACTACTCAAAGAGCCCCCCTGATTGCAAAGCCCCTGGATCTGTGATTTAAATATGTATACAGAAGCAAAATAAAAATATTTTAGTAAACACAGAACAAAAATAAAACTTACAAAAAATGATTTAAGCAATAGAATACCTGAATAATCCTACATCCATTAAAGAAATTGTAGCAGTAGATTAAATTTGCCTATGAAGAAATCTCCATGTACCAATCAATCAGAAGAATAATTAGAAACAGGCAAAGCAGAGATGGGAAACGGTGGTGATATTTCCCAATTTATTTTTGGAGTCTTTTATTACCGTGCTATTAAAACCTGACAACAAGGGGCGCCTGGGTGGCGCAGTCGGTTAAGCGTCCGACTTCAGCCAGGTCACGATCTCGCGGTCCGTGAGTTCGAGCCCCGCGTCAGGCTCTGGGCTGATGGCTCAGAGCCTGGAGCCTGCTTCCGATTCTGTGTCTCCCTCTCTCTCTGCCCCTCCCCCGTTCATGCTCTGTCTCTCTCTGTCCCAAAAATAAATAAATGTTGAAAAAAAAAATTAAAAAAAAAAAAAAACCTGACAACAAAAGGATGAAAATGAAAGTTGTACATCAATGTTATGTATTAATATAGTTAAAATTATATTGTCAACAATAATTCAAGCATACATAAAAATGATGTCTTGGTCAAGAAGTGGTTTGCTATAGAAATCCAATGTTTACATTTGAAAATGGATTATTCTCACCTCATTATCATACAGGGAAAAATCATATGTGACCATTTCAATTTTTTTTTTTTAATGTTTATTTATTTCTGAGAGAGAGACAGACTGTGAGTGGGTGAGGGGCAGAGATAGAAAGAGACAAAGAATCCGAAGCAGGCTCCAGGCTCTGAGCTGTCAGCACGGAGCCGGATTCAGGACTTGAACTCATGAACTGTGAGATCATGACCCGAAAAGAAGTCGGACGCCTAACTGACAGAGCCACCCAGGTTCCCCATATATGTGACCATTTTGAAAGAAAAAAAAAAGATAACCATTTATGAGGAAAGCTTAGAAAATTAAGAATAGAATGAAATCTCCTTAATCTTATAATTAATATTTATAAGAAACTCAACAAGAAATATATTTGTAAACTATTCACATATATTTGTGAAACATTTTCCTTTGGGATTATACTAATGAAGAAATCTTGAAACTCTTCTTTTTTGAGGTCAGGAATGAGAAAATAATGATATTATCACCATGACTATTAAATATTTTTTCATTATATTACTAAGCAAAGAAGGAAATCATCAAGAAATGTGCATAAAGATTGTAAAGGATTGTAAAGTCACTAATTGAAGATGTTATTATTGTGTATGTAGAAAATACTTTAAAAATCTACCTGTAAATTACTAGAATTAATAAAAGGGTTAAGTAGCCATATGTAAAACCAATATATGGAAATAAATTGTATTTTAAAGTTTATTTATTTATTTTGAGAGAGAGAGAGAGAGAGAGAGAGTGAAAGCATGAGCAGGGGAGGGACAGAAAGAGAGGGAGAGAAAGAATCCCAAGCAGGCTCTGTGCTGTCATCACAGAGTTCTATGCAAGGCTTGATCTCACAAACCATGAGATCATGACCTGAGCTGAAATCCAGAATCTGACGCATAACAAGCGAGCCACCCAGGTGCCCCGAAATCAATTGTATTTTAAATATCATTTTATTATAAAACGAGATAAGAAGAGACCATTTAAATAATACCAAAAATGAACTATATAGAAACAAATCCAATAGAGAATATATAAGACCTTAGAGAAAAAATGATGAAGTTTTTTAGAAAAAATTTGAAGCACATATTTGGATAGAAATATATACCATGATCATGGTTTTAAAAAAGCAAAAAAAAAAAATGATTTATATGTTTAAGGCAATCCAAGTGCAAATACAGATTTATTTTTGTTGCACTTGGTGATCTGATTTTAAAATTTTTATGGACGCGCAGTGACAAAGATACCATTGAAAAAAAACAAAATGAGAGGCCTTGCTCAACCAGGTAGCTCTCTCTATATTTTATATTTATAGGAATAAAGACAGGTTGGTATTACCAACGGGATAGGTGAATATCCAACAGAATGGACTAGCATGCTCCAAAACAGATCTATTCATATTTGGATACTTGATATGAGAAAAGCTAATCTTTATACACCAGATAAATGATGTTAAGAGTTTGAAGATTCATAACTCATACCATGTGAAAAATAACTCCAGTGGTTTGACGACTTAAGTGCATCAGTCAGAACTGTAAAGATTTTATAAAAATTTAACATAAGAAAATGGATTCATAATATCAAAATATGGAGGACTTCTTTCAACCATATGGGAAAATAAATGCTAATGTTAAAGAAAAAATTGTTAAGTTCAACTATATGAAAATGAGGGACTTCTGGTCATCAATATATATCATGAAAAGAGTGAAAAAGCAAGAGAAATGGACTAATTTGACTGCACAGTTTACAAAGGAAAATGTTTAAATGCCAAAAACCCACAAGAAAACACGCTTAACCACGTTGAATTATTAATGGATGTGAGAATTAAAAACACATCCGATAGGTGGGCAAAAATTTAAAAGTCTGACAATCAGCAAAGCTGGCAAGCATGGGAACAAACAATATAGCCCAAACGTACTAAGGGTGTGTACATAAATTCACTTAAACACTTTGGAGAACAAATTGTCATTATTTAGAAAAGGTGAAGATGTGCATATCCTATAAGGCAACAATTTAATTTTTGTTATATATCCCAGAGAACGTCTTTTCTGTATTTGCACCTTGATACACGTATAAGAACACTTTAAGTAGCATAGTTTCTGGTACACAAGAACTGACAATGAAAAAAAGAAATCACAGATTCATAAATAATAGAATGAATTTATAAGCTGTTGCATATTTTTATAACACAAAATTAACATTCAATGAAATAAATGTATCATGAATGTGACAAACTGAATGTTGAATGAAAGAAAGAAATAAAAGCATATGTACGTGCAGTGTTATTCCATTCACATAAAGTTTAAAAACAGGCAAATTAAAATATGTAATCTGGAAACCATACACATAAAGAAAAGCGAGAAACTGGTTTTCACAAATTCAAAATAATAGCTCCAACTAGGAGAAAAAAGGTTGGAGGAAATTTGGGGGACATTATGGTTGCTAATTATGTTCTCCTTCTTGACATGAGTAGGGTAAGATATATTTTTGTTTCATAACTATCTGGTAAAATTATATATCTATGTTTTGGTTAAATTTTTTATATATGAAAATTAAAAATGAAAACAAACTAGAAATCTAAAGACATACAGTGAAGTATTTTTTAATGTCATGCTAATTAGGGGCATCTGGGTGACTTAGTCAGTTTGGGTTCAGGTCATGATCTCCCTGTTTGTGAGATTGTGCCCCATAGAGGGCTCTGCACTGATAACAAGGAGCCTGCTTGGGATTCTCTCTCTCCCTCCGTGTCTGCTCCTCTCCTGCTTGCTCGCTCTCTCTCTCTCTCTATTTAAGATAACTAAATAAACTTAAAAAATATCATGTTAACTAAGAATCTAATTGCAAATGAAGAGAACTAGTTGCAAATGAGAGCAGTAAAAAAAAAATTGCCTTTTTTTTTCTTTTTTTAGTCAACCTTGTTTTTCTTTGTGTTTGTGTATGAGTGTGTATAATGTGTTCCAAAGAACTAACTATCCTAAAGCAAATGTCAGTCCAGCCTGTTTCTCTGGGGTAGTGTTTCTTCGCTTTTATTGTACATATGTTTCAACCTGGGATCTTGTTACAAATGCAGATTCAGACTCAGTAAGTCTGGGGTGGAGCCTCAGATCCTAACAAGGATGTGTTCCCACTGGTAGTCCAACAAGGCTGAGAATCAAGGCTCCCAAGGACGTGTGTTATGGTTGATACTGGATGAATTAGAATTCAGTTCTTAATTTATATGTAAAGTGACTCTATATTTTTTCACTCAACTGGGACACCTTTGGGAGTGAAACAGAGCTTACATGAATAACGGTGCTTGCCATAAGGCATAAACAGGAAATTACCCCAGAACCTGGGACATATGTTTCTTCTATCTTTCAGTTGCAATGATCTTTTATGCACTCTACAATTTAGTATATTGCATTCTAGGAAATTGAGCACCGGAAACCCTCCTTCAATATCATACCAACATGAGAAATTACTAACTTGAAATGCATTAAAAGCATTCTGAAGAAAGGCCTTTGAGTTAGTGAGTAGAAGTTTATATTTTGGAAAATGCACAGTAAAGAAAAAGTTATGCCCCAGTTGAAGTGGGTGGAAATTTCCCATCTGCTGCTAGCTAGACAGTCTGGACCTCAGATTCTTTTTGCTTCTGAAATGCTTGTAAGACATGAGTTTATTCCATTTTAATAATATAATCTCTACTTGTGGCACGAGACACTGTTTTGTTTTATCTCTTTCACGTGTTTATATTTTGAACTTAAAGTGATTTTGTTTGTTTCTATCTAATTTTCTTCATATTCTGTGATTTCAAAATCATTTATAAATCTACATTTTAAAAGAAGACAATAATTACCTGTGATTAAAAAAAACTCAACAATTTTAGGTCCCATGATGAAATGCTTGTATTTTTATAAGCAACTCATAATATATTTTTGGATTCTTTTCAACAGTATAAGAATAAAAAATAGGGGTTGGGATTTTCAATTATCTGATTAATTTAGTCATATGATGCTTTTGTTGAAAATTTTAAATGTTTAACAATGACGCAGAGTTCTAAGGGACAAAAAAAGGAAAGAGCAACACAATAAAAAAAAAGAAACTGCATTAAAAAAAAAGAAACTGCATTTTTAGAAAATAAAATAAAAGTAACATACATGCAATCTGAAGTTATGCCAATGAAGACTAATGCATGAATTTTAATATATAGTAAAGTTATTTATACAATATTTCACTAAACTGACATCGGGAAATAAAGAGGGTTCAAAGATGACAATCATAATTAAAGAGTAAAAACTAAAAATCCCTTTTGTCTTTGAAACACCAAGCCTTTCCGTCTTATCTATTAAATGTCATGGTGAAAATTTTACTTCTGCCAGTATGAAAGAGGATGTCTATGAGCCTCGTTTAATACCTCCATCCATATTCATGCAAAGTGTTCTTAAGTAATGGAGACGAATATTATGGCTTAAATAATTAAAAAGTTCAAAATAATGAATCATATTCAGTACTGAAAGAGCCTTAAACTTGAAGTATGATTCTTTTGATAATGACATATGGTTTTCAAAAAGAAATAGCAGAAACTGACATTCTAGAAAAACAAAACGAGTGATTCACACCCCAGCAAAATTTAATATCACTTCCAGGATATTGAAGGCTTCATGTGCCAAGTTAGTCATAGATTCTGGCCTTACGGCAGGAGGCACTACTGATGTTCCTTATTTTTCAATTTTATTATCATTATTTTGTAATTCTTATGAATCCATGAAGATGTATTCACCTATAAGAATTCATAATGAAACAGCCTTATCACATCTGATTCATTGATTCTTCACGGAGTCGACACAAAGACTTGGTGCAGAGAGCTTCTAGAATGAATTCCCAACTAAACTATTGGCATTATTTACCTTCGCAATTGTGCTCTGATTGAGAGGAACTGGGGACATCCTACCTGTAATGCCTCTGCTCAGGCTTTTGGATGTCTTTATTTTTAAAAAAAAATTTTTTTTAACATTTATTTATTTATTATTGAGAGACAGAGAGAAAGCCAGAGCATGAGCAGGGGAGGGGCAGAGAGAGAGGAAGACACAGAATCCAAAGCAGGCTCCAGGCTCCGAGCCATCAGCACAGAACCCAACGCGGGGCTCGAACTCACAAACCGCAAGATCATGACCTGAGCCCAAGTCGGAGGCTTAACCGACTGAGCCCCCAGGCGCCCCTTGGATGTCTTTATTTATTAAACAATCGATCCCACTCCATTTAGCACACATCTCTCCAGCATATTTACCAGAATCCATGGTGACTGTGAAGGGTTAACATGACAACAAAGCACAACCTCTTTCCTCAAGAAGCTCGCACTCACAATGACAGAAAAGGGCACATCACCACAGTTTGACAAGTGCTAGAAAGAAGTAAGAGTAGGTGCTCAAACAAAAGGGAAAACGAGTTCAGTTCCTGCCACTTTTAGCTAAAATCCCATTTCCCACGATGTACTTCCTTTGGATGCATGTGTACATTGTCGTCTATAGGAAGTCAAACATCTTTTCCACGTGGCAAGTCTTTGAATTTTGTTGCTGCTGTTGGTTTGTTAGTGTTTATTTGTTTTGCTTTTTTTTCTTCTGGCCTGACTGGACCCCACTAGACACCTAACTGGATAGCAATGTCACCACCTTCTATGAAATCTCATCACCTGCTTCTCTGATAAAAAGCAGTCTGCATCTTACTTTTTTCTGAATATACTTTGTGCTTCACGAACTCCTTAAAATAGAATTATCAAAAGCAAACAGAATACCATAACATGATATGAATAATACAATTCTATAAAGACAGTTTAAGATATTATTATATTTCTCATAGTCAGTGTCATAATACTATCTTCAACCAATTTTTCTCTTCTCGTCTATTTTTTAAATATGGCAAGGCCACGTAAATGCAGTGACTTCTTGTTTGTTCGCTTGCTTTAAAAAATCCTGATTTATTCCTATTAGATTACACAGATACATTGGAATCTGTTCAAGTATTTGAATTTAAATTCTAACACAAAATATTTTAACTCTCCTATCAGATTGAGAGATTTGATTAGCATTACTTATATTTTGGTCCAGGCAATTATAAAAGTGCTAATTAATGTAAAGTCAAGAACAGGATCTCCTGGATTTCTAGTGCAGCATAAAAGAAATATCTCCAGGGAAATGCTTGCTGACTGTTCCTGAAAGAACCGACTCCTACTTGGGGAGATGTCTTCTATAGGGGTCCCCAAGATACTAATCAAGACTGAAAAGTTCATCAAAGATGGAATCTACTTTCCGTATGTTTCCACTTCTAGTCTGTGTTACATCCGGTCTCTGTTTTCTCCTTTGTTTTTCCAGACACTTCTATTGTGTTTCCGCTCTGTTACAGTGTGTGGTTCATGTGGCATGCTCTGCTCTGGTCCCTCCTTCATCTTCTGAAACTCTTCCTTCTTATACACATAAGAAAAATACATCCATCAAATATTACGTCTCTTTAACTCTCCAGAATGACTTTGGATTTAATGATCTGAAGATTGCTCTTCATTATGTGCCCTGACCCCTCAGTTCCCACGTCCTCATTGCTTCCAAAATGATAAATTGTAATTTTTAAGAGGTATTGAGTATTTGAAATGTGCAAGCACCCTCGTAAGTCTCCCTTAGGTATATTTTCATTTAATCTCGATAACAAGTTACAGACCACTGCAATAAAGCAACTGTCACAATAAAGCAAGCGAAGGGGCACCTGGGTAGCTCAGTGGGTTAAGCGTCTGACTCTTAGTTTCAGTTCAGGTCATGATCTCCCAGTTCGTGGGTTCAAGCCCTGCATCAGGCTCTGAGAAGCCTGCTTGAGATTCTCTGTCTCTGCCCCTCCCGTTCACACTCTCTGTCTCTGTCTCTCTCTCTCTCTCTCAAAATAAATAAATAAACTTAAAAAAAAAAAAAAGGTTTGTAATGGGAATGCCCATCTCAGCATTATTCTCTCTTTTTATTTATTTTTTAACATTTATTTATTTTTAAGAAAGAGACAGAGCATGAGTCAGGGAGGGGCAGAGAGAGAGGGAGACACAGAATCTCAAGCAGGCTCCAGGCTCTGAGCTGTCAGCACAGAGCTCAATGTGAGGGCTCCAACCCACGAACCATGAGATCATGACCTGAGCCGAAGTCAGACGCTTAACTGACTGAGCCACCCAGGTGCCCCTCAGCATTATTTTGTAATAAAAACCAGGAAATTCTCCAAGTGTCTATTAATAGGAGAATGAATAAACTGTGATGTTACATAAAATGGAACACTATTCAATAATGAAAGGGAATGGGCTTCTGCTACATGCAAAAACAAAGATGAATCTCACTGAAGTTATGCTGAGTATAAGAAACCTTTCACAAAAGTTAATTTATACCAGAGCAACGACATTCCCCTACTTCACTAAGGAGAAAGGAAATTGTACTTTGTACCATGCTTTGTTCTTCATGAATTCATACTGGAAGCTAGGATTTGCTTCATTCCTCTATGTACAGTACTCCAAAACAACCCAAATAATTGAAATCAAGTTCCCATACATGTCATCTACTTCCTTTTAGGAATGGGATTATTTCCCTAGATTCTGCTCATGTATCTCCTTCTCTGTGGTTTGCAGTGACTATGAAACCTGGTTCCAAACATTCTTTCTCTCCACACTCTCATTCTAACCTGGAGGTGTCCTGATGGGGAAGTGCTGAAGTTCTGTGCCGTCCCCCCTACCCGCCCAGCTACACTGGGAGGTAAACAGCATTGCCTCTTCCCCTAACAGTTTCAGCGAGACAGATTCCTCTTAGGAATAGGACAAAGGCAAAATGGGAGTTAAATTGTTCTGTTAACATTAGACCATCTGTTCCAAGGAACGGAACTCGCTCTTCCGGGTTCCTCTTGCTGTTTTCAACCTGGCAAAAATGATCTTTTTATTGTTCCTAGCATATTTTGCAAGGTTCTGATTTTTTTTTTATTAGCTTTCCTATTCGGTTTCATGCAACCCTTACATGTGTGTTTAAGATCACTTCTCTGTTTTTTTCTTTCTAAATATACAGTCACTAAAGAACCCTGCAACATCACAGATTTCCTTAGAAACTATCACATTTTCTTCTCTTGAGACTTTTTTTCTTATGCAGGCTCTAACTGTGAGATGCCCCACCTTTTCTCTAAGGTTGTATTTTTTTTCTCCAAAATTAAAACAAACAAGCAAAAAAATTATAGTTGGAGACTTGAATGGATGTGTCCAGTTGAAATTAGAGTGAAGTCTGAGAACTAAGAAAGGCTTTCATAAATGTACCTTTGAGCACTCCTCCCTGTTCAAACCAATGATGGGATATTTTCTCTCTAAAGGAAGAAATTATTTTGTAAGTTTATGATTTCTTGCTGTTTCTTTCTTTTTTACTAACAATGACTAAGAAATTTTTCACTGAGATTTAAGTATAGGCTCTGATAAGAATGGGTTTATAAATTGTCTTAGCAAAATAAATGGATAATATTTTAATATATTTTAAGCAAAAATGGTATAATGATACTAATCAATTCCTGTGTTGTTTGTTTATTTGTTTTGTTTTTTGTTTTTTTTTAGTTTTAGTTGTTTTTGTTTGTTTGTTTGTTTACTTGTTTTTTTTACCTTATAGTCACAATGGTGCAAAACTCTATCAGTGTCACTGCACTATTGTCAATGACATGTTATGTGTCACATTTTCAGGATTAAATAGTAATGTTGTAGGGACTATTTAGAATTATATCAAATAAAATGTTGAAAAATGTGCTGTAAATAGAACAGGGCAAGGAGCTATAAAGTTCTTCCCCACTCATGCCAGAGACAGCTGAAATCAGTAGGTAGGATTTGAACTTTCACCTGGTGGTGAATTGGTGATGTGGTTTAAAATAGGTAATTTCATTAAAGCTTGCGAGAAAGAAGTCCTTCATAGTTAGGTATTCAGTTAGACATCTCTCAAATATGCCATCAGGCCCTCTTTAGAGGTAATTTAAGCTAATACGATAACCTCCTAAATAGTGTCTCAAACGTCAGTGTCCCTAGTCTGTCCCTCCATGTTTCTCTAGAGAATAAATACAGTCCAAATCTCTAGGTTGGCATTCAGGATCCTTCACGATCTGGCTCCAGTCTGTCTTTTCGCAGTCTTTAAACAATTTCCCATAATCCCGAAACAATTCTATTCCATACAATCTGCTCTGAAGCTCCCTCTCAACTTCTTTAAACATAGTTATGTATAATTAAGCATATATATAGTTAAACATGCACAGAGCTGAGCATTGTTACATCTCCTGACATTAGGAAGGGCAGTCATGCAGTAAGGAAAACCAAATCCATATTGTACTTTGGAGGGATGAAACACCTATTACAAACACTGCTGAAATCTTCATTATTTTGAGTAACACCATTACTATCATGAATATAGTCATGGGTCTCTCTCTAATGCTCTCCTCCCTTCAGATGTGGACGGAGAATCTGGGAGCAGAAACTGCATGTGTAGCCAAGTTCCTTTCAATCCGATCATTCCTGGCAACTGGGCACATTGCAAGAGTGCACTCTCTGTTCCTTTCCTTTCCGATATATGTTTTCAAAGATGCATAGGGAGGCATGTGGTGACCCAGTTCTACCAATAGTTTGGAAAAAAACTCCATATACTTTCTAGGATTCAACATTAGGAAGTCCACATGCCTCCAAATAAAGGAAATACTCATCACTGGCACTTCCTTAGAAATGAAAATGACCCTGTTTCTCCATACACTTTATATTTTAGACATATTTACTAACTGATTGAGGACATAGTGGAGAAAATGGTCACTGAATGGATTCTCCTTCAATCTCAGTAACATTTCTCATTAATTTCCTATACATATTAGTAGATATTCCCTCTTACAACTTGTCATATATTGTGCCATGTTTGGATTACAGTACTTTCGCCATATTTGTCTTCAATAACATTTTTTTGCTCTCCTTTCATGATCATTTTATGGATAGTTTGGATTTGATGCACCAGTATGGTAAAGTCTGCCGCTCTAAAATACTATTTCTTGATCCTTCTTAGGTAAAACATGGAGGATTTTTAGATTTATAATTATGTGAAAATCTGGAGTAAGAAAATGGAGATTGTCTTTGTGTTGTTTTTATTTTATTTTATTTTTTCTGAAACTGTTCCTGGATGAAGCAAAGTCGATGCTATTTATCTCACAGTGATACCTATATTTTAAAAAGGTGTATAAAGTCAAGTCTAAATAAAAGCTTGTGTGACTATCTACAGGTAAGCAGGTAGCCACCTTAGCACTGAGAATGTCTCAAAAAAAAAAAAAAAAGCAGATGTGACTGCCATCCATGAAAAATTACATAGGCTCACACTCCACTATAAACATTAAGAAACATGGACAAAATACATGAATAAAGAAGTGTTTTCAGACATTGAAAAAACAGGGAGATGGGTGAAGGGATAGGCGAAATAAGTGAAGGGGATTCAGAGTGCACTTATGATGAGCACTAAGTAATGTACAGAATTGTTGAATCACTATATTGTACACATGAAATTAAAATAACCCTTAGGGGCGCCTGGGTGGCGCAGTCGGTTAAGCGTCCGACTTCAGCCAGGTCACGATCTCGCGGTCCGTGAGTTCGAGCCCCGCGTCAGGCTCTGGGCTGATGGCTCAGAGCCTGGAGCCTGCTTCCGATTCTGTGTCTCCCTCTCTCTCTGCCCCTCCCCGGTTCATGCTCTGTCTCTCTCTGTCTCAAAGATAAATAAACGTTAAAAAAAATAAAAAAATAAAAAAAAAATAAAAAAAAATAAAATAACCCTGTATTTAATTATACTGGAATTAAAATTTTTAAAAATCCCATGATTTCCCATTATGATATAATAGATTAGCATCCATCATGGAAAAAAAAAAAAAAAGAAAGAAAGAAAGAAAAACAGACCATACAGGGTTGTAATGGCAAGTCTTGCAATTTTGGTTTCTAGGTTTCAGCACTGGGAGGCAGGACCCAAACAGAGCCCAGTGGTCTTACTGAGTTGAGGAGAAAAAGATGGCAGCTAAGGCAGACCAAGGCAGCTACACTGTATGTGACAATATAACTGATAGGAGGGATGTATACGCAAAAAGATCTCTGGATTCCTGCAGAAATGTCTTGGCAATTCTTTGCCACATGTGAATATATGTGGGAAATTATCTCTAAAAAGCAACAAATTGGTTAATTCTTAGAGCTCAGTAGGTCTTGGAGTAGATTGATTTCCACCCATTTGGAATGGACAGGCCACATAATACAATACAAGCATCGTTGGGTAGAATGCCCAGAGCAATATGGCCGCTTCAATGGGTTAACTTAGGCTTAAATTAAAGTCTGCTCTGGATAGATCCATAAAAATCAAACTCTAAAAAAATCAGCCATGAATACATCTCAAATAATTGCATAACAAAAAAGTCCAATGATCTTTTTAAAAAGTGCAACAAAATGCAGCACACAAAACAGAAAAAAAATTCAGTGTGTTGTATCTGATCAGAAATGTCAAGACCTGAGGGGCGCCTGGGTGACTCAGTCAGTTAAGCCTCCGTCTTGGCTCAGGTCATGATTTCATGTTCGTGAGTTTGAGGCCCACATTGGGCTCTGTGCTACCAGTTCGGATCCTGGAGCATTTTTCTGATCCTGTCTTCTTCTTTCTCTGTCCCTCCCCTGCTTGCACTCTGTCTCTGTCTCTCTCTCTGTCTCAAAAATAAATAAATGTTAAAAAAAAATTTTTTAAGACATGAAAATAAACAAGAAAATATGCCTTTTAACCAGAAGAAAAATCAATTCATAGATACAGACACAGAACTTAAGGATGTGATGGAATTAGCCAAGCATTAAAAGAGCCATCACTAATATGTTCTATATGTAAATACTATAAATTCCACAAATTTTGATTATGCATAATTTTTGTTTAATCCAAGTTATTGCTGAAAAATAATGATAAGGGATGAATGAAAATCTTAAAAGGATCTCAAGAATAAAGACATCATGTACAAAATAATAAATCTAAGTATCCTAACAGATTTCTACAGAAACAATGCAAGCCAGATTAAGGTGATGGAGAGGCACTTTTAAAATACTGAATGACAAAAAAAGGTCAACATAAAATTCTAGAACAAGAAAAAATATATTGCAAAAATTGAAACAAAATAAGAACAGACAAACAAAATCTGTGAAATTTATTCTCAGCAGAACAAATACGATATATTAAAAAGAATGTATTAAAAAGAACCTCTGAAAGCAGAAAAAAAATGCAACAAGGTGGAAAGTTGGATTAACACAAAGAAATGTGGTTACAAGAAATGAAAAGTATATAGGTAAATATAAAAAACTCCTATTTCTTTCAGTTAATCTCTTTAAAAGATTAAGAGATAATTGACTCTGTAAGCAAAACTACTGACATCGTTGTATAGGATTCATAACATATGCAGAAGGAAATTGATTAATGACCATAATGCAACAGTTTGGAGCAGAATATGGAAATTTATTCGTCTTAAATTTTTGTGGTATAGATGAAACACATAGGAAACAGTCACTGAGACAGATAATATTCTATGCCATTGAAAGTCGTCATAAATGTAAAAGTAATGAAATCATACAAAGTATATTCAATGACATGACAGAATATAGCTACATATCGTTGCTGGAAGATACATTGAAAAATCCACTTTTGGAGATAGTTCAGGTAGGTTTCTAAATAAACAATTAGTAGCATAACTCAAAAATATTAAAAGAAATTAGAAAATTATCTTGGTATAATAATAATTAAACACTAAAATCCGTGGACTTCTTCTAAAGAGGTGATAAGAGGGACATTGTGGTACTATGTTAGAAAAACAAAGAGATCTCAATTCACTTAATGAGGGCAATGAATAGAAAATAGTTCCAAATATGATGAATATCAAAGCAACTATATAAAAAAAAATCACTTTAATATGAATGGTCTAAGTACACCAATTAAAAGATTTAAAGTGGACTAAAAAACAAGTCCCAACTCTATGTTCTACAAGAAACTCGCTTTATTTATTTATCTTTTTAAGTTTATTTATTTTGAGAGAGAGAGAGAGAGTGCAAGCAGGGTAGGGGCAGAGAGGGAGATGATCAATCCAAAGCAGGCTCCAGGTTCTGAGCTGTCAGCACAGAGCCCAACACGGGGCTTGAACCCACCAACTGAGAGCTCATGACCTGAGTCAAAGTTGGACGTTTAATCGACTGAGCCACCCAGGGACCCCTGGAAAGGTATTTATTTTATTTTATTTTATTTTATTTTATTTTATTTTATTTATTTTTTATTTATTGTTAAAAAATATTTATTTTTGAGAGAGAAAGACAGAGTGTGAGTGGGGGAGGGGAAGAAAGAGAGGAAGACACAGAATCTGAAGCAGGCTCCAGGCTCTGAGCCGTCAGCACAGAGCCCAATGCAGGGCTCGAACTCATGAACCATGAGATCATGACCTGAGCCAAAACCAAGAGTCAGAGAAGCTCAGCCGACTGAGCCATAGAGGTGGCCCAAAACTCACTTTAAATGTAAAGACACCTATGCAATGAAAGTAAAAAGGTGGAGAAAAATATACAAAGTTTACATTAGTCAAAAGAAAGCTGAGACAGCAATATGAATTTCAAAGCATATATTGGAGCACAGAAACTTATCAAGAATAAAGAAGAGCACCACTTAATTATAAAGGGGTCACTTCTCCAAGAAGACAAAACAATCCCTAATGGGTTTGCACTTAATAACAGAGTATCAAAATACATGAGGCAAAAAAAATGATAGTTTTAAGAAGAAATAGACAAATCTACTCTGACAGTTGGAGACAGTAAGACCTCTGTTAGCAACTGACATATCCAGCAGGCAGAAAATAAGTAGGACATAGTTGAACTGAACAGTACCATCAATTAACTGGATCTACTTGACATTTATAAAATACTTCATTGAACCACAGAAAATGCATGTTCTTCTCAGGCTCACATGGAATATTCACCAATATGGGCAATATTTTGAGCCATAAAACACACCTTGATAAATTAAAAATAAAACAAAATATATAAAGAATGCTTTCAGGCCACAATAGAATTAAACTAGAAATTAATAACAGAATGATATCTGGAAATTCCCAGAATATTTGGAGACTAACAGCCCACTTCTAAATGATAATATGTCAAAAAAAATCTCTAGAAAATTAAAAAAAATTTTTTGAATGAAATGTCCAGTGATCTAACTAGTCAAATGATCTAGGATAAAGGGGCAAAGGCAATGCGATGTAGAAAGAATTGTCCTTTCAAAAAATGGGACTGAAATAACTGAACATCCACATGTAAAGAAAAAAGAATCTAGATACAGACTTTATACCTTCACACAAAAAAATTAACTCAAAACAGATCATAGACCTAAATAAAAAATACATAACTATAAAGATTCTAGAAGATAACAGATGAGAAAATCTAGGAGACCTTGGATTTGGTGACTGCTTTGGTATCTGCAATGCCAAAAGCAAAATCCATAAAAGAAAAAAAAAAACATTAGGTTCAATTTCACTAAAATGTAGAATGTCTGCTCTATGAAAGACACTTTTATTTTTTATTTTTTAAATATGAAATGTATTGTCAAATTGGTTTCCATACAACACCCAGTGCTCATCCGTGCCCTCCTCAATACCCATCACCCACCCTCCCCACCCTCCCACCCCCCCATCAACCCTCAGTTTGTTCTCAGTTTTTAAGAGTCTCTTATGCTTTGGCTCCCTCCCTCCCTAACGTCTTTTTTTTTTCTTCTCCTCCCCCATGGTCTTCTAAGTTTCTCAGGATCCACATAAGAGCGAAAACATATGGTATCTGTCTTTCTCTGCCTGACTTATTTCACTTAGCATAACACTCTCCATTCCATCCACGTTGCTACAAAAGGCCAGATTTCCTTCTTTCTCATTGCCACATAGTATTCCATTGTGTAGGGCCAAATGGGTGGCTCAGTCATTAAGCGTCTGGCTTTAGCTCAGGTCATGCATGATCTCACGGTTCATGGTTTCCAGCTCCAAGCCAGGGCCTGGAACCTGCTTCGGATTCTGTGTCTCCTCCCCTGCTCTGCCCCTCCCCTGCTCTCTCTCTCTCTCTCTCTCTCTCTCTCTCTCAAAAATAAATGAACATTAAAAAAATATTTAAAAGAGAGAGACAGAAGATCTGAGCAGATACCTTACAAAAGAACATGTAGTGATGGGGTTTAAGCATATGAAAAGATGTTCAACATCAAATGTCATTAGGGAATTGAAAAGTACAACAATGAGATAGCACTATACACCTATTAGGATGACTAAAACCCAAAACTCAATGTATTAGTTTGCTAGGGCTGCCATAGCAAAGCACCACAGACTGGGTAGTTTAAATGACAGAAGCTTATTTTCTAAGCCTCGGCTACAAGTCCAAGATCAGAGTGTTGATTTCTTCTGAGGCCTCTCTCCTCCACTTGTACATAGCCTCCTTCTTCATATGTCTTCATATGATCTTCCTTGTGTGTGTATCTGTGTCCTGATCATTTTGTTGTAAGGACACCAGGCATGTGGATTAAGACCCGCTCCAATGGCTTCATTTTGATTTAATTACCCTTTAAAGATCTTGTTTCAAAATACAGACCTATTTTTCTCATTACTGGAGGTTAGGATTTCAGCATATGCATTTCAGAGGAAGCACAATTCAGCTCATTACACCCTGACAACATCAAATACTGGTGAGGATGTCGGGAGCATCAGGAACTCTCATTCATTGCTGGTGGGAATGCAAAGTGATACAGCCACTTTGGAAGACAATTTGGCCACTCCTTAAAAAGCTAAACATAATCTTATTGTATATTCAACAATCATACTCTGATATTAACCCAAAGAAAATGCAAGTCATACTCACACAAATGTTCATAACAAACTTGGAAACCAATCAAGATGTCCTTCAGGAGGTGACCATTCACCTAAATGAACTGAGATACATCAGAAAATGGAAGAATATTCAATACAGAGAGACATGAGCGACCAAGCCATGAAATGACATGGGTGAAACTTGAATGCACATTACTAAGTGAAAGAAGCTGTTTTAAAAAGTCTACATACAGTATAATGTCAACCATATGACATTTTGAAAATGGCAGAACTGTAGAGAGTAAAGAGATCAGTGGTTACCAGTGGTTGGTGGGAGAGGTCAGAATAGGTGGGGCCCAGGGAATTTTTAGGGTTGGATACTATATGTTCATCAATAACACACAGAACTATATACCGCAAAGAGTAAATCTTACTGTGAACTGTGGACTTCTAGTTTAACAATAATATATCAATATTGGTTCATCAATTGTTTCAACCATACCACACTGATGCAAGATTGTAATGATAGAAGAAACTGAACGTGTGTGTCTGTGGGATGGGGGTGAGGCTGCTGGTGAAAGAGGAGCGGTAAAGGGGACTCTCTGAACTTTCTGTACATGTTATGTATTTTTTTATAAATCTAAAACTGCTTTTAAAACTAAAGCCTATTTTTTTTTTAAAAACCTTAAAGAACTAAAAACAAATAAAAAGTCACTAATACTCATAAGTGAATTTCGAAATCTGCAGGATGCAATGGATATTTACAAATCTATTGTATGGCTATGTATTAGCAATCAGTATTTGGAAACTGAGATTTTTCACAGCTTTAAAATCACAAAACAGAAATAAATTTAACTTAATAGGCACAAGATCTGTGCCTCAAAAACTACAAAATATCATTGTAATAGCTAATTCTGTGTCAATTTGACTGGACCATCAGGTCTCTAACTCTGGTTGTCAGACTCTGGTTGTGTCTGAAAGGATATTTCTGGATGAGGTTGACATTTTCAATGGATGCACTTGGTAAAGTAGATTACCTTCCCCAATGAGTAGTGTTCATCAAATCACTGGAGGGCCTGGCTAGAACAAAAAGTGGAAGAAGGGAGGATTCACACACTTCCTCTATGCCTGTTTGACAGGGACATTAGTCTTCCCCTGCCCTTGTTCTGAGATTTGTACCATTGTCTCCTCCTGCTTCTCAGATCTTCTAACTTGGACCGGAATTACCCCTCCGGCTTTCCTGGGTCTATAGCTTGCAGCCTGTAAATCATGTGACACTCAGCCTCCATAATTGCCTGAGCAAATTCCTCATAATAAACTCTTTTATATAGACATCTATCCTATAGGTTCTGTTTCCCGGGAGAACCCTAATACAATCACTGAAAGAAATAAAAGATGAACTAAATATGTACTATGTTCATAGTAAAAGACCCAGTATTATCAAGGTGTCAATTTTTTCCAAAGTAATTTATGAAATTTGGAGAAAAGCAGCAGAGATATTTTTTGGAGAAGTTAATAATCTTAAAACTATGTGATAATAAAAATGACCTAAAATTGCTTTAAACATAAAAAAAAAATAAGAACAAAGACAGAAGGGTTTACACTACTGTACTTTGAGACTAATTATGAAACTATACCAAACAACTTGGTGTGGGATTGACCTATAGAGTAATTTATAGATAAATAAAACAGAACAGAGTCTAGAAATTCTCATATAGGTCAATTATAGATGATCAATCAATTTTGGTTCGAATGAAAAAAAAATGAATCACAAAAGAAATAAATGATAAATTAGATTCCATTGAATTTAGAAAATATAAAAAAGCCACAAACTGCTAAACTACCTTTAGAAAACTTACACGTGTTATAGTGCTTGTATTCAACATCTACACAAAGAACACTTAACATTTATTAATAATAAGATAAACAACTTGATTTTTGAACTGCAAACAAACATTTCTCCAAAGATGATGTGGAAAATAAGCATGTAAAATATGGTCAGCACCATTAGTCATTAGGGAAATGCAAATTAAAATCACAGTGATATATGTCTCTACAAGACATATCACTATAATACTAGAAAGGCCAAAATTTAAAATTCTGAAAATATCAAGTGTTGGGTAGAATGTAGAGTAACTGAACTTCCCACACATTGCTGAGTATAAATGCAAAATGGTATAGCCACATTGGAAACAGTCTGGCGGTTTCCTTTAACACTGAAAATTCACTTTTCTTAAAATTCAGCATTCCCACTCCTAGGTATTATTCAAGATAAATTAAAGCATTTCTACACAAAAACTTGTATGGGAATTTTCAAAACAGTCCTATTCATAGAGCCCCACCCTGGAAGCCATTCAAATGGCCAACTGGTAGAGAGATACAAATCATTACATGCCTATTCAATGGAATTTTACTCAGCAATAATAAGGAACAAAATTTTGATATAGGCAACAGCTTGATGAATCTCACAAGTATTAAGAAATTTGAAGGAAAGCTGATATAACACACTACATACTATATATATGATTACATTCATAAGAAATTACAACAAAGACAGGGGCACCTGGGTGGCTCAGTTGGTTGAGCATCTGACTTCGGCTCAGGTCATGATCTCACGGTTCATGAGTCCAAGCCCTATGTTGGGCTCTGTGCTGAGAGCTCAGAGCCTGGAACCTGCTTTGGATTCTGTGTCTCTTTCTCTGCCCTCCCCTGCTCTCTCTCTCTCTCTCTTAAAAATAAATAAACATCAAAAAATTAAAAAAAAGAAAGAAATTATAATAAAGACAAAACTTGTCTACAGTGGTAGGATATCTATTGTTGCCTGTGGTCAAAGATGAGTGGAGCAGATTGACCATAAATTAACATAAGGAAATTTTGAGGTGATGAAAATGTCCTGTGCCTTGCTTGTGGATATTGATGAAGGAGGCAAAAGCAAGCTGAGAGCGAAGCATAAGGTAACAATTCCCCCGCCCCCACCTGCAACCCTCTCCAGATATGTGTGACATTCCTCAGGCCACTCATGGAGCCCAAGAACAAAGCAAAGGAAGAAATAAATAGTTCACTGATAGAGATCGCTGTCATGCAGGACATAAGTCTCCAACAATTTACAAGTGTCTTAGTAAATTACAAGAAAAAGGCAGTCTTATCAATAGCCTCACCTCCAGAAACCTATAGACTCAATTTCCAGGTGCCCTAACATCACCCTCCCCTCCATGGTGATGCGGAGAACAAAGGCAAGATGAAAATATAAATAAAACTAAATTTCTTTATAACCTAGCCCATTGACAAATTCTTGAAATAGGCAGAATAAAACATTCCTCCAATAAACTCCCAACAGTCTTGTCTAAATGTTAATGCCTTGCTAGAGGGAAAACAGCCTTAGCCTGACAATAGCTAGGCCTCCAGTATGATTCCTCTTTAGCATATAAAAGTCCTTTTGGAAACCTCCCTTTTGCCTTCACCTCCCCCATTCCACAGTCTGTAGTCAGTCACTCCTTACAACCTTGTGTGGCTCTTTCTGCCCAAACGTACTATCCCTGTGCTTCAATAAAATCACCTTTTTGCACCAAAGATATCTTAAGAATTCTTTCTTGGCTCTCAGCTCCAGACCCCCACCTCTCCAAAACCACATCATATGGCTACACTACTCTAATACATTTGTCAAAATTTACGATATTGTCAAAAATTACGATATTAAAATTAGTGGATTTTATTATATGAAATCTCTGGTGATAAATACAATTAAAACTATATAGACAAAGAGAACAAAAATAGAAGTTTTGGAATCTAGCCCTGCTTCTTAACTAGCTGAATATTAAAATTATTCTCTTTCATCCTCATACAGTTCATCTATAAAATGGTAACAAAATTGCTTCCTCAATCTGACCCATCAGTTAAAAAAGCAATCTAGCTTCCATTTTCAGAAAACATACCTTCCGTGAATGTGTTTCATAAACTAGAAAATATCCCTTCACACATACTTTGATTATGGTGTAATATGTGTTTAGTGAGTCGTTGAGTAAGATACCTGGGGCTATGTTTGTGCTTGTGGGAAATGATGAATGTGTGGCAACCATTCATTTTCCACTTTTTCTCACATTTATAAAACTGATCTGTGGATTACAGCCACAGGTGTTATTTTCAAATAACTTCCTCTCTGAAAAAGCTACCATCATCCCTTTCCAATTAATTTGAATGAAACCTTTGTTTTAAAAAGCTGTCCCTTTCCTGATTTCCATGCCTTGGGCAGAGTTTCTGAAGCTTTGCCCCTAAGTCGCTCGCACAAAATTCACTGCTTCCTTGTAGTACAAAATTCACTGCTTCCTTGTAGTTAATCAGCTAACGTTGAGCACCTACGGACAGGCACCCAAGGTTTGAGAGATATACAAAGGAGAATAAACAATCGTGTGTATTTGTCTTTTCACTAAGTTACCTTTACTGCACTCCCTTTGCTTTCGTATTCCACTGCTAAACCTTCATTCAGGCTTCTGTTATTTTTGTCCATTTCCTCTCCTGGGAACCCCATCTCAATTTTCCTGAAGGTTACTTCACACATCTAACTAAAGCTCCTTTGTGATCATTCCATTCTTCCCTTCAAAACCTCTCAGAGAATCTCCCACTGCTTATCGATGCATAATGAGCCAGTGGAAAGGAAATTTATCTTTGGACAAGATGAATCTGAGTTTAAATTCTGATTCCTGCTGAATGACTCTATGGACAAGTAGCATATTCTTTCCAAGCTTCAGCTTCCTTATTTGTATAAAACCAATGGCAACACATCTTGTAGCAGATACTGTACATCTGAAGAGCTCGATACAATGTCTGGCCCATATAGTAAGTATCTGGTAAGTGACAGTTATCATTTGAACAAGCACTTTGCAAGTCTTGCAAAGTTTATCATTAAAATTTGTTTGGCCAGGTTTGTGCCTCTAACTAGTCTTTATGTTCAGCCTCCTGAGTTATGAAGAGATACAATATGAAGTATTCTAGAACTATTTATGATCCCAAGGATGTACATACAATGCAACGCAACGCACACGTCAAGAAATTAGTTATCTTTTTATCTGGAGGGTTTTTTTTAAGTGTACTTATTTATTTATTTATTTGAGACAGACCGAAACAGTGTGAGTTGGAGTGGGGTAGAGAAAGAGGGAGAGAGAATCCCGAGGAGCCCCAGACACCGGGCTCGAACTCAGGAAACCATGAGTTCATGAGCTGAGTCAAAGGCAGACGCTTAACCGACTGAGCCACCCAGGCCCCCGCAGGCATCCCTATTTCTAATGGGAAGGGACACCAGTCAGCAACCTTGTGAAGGGGAAATCCCTACTTGTCACTGTCTCTTCGCCTTCACTACAACTTTGTCGAATCTCAATTACTGACTCAGCTCTCCCAGCTTTTATGTTTCCTTTCCTCCTAACAAGTCCCTCTGACCCTTAGTGTAACGTGAATTTGCTTTGTTATTTAAGCCCATTCAATTCTATAAAAAATAAGAGAACAACAACAAAAAAAACTGCTGATAAATAAAAGTAAATATAGAAACAAGTAGCTTGCGAGCCAGTCAGAATTCATGGGACATGTTAACTACAGGTAAGTAAATCCGTAAATATGACAGATTAAGCATAGATAACATAAGTAAACCATATATGTGTGAAACATATACATGCAAAGATAAAATGGCACTCAATATTCATAATATAGTAAATATACTCAAGGCATATAATATTGCAGATACACGAAAACTTCATGAGGCTCATGGAAGCATTTATCCGTTTTGAAATCGGCCAACCATCCCTACCTGGCCCTACCCATGGTCTCCCAAGACACATAAATAAAATCCACAGCTTCTCATCAAGCTAAATGACAAACGGCAGATTGTCTGTATCTCTCTGATAAAACACATCTCAGGACTCAGTTAAGTTCTTCCTACCCTGCTTGTACTCCATCCTGTGTGTTATCCTACCAGTTAGCTTTCCCTTTGGCGCACATTGTGTGTTTTCTTTGTTATTTGAAAATCTCAGTTTGGTCAATAAGTCTTCCTGTTCCTTGAACTCCAGGATAGATTTCCCGGTGATATAAATAGAGGACACCTAGGCATTAAAGGAAATCTTCACACGAGAGCTGATGTGCTCATGATACCATAAGCCACACTGGACTCCTTGAAAACAGCAGTTGGGGATTTACAATGGTTCCTGTGGGTTTCTGTCAGATCCAGTGGGCGACGAGAATGTAAAGACGAGCTTCCCAGAGGCTTCAATCTGTCTGTACCCAGAGTCCGTAACAACTTTGCTCTGGTTGGCAGAGCTCACACAGCGTGTTTTTGTTTGTTTGTTTGTTTGTGTTGGTGTTGTCACCCTAGATGTGTCTGAGCGGGCCCAGACAAACAAGGGCCCAATGCACCAGCCATCACTTTAACTTACCTTTACCACTTGGTTGTATCTGTCCTTACTCCTGCTGCGTTTTCCTCCCAACATAGAGCTGCCTAAATCTTAACATATCATGGGTTTGTGAATACTTTTCTATACTTCATTGTCTGCCTCGGTCTTGTCTAGTGAAGCTGGGCTTCAGTAGGCCCTGGTGAAGTGATACCAGCAAAGGCGAGAGATGGTACAAGACCACAGAGTAACCGCGGAATCAAGCTGAACCTGCATCTCACACAGACAGGCTTTTATTCGATCAATACTTTTGCTTGCTCAGCGGTGTCTGGTGGGCCCTGTGGCAATGTGACCATTTCCCAGGGCTTTAGTGCCCCTAAATGACTTGACATAGTTGGTGACAAAATTTTAAAGCCATCTCCTAGATTCATTGTTTTCTTTTCTAGATTCACTATTTGTGATGTTTCTTCTTTTCCTCCTTCTGTCCCCGCCTCTCACTGTATTTTCTCTTCCCTTTCTTCTAACCCTTTCTCATTTTCTTCCTTCTTACATCCCTGCCCATTTTTTCTTTGCCTTTTCAAAATATTGATTTATTTCCTTTCAAATGTCAGTGTTTCCAGTCCTCTTTATGTATTCTCTGGTATAAAACCCTAAGATGACCAAGAGCTAGGCAGTCAGAAAAGCTGAAAACGTGTAGCATTTTAAAAGAGCATTTATACAAATTCCAAAGAAAGGTTTAAAAGAAAAAGCCACTTGGAAAAGGCTTACCTTTGTGTTTTCTTGTGCGCTTACACTCTGAGACAAGGAGTTACTTTTACTGAATTTGTACTTCTGCCGATAGCACTGGCTAGCCAAGAACAAGTAGAAACTTTAAGACTGAGTATTGTTTTCTGTTTTTTTTTTAATTTTTTTTTAATTTTTTTTTCCAACGTTTATTTATTTTTGGGACAGAGAGAGACAGAGCATGAACGGGGGAGGGGCAGAGAGAGAGGGAGACACAGAATCGGAAACAGGCTCCAGGCTCTGAGCCATCAGCCCAGAGCCCGACGCGGGGCTCAAACTCACGGACCGCGAGATCATGACCTGGCTGAAGTCGGACGCTTAACCGACTGCGCCACCCAGGCGCCCCTTGTTTTCTGTTTTAAACATACCACGGATCGACTTCTATATTTAGCAGCTTTGTTATTTTAAATAACCTCTCTTTCCTGGGGGCATCAAAGGGGGTGTCAAACACAATACTTGTGCATATTAAAAATTGTTGGTTCTAATGATAATTTCCTCCTGAAAGCAGCGTCATTAAGGGGTGCGTTTTCACCGAGTGGTTTTCCAAGAAGTGTCTTTTTTTTTTTTTTTTTAATTTTTTTTTTTTTCCAACGTTTATTTATTTTTGGGACAGAGAGAGACAGAGCATGACCGGGGGAGGGGCAGAGAGAGAGGGAGACACAGAATCGGAAACAGGCTCCAGGCTCTGAGCCATCAGCCCAGAGCCCGACGCGGGGCTCCAACTCACAGACCGCGAGATCGTGACCTGGCTGAAGTCGGACGCTTAACCGACTGCGCCACCCAGGCGCCCCAAGAAGTGTCTTTTAAAGTGATGATAACAGCTGCTAGTTGTATTTTAAGTCTATGCTTTGGCCGTCTTGTTAATCAGGGTCTACAGTAGGAAAAATTAGAAAAGAGGCAAGTTTCTTCAAGATTTCTTTGGTTCCCCTTCCGTCTCTTCCCGTGATTCTTCGGTATCATAACCACCACCCTGAATGCTTCCCTCTCAGCTCTGCTTTTAGGAAAGGGTCAGACATGTATTGAAAGGAACAATCCAAATGACAGCCCTACCTTAGTTTAAAGCTAGGTTCTCTTTTCTGCTTATTATGGATCTTTGATAAGAAATACAATTGCTGAGAAGTCTGTTTTGCTCGCTGTTTGCTATGGGCATTGTGAGACCTTTCCTGAATGTAACCCGCTGTGTAGTAGAATGGGTTGTAAACCTTCCTAAATGTAGTCTGATATGTAATGGAATGAGTGGTTGTACATAAACTAACCGGCGTTTCTCGCTTCTGTAAACCTGCTTGCTTAGCACATTCCTCACCTATCCCCTTCCCCCTTTTTTTTTTTTTTTTTTTTTCTCTCCCACCACAAGTAACGGACAAAGCCTTCCCGCCAAAGGACAGACAAAGGACGCCCAATCAGAAAACCACAAATGTCCGTACTTTAAAATCGACTAATCAGGCCCCTCATAATTTGAAACCTCACCTATGCTGTTTGTCCCTGTCTATAAAAACCCTATACCAACTCTGATCGAGGCCTCTTTGCGTCACCGGCAACGAGTGCGCAGAGGTCCAGGTTCGAACCTGCAATAAACGACCCTTGCCGCTTGGCTTTGACTCACGACTCTGGTGGTCTTTTGTGGGAGGTTTTAGAACATCGGGCATTACATTTGGAGGTCCCACCGAGATCTCCCCCGAGCTCACCAGACTTCTGATCAATGGGTCGTATCTGATTCCGATTGGTAAGTAAGCCGGCTCTAACGTTCTTCCTTTTCTCTCTAATCTGTGTCTCTTCTCTGGAGAACCGGTTCTGTCTGGAAGCTGGTGTGACCCTGGCGGACGCGCTATAGGGCACCCAGCCGGGGTCAGTTGGAGACGTCCACTGACATCTGGGGCTCCTTGGCCCATCTGGGGACCTGATTGGTCCATCTGGGGCTGTTTGGCCCATCTGGGGCTGTTTGGCCCATCTGGGGCTGTTCGGTCCATCTGGGGCTCCTTGGCCCATCTGGATTCTTTTCTGGGGGCTGCTTACGCCCAACGCGCCTGCGAACTAAATACTTTCATTTTCTTTATGAACCTCCAGAGTGCTAAAAAAAAAAAAAATATCTCTAGGCGTCTAAAAAAGAAGAAAAACCATCTAGGCATGCCAATTGTTACCGGTATTTTGATGTGATGTATGTCTGTGTGTCTGTCTGTTGAATGGAATGATTGTTGGGAGTCAGGGGCACGCGCCTGACTTACCCTATGTGTAGTCCCACAGCATAAGCTACGGGATTCGAGTGGGCTCTAACCCGATTTCCGCGGTGATCCTCATACGGCTTAAGGCGGTCAAAATCTTTTTGATCCGAGCAGGGGGTTTATACCTGCCCGCCCATGCTAAGAGGCACCTAAGTTCCCGCGAGGGACGCGGACGGGCGAGTACGCGAGTGCTTCTTTGTCAGTCTAAAGAGTGCTTCTTTGTCAGTCTAAATGTATTGTCACCCCGGGGCCCTTGTAATTACCGCCGTAACCCTTTCTGTCGGGCTAGCCAAGAAAGTTGGAACCGCTGCGAAAGATTTTTGTTAGTTCTTGTTTTTCTTTCATGGGTCGGATGTTTTATTGGAATTAAGTGTTTTCTCGGCTGATCAGAATTAATTGTTCCATCCTTTGTTTCTCTCTCCTCCTTTCTCAGCTCCCTGCGGCTTTCCTTCCTGCCCCCTGGCCAGCGGCCCCCCCCCCTTCTCCTCTCCTTTTCCTCAGAATTATAATATGGGCCAAACGCAGAGCACTCCTCTCTCCCTCCTTCTCGCCAACTTCAGGGACGTAAAAGCTAGAGGACACAGCTTAAGCCTAGACATTCACAAAAGGAAGTTAATTACCTATTGCCGCTCTGAATGGCCCACCTTTGGGGTTAATTGGCCTACAGAGGGAACCTTCTGCCTCCCTGTAGTCCTTAAAGTAAAATCAAAAATTTTCCTACCAGGGAAAGAAGGTCACTCGGATCAAATTCCCTATATTCTGGTGTGGCAAGATTTAGTAGAAAACCCTCCTCCTTGGATGGCCTCTTCCTTAATAGCAGAGTCATGCCAAATCCTAGCGGCTAAACCTATCAACCCTCCCAAGCCGCCAACTCCAGCTGCACCCCCTGTTCTCCCCGACAGCCAAGATTTACCTTTTCTCAACCCTCCCCCTTACCAGGTTCCTCCTCGCATTCCGCAAGCTGCCCCTATCCCTGCTGCGCCGGCAGAGCCTCCCGTAGCCCAGCCCATAGGAGAACTGGAGAATAGGGAGGCTCAACCCGCGCCCATGCCTAATGGGGGCGAAGTCCAAGGGCCGGCCGGACATACCCGTAGGCGGGCCCCACGTGAGCCAGGACTTCGCCTTCCTGACTCCACCGTAGCTTTACCCTTACGGGAAATAGGGCCTCCCGATGATACGGGGAATCCCCGACTCCAATATTGGCCCTTCTCTACTAGTGACCTATATAACTGGAAAACCCAGAATGCCCGATTTTCTGACAACCCTAAAGATTTAATAAGTCTCTTAGACAGCGTTATGTTTACTCACCAACCCACCTGGGATGATTGTCAGCAGCTCCTCCGAATCCTGTTCACTACCGAGGAGCGAGAAAGAATTCAATTGGAAGCAAGAAAGCTGGTTCCTGGGGATGACGGCCAACCCACTGCTAACCTTGATCTCATTAACGCAGCTTTTCCCTTGACCCGACCCCCACAGGATGGCTGGGACTACAACACGGCAGAAGGTAGGGGACGGCTGCGCATTTATCGCCAGACTCTAATGGCGGGTCTCCGGGCTGCTGCACGCAAGCCCACAAATTTGGCAAAAGTGTATTCAATAATACAAGGTAAGACAGAGAGCCCTGCCGCTTATTTAGAAAGATTAATGGAAACCTTCAGACAGTATACCCCCATGAACCCCGAGGCCCCCGAAAATCAAGCTGCTGTTGTAATGGCCTTTGTAAATCAAGCAGCCACTGATATTAAAAAGAAACTCCAGAAGCTAGAGGACCTGGAGGGAAAACAGATTCAGGACTTACTCCGCATTGCCCAGCGTGTCTATAATAATAGAGAGACTCCAGAGGACAGGCAACTTAAAGCCACCGAGAAAATGACCAAAGTCCTGGCTACTGTTGTCCAAAAGCCCCTGGATAAACGCAAGCCCCTAGATAAGGACCAATGCGCCTATTGCAAAGAAAAAGGCCACTGGGCCCGAGAATGCCCTAAAAAGAAAAAGCCACATTATGGTCAAAAACCGTGGCAGCCAAAAACCACACCCGCCCTCTTCACTCAAGATGCAGAATAGGGGGGGGGCGCCTGGGTGGCGCAGTCGGTTAAGCGTCCGACTTCAGCCAGGTCACGATCTCGCGGTCCGTGAGTTCGAGCCCCGCGTCGGGCTCTGGGCTGATGGCTCAGAGCCTGGAGCCTGTTTCCGATTCTGTGTCTCCCTCTCTCTCTGCCCCTCCCCCATTCATGCTCTGTCTCTCTCTGTCCCAAAAATAAAAATAAACGTTGAAAAAAAAAAATTAAAAAAAAAAAAAAGATGCAGAATAGGGGGGACGGGGTTCGGATCCCCTCCCCGAACCTAGGGTAACGCTACAAGTGGAGGGGAACCCAGTTCAATTCTTAGTCGACACAGGGGCACAACATTCGGTCTTGATCAGACCCCATGGAAAAATCTCTGAAAAATCTTCCTGGGTCCAAGGGGCTACTGGAATAAGAAAATATCCCTGGACCACCCAGAGAACTGTGGACCTAGGAAATGGAAAGGTCACCCATTCCTTCCTAGTCATCCCTGACAGCCCGTGCCCCTTATTAGGAAGAGACTTACTCACTAAAATGGGGGCCCAGATTCATTTTACGCCAGGGGGCCCCCAAGTGACTGGCTCTCACAACCAACCCATTACCATACTTACTCTGAGATTAGAAGATGAATATCGACTCCATCAGGGGCCACCCTCACAAAGTCAAAACATAGAGCCCTGGCTCCAGCAGTTTCCAGAAGCATGGGCTGAAACCGGGGGTATGGGGTTGGCTAAACATCGCCCAGCTCTATTCATAGAGTTGAAACCGGGGGCAGATCCAGTTCGGGTCCGACAATACCCGATGTCAATGGAGGCCAAAAAGGGCATCACACCACATATCCGTCGCCTCCTAGACTTAGGCATCTTGCGTCCCTGCCATTCAGCCTGGAACACCCCCCTGCTGCCCGTACGAAAACCTAACAGTGCAGACTACCGTCCGGTACAAGACCTGAGAGAAGTTAACCGCCGAGTCATGGACATACACCCAACAGTACCCAACCCCTATACCCTCCTAAGTGCCCTCAGTCCAGAAAAACAATGGTATACGGTCCTTGATTTAAAAGATGCTTTTTTCAGCCTGCCTCTGGCCCCCAAAAGCCAGGAGCTCTTCGCCTTCGAGTGGTTCGACCCTGAGAGAGGCATAAATGGGCAACTCACCTGGACCCGGCTCCCCCAAGGATTTAAAAACTCACCCACCTTGTTCGATGAGGCACTCCACGAGGATCTGGGTGAGTACCGGAATCAAAACCCCGAAGTAACTCTCTTACAGTACGTTGACGATCTTTTAATCGCCGCTGAGACTGCCGAAGCTTGCTTGCAAGGCACCAAAAATCTCCTCCGGACACTTGGTGCCCTGGGGTACCGGGCTTCAGCAAAGAAAGCCCAAATTTGCAGATCCGAGGTAACCTACTTGGGGTATCTGTTAAGGGAAGGCCAACGATGGCTCACTGATGCACGGAAGGAAACCGTTCTCCGCATCCCCCGACCCACGACCCGAAGGCAGGTAAGAGAGTTCCTGGGATCAGCCGGGTTCTGCCGCTTGTGGATACCTCGGTTCGCCGAGATGGCTAAGCCTCTTTACTTGGTCACCCGAGAACAGGCGCCCTTTGAGTGGACAGAGGAAACTGAGCAGGCTTTCCAGCAAATTAAACTCGCCCTGTTGTCGGCACCAGCCTTAGGGCTCCCCGATGTCTCCAAACCTTTTCATCTCTTCGTAGATGAAAATAAAGGGGTAGCCAAAGCAGTGCTGACGCAACTCCTTGGCCCATGGCCCAGGCCTGTTGCCTATCTTTCAAAAAGACTGGACCCAGTAGCGGCTGGCTGGCCTCCTTGCCTCCGTATGATAGCTGCTACAGCTCTAATGGTAAAGGATGCTGATAAGTTAACTATGGGACAAGAGTTACATATCACAACCCCTCATGCCATCGAGGGAGTCCTCAAACAACCTCCTGACCGATGGATTAGTAATGCCCGACTGGTTCACTACCAGGGACTATTATTAAATCCCCTCAGAATCATTTATGCTCCCACCAGAACACTAAACCCTGCCTCCCTGTTACCAGACCCGGACTTAGATACCCCTCTCCATGACTGCGCTGAGATATTGGCACAGGTTCATGGAGTTCGGGAAGATTTACAGGATCATCCACTGCCAGACGCCGAAGTTACCTGGTTCACTGACGGCAGCAGCTTTATACATCAAGGTCAAAGGTACGCGGGGGCAGCAGTCACAACTGAAACTGAGACTGTTTGGGCAGAGCCTTTGCCAGCTGGCACCTCTGCCCAACGGGCTGAACTTGTGGCCTTAACCAAGGCACTGACTTTGGGAAAAGACAAGAGACTAAACGTGTACACCGATAGCAGATATGCTTTTGCTACGGCCCACATACATGGAGGTATATACAGAGAGAGGGGACTGTTAACTGCAGAGGGGAAAACCATCAAAAACAAAGAAGAAATATTGGCTCTTTTAAAGTCACTCTGGCTGCCTAAACGACTAGCCATCATACATTGCCCAGGCCACCAAAAACCGATCACACCGGTGGCCAGAGGAAATAATCTGGCTGACCAGGTGGCCCGAGAGGTGGCCTTACAGGTGGACTGTGCTTTAATGACCACCCTACCAGACCCCGGTCCAGCTAGTTTACCAGAAAGTCCCACCTACACTAAAAAAGACCTAGACTGGATCCAAAAATTGCCTATGACTCAGTGCCTTAACGGATGGTGGAGAGCAGCAGACTGTAGCATAATCCTCCCAGAGGAAATGGGAAATAAAGTCTTATCCAAGATGCACCGAGCCACTCATATGGGCACGAGAAAAATGCAAGACTTAATAAGACATGCTAGGATCACCATCAAAGACTCTAGGACAAAAATCGAACAGATAGTTACTAGCTGTAAAGCTTGTCAACTAACCAACGCCACCAACCACGGGAAAAACCCTGGCTCAAGAACTCGTGGAACCAGGCCGGGAGCCTATTGGGAAGTAGACTTCACTGAGGTAAAGCCTGGAAAATATGGATACAAATATTTGCTAGTGTTTATAGACACCTTTTCAGGATGGATAGAGGCCTTCCCCACCAAGCATGAGACTGCGCAGGTAGTAGCAAAGAAAATGTTGGAAGACATCATGCCCAGGTACGGATTCCCTACCCTAATAGGATCAGACAACGGACCAGCATTCATTTCAAAGGTAATACAAGGGATAGCGCAGTTTATTGGGGCCGATTGGAAACTACATTGTGCATATAGACCCCAAAGTTCAGGACAGGTAGAAAGAATGAATAGAACCCTAAAAGAGACCCTAACCAAATTGACCATGGAGACTGGCGCTAACTGGGTAGTCTTACTCCCCTACGCTCTGTTTAGGGTGCGGAACTCCCCTTACAAACTTGGATTGACCCCCTTTGAAATCATGTATGGAGTGCCCCCCCCTATAATTCCCAACCTACAGTCTAATGTGTTAACTGAATTTGATGATTATGAACTTCTTATTTCCCTGAGGGAACTCCAGCACACCCACCAGGAAGTTTGGCCCAGATTGAGAGCTATTTATGAGAACGGGCCCCCTCCTGAGCCGCATCACTACCGACCCGGAGATTGGGTATACGTGCGGAGACACCAGCAAGAGACCCTCCAACCACGGTGGAAGGGACCCTACATTGTGATCCTAACCACACCCACTGCTCTCAAAGTCGACGGGATTGCTACCTGGATCCATTACACCCACGCCCGACCAGCTGATCCCTTTGCGGTTCAAAAAGACTTCGTGCCGGAAGCCAACACCACCTGGACGGTTGACCAGAGTAAGACTCATCCTTTAAAATTGACTCTGCGTCGAAAACCTGACCCCGAAAACCAGCTAAGACCAAAGGCCTGGGTGTCCCATACCAAGACTGTTGCAGCAGCTCCGGACCCACAATGATCGGAGGAACACTCATTAGCGTGCTCCTGCTCACCTCCTACGGACTGATAAGTATTGCGAGCAACCCCCATATACCCTATACTTTAACTTGGGAGGTTTCTAATTGGGAGACCCATGAAGTCTATAATACTACCACAAAGACAGATGTTCCCTTAAATACCTGGTGGCCGGATCTCTATTTTAATTTAGAACAGGTGGCTAAGTCAGTCGGACTAGACCACGGGAGGGGAAAGGAAGTAAGAAATTTCTTAAGCGAAACAGGGTTTTATGCATGCCCTGGGTTTGGACAGAAAGCTCGCTCCATATGTGGGGGAATTCTCAGCTACTACTGTAAGTCCTGGAGTTGTGTCACCGCCAATGACGGTAAATCAAAATGGAAGGTAATACCTCTTTACATCGACATGTCATTTATCAAGCCCTGTGACATAGGCTTTTCCGGCCGAGGATATTACTCAGAAAATTGTAACCTTGTCCGTATCAAATTTCTAGAAGATGGAAAAAAAGAAACTAGATGGACCAATGGGCTTACTTGGGGAATCTATTTATATCGGGGACCACCCCACTATGCAACTGTTATTCAGATAAAACTAAAGATACAACCCAAGGTTCTACCAGTGTTAGTAGGACCGAATCCAGTAATAAGGGCCACAAGTGAGCCTACTACTACTCCAGGGCCCACTAGTAAGCCTACTGACACCACGGGCAAGGGTACTAGTTCTTCGACCACTCAGGTGACCCCGAAAAAACCCCAAAAAATTCAAATCCCATTCAAAGATGACCCCTTATGGGTAATGATAAATACCACTTATAAGGCCTTAAACCATACTAAACCCAATGAAACAGAAGCTTGTTGGCTGTGCTATTCCACAAAACCTCCATTTTACGAGTCAGTAGCAATAACAGGGAATTATAGCACTGCAAACAACTCAGACGCTTGCAGTTGGGGACAGAGAAGACCCGGCCTCACACTACCAGTGCTTACGGGAAATGGGACATGTATAGGAACAGTGCCAACAAAATATAGCCACTTATGCATAAGTAACAGGAATATATTCAATACTTCAGAGAACTGGATTATTCCACCAAATAACTCATGGTGGCTTTGTTCTCATGCGGGATTAACCCCTTGCCTCTATAAGGACATGTTCAATCAGTCGGAATTCTGTGTAATGGTAATTGTGTTCCCAAAAATCATATACCACACAGCTGAGTATGTAGACCAGATGTGGATAGCACCCAAAAGAGTGACTAAAAGAGAACTCGTTACTGCAGGGGCTCTAACTCTGGCCACCATATTTGGACTCGGGGCCATCGGAACCGGGACAGGGATCTCGGCCTTAACTATACAAAACAAGGGATTTAGTATACTTAGAGAAGCGGTTGACAAAGATATAGAAAGAATAGAAACTGCCATCACTTCGCTTGAAAAGTCCCTAACCTCCCTCTCGGAAGTGGTTTTACAAAACAGGAGAGGATTAGACCTGCTGTTCCAACAGCAGGGTGGTCTCTGTGCAGCACTAGGAGAAGAATGTTGTTTCTATGCTGACCACACAGGAATAGTAAGAGATTCTATGGCCAAGGTCCGAGAAGGGCTAAATAAACGAAAAAAGGAAAGAGAACAAGAGGCTGGATGGTTTGAATCCTGGTTCAGTGCGTCCCCATGGTTAACTACCCTGCTCTCCGCCTTACTCGGGCCTCTGGCCATCCTACTTCTCGCTCTCACATTCGGCCCCTGCATCATAAACAAAATTATTAATTTTGTCCAAGACAGGTTCAATGCTGTACAATTAATGGTCTTACGAACTCAGTACCAACCGCTCGAGACATTACAAATAGAAAACTGAAGATCCAAGATTGGCTCTTTAGGCACAAGAAAAAGGGGGGAATGAAAGGAACAATCCAAATGACAGCCCTACCTTAGTTTAAAGCTAGGTTCTCTTTTCTGCTTATTATGGATCTTTGATAAGAAATACAATTGCTGAGAAGTCTGTTTTGCTCGCTGTTTGCTATGAGCATTGTGAGACCTTTCCTGAATGTAACCCGCTGTGTAGTAGAATGGGTTGTAAACCTTCCTAAATGTAGTCTGATATGTAATGGAATGAGTGGTTGTACATAAACTAACCGGCGTTTCTCGCTTCTGTAAACCTGCTTGCTTAGCACATTCCTCACCTATCCCCTTCCCCCCTTTTTTTTTTTTTTTTTCTCTCCCACCACAAGTAACGGACAAAGCCTTCCCGCCAAAGGACAGACAAAGGACGCCCAATCAGAAAACCACAAATGTCCGTACTTTAAAATCGACTAATCAGGCCCCTCATAATTTGAAACCTCACCTATGCTGTTTGTCCCTGTCTATAAAAACCCTATACCAACTCTGATCGAGGCCTCTTTGCGTCACCGGCAACGAGTGCGCAGAGGTCCAGGTTCGAACCTGCAATAAACGACCCTTGCCGCTTGGCTTTGACTCACGACTCTGGTGGTCTTTTGTGGGAGGTTTTAGAACATCGGGCATTACAGTATCATTTAAACCTATACGCTGCCTTTTGTCTCATTTACAGGTGAAGCATCCTCAATACTTAATCTGATATTTCAGTAGATGTTACTTGATCAACTACCAATCAGGAGACACTGCCTTTTGGGATTTCACAATCCTATCAAGTCATAAGGAAGAGTTCCTGCCTTCAAGGCACTTCAAATGCACAACACAAATGCAGAAAAAGACGACGGCCCCACCAGTCATAAAATAATCGGTGATCAGTTCCTGGTAAGTGGCAAAAAATATGGGTTTTTTTAATGTTTATTTTCCAAGAAATATATTTTCTCTGTTAAGGGAATTTCAGACCTCGGATAGTAGCTAACGTGAAAGCAGGGTTTTGTTTCTGCTGCAAGCTCCATTGCCTGTGTGCTTGGCTGTGCCAGGAGTGAGAAGAGTATTGTTCAGGAACATGGCATAATGGAAGATAAAGAGCTTTGGGCACAACACCTCAGAATTTTATCTTAGTTTGCTAGTTATTAGTTGTATGACTGGGGAAAATTCATCTGTATGAACATTAAAATTTTAATTCATTATCTAAAAAAATTTTTAACATTTATTTTTTGAGAGAGACAGAGCATGAACAAGGGAGGGGCAGAGAGAGAGGGAGATACAGACTCGGAAGGAGGCTCCAGGCTCTGAGCTGTCAGCACAGAGCCCGATGTGAGGCTCTAACTCATGAACCGTGAGATCATGACCTGAGCTGCAGTCAATCTCCAACCTACTGAGCCACCCAGGCGTCCCTTAAAATTTTAATGTATGAAATGAGGAAGACAATTCCATCTCACCAGCATTTGTAGAGCATAGTAAGTTCAATAATTAATATAAAATAATATGTATTTAATAAGAAGAAGCTTTTTTCAACAAATGACAACAATTATCATTAATTACTGCTTCTCTAAATGTAAAACGTCACTTTGAGCATAGGGGAAGACTTGATACAAGACATATGTAAATACATTCAGTGTCTTTCTATATTAGAAATAAATTGTGAATTTTTTTTTTGAGACAGAGAGAGAAAGTGAGAGAGAGAGAGAGAGAGAGACAGAGAGAGAGGGCATGAGTGGGGAGGGACAGAGAAAGAGAGAGGGAGAGAGAAATTATCCCAAGCTGGCTCAAGACTTGATCCCATGATCAATTAACCCAGCTCAAGACTTGATCCCATGACCCTGGGATCATTACCTGAGCTGAAATCAAGAGTCAGATGCTCAAGTGACTGAGCCACCCAGGCACCTCATAAAAGACAATTTTAAGATTATGTGCCTGTTCATGCCCTAAATAAAAACAAAAAAGAGTTTTACTTTAACAAATATACTTGAGTTATTGATTGATTGATTGATTGATTTAATGGTCCATGAAAGTGTTGACATATCTTTCTAGGTCCAAGATACAGCTGCTCCTGCCCAAGGTTACATCAGCAAACTGAAACTCAGATAACTTTCATGCCACTGTAAATATTTTGCTTGACTAGAAATGTAGAGCTGTAAATCCAGTTAGCCAATCACTAAACACAAGGCCAACTCTGGGCTCCATAATTACTTTCTGGTTCCTTCTCACCCCAAACAAGGTTGACTATGTGGCCCCAACCAATCAGATATTTTTTATTTATCTCTTCCTTTATTGTTCATTACTCTTTATCCTACAAAAGCTTCCTGCCTTCCTCTCCTTCTGCAGTTCTCAGAATGAAGACTGCCGTTTCATGAAGTATTAACTAAAGTTTGCTTACATCAAGATAAAATGAAATAATACAATACAATACAATACAATACAATACAATACAATACAATAGAAAAATTAGAGAGAAACACCCATCTAATCAAGTTTCTATCAATACCGCTATCTGTCCGCCCTCTGAATTCTATTCACTCACAACCTGTCAGGGATCTTGCCTTAATGATTACATTGTTTCTTCTGCATCTTCTTTCTTTTCTTTCCTTGACCCTTTTGACAACACATTAAAGATGTCTGCCTCTTTAAGTCTCCTCCATCTTATAAAATAAAATAGTTTATAAAAATAACTCATGCCACTCTGCCCTCTAGCCTTTGTTCCCCCCACTTCTCCCTCCCTCTCTCTCTCTTTCCTCACTAACAAAAGTTAATCCACACTCTGCTTATTTTCCTCGCAACCTATTCCTCCTCTACCATGGATCACAATAATACCTTTTTCTGGGCTTCTCGATAAATTTCTTGCCGATGCATCTAATGACTGTTTTTTCATTCCCATTGGACTTGACATCTCAAAGGTATTTGTCCTTCTGACCATCCATTCTCAATGTCTTGTACTCCTTTGTGCATCTTTGGACATAGTCTTCTGTTCTCTTTTTTTAAGCCTTTCTTGCTGCTGCTTTTTTGTGTCATTTTTTACCTTTTTTCTAAAATTGTTCCCCAAGTATCAGAGTATCTCTGGGTTCTGTCCTACGCCTTATTGACTTCTCACTCAGCAACTCTCTATGAGTACAAGTACTATTCCCAGGGCCTCCAAAACTTTCTAGCTAATGATGGTGCCCAAATATCGATATATTTTCCATATTTCTCAAATAAGCCTCAGACCTACATGTCCAGCTGATTTCTGGGCATCTCACCAAAAGGCCCACAGCAACTCAGACAGAACTCATCATCTCCCTCTTCTAATATATCTGTTCTCATAATGTGCTTTCTCTTTCTTTTAGTTAATGAGTATACCTGACTACCCTGTTTCCCAATCCAAAAGAGAGTCTCATCTTTAATTTCTCCCTTTTATTCACCCTGTATTCAAATTATCAATAAGTAAAGTTGATCCAAACTTCAAAATATTTCTTGATTCTCTCCAGTTCTCTCCAGCTCCTAAATCTTTATAAAGAGCAGAGTCGTGTCCTGCTTTGTCATAAGTGGGTATGAGAGTATTACCATTATTTCCCTGTGAATCCGCATTTCACTCCCTATTAAATAATACAGTACTTGATTTCAACTAAATACCCAGAACTGCTTCTTGATTACGCACACCTATTCTATTATTATTCACTTTCACATTTAAAGTTCCTCTTGAGATCAAGTGCTGATCTCTAAGCCCACTACTGCCACTCCAGTCCATTTCTTATCAGGACACCTGCATCAGCTCCTAATAGGACTCCCTGCTTCCATTGTTGCCTCTCAACCCGTCCAAAGGTTAATCTTCTAAAAAATGCAATGTCATTAACCTTTTTCCCAGTCACATTCTCCATCGCTTACTCTATCTTAGCCACCCTAGCTACTTTCTGTTTCTTACAAAAACCAAGCTTGTTTTTGTCTCAGTCTATTTCCTATGCTTTGAATCTCTCTCCTAAGATCATCTCTTCATTCTTTCATTTAATTCAGAATTAAATATCACTTTCTCATAGAGGTCTTTCTAAGTATCTTATTACAATGTTCCACCCCATTCCATTGTAACCAATGCACTCAACTCTTGCCCCCTTATCATTCTGTGTTTCTTTCATAGCACTTAACAGCACCCAGAACTTGGTCATTCATTTTATACTTGTTTATTGTCTATCTTTGGAAGATAATGATTCACTCTTTAGAAGGTGAGCTCCCTGAAGGAGAGATGGTGTCCATCTTAATACTGCATCAGTGGTAGAGTGCAAAGCCAAAGTCTAACGACGTGGTAGTGGGTCAATACATTTTTAAATGAGTGAATGTTAATTGATTGAGATGTTGAATAAAGATTTTAAACTCCCTTTGTTTTGGATTCATCTCTTGTAAAATAAGAACACTGGACCAGAGGATCTCTGAAGCTTCCTTCCAGCTCTAAATCGCCATCTTCCAAGGCACTGTGGCAATTTCCTCTCCAAACAGGTTCCTTTGTCACGGTCAAAGGCAGACAGAGGTCATGCAGATAAAATGTGTAGACCTCTTGAAGCAAGGAGTCTTAGGTAATGTTATCTCTCAATCTACTTCATGAACATAGAAGCAGTTTCTTTTATTGAAATAGTAAATGGAAGTCCTCAGGGACTCCTTCTCTCTGCATTTCCTCACCGGATACTACATCACTGCAGCCCTTCCCAACTCTGAGGAACAGGACTTGAAAATGACTGGCCTACAGGGACATTGATGTATTGTTGGACATCTTGCAATAAATTTGGTTCACAATCTCTCAAAAGCGGAATAGAATAACTGATCAGAAGAACCATTCTTGGTGGGGCGCCTGGGTGGCACAGTTGGTTAAGTGCCCGACTCTTGATCTCAGCTTAGGTCATGATCTCACAGTTTGAGAGTTCTAGACCCAGTGGAGCCTGCTTGGGTTTCTCTCCTCTCTGACTCTCCCCAGCTTGTGAGTCCGTGCTTTCTCTTTCTCTCTGTTAAAATGAAGAAAGAGAAAGAAAGAAAGAAAGGAAGGAAGGAAGGAAGGAAGGAAGGAAGGAAGGAAGGAAGGAAGAAACCGTTCTCGGGTACACATGGAATTAGTAGTTAAAAAACAATACAAAAATAGTGAAATATTCACTGCCTTGGATAGCCCATAAGTAACTACTGGAATCTCTCCATTTAGAGTAATGATTTCCATCATTCATTAAAAGTTTTAGACAATATAACTATAACAATGTGCTGGACCTTCATTTGCTAAAATTCATGAATTATTCTGATTTGTATTTTATACTTCCATTTTGAAATGTATGATAGCTCCACTTTTTTTCTATAATTTACAAAATCAATACCCAAAACAATGAAATGAAATTCTTATTTTTCAAAACTAAAAAGGTATTGGCAGCTATGACTACAATGGGGTGAGTCTAGAGACTGTGATGTTAATGAAGACTTAACTTATGCCAATGGCAAATTTTGTCAAAATGTTAAAAAGAAGCTTACTAAGACAAAACAGATAGTTCTTGTGACAGAATATATACTACCTTTACAATGATTTTATAAAGCATTTTCACATCACAAGAACTAAATAATAGGGCCATGTCTTTAATTCTATAAATCTGATTTCATTTAATGCTTATTATTTGGAAATATTAATGGTTCCATTTTTGTCTACATTTAAAATATCCAGACATTTCCTTTTATTTCTGTTTCTATTTATAAACTACATCCTAAGAGATCCAAAGGTTAATGATTTTTTTCAATATGAAAATGTGCAATGTATTTTTAGTGATACTTAATGCATAAACATGAAGAATTCTGCCAATAATATAGATTACACTACAGCAGATTGTACCATTATTTATAGGACAACTGTCTGAGGATCCAAATAAACCCTTAGAACATTTGCCACCACAATAATTTGAGATATGCTGAAGTGCACAATTCTGTACATTGATCGACTAGATAGATAATAGATAGATGATAGATAGATAAATACTTGCATTTGAGCCAACCATCTAAATGACAATGACTACAGAGATCACTAAACTGGCAGGCATGAGTTGGCCTCTGTTGAGGACAGAGGGTCAATGAATTATATTGGGTGGTCTTTATTATACACATACTTTTTAGTATTAATTGATTATGAGGCGACAAAGGATATTTCATGATATTTGACAGTGATTAAAATCTCCTAACCAATTTTCTACCTTTAAATAATGCCCTCTAATAGTGTGTGGGCACACACAAGCAAATGCATAAGATGACTTTCTTTGCTGTTCATGTCTGAGATTGTAACTTGGTAGTTTTTCCTAAAGGATTTTACTAAGCATATATATTTAATGGTCATATATATAATTCTAATTCAGTTGTGACAGGTATGTTTATTGTCTATGATTTAGGGCCCTTTCCAACAGCAATAGGTGGAAGAAAAGCAAAAACATCCAAGAAATGGGGCAGGGGACTGTTGTTGAAGAACCGTGACTATGGTTTCCTCGCTGCAAGACTTCTCCACGGTTATTGCTGAAGGTTCTATCCTGCTTGCTGAGAGACCCCTGAGGCTGCCAAACACTGTAAATGTGCTCTCCCACTGCTTCTGGATATGTTCGTCTGGTGTACAATTGCAGGACAAGAGCCTCACGACCAACTCTGAGAAGGAACATTTTGCAGTACGGATCTCTTGCCAAAACCGGTGGTGACATTTGATTTATCATCAACCCCAGATGCAAAGCTCTGGCCCCATTTGGTGACTGATTTGAAAAAGATAGCTGCTCTGTGACAATGTCACAAGTAGCCACTTGCAAGAGTTTGACTTTTTGGCAAAGAAGAGCAGTCAGTTGCTGTTGAATTTCCTTAACAATCTGGATGCTGTTTTGAAAACTAAAGCAATGGCTTTAACTATCAAGCCTGGGATTTGTTAATAAATTCAAAACAAAATAATGAGGGCAGTTTTATAGTTATTAATGCAAACACCAGTCTAAATTTATGGTTACAAACTATTTCTTCTCATAGCATTTTGGTTGTGTTTGTTTTTTCGATTGATAAAATCGTGTTTGTTCAATGCAGAAAATTTAAATATTTGGCAATTACAAAGTATTGGGAAAAATAAGGTTGTACATCATTCCTCCACCATATATATATATAATTTACATATGAGTGTATGTTTTCCTATTCTTTTCAGTGGATTTGTGGATGAAATGGGTGTGTAAAATACCTAGCTATTTATCAATACATATTTTTATTGAAAATTGTTGGTCTATACTCTCAATATAGTGTCACATTGTCCATTTTTCATGTGATAATAATGTTTACTCATGGTATTATATTTAATTTAAAAAAAAAACAACTCTTTTTGTTGCTGTAATAATTTTCCAAGTGATAGCTACACAATACTTGATTTAACCAATCTCTGTTGTTAAACTTTTCTATTGTTTCCTTTTTCTTTCTTTCGTTTTTTTTTTTTTTTTTTGCTGTTGAGGACACTGTTTTAATACATATATTTGTATAAACTTTCTGTACACATGTTTATTTTCCTAGGAAATTATCTTAATGAGAAGATATTAGTATTAAAGAAGGTGAGTTGTTTAAAAATGTATGTGCTTTATTTATTTATTTATTTATTTATTTATTTATTTATTTTTGTATGTGCATTTTAAAATTCTTTTCCATACAGGTTGGACTAATTTTTATTTTGACCAGCAGTGAATAGCACTGCTTGTCTCACTGCCATGAGAATCATCTAATCTTAGCCAACTTGATATGTGTGAAATGGTGTCTCACTACTATTTTAGCCGAATTCCTTTGCTTACTAATGAAGTAGCACATTTTCCACATATTGAATAGCTATTGGCTTTAAAACTGATTAGCACATCTAATTTTCCACTTCCCTTTTCATTTTTACGTTGTCTTATAAATATGTGGAAGTTCAATGTATTTACATTCATTTTGGGGTATTGGATATTTTATTTTATCCATATAGTTTAGAGATTTGAATTTCAAATGGACAAAACAAAAATGAGAAGAATGTCTTCACAGGTTGGTATTTTATGATGGTAATTTGTGAACTGGGACAGCCTAATCCTCTGCTGTACAAATATGACCATAATTCTTTCCTGCTTTCATTTGCCCATTTAATTTCATTTGTCCAATTAGTCACTTAAACTTTCAACAGATTTTTTTTTTTTTAAGCAGAAAGCTCAATCTTTCTCAGGCCAAATCCCTCTTTTGTTTAATTGTGCACAGTGCTCCCTGACAATTTACATCTGCTCCAGTCATGTTTCCAACACCAAAAGGAAGCAAGAGAACCGGAATGTCTCATCGGTCCATTAGCGTTTTTTTAATCAGTTCTGGCCACAGCAAGTATTCTTGAACATTGACCCTACTTGATACAGTAGGAGGGTATACCATGGCTGGAGGTATACCATGGCTATCTTGGATTTAATGCTAAGCTGCAAGTTTTTGACTTGTATACTTCACACTCGCAAGCTTAATCACTTCCGAAAGCATCACCATATGCCAGGTAGATGGGTCTGGGGAGGGTTACAAATCTGATTGCATGCTGAGTCTGGACAAGCACTCCTGAGACTGTTTGTGGTTGATTCAGATCAGAGGGGCCTCTTTTTTAGTTGTAGGAGGGGCCAGATGTGATCCCCTAGCCTTCACCTTGAAAGGGACATCTCAACATGCCCCCAGACCTCTAGAAATTTAACTGAGGTAGAAAGACCCTGAATTTTTGTTGTATTTATTTCCCACCCTCTGATGTGCCGATTTATTACCAGTAAGTCTGGAATAGTTGCTACTTCTTACTCAGTAGGTTCAATCAGCATAATTTCCTCAATGTAATGGGCCATGTGATATCTCCTGGAAAGGAAAGGTGATCAAAATCCCCGAGAACTAAACTATGACGGAGTGCTGGAGAGTTGATATACTCCTGAGGTAGGATGGTAAAGACGCATGTTGGCTGTGCCAGTTGAAAGCAAATTGACACTGATGGTCTTTATTAGGAGGAACAGAGAAAAATTATTTGCCCAATCAATAGCTGCATACCAGACACCAGGGAACATGTTAACTCGCTCAATCAATAAAACCACAGGTGACACAGGAGCTGCAGTTGGAGTCACAGATTGGCTCAGCTTGTGATCATTCGCTTCATTCTCTAGGATTCCCCCGTCTTCTGCACAGCGGAATAGGAAAACTGAATGGAGATGCGGTAGGAACCGCACCCTGCGGCTTTCAAGTCTTTGGCGGTGGTACCAATCTCTGCACTCCTTCCAGGAATGTGGTATTGTTTTTGCTTTACTATTTTCCTGGGTAAAGGCAGTTCTGGCAGCTTCGATTTGGCCTTCCTACCTTAATACCCCTCACTGTCACATCAGGGAACCCGTGTTACGATTTTGCAGGTGCTGTGTCTGTCTGTTCCAATCGTGAATTTTAAAACTGGACAAATAACCACAGAATGTGTTGGGAACCCACTGGGATGCACTGTACAAAGCATGTAAACTAAAACCATTGATAATCTGATCTTCATGAACCACTACTCTGATGGGGCACAATGTTTTACATCTCTCAGTTCTAAACCAGTATCCAATAGTACCCCCCGCCCCGTCTCCCGCCACCAAAATCTGATTATTGACTTTTCTCCAATGCACAGTTGTTCAAAAGTTGTATGTTCCTTGGATAAAGGCTGTGAGAGATATAAACAGTATAAATTTTTGATGGTGCATGAGGTCATTTCTTCAGAGGACCTAGCCTCCCCTTTGTTCAAGTATCTATAAACTTTGTATCTATAAACTGGCTCAAGTCTGGGAGTTGATTGAGGGCATTTGGGTCTCTGTTTTTACATTTCCAGTTAAATTTTATTCACTTGACCTAGAACTTTTTTTGCTTTTAAAGATCAAGAAAGAGGGGCGCCTGGATGGCTCAGTCAGTTGAGCCTCCGACTTCGGCTCAGGTCATGATCTCACGGTTCGTGAGTTTGAGCCCAGCGTCAGGCTCTGTGCTGACAGCTCAGAGCCTGGAGCCTGCTTTGGATTCTGTGTCTCCCTCTGTCTCTGACCCTCCCCTGTTCATGCTCTGTCTGTCTCTGTCTCAAAAATAAATAAACATTAAAAAAAATTTAAAAAAGATCAAGAAAGAATGTAATGGTCTTTCTATCTGTTTCACTTCTAGCCAGCATCATAGGTCTCTGCTAGTCAGACTATGCTGATTGCTTCTTTGACTCCATTGTTCCTTGTAGTAACCGCACCCACCTTACCTTCAGTGTTGAATGCTGCCCCAGGATCCAATTACTCCCATTGTATTTATGTTTCTTAATTCAATGGCTGCACCTCCCACTGTAAAGGGGGACTTACAGAGAAGAATGATCACAGAGGATGCTGGACTCCCCTTGAAAACTTACATCTCAAAGTTGTGGTGAAATGTGTGCCTTCCCAAACCTCCCAGGGCAGGTGAGTGTTAAATGACATATCCACATTAACATACCAATCTCCCTAAACCTTTTTACCCCAGCTTTATTGAGACAAAGTTTACCTACAACGGTGTGTAAGTTTAAAATGTACAATGTGCTGATTTGATATGCCTATATAATTCCGTATGATTACCACCACTGTATTAACCAACACCTCCATTACATCACATAACGTTTCTCTTTTTTTGTGGTGAAACATTAAAGATTTGCTCTCTTAGCAATTTTTAAGTTGTATGGAGGTTTCTCAAAAAAGTAAAAATAAAATTACCATATGATTCAGCAATACCATTTCCAGGTATACATCCAAAGGAAATGAAAACAGAGTACCATTGAGATATCTGCACTCTCCTGTTCATTGAATTATTATTCACAATAGCAAGATATGGAAACAACCTAAGTGTCCCTCAACAGATGAATGAATAAAGAAAATGTGATACACTGCCCCAACACACACACACACACACACACACACACACACACACACACACACAATGGGATAGTAGTTTGCCATGAGAAAGGACAAAATCTTGCCATTTGTGACAAGATGAATGGACCTTGAAGGCATTATGCCAAATGAGATAAGTCAAATATTGTATGATATCACTTATATCTGGTGTCTAAAATATCTCTGAGCCTTTAAATCCTTTCTCCTACATTAAACCAAGGCAGGTCCGGCATTTCCAATTTGCTACCTGTGGCCCATCTTTTAGTCCAAGTTTCAGCCAACCAATAAAAGCAAGTGATAATTCATAAAGCAAATAAGTCTGATACGTTTGGTACTCAAAAGAAATCTTTCTGGTTTTCACTATGAGATTCTATGTCATAATTTTCAGATCATGTTCTTCATATTTTGTTTTTAGAGTCTTTTTTAAAACTGGATTAACTGTGAGGAATAACACTGATGATAATAGCAATGATTGTGACAGGAACAGCTAGCAGGTGTTACTGGGTGCCTGCTGTTTGGTACCACTTTTATCGATGCTTTTACCAGTACTTTATCAAGAATTAACCCATCAGAACTCAACAAAAGTCCCTAGAAGCAGCAACTCTAAGTGTCTTCATTTAAAAAAAAAAAGTGTATTTATTTTGAGAGAGAGTGTGTGAAATTGGGGGAGGGGCAGAGAGAGAGCGAGAGGGCAAATCCCAAGCAGGTTCCCCACTGTCAGCATAGAGTCCAACGTGGGGCTCGATCTCAGATCTCACAAACTGTGAGGTATTGACTTGACCTGAAATCAGGAGTCGTATGCTTAACCACCTGAGCCATCCAGGCACTTCTGCCTTCTTTCTATCCATCTTTGTGGCACGACTGTAAGAAATCTGCTCCACGTCCTACAAGTAGTGTGGCACACCAACTGAGAAGAGCACGCAAACTCACATTGAAACCTCACAACCTTTCACAAGCACCATGTGAATATGAATAAGGCACAGCGGTCATCACTAGTTTGCAGCAACAGCAAAAAGGCATTAGGTTTTACAAAGGTTACGTCACCATCCCACTGTCACTAAGCGGCAGAATTTGACCTGAAATTGTATCCTCTGGCTGGAGCATCCGTGTTCAACATCTCCACGTAACATTCCTGCCTTGAGGACACAGAAGTCAGGGCGGGGCCCACATTAAACAAAGGCACAGGTCAGCCCACTTTCCATGAAAAAGACCAGAGAGTAAATATTTTAGGCTTTGAAGATCAGCTTCTATCACAACTACTCAATTCTACCATTGGAGCATGAAAGCAGTCATAGACAATAAACAAACAAATGACCAGAGCTGAACTCGGATAAAACTCTATTTACAGAAATAAGCACTGGGCCAAGTTTGACCTGGGGGTGACAGTTTGCTACCCATGCTTCACAGCACTGAGAATTAACAAACCGTCACTGCATGCCAACAGTAGGGAAGAATCTTGTAAATATAGTGAGTAAAAGGCCAGATGCAAAGGAGCACATACAGTTTAAAATCATCCATAAAAAATTCAAGAACAGGCAAAACTGACCCGTGGCTATAATAGTGAGAAGAGTGGCTATCTTTGTGAAGAAATATGACTGAGCAGGACTAAAAGTGGGACATTTGAGATGCTATAAATATTCTATTTCTTGGTACAAGTGATGTTTACATGACTCTGTTCACTTTATGAAAAGGAATTTATCAGTTGACTCAGAATATGGGCACCTTTTGAATGTACACTTTAATATTAACTTAAAATGGAATTAATAAAAAAAGATGTGAAGTATTAAAGGAACTCAATTATTCAGAATACCAAAGCCAAGAATATGAACCAAAATGAGAATGTAGGAAATGTTAGGGGGAAATATATATATATATATATATATATACAAAATTCTCACTGTAAAAATAGTAGCTAATACATTTTGAGGATTTATTAGTTCCAGGAATTATATTAAGCACCTTATAAAGATTATCTGAGTGAACTCTGACTATAGCCCAAATGGTAGGAAATATTATTAATGGCGTTTTTTTTTTTTTTTTTCCAGTTAAGGAAATAGAAGCACAAAATGTGGAATAGTTTTCCCATAGTTACACAAATGGTTAGTAGTGGAAGGAAGTGCAAACCTCAGTCAAGAGAAACAGTAAAAGAAAAAAGGAAGAGAAGAAGAAACTCAGCATGATTGGAAACTTGTGAAATATGAAGACATACTTCAGTTAGGGAAATTCCAGCTGTTTTAGAAAACTAAGATTGTAGGAAAACCCTGTAAGCAGTTTTAGGGAAGAAACCATGTGTTTACAATGGGCCATTCATTTCTGGTCGTCAATTCCTTTGGTTCGGCAAATAGCAGAGGAACCTCTATACCACCACTGGCCCATAAGGAGGAGAAAATTATCCAGAAACACGATATCCTCTAGTAAATCATGCAAGAATATCAGAGTAATCTTATTTAAGGGTTTGTCATCAGAACAAGTCCCTAAGTGTTTTACATCCCTTTTCATTCAGTCAACAGTAGGAATACAAGCTTCTGAGGCTGTACATAATAGCTTTATAACCATCTTCATAGTGCCATTAAGAGATGGGCATCATTTAATCTGACCTAATCACCACATACTTGGAAATAGTAACCTTGTTTTTAAATCCTTCCTACTTGACTTTCTTCTCCAGGCATTTGCTTATGTTTTCCATTAGCTTCGAAAGAAATCCAGCTCGTTCTACCTACAGAGACGCTCCACGCAAGTTACTTTCTATCTTGCCACATTGTTTATTTCAATACATCCACATGTCACTGTTTCTTATTACTTATTTGTTTTCCTATTTCTTTATCATTATTATTATTATTGTGAGAGAAAGAGAGAATGAGCAGGGCAGGAGTAGAGAGAGAGGGAGAGAATGAATCCCAAGCAGGCCCTGCACTCAGCGAGGAGCCAGATGAAGGGATCAATCCCAGGACCCTAAGATCATGATCTGAGCTGAAATCAAGAGTGGGAAGTTCGAATGACTGAGTCACCCAGGCACCCCTCCTGCTTCTTTATCATATGAAACTCTGGCTGTAATATGAGCCCAATGTAGTCACTTGTCTTGCCTTATTTACTCCTATAATGTGCTTTTCAAAGTATCAGGCAGATATATGGATTCAGGAAATCAAATGATTCTTAAATGCATGAATGAATGAATGAATGAATGAATACCCTGAATAGTTAAGCCGTAGGTATGCTGTCTTTGCCTTTTGTCTTCTCTAAGAATCTTAAATTCCATCAATTGCTTGCTATCTTTATAGTTTGAGTCAAAAATAAAGGGATGTTTTAGAGATTATGAAGTCTTTGGCAATTAATAAAGACAAGTATTCACAGGTGGTGTTTTCAGTTATTGTTCCCCCTGGCAATTGGAACTCTGGAAGAGAATGAAATTTATGGGAATAAAAACACTGGGTATGAAAATGGAATTTTTTAAATGCGCATTTCCAAATTATGACTCAAGATACCAGACTGATACATTCTGTCCCTTGCCAATAAGCTATGTCATTTATATAAAAAAGTATTATTTCAGCGATAAATGGCTTGATAATGAGGAATTTAAACTGAATTTGTAGACAGATGGAAAAAAATACTCTGGGTAAACACATCAGTCTAGTTTCTAGGCAAATAGC